>NC_139012.1:17177725-17792474 GCF_964374135.1 Grampus griseus | reverse complement strand
GCATCCCCCATGTGTAATATAAATATTGAGGCAGTGATTATGTTATTGTATTTTTTTTCATGAGGGGGCTGTCTTTTAATTTTAGCTCTCCTTTTCACAACTAGTCTTATCTAAGTGTTGTTTTAATTTGCATTTCCCTGATAACTAATGTGCACACTAGTCATCTAAATATCCTCTTTTGCAAAGTTCTGGTTTAAAGTTCTTTAATCTTTTTGTTCATTAAAAAGTTTGTGAGTTATTTAACAATAGCCATTTTGTGTTTATCTTTGCATTCTTGATTTCAAGTTTAATTATTTTGAGTTTGGAGACCAAGTTCTCTATGATTTTAATAATTTGAATGTTTTAAAATTTTCTTTATTGTCCAGATTATTGTCTATTTTAGTAAATGTTCAAATGTGCACTAAAAGAATGTGTATCATGCATTCATTTCCATAGTTATAAATGTGACAAATTAAGCCAAATTGGCAAATTACACATCTTATAAGTTGTCTTTATCATCACTGATTTTTTTTTTTTGTCTGCTTTTTTTTTTTAAGAAGGTATGTTAAAATCTTCAGGTATTTTTATATATTTGTCTGTTTTTCCATATGCTTTTATCAGTGTTTGCTTTCTATATTTTAAAGTTGTGTTATTGGTTATATACACTTTTACAGTTGCTTTCTTTCTGTTGAATTGTCCCTTTTATCATCAAAAAGAAGCCAATTTATTACTTGCAATGTTCTTTTTTTAAAAAGCTACTCTGACTGGTATGGATATAGCTACTTTCTTTTGCTTAATGTTTTCCTAGTATATTTTTATCATAGTATACTTTCATGTTTTTTGAGTTCTTATATGTGATATGTGTCTATTATAATATAAACACAATATTTTTAAACAAGTGTGACAATTTTTGTGATTTGATCTATGTGTTTAGTTCACTTATATTTAAAGAAATTATTGTTAGGTTTGGTTTTAAGTCTTTCATCTTGCTATTTGTTTTTCCATCTCTTCTTTCATCCTTTATTCATCATTTCTTGACTTCTGTTGAATTAACTGAGTTGTTTTAGAATTGATTTTGTTCTTCTCAATTGGCTTTTTAGTTATTGATTTTTATTATTATTTTCATAGTTCAGCTTGATATCAACATACATTCTTGATTTATTATAGTCTATTTTAAAATTGTACTTTTACTGCTTCCCAAAGATTTCAAGAAACTTTCCACTATTTAACTTTATTTCCCTCTCCCTCTTGCCTGTTGTGCTATTTTATCATATATTTTATTTCTATATATGTTTTAAACCCTACAGGGGAAGCACAGCTTGCAATGACTAAAAAAAACACATCATGTTTTTCCTTAAAAATAAATTAGTAAAGTTGTATTCTGAAAATTCTTCAGAATCACAGCCAAAAAGATGAAAAAAATACAAAGTGTCACTTTTCAGTATAGTCACAGTTGTATAGAACTCATCCTGGAAATCCTTGCAATTGTAAAGCTGAAATCTATTACCCTAGTAGTCAAGAGCTTTATAAATGTATTCTTCTACTTTATTCTTAGCCTAAGATCCAACTTATTTCCCACTTTTTTAACCTTTAAACATTTTAGGGATGCTCAACTGTAATTATTCCTTTAGACGCATTGCGCGTGTCTGCTTTTCTGCTCTTGTTTTTGTGGTTTCCTCTTCCCAGCCTTATATTTTCATCTATTTGAACCGTATGTTTACTTCAAGTCCTAACTCTCTTTCTGTTCCCTCCAGAATGCCTCACTTGACTCCTCCTTCTGGCATCTCCCTCTTGTCTAAAGTTTAAGACTAACTCTCTTACATTTTTTTCAATCACTACTTGGTATAATAGTTATTTATGCATGTATATAATCTTCCTCACTAGACATTAGTTCCTTGAGGTAAGATCCCAAATATGGTTTCTTTATATATTATCAATATCGTCTATGGCAATGCCTCATGTAGAGTGAAAACACAGTAAAAAATAATCAATTGTGATGGCACTGCCTGCATGGTGTACTCTAGTAAAAACAATGGTGTTGCTGCAGCGTTTTTAAACCAAAGCTAATTTTCAAGACTGCTTTGTCAATGGATTCTCATGTAAATACAAAGTGACTGAAGCTGAATCCTTCAGGAAGCAATAGGGGTTGCATGCTAGTGACAATGTATCAGAGATTAATTATCAGTTGGTAAATAAATTAGATAACAAGGTTACACAAAAATTACACTGTTTTAAGGATAAATGTTAGCAGGGAAGGTATAAATGAACTGATAATCAGGTGGGAAGACATTGTGGCAAAGGCATGGATTTCCTTAAACAACTTTTATAACTAACAGAATTTTGATAGGATATTACCCCTGGTCAATAAAAATCTACTGAAAAATAATGAAATTTGCAAGGGTGATGGCTGCAATACTGCAGACACCCATGGAGCCTCAGCGGGCGGTTCTCACAGGCTTCTTACCTGCCTCTCCCACTATTTACAAACATAATTAAAATGAAAATGAATATGCTGCTTGACTGCTACTGTAACAAGGACTGTGAGAAGAATATCATTTTAGTTTGTCAGGGTGACCTTTATAAATTTCACTGTTGCTAGAAAACTCAGGCAGGTTGGACAACAGTCTCATTTCTTTAAGGAAGATTTGAAAGTGTTTAACATGGGCTACTTTTCAGATTACTTTTTGGAAAAGTGTTGCTTTTTTTCATTGGCATTTAGTTTGCCTTTTTTATATTTTATTATAACCTATGACTAATTTATATTTATGACAAATGAAGATAAATAAAGGGAGATTGAGTATAATTTCCCAGCAATTGTTGACTGAAATATTCAGGAGGTGTTGGTCCATTTTGTTGTTTCGTGACCAGCAGGAATCATCCACTTTCAAGCTTTACTTCACAATACTATAAACCAGGTCAAAAAACTTTGAGGTGCATATTTTCAATCCCATTGTTATATTAGCATTTGAAAGAGAGGCAGAAGCCTTCCCATTTCAACCCAAGATCAAATTTTTTTATCTTCTAAAATAAACATTTCAAAGGCATCATGTTTTCTAATACACATAACTAAACATTTGGTTTGGAATATTATGAATGTCCTTGTATATGAGAAAGCCAGAAGGTCAAGGAGGCATAGAAAGAGAACTCAGGATTCTTGATATTAATCTATCAACAGTGTATTATTCTGGTTTGGAATTTTGGCCTTTTCCAACGATCCCTACATATGGAAGTCAGGAAGGCTCTCAGCCTGAAATCTTTGTTTTGACTTTTCAGAAAGGCCTTCAGATGCTAACTTGAAATCTGTGGACCGCACAAGATTCTAAATAGCCAGGTTATCTGACTTCTCAAACAGAAGCTCAGTAGAACCAGCAAATTGGAAGAAGAGTGCTGCCAGAGGCAGGTTTGCCAGTAGCAGACCATCTTTCAAAAACAAATCAAACCTCCTGTATTCTGGGCTAGCACAATTACTAATTATGATTTTCATTATTACGGAAAAATTAAAATATGTTCCATATGCCAGGAAAATGAAAACCTCAGACACCTAAACAGTAGTTCATTTTAGAGATACATTTCCATCAAAGGTTAAGCTCTGTTATCTGGAAAATCCATTTATGTGGGATGCGCTGATGATGCTGAAATGATGATTTCCCTCTTTGCTTAATTAGCCCTTGGTCAAAGATTCAATACTGGAGTTCTTACGAGATTTGAAGTGGTCTCACGTGTGTTATATCATTTGATATCTGCAATAACCCTAGGAGGTAGACAAGACATCCCTAGGAGGCCGAGACTTGCTTCATGTCACAAAACAGTAAGAGGAAAACCAAAGATGATATCAAGTCTCCTCTTTAATACTGATTCCTCTACCTTCTGCTGCCTCACTGCTTCCATCTGGGAGCTTGTTCCATTGGAGCCTCAAAGGCCATACCCCTTCCTATCCAGACAGTTTTAGAAAATAGTTTTTCAGGTGGGTTCTTTCAGCATTATCATGTGTAAAGAAGTTAGGATTTGTTAGACATGTTATATAAAGTAAATTAAATGTAGCCTCTGTATTCTGTAGACTTCGGTTTCTACATCTCATGTGTGATTCCCACTAGTATGTAAGATGAACATGATTGCCTTTGTTGTATAATGCAATGTTGTAATCAAAAGAAGAACTTGAATTGATACTACCTGCTTAAGGAAAATAAACTTAAGGAAAATACCGATTTTTGTATAAAATATTTTCTTGGTGATTTAAAACTGTACAATCACAAGCTAAAGCATTGAGGTGTATTGGTAATGAATTGATAAATATAGCCCTTATACTATCCTACCTCATAACATAAAATTACATACATATGTATTATGAACACAATAACTGCACATGTGAATATAAATAAATGTTTAAACTTCTCTTTATCAGGAAGTAAAAAAAATCCACAATCCTCAGCCACACATCGATGTTGATAGAAGTTTAGTATGATTTCGTAGCAAATCTAAGATATGGAGAAATTAACCATCTTGTGTTACCATTCACATAGCGTGGAAGACAAAAATAGAATTCATTGCTTTGGTGGAAATTCTTGCATTCAAGGGTTATGTACAAACTGAACACCTTAGAATGCCTATTATATGCTAGATACTCTGACCAGTATGTTAAATATAAAAGGCATGCCATCTATTCTTTTAGAGCTTTAAAGCATAGTAACTTAGTTCCATAAGCAAATGCTATTAATAATTATCATTAATATATACTAACATGCAATTATAATTTTGAAAGAATATCAATAATTATATTATAAGCAATATACAATCATTATGATAAATGATATGTAAATGGTGTGTTTTATTAATATGAAATTAGTAATAACATTATTAAATATACGATTATTATTAATGTAATTTAATAACACATGTATTGAATTGGGTTGACAATGGATACCAAAGAAAATGTGAAGATAAATAGAGAAAAAAGAACAAAACAAACCCAACTTTCTTTTCTTTCTTTGTGTAACACATAAAGTTATAACCTGTGCAATTCACATACGTAACTATAGTAAGGTAATTGAAAAATACGTCAGATGTAAACATCATCTCTTTTCTCAAAGAGATGGGAAGATAATGTCAGAGTTTTCATCTAGGGTGTGATTGCATAAATAATAATCTTGGTGATTTCAGTGGTTCAGATTTAAAGAGATAAACATTTTTTTTACATGTTTGTATGCAATATCCATTATACTACTAGGGCTGCAAGTTAAAGTCTATTTGGTAGCAAAAATATTCACAATTCTTAAACTTGCATAAAGTGAGCAAAATGCCGAGAGGCATTACTGTGTCTTTAAATGGTAGGAAATGTAAATTTGAACTCAACCCCAAGATTTCCAGGCCATGTGACGAATAGACCTCAGTTTTCTCATTGGTGAAACGGGTGGCCCTGAGAATTAGGAGTGCTAAGGTAATTAAACAGTGCAGTGCAGTTCCTGGCACACAGTAAGCACTTAATAAATGGCAACAACATGACAAAGGCATATAAAGTAGGGAGATAGATTTTCCTTTTTTCTCCTTAAGATTTATATTACCTAGTGGTATTTTCTTGTACTTAACTTTTACTATATTTAACATTTTTAAAAATATTTTTTCCTCTTATATTGAGCTCCAGAAATCAATCATCATCTAGTAGCTACTGTGCACAAGGCATTGTTCCGCAGGCTGAGATGAAGGGGAATGGACAGTGCTACCCACATTCACAGAGCTGTCAGGGCGAGACATTTCCATTGACTGATCAGCAACTCAGATGTTTCCATGAGGGTCAATTGTTTCAATAAAATAAAAAGGTAAAAATATATGTCTTCTGCAAGTGAAAGCATAATTTAAATTTCAAATTTTCCACTTATGGAGTTATACTCATGGATTAATAAGGTATTTCCCAGTGTAGCTTACTTACCAGAATTACGATGTTCTCTTTCACTATAGCTATGGTCGTTAAAAATGGTGGGAGAAAGTATGATTTTGCGAATGCAAATTTCACACCTAAATTGTTACCATTCATAGTAGAAGCCCTGGAGCCAGCCTGACACATTAGTCAACAACAAGGCAGTCTAATGAGGACGCACTTGCGACCATCATAAACAATGGCTTTATCTGGCCATTTGATTCTTACAACCTTGTGTTTATAAAGCTCACCATCTTTTACAGCCCATCTGGTGATTGTATTTTTGCAGTTTCCTCATCTCTAAGATACAGGAGCTAAACAAGAGAGTTTCTACAGTTTGGGGACTCCATTTTTCTTGCGTGGAAGATTGCAATGTCCTTGTGGTCAGAGACACAACCTGTTTTGTTCATCTTTGCACATTTCATAATGCTCAGTAACGATAAATGAATGGCATTTAAACTGTATTTGATTTTCCCTCTTAATGGTAGTTATACCTAAAAATTAGGATATTCACATAGGCTCATTTGAATGAGTGGGTGCTATCTTGGATATTTTCATAAAATTTATTTTTATGCATTATAAGTGCGAAAATAAAAGATAAAAGGAAGGGGCTTCCCTGGTGGTGCAGTGGTTGCGAGTCCGCCTGCCTATGCAGGGGACACGGGTTCGTGCCGCGATCCAGGAGGATCCCACATGCCACAGAGCGGCTGAGCGCGTGAGCCATGGCCACTGAGCCTGCGCGCCCGGAGCCTGTGCTCCGCAGCGGGAGAGGCCACGGCAGTGAGAGGCCCGTGTACGGCCAAAAAAATAAAAAGATAAAAGGAAGAATTTCTTTTTCACTCTCTCACTCTGTCTATAGTATATATATTTTTCCTAAGCTTGTGCAACTGATGGATAGGGGTGTGTGTGTGTGTGTGTGTGTGTATGTTTTGAATTCCTAGAATAGTATAGTGAACATTTTTTTTTAGATAGGAAAAAAGGACTGTAAGGAAGATATTAATGAACTTGATATAATGTTCCATTTTGGTTAGAATTGTATCATGAATTCTATTTTTGTCTTCCATGCTATGTAAATGGTAACACAAGATGGTTAATTTCTCCATATCTTAGATTTGCTATGAAATCATACTAAACTTCTGTCAACCTCAATGTGTGGTTGAGGATTGTGGGTTTTTTTTACTTCCTGATAAAGAGAAATTTAAACGTTTATTTATATTCACATGTGCAGTTATTGTGTTCATAATACATATGTATGTAATTTTATGTTATAAGGTAGGATAGTATAAGGGCTATATTTATCATTCTACCAGTAGCCAGTGGAAACCATTACTGCCCTTCTTTAAAAAGGTTTTAAGTTAATTAGATTGTTATGGGAAAAAAGTGGTTTAAGAAATTGGACCTTTAGGGACTTCCCTGGTGGTCCAGTGGTTAAGACTCTGCATGCTTCCACTGCAGGGGGCATGGGTTCGATCCCTTGCTGGAGAACTAAGATCCCACATGCTGCACGGCCAAAAAAAAAAAAAAAAAAAAAAAGAGAAAAGAAAGAAAGAAATTGGACCTTTAAGGATTTTAATAAATTTATTTGCCTTTTAATAAACTTCAAAGCAATTACACCATGTGTAAACCTCAGTAATCAATGTTTGTTCGATCTTGTTAATTGTAACTACAATTATATTTGTGAAATAGAAGGCTTCTGATTGTAGTTCTAAGGAGATGTATTCATGGCCATCTAAAGAGGCAAAGTTGTCCATGCTTGCAGAAGTAATGAAACAGTTGGGACACAGAGAAACAGGGCTAACCAATATTTATCCAGTTTTAAAGCACGTGTCATGACGTACCCTTGGTTTCAGTGGTGACTTGGGGACCATGTTAGGATCAGAAGTAAAATAGTGTTTCTGGTAAAAGTTTAAACCATTGGAAATATATTGTTTGAGTCTCTTTCCTTTAATAGTCCTTCTATTTTAGCAAGTTTAAAAATTTTCCATAAAATATTTTGTGCTGATTACGCTCTGAGTCAAACACGTATTGTCCATTTGCTTTTGTAATTTTAGCAAACAATTGTTCCAAGTGAACAATTTCTGCTAAAGGCTACCGCTCTGCTGGGTGCCTTCATTCTTCCGTTCTGAATTCTCTTCAACCTATTTAGCTCAGCCTTTTCCTGCTGCAAATCCTTCTTTTAGGTTCACATCAAACCATCTTACTGCCATTCTACATCTTAAATATGTCACACGTTATGTTTGCTACAGTAATTTCTTTGCTGCATAAAATTAAGCCTTTATTATGGCCCTCTTTTGATTACCTGTCTATCGATTTGGCAATGATGATTTCAACGGGAGCACGTAATAGCCAAGAATTTTCCTGTGTTCAAACGAAACAGTTGAGAATAGAATGATCGTTTCATCCAAACTTACCAAAGTATCAATAAAAATCCAAGGTTTTCCATCACTTTTCATATCATTTTAGCAAGTATCAGGCTGAACTTGTCCGTTCGTGTGTGAGAGTTTGTGTGTGTGTGTGTATGTGTGTGTGAGCTAATACTGCTTCATGATTTACCCCAATATCACACTGAATATTCCTTTCATGAAAATGAAATACCCATATTTATTGATGAAAGCCTAGTTCCTTTCTCATTTACTTGATTTCAAAATATCTCATATACTTAATAATAAGTCCCCCCTCACTTGCAAGTGTCTGTTGTAGAGCTGAACCTTAACAATCAAGTTACCTTAGTTCTCTGCTAGGAAATAAAAAAGTGACCAGAATGTCTGTAATAATAATATATCAAGTGATAGTTGATACAGTACAAAGTCCAAGAGCTGTCAGGAATGTGCAGAGAAAGTAAGCCAATTTAATAAAAGGGGACACGGAAATGCAATGACATAAATCCCAGAAGCAATTTTATAGTCAGTATGGTATTTACACAGAGACCAGGGAAATGCCTACAAGTTGAGAATGTTTCACTGAATCTCTCAACAGTATATGTCACTTTGGATCTATTGCCAAGATGTTGCCCATGAATTAGTGGTGGGTCTGGAGGAATTAAAAACACCAGCAAGAAAAGGCCAGTATCTTCTAAATTGCAAACTGAAAGTAAATATGCATTTATACCTATTGAAGACTATTAAATAAACTAGCCCCTGAAAAGGCAATTTTTTTATGGTAGCATCTATGACATCCACTTAGTCCTCCCTACTTTGCTTATTCATAAATGTGTCTGACATATTACTAATGCATCATCTAGGCTGCAAAGAAATACATCATTCAGGGCATCACAAGAACCTGTGTTAGACCATCTTAGATTTGCCTACATTCATTAAAAATCTAGCAAATATTTGTCAAATGCCTGTTATGTGCTGAGATAAAACACAGAAGGAATCAGTTTTAATTGAGAATTATCAATTGTTAATGATTCTTAATTAAACTCTAAGTATAGGCTATCAATCATATAAGTCCAACTAATGCTTTGTCGTCAAACCCATACTGTCTCATTCTCTCGTAAACCAAATAGCCAGGGGCTTTGCCTTGTCCAAGTCCTGATGTAGAGGGCTGTGCCTCTAGGAGCTCACTGAGTTTCCTGGAGATTACTGGACCAACATAACAGGGCACTTACTATTCTAGGGCTCACCAGTTCCACTTTGAAGTACAGGCAGCAGATACTGCATTCTTTTTACAAATTGAAGGTTTGTGGTAATCCTTCCTCAAGCTATTCTGTCAGTGCCATTTTTCCAACAGCATTTGTTCACTTCATGTCTCTGTGTCACGTTTTGGTAATTATCACAATATTTCTAACTTTTTCATTATTATTATATTTGTTATGGTGATCTGTGAGCAGTGACCTTTGATGCTACTGTGGCAAAAAGATCATGCCTTGCTGAAGGCTCAGTGATGGTTAGCATTTTTTACAAGGAAGTATTTTTTAATTAAGGTCTGTACATTGTTTGTTTAGACATAACACTGTTGCACACTTAACAGACTACAGTACAGTATAAACATAACTTTTATATGCACTGGGAAACCAAACAGTTTGTGTGACTCACTTTACTGCAATATGCACTTTATCATGGTGGTCTGGAACCCAAACCATGTTATCTCTATGGTATATCTGTACATAAAAGTCACCTGTTTAACAATCTGTTCTAGAATTTTGTCCGAATCAGCCTTGATTTCCATTTCAGCAACTGTCTCTCTTATATTTTAAAAATGAAGCTACCGCTAGATCTTTTGGAATTTCTTTTATTGTCTATTAGAACTTCAAATTTATGCATTTGTTTGCTTGGTCTTTAGTTGGCAGTGTTGTGACCCAGAAACTTAACTTCCTTTAAATGAGTTCGGTAATACTTTGCAGACTCCATATCAATTTTGAATTTCACTTCTTCTTCCTCTTCCTCCTCCTTCTTTTTTAAACCATAGTCTAGCTATCTTTTGAAGTCTGAAGATGATTATTCTAGGTCCAAAAATATTAAAAAGAGAGTGAGAGTTAAGTGTGGGGACATACAGTGGATACTGAAACATGTCCGTAATTCTTTTTTTTTAATTTTTATTTTATATTGGACTATAGTTGATTTACTATGTTGTGTTAGTTTCAGGTGTACAGTAAAGTGATTCAGTTATACATATACATATAGCTATTCTTTTTCATGTTTTTTTCCCATTTAGGTTATTACAGAACATTGAGCAGATTTCCGTGTACTATACAGTAGGCCCTCGTTGGTTATCTATTTTAAATAAAGTAGCGTGTAAATGTCAATCCCAAGCTCCCAATTTATCCTTCTCTCCCACCTTTCCCCTTTGGTAACTATAAGTTTGTTTTCTCAGTTTGTGAGTCTGTTTCTGTTTTGTAAATAAGTTCATTTTTATCTTTTTTTTTAGATTCCACAGATAAGTGATATCATCTTTCTCTGTCTGACTTACTTCATTTAGTAGGATAATCTCCAAGTCCCTCAATATTGCTGCCAATGGCGTTATTTCATTCTTTTTAATGACTGTACTACCCAAGGCAATCTACAGATTCAGCGAATCCCTATTAAATTACTAATGGCATTTTTCACAGAATTAGAACAAAAAAGTTTAAAATTGATATGGAGACACAAAAGACTGCGAATAGCCAAAGCAATCTTGATAAAGAAAAACAGAGCTGGAGGAATCAGGCTCCCTTACTCCAGACTATGCTACAAAGATACAGTAATCAAGACAGTATGATAATGGCGCAAAAACAGAAATATAGATCAGTGGAAATGATAGAAAGCCCAGAAATACACCCACACACCTATGGTCAATTAATCTACGACAAAAGAGACAAGACTACACAATGGAGAAAAGACAGTCCCTTCAATAAATGGTGCTGGGAAAACTGGACAGTTACATGTAAAAGTATGAAATTAGAACATTCTCTAACACCATACACAAAAATAAACTCATAATGGATTAAAGACCTAAATGTAAGATGGGATACTATAAACGTCTTAGAGGAAAACATAGGCAAGAGAGTCTTTGACATAAATCACAGCAATATCTTTTTTGATCTGTCTCCTAGAGTAATACAAATAAAAACAAAAATAAACAAATGGGACTCAATTAAACTCAAAAGTTTTTGCACAGCAAAGGAAACCGTAAACAAAATGAAAAGACAACCAACAGAATGGGAGAAGATATTTGCAAAGGATGAGACTAAGAAGGGATTAATCTCCAAAATATACAAACAACTCATGCACCTCAATATCAAAAAAAAACCCAACCCAATCCAAAAATGGGCAGAAGATCTAAATAGACATTTCTCCAAAGAAGACATACAGATGAACAAGAAACACATGGAAAGATGCTCAACATCGCTAATTATTAGAGAAATACAAATCAAAACTACAATGAGATATCACCTCACATCAGTCAGAATGGCCATCATCAAAAAGTCTACCAACAATAAATGCTGGAGAGGGTGTGGAGGAAAGGGAACCCTCCTACAGTGTTGATGGGAATGTAAATTGGTACAGCCACTATGGAGAACAGTATGGAGGTTCCTTAAAAAACTAAAAATAAAGCTACCATATGATCTAGCAATCCCACTCCTGGATATATATCTGGAGAAAACCATGGTTCAAAAGAATACATGCACCCCTTCATTCACTGCAGAGCTGTTTAAAATAGCCAAGACATGGAAGCAACATAAATGTCCATTGGCAGATGAATGGATAAGGAAGATGTGGTACATATATACAATGGAATATTACTCAGCCATTAAAAAGAATGAAATAATGCCATTTGCAGCAACACAGATGGACCTGGGGATTATCATACTAACATATCCCTAATTCTTACAGGTAGCATGACATCTGCTAATTGCTTAAGACTGATGTGTTTCTGTTCCCTTGTCTGTAAAATAAGTGAAATAATAGTACTTTACTCATGGAACGGTTCTGAAATTTAAATAAGTTTATTCTTGCAAAGTGCTCAAAACACTGCCCTGTAGATAGTAAACATTCAAAAAAATCCTAGATATTATTTTTTATTTCTAATAACATCAAATGTTATGCTATTTCTATGTAAATAATTTTAGAACACTTTTTTGTTGGCATTATTATTTTTGCTACATGTTAACTCATTTGGGGTTGTAAGTTGGTCAATAAGTTCATACAGGTCTAGGTCACTGGTACATAATTAACTTTCATCATATGTAAACTTCTCAGCTCCTTTTACAGTTTCCTGTACAGTAAGTCACATCAGGTATGTGAATGCAAGAGAGACATTAAGGGATGTGGTTAAACATGTAGGCCCTGAGTGAGACTGACAGGCCCTACCACCTACTAAATGTGTAATCTTAGAAGATTGCTAACTTTTTTGTGCATCATTATCCAGACTGAATTATGGGCATATCTACCTCCTTGAGTTGTGTCACTTGAAGGCTTTTTAATCCCAAATCTTATAGATTCAGGGTCGGGATCCAAGATTCCTGTTCATTCCCCTTCACATGTTTCTTTTTCTCTTGGGGACCAAAAATAATAGCCTCACATCCCTGGGCTATGTAGATTTTTATGATCTATCAGTCCCTATAGTCCAATGTGTCTGATCCACCAGGAGGCTGTTCTTCATGCCCTCACCCTATCTTGCAAGAAAAGCCAAAGATCAGATCTCTCCAATCAGACTCCACTAGGATTCAAGGTCCTGCATGCAGCCATCTTCCCTCGGGCTCAGGCCATCATTAGCATTTGAGGGTAAGGAGGCCATATTCTTGTTGCCAGAAATGCAAGAGATTCTGTTTATTCAGGAAAAAAGCATGCTCGTGGGACATAGAAGGACTTGCTGTATTATAGTCCTGGGCTGTAACAGAACTAAACTCTTAAGAATGCTTGATTTATTTCTGCTAATGCTACATAACTGAATTTCTAGAACAATAAAAATATTTGATTATGAAATATACAAAAAGTGTAAAACCCAAAAATGTATAGCTAAATGAACTATCACAAAATTAAAACCTGTGTAACTACCACCTAGGTCATGAAAAACACATCAGCAGTACCCATAGAAGCCCCTACATTTTGTTTCCTTTCAATCACTACCCCTTACAAATTCTGTTTTAACTCTAATACTATAATTTAAATTGATCTGTCTTAAAACTTTGTATACACGGAATTGCACATAGCGTATTCTTTTTTTGTCTGCTTACTTTCATTGAACACTTTGTTTGTGGGATTCATCCGTGTTATAGCATGCAGCAAAACTTAAGTTGCTTTTTTTGCTCTATAGTATTGCATTGTATAAATATAATAACAAGTATTTATCCTTTCTACTATTAACGTGCATTTGGTTTGTTTATGTTACCACTTATTAAGAATATGGATAATATGAACATTTCCTTTTTTTTGGTACACGTGTGGACACTTATTGAGTATATGCAGAGGTAGAATCACTGAATTATAGAGCCAATTCCTCCCGAAGGGACTGTACTAATTAGCAAATTCATCAGCATGTATGATGGTTCCAGTTGCTTTATATTTTCACCCATAAATGGGACTGTCAATTTCACTGTGTTCTTGGGTATGGAGAGCTGTCTCATTTTTGACGTAGTTTTTATTTCCCTGTCTATTTATAGAGCGAAGCATCTCCTCATCTGTTTATTGTCCATCTGGAAGCCTTCTTTTGTATTAATACATTCCTGTTTAATTCTCTGGCTCATTTTATGTTGGGTTTTCCTCTTTTTCCTTGTTGGTTTGTAGGCATCCTTTCCATTTTGGATGCCTGACCTTTATTAGTCAAATGTAGTATAGATTTACCTTCTTCCACTGTGGCTTTGCCTTAGCGCTCTCTTCTAGGTCACTTTTAATAAAGAGAAGTTTTACTTTAAATGTACTCCAATGGAACAATAATTTTCCTTATGGTTAATTTTTTAAATGTTATATTGAAAAATTCTTTTCCTACCTCAAGATCATGAAGTTATTCTCCCTTGTTACCTTGTGGAAGCTTTATTGTTTTGCCTTCACATTTATTTTTACAATATTTTATGTTTGGTGTGAAATAACAGACGGAATTTTTTTCTCTATATGGATATTCCATTGCCCAAGCACAATTTATTGAAGACTGTCATTCTCTAGTGCTCTCCAGGGCAACCTTTGTCACAGATCACTTAGTGCTCATATAGGGCCGAATCTATTAACACTTCTAGACCCACTATTCCATTCTGTTGTTCTGGTTTTCTATCCCTACACTAATACTATTCTGCATTAAATGCCATAGATGTAGAACAACTCTTGACATCTGATAAAACTCCTTTCACATTGCTCTACAAGATTATCTTGGACAACGCCTTTCCATATGTAACTTTCATAAACCATGCCACTCCCCCCCTTCCACTTAATACACACTCCCTGTTGGAGTCATGATGGGGATTACACTGAATTTATGGATTAATTTTAAGAAAGTCAACACTTTTGAAATGTTGAAACTTTCAATCTGTAAAGATGATGTATTATTCTATTTATTCAGATCTTCTTTCATTTCTTAAGGCACCCCAGCCATCCCACCACTTTTTACCATACAATCACCTGTTATTGTAGGTTCCAGAAAATTATCAGTTATAAAAATGGGACCCAATATACCTTCAAAAATACTGTTACTGAACAAAACTTGGGTCTACTCGCCTGTGCACAGTAAAGGCAATCTACTGACACTGGGATGTGGTGAAGGAAAGTGCAGCGTTTATTGTTAAGACCCCAAGCAAGGAGTCCAAGGCAGCTAGCACTCAAAACACCCGAACTCCCAGATGGGTGTTTTTAGAGGCACTTTTAAAGGCAAGGTGAAGGTGGGGAATCCCAGGTATGTATGTGATGGGCTCATGCACAATTCTCTGGTTAATGGTGAAGTTAACGGTGGTGTCATAGGGATTAACATTATCAATCTTTAGGGGTCAGTAGATCTGGGCGCTATGTGCTCATGGTCATCAAGTAGTTAATTTCTTCCATTTGATGGGGGTTTTAGCAACTGTAACACAATTCAGGATATGTACATCAGATACTATTATCTAGGTACTTCAGAGAGGACCTAAAGCAGAGGATATGGGGGAGGGACGTCTGTCCCCAGAAGGCTCCATAGGGCCATAGTGTCCTTCTCGGTTACAATATTAGTGATGAGAAAACTGAAAAGGAGAGTGGCTTACTCGCCTCTTTAGTTCAAGGGCGTGCTTTTCTCTTGATATGGTAAGTTGTAGTTTAATAGATGATGCCTTGGGAAGTGTGTGGTGATGGTGAGTCAGTCTACTTTCTGATGGTTTGATGTTGCCTTGTTTTATAGGAATTTAAATGTGGCATCTTGTTTCTTTCTTTCCTTTCACTACCAACATCCCAGGGGACACCTTCCCCTTCCAAATAGCCTTTCTCTCCCAGAAGCAGAGCATTGCTGAGACAACCAACAGGGGTCCTGCCCTCTTGCTAAGCATTTTCTGTGTATTCTCAGTGTTCTCCCCATTCCTTTTTGGGATGACCCTCCCTGGCTGGTGTTATCTCTATTTTTCACCAGTAGGACCTTGCTGCGCTCTCTTTTATTCACGTAATACTCCTGGCTCTGTTTTGGTGTGGTCTCTGGAGGTGATGCTCCTTTCAGATGTTTGATTCTCTACTTGGGTGGGAATTGAAATTTATAACATTTCTTGCATGTTTCTAGTTTCCAGTGGGCATGGAAACTGCTTTTTATTTTACCTTATTCGATTTTCTTTGCTATCCTTGTTGATCTGTATTCATTTTAAATGAAGAGTAGTATGGTTTATATTTAGGTGGTGTGATGGTTAATTTTGTGTGTGTGTGTGTGTGTGTGTGTGTGCGTGTGCGTGTGTGTGACGGTTAATTTTATGTGTCAGCTTGACTGAGCTAAGCTATGCCCAGAAAGCTGGTAAGATACCATTTCTGGGTGTGTCTATGAGGCTGTCTCCAGAAGACATTAGCATTGGAATCAATAAACTGAGTAAAGAGATCCACCCTCACTGATGCAGGTGGGCAGCATCTAATCACTTGACAGCATGACTAGAATAAAAAGGCAGATGAAGAGGGATTTTCTCCCTCTGCATCAACTGAGACATCCATCCTCTTCCCCTGCCCTTGTTCATAGGTGCTTCTGGTTCTCCTGTTTGGACTCAGACCAGAACTTACACCATTGGCTCCCTGGTTGGTTCTGGGGCCCTTAGACTCAGACTGAATTACACCACCAGCTTTCCTTGTTTTCTGTGTTACAGAGGGCAGATCAGGGGACCTCTCAGGCTTCATAACCACATGAGCCAATTTCTAAGATAATTTTCTTCTTATAAATAAGAAATTTATATCTCCATTGATTTATATCTCCTATTGATTCATTTATATCTCCTATTTATATCTCCTATTGATTCTACTTCTCTGAAGAACCCTGGCTAATACAGGTAGTCACCACTACCCTACAAGAACTGAGAAATTTTCACTTTTATTCTTCAAAGATATTTTCACTAGGTATAGAATTCTAGGTTAATGGTAACTTTCAATCCTTTGAAAATATTTCATTGTCTGTTGGCTTCTGTTGTTTCCACTGAGATATCATCTATAGACCATTTCTCCTTTGAAGGTAATTGTTTCTATTTTGTTCTCTTTGTCATTAGATTTCAGCAGTTATAGACTAAAGTAAGATTTCTTTTTTTAACCTACATGGAGTTTCTGGAATTTTAAACATCTGTGACTTTATGTCTAATTAGTTTTGAAAAATTTAAACCTTTATCTCTTCAAGGTTTTCTTCTACCTGATTTCTTTTCTTGTCATTGTTTTTTCTTTTTCCTCTGAGGGCCTTAAGTGCATGTATGTTAGACTTTCTCACTCTTTTCTTTCCTTTGTTTTTTTCCCCAAGTGTTTTTCCCTCCATACTTATGGATATTCTAATCTTGCAGTTTGCTGTTCTTTGACAACTTTACATTCTTTTTTTAATCTTTTTTTTTTAGTATCAATCACAGTTATTTAATTTGTGTCCGATGGCTATGTTATTGAACCCCTCTGACTTTTCTTTCATTGTTCTTTCTGCTCACTTTAATCTCCTGTTTTTTGGACCTGTTAAATTGTTTTTTAAATTGTTTTTGCAAGTTGTTTATTTGGAATATTTTTGAAGTGGTTTCAGGCCAGTGGTAAATTTTTTCATCCTCCAGAGAAGATTTATATTCGCTTGTAGAAGGTATCTAGGGATATTAAGCAATCCAGGATCTTCTTAATCTGCTATGATGGGATCAGCTAATTAAAGATGGTCTTCAATACCTGCAAGGACTGTGTAGTTCTATGTGAGCCCAAACCAAAGATTAGCTTAGATTGCCCACTCCTTATTGCCCTTGTACTACAATTTTTGAACTCTATTCCTGAGAGTCTGCCAAAAATTCTTTTCAGCCTCTCAGTGCCTTTAAGGAACTCAGAAAAGGGCCCTAGGAGAAAAGTGGCCGACAGACCAGGTTCACATCCTTGAGTTTTTTTCTCTTTCCTGATCTTGGCCTAATACTGTTGTTCACTGCATTAACACTTTGGTGCCTTATAAATGGTTTAAAAAAACAATTAGTCTAGGTTTTCATTTTTTATTTTATTTTTTTGCTTTACACGGGCCTCTCACTGTTGTGGGCTCTCCCGTTGTGGAGCACAGCCTCCGGACGCATAGGCTCAGTGGCCATGGCTCACGGGCCCAGCCGCTCCACGGCATGTGGGATCTTCCCAGACCAGGGCACGAACCCGTGTCCCCTGCATCAGCAGGTGGACCCTCAACCACTGCGCCACCAGGAAAGCCCTCTGTTTTTTTTTTCCATCAAAAAAAGGTTGGTCTGAATTAGCTAGTTCACCATTACCAGAATTAGTACTCCCCAAAATGAGGTTTTACATGTAATTACATGACATGAGCAACACATAAATGGGAAAAGGCTTAAATTGGATTCTGTGATATATAAAGCTTATATAAATCCTCTCACTCTTGGTTTCATGATTTTCGAGTATGTTGGTCAGGTAGCTCAGTTCTTATGCAGGTGTATATATATATATAGACTGACTTCTAGAGAGGATAATATTTGTATATTTGACTTGAAATTTATGAAAATAGCAATAAAATATATTGATAATGACTGAGGTCACATTCTGTAATGAGAACATATTATTTTCTGCTGGTCCTGTTGTGAGAAAAACTAAGACCACTAAGCATCACTAAGTTGAGTGTATGACTGGACCATCCATTCAAAGTGCCCCATCAGTCTAAGCACCGTCTAAGTGATTGTTTGAGGAATAGGCACATGACCCAAGTAGAGTCAAATAGAGTCTCCCCTGACTTTTTTTTTTTACAAGAGCTATCAAGAACTTCAATAAAAGACAGATTTTAGTCCAATATGCTCTGCAAATTCTAATTTTGGCAATACTTATTATTCCCCTTTAACCTAGACTTTTTATCTCTGCTATGGCTGGCAGTTGAATTTTCTCTATGAGATAAGGTATCTTCTTTGATCAGAGACACATTTAATCCAGTTTCATGAAGAATCTCATTTTTTCTTCAGTGCATCAAAATAATATTTTATTTGTAATGCCATTAAACATCCAACTAGTCAAGCTTAATTCAGGGAATTACCTTTTAAATTCATGGTGCCTAATAACAGATGATCTATAAACACATTCAGTTTCAGAAGGTGCAAAGGTAAAAATATCGCTTCAAAAGATATTTTAAAGTTAATTAAATTACTGTGACTACAATTACATTATCAATTTCAACCTCAAGGAGGGAGAAATGGGATAATTTCATTATCTTGATTTCTTTAAAAAGTTACTTCACAATTATATTTTCCTTAGTTGGTGTGTTCACATCTTCCCCTTTCCCTTGGGATCAGAGGTGTTATTTACTTGGAGATCGGTGATGTTTTTCTATTTCAAATAGATTAGGTAGAGACTGAAACCTTTACCAAGAAGCAAAATGAATACCCAGACACTAGAATCAGTAAATAATGTGCTCCCTTTTTATCCATTTGCTATGAAAATCCATCCCAGCCTCCTTATTCAGTTAACTGTAAGAGTAGTCCCTAGATTGCCAGTCTCATCATATTTGCAAGAATTTACTTCTTTTAATTTAATTGTATTTTATAATTATGTATAAATGAAATGACATGAACATAGCACCAAAACATGTAGATTACATCCCTGCTCTTTATTTTATTGGGGGAACATTGGACAAATGACAGTTTTGTTTTGTTTTGTTTTTTCCCTAAATCCTGCCTTATGCACTTGAGCAAGAGAAAAATTCAGGGAATTATTATGAAAATTAAATTATAAGGCATATGAGTGTACATCCAAATGTAAGTTATTTTTACTGGCCAGTTATCTTTATAAAATAGGCTTAATTTTCAAGGAGCTTATATTCTTGAAGATGAAATCAGACCTAACATTTTCAAGAATGTAGTCCATGAATAAAAAGTTTTAAAGACAATAATAACAACCATCTGTTCCAGTCTGGTGGGAACACACTTAGGTATGCTGTTGCTATTCCTGTGTAGTCATTTTCATTTCTTTTACTCTCAAAAGAAAATTCTCAAAAGTGTGCATTTACATAAAGGTGTGGTTTTTCCAAATCACTGACGTGCACGTGTGAGTTTTTAAAATCTACTATTATACCTGGATAGAAAAAACAGGCACTATGAGATATGACTACTAGCTTTATATTTTTGAAATTCAACTGTTTTTCAAGTAAAAATATTTTATTCTTTAAGCCTTTATGTAAGACTCACATTTTTTAGAGTTTTCTCCAAACTGGTACATTGTTCAAGTATCTTTATTATTAATTTACCTAAAATTGCAGTCACTGTTTGAAAGATTATAAGAATTTCCAGTATTGTTGATGGTATTGTGCTCAGCTAGGTCTAGAACAGCTTCAAATACATATTAGTTCCCTAATGGAATGTGCTGTAATTCACTTTCTTTGTAACACAGACAAAAGTGCTGTTTGAGTGCTCTGCTGGTTGGCTGGAATCCTTTGGGGAGTACGTAGATTGTAACCAAAGGGAGATGTTTAGCACATTTTCAGACACTGGTAGGTAGCAAGGATATTAAGCGGCAGGATTTCCTGATGTTTAGCATGCCTCTGAAACTTAGAGGAGCCACAAATTTCATAAGTTTTGGACTTGAGCAATAGAGAACCATGTATGTAATGCTAGGCAATGTTACACTGTACCATTTCTAGATGTTCTCAGGTTAACCATACCATGTGGTTAAGCATAGCACTGAGAAAGTGGTACAGGGGGAATGGATGACAATTACACAGTGTTGAGGTAAAATAAATGAAGAGTCTACCTTACCTCTGTAAGCGTTCACCTCACCCAGAGCAGCGCCTTCCACATGCCGTCCTTTTAGTACACGTCTTCCTTGATAACCAAAATATAACTCTGTTTGATCATGTTCAGCTTTGCAACTCCAGAATTAAAGTCATATCATGGCTTGCTTATTTTAAGCAAAGACATTGAAAGTGAAGTTGTTAGTAGTATTATATGATTTATATTCATCCTCCTTGAAAGAATTTCTTGACTATACACAAGTGAGTTACTTGGAAAACAAAAGTCTTGGGAAAATTAACTTCTTATATGCTCGTATTACTGGGGAAGATATTTTGTTTCATTCTGTAAACTTTATTATGCATTTTGGCTTTGTGCTAAAGAATATCTATGCCAAGAGTTATTTTAAAGCCAATGGTGATAATTAAATGTGTGATTGCAGTTAAAATGTCAGAATTCTAATACTAATTAAGTAGTTTTATTTAATATTATTATTCTTAAATTTTTTTCCAAATCCCTGTGTTGCCTGTATTTTGGAAGAGATATCATAATCCACTAGGACATAAAAATAAAAGAAATATGTTGCTACTAATAATGAAATGCCGAGAGATCAATTTAGAGTACATTTGTAGAAAAACTTGGCCATTGTGGTAATTAAAAGTGTTTAATACTTGATATAAAGAAAAATGAATTTAAATTTAAAAGGTATTATAAAAATGCAGTTAACTTAGATTTGATGATATTTTATTTTTATGCCCATAATAAAACATTTAAATGAAAGTATAGGGCCTTTTAAAACAATCAGTTTTACTTATTGCAATAATGAATAGTTGAAAGTAAAATTAATTTATAAGGACATTTAGGGATTGAATACTAATGACACATACTTTTCTACCAAATGCATCTTAGCATAGTTGCTCGTCATTCAGATTGGATAATGATGATGTTGAATTCACATGGTCAGCCTGATATCAAAATATGAAAACATATGAAAATATACATATTCAAATTATATATATGTATATACATACATATTAATGTGTGTGTGTGTATATATATATATATATATATATATATATATATATATCCATTCTATGGAAACATTTCCAGCATTTAATCAACCTGATGTGAATTATCTTTGCCTTCCTACTTTTGACATCCATTTTATACATTTGTGAGATTTAGAACATAGGTCTTAATTTTTTTTGCATAGGTGAAGATATGGCATAATATTCCAAAATTAGCTGTGGACAAAAAAGAATACACATTTTTGTATCCTGTGTCTGTTTTCTTCCCTAAAATGTTGTACTGATATGAAAGGTGGTAGTTTTTCTTTTTCTTTCCTTTTTCTTCTTCTTCCCTTCTTTTGCTATGAATGCTTTCAGAAAACTCTGGAGCAACTGACAAAATACTGACTCTGTTGCTGGGAGGGACTCACAGATAGATACCTGTGTATTTTCTAAGGACACAGGGAAGGAGGGGTTAAAAAGGGACTGCTTCTGCACAGCAAGAATCAAGAGGTCTGCAGGATGGAATACTATTGTCATTACCCTATGATTCTGCTCCAGAGCAAGTAATTCATTTTCACCTTGACTCCCAATCAGAAATTTTATTCTTGTCATCAAAGGAATTAAAATACCCTCTTTTTAATGAAAACTCATATCAGAACACAAAATTCCCAGAAAAGGGCGGGAATCAGTAAGCCATAGTGTCCTACGAAGAGCAAGAGATACTACTGCAGGATGAAAACCAACACAGACACCACCAACATTTTGTTGGGTATTTTGGAGGAGAAAATAAGTCTTCATCATAACATGTGATAAAGACTAGAAACAGAAAGATAAATCTAAATAAGCACATAAAAAGAGAGCACGAAAGTATTGAAAGAATAATAAAAGTACCAATCCAAATAAGCAGTGTTGTATTTAAGGTAAACAAGAAAAGAAATAGGAATGGAACACATAAAGGAGAATCAAAACACTTTCAGGGCTTCCCTGGTGGCGCAGTGGTTGAGAGTCTGCCTGACGATGCAGGGGACACGGGTTCGTGCCCCGGTCCGGGAAGATCCCACATGCCGCGGAGCGGCTAGGCCCGTGAGCCATGGCCGCTGAGCCTGCGCGTCTGGAGCCTGTGCTCCGCAACGGGAGAGGCCACAACAGTGAGAGGCCCGCGTACCGCAAAAAAAAAAAAAAAAAAAAAAACTTTCAAAAAGGATCAAAACAGAGACAATTCCACTGGCTGATATTCCTCTCAATGTCTATAAAAGCAGAGATGGAGTCTTTCTCTACTGGGTTTCTAGGAGCTGAGAGCTCTTCCTTGTACCCCGTTCCCTAAGCCATCCAGAGGCACAATCTACCTGGTGGATGGAAGGGTGACTCCCTCGCAAGCACAGTTGTCTGCTTTGTTGTTACTTAGTAACAAAGTAAAGCATTTAAGAACACTGACATGGAACAGTGGGAAACTCTGAGGTGTTTAACACACTTTAAACGTGGCAGAAAAAAATGACAAAATCTGACATTGTACATACGCACCTAGTTTTCACTCCAGTCCATAGAACATCAGAAACTTGAAGTGTGATCCAGATTTCTTTTTCAGTGTAAGGACATTTGTTTTCTCTACTCAGCCATAAGAAAGAATGAAATTTTGCCACTTGCAGTACCATGGATGGATTTGGAGGGTATTTTGCTAAGTGAAATGAGTCAGAGAAGGAAAGACAAATATGTATAATATCACTTACATGTGGAGTCTAAAAAATACAACAAACTAGTGAATAAAACAAAAAAGAAGGAGACTCACAGGTATAGAGAACAAACTGGTGGTTACCAGTAGGGAGAGGGAAGGGGGAGGGGAGATACAGGGGTAGGGGAATAAGAGGTACAAACTATTACATATAAAATTTTGTACAACATGGGGAATATAGCCAATATTTTATAATAACTGTAAATGGAATATAACTGTTAAAAATTCTGAATCACTATATTGTATACCTGTAACTTATATAACATTGTACATCAACTATACTTCAATAAAAAAATTCGTGCAATTCTATATACAGAAGTTTGTATCCAAACATGACATTTGACAAATTATAGGTTGTCGGTATATCAAATCCAATAAGGCTAAATTGTACGTTAAATGGATGCATTAAAAAGTTTGTTTCAATCAGTTTAAGTATTTAATCTTTATTGCAATAGTGCACATCAAATCTGTATTTTATGACTTTTTTTGTTATAATTCAATTCCCTCCTTTCCTTGGTTATTAGACAAGTAGGAAAAAAAGAGAGAAACAACAGCTATCTTTCACATTTACTGTGAATAATAAAGCAATAAGTCATGAGCAGTCTTGATCTGTATTGATGAAATGTTACACCTCAGAATTCTGGTAATAGGACCACAGAAGGAGAGAAAATTAAAATCACTAAATCTGATCTGTGAGAAGATTAAAAACAAGCCTTTCATAATCTCTTACTGCTGCCAGAAGTGGATTATGAAATTAAAAGGCTCTCCTACCAACTCACTAAGAGTTTCATGAACTATATACCATAAATATCATTAGAATTTTGAACAACAAACTGATAATTTAGCTGACCCAGTTTTTTTTTTTGTACAGTACATACATCTCAGGATTGCCTTAAAATAAAGACTCTATTTTGTTGATTCTATTTTCTCAAATGTTTGATTTTTCTTCTTCCCTTAATAATGACAGTATGGCTGGCCATGCAAATATGACTGCTTATCTACAAAGGTATATATGTCTGTATACAATCAAGGAGTCATGGTTTAAAACAGAGTTGCTACTCAAAAGAATATTGTCACAAATTTAGCATAAGTTACCTTTATGTACAAATCCTGCAAAGGAAAGCAGAGCTCCCCTGGGCTAAGATTTCCTTCCCTGGCTTCCACAATTCCATCAAAAGGGATAGAGATGGAGCCCCAGAAATTTCTTGTACTTGACAAAATACTGACAACCACATACCACCATGAGCCTTGGGACTATGAGGAAAAATCTAACCTTGACTTTTATTTGTGTTTAAATCCATTGCAACTAGAAGTTAAATACTCAACTGTTGCTCAAACCACTCCCCTGCCCAGCCTTCTTCCATCATAGAGTCTTTGCCTTGGTTGTCCTTCCCTTCTGCCTAGAACCCTCTTGATTCCGCATTTCCTACACTTATATCCTCAAGCTCTACAGGTCTTTACCCCAATATAGCATTCTCAGGGATGTTGCACATAACCACACTTTACAAAATGTTATCCCCTCTCCTCTCAATATTCTTATCCTACTCCTGTCCCTTATTTTTATCTCTAGTATGTATCACTCTTTACATATATATGTGTGTGTGTGGTGTGTGTATATAATCTTATTATTATAAATAAGTTCTACCTATATGTACCTTATTTGATTATTTATGTCTCCTTACTAGAATATAAGTTCCAAGAAAGCAGGAACATTGCCCATTGTGTTTACTACTGCATCTTCTGCACTGAGGTCACTGTCTAGCCTAGAATTTGTAATCAACAAATAGTTGTTGAATAAATGAATGAATGAATGACAACACTATTGGAATATTTGGTGGGTTTGCGTCACTCGTAGGAAAGAGCTTTTAAATGCCACCGATTTAGTTACTAGTAGCCAGTAGAAAAAAAATCACTCTCAAATGGTGAACACACTTGTGTATTCCCAGAGAACTAGAAGTGGTCTGATAAACACTTCTTATAACTATGAGGACCCACAAAGGTCTATGATGAGTACCCATATCATACCTGAGGGAAAGGCTTTTTCCTTTCTAATTTTGTCACGCTGAGAAATACCTAGTCCAGTGACACCCTGTGAAGGGCAAATTTTAGCCCACTGCATCTATGTTTTATAACTATTTAATGTTTACTGCTCTTTATGAAAAATGTGCAAACACCGTAGAATAGCATTCTCTGTCTTCTTTGTGTTCAAAATGATGCCATATTCTGGAGCAATCATCAGAACTGAAATTGGAAAGAGTACCAAAATAATTTAAGTGGACAAATGATAACTAAATATATAGAAATGATGCAAATATACATTTTTGCTAGTCTTTGCCTCCTAAAATGATTTCTGTGAAATGTAAGAATGTTTCCTAAATAAACTCTAGTTGGTTCATTTGGAAAAGCTGTCCTTCTGTGATAAGCTATTAGCACTCTCTAAGGTTAAGAAACTGTGTGTTTTTAAAAAGTAAAAAGGTATTGATTTCCATTTGGCTTGAAGAGTTCTTGAAACTCTATTTGTCTAGTACAAAAGTGCCTTGTTACTTGCTTTTGTCTTCCACCAGGCTATGATTTCTCTTCCACTGCAGATTCATATCCAAGTAAGCTCTTGATCTGGTGTTAAATGTAGTGGAAAGCATGTTCCTCTAAGATAGTTACAAAGAGAACTTCCTTGATCTAGAAATGTCTTACTATCAAAGATCCCTGCATTTTTCAGCAGGCTTTACACCATTTCAGATTATGAAAATTAAGGGAGTGAGACACTCATACACGGAGACACAGCCTTGTACACAAACGCGTGCGCGCGCGCGCACACACACAGACACACACACACAGGTAATAGAGTACATCCTTTGATTAATTTATGTGTCAGTAGCCTTATCGAATGATTAAGTTGACTGACTTTGCATGATCATCTCATTTGTTAACTGACTTTGTTTTATCACACAGAGTATTTTTGTTATTGTAGCATACATAGTTTTGGATGTTATGAATTGTATTTTAATAAAATGACTTCATATTGTTTAATCAAGCATTAATACTTGAATTTGCCTTAATTTCTCTTGACATAGTTAACGTGATAGAGGGAATTTTTTATGCTAATGTGCAATTTTATGCCGTATATGACTGTTAAACCATAAATGCAATATGTGTACATTTCATGCCAGAGAAACTACACTTAGCAGTTTTCACAGTCTACTCTGTATATCCGTATATGATAGGTTTTTATTTATTTATACACTAACTAACGGTCAGGTTAGCACATATATTTTAAAGGGAAAAGGAAATATTCATTGATACTACACTTGTATTTGTTACCATGTTATCACTTGCTTTCTAATTAATAATAATAAAAACACTGAAATTTTCTGGAAAAAGGGGACTTACCCATTATTTCATTGCTTTTTCCAAACTAGTATATGCATGTGGTTTAAAATTCAAATGATACTAACATGCTTATAAAAAAGTATTCTTCTTTTTCAATAGTTTTAGTTGTTTTTCATATATATGCTTCAACAATTTAAGCTGTTTTTCATATACATGTACATATATATGAAAAACAGTCAAAACATATGTATTAATTTTTATAAACTTTTTCTTAATTATTTATTTTAAAAAAATATCAACCAATTCTATACTGGGGCAATGAAGAATTAACTCTCTCACATTCTACCTTTCTCCTCTTTTAATAAAATAATGTAATACTTTTCCTTCTAAGTGTGGCTTTGGCTTAATTCTATACATTTTGATGTCTTTTCATATTCATTTCAAAATTTTCTGTGTTTTCCTTATAATCCCTCTTCATTTATATTTGCTTAGAAAAGAACTGTTTTCAAATACTTGGGGATTTCCTAGTAATCTCTCTGCAATTAATTTATTTTTGATTTTCTTGTAGCCATGCAACATATTCTGTATGATATCAATCCTTTCAGTTGGTCAAATCGCCCTGCATATAATCCATATCAATGACTGTTCTATGTGTTCCTGAAAACAACATGTATTCTGCTGTCCTCAGGAGAGTGTTCTGTAAATAGCTATGAGGCCAAGTTTTTTATATCTTATAAAACCATTTTCTATCAATTAATGAGAGAGAAATGTTGAAATCTCCAATTAGAGTTGTGGTTTTGTGTGTTTTCCCAATCATTACCTTTTGTTTTGTGTATTTTGAAGTTCTAATGTTAGGTTCATACAAATTTAGGATCAGTATGTGTTCTTGATGAATTTACCCTTTCATCATTATGAAGAGCCTCTCTTTATCCCTTCTAACTGTCCATGTTTTGAAGTATAATTTGTCTGAAGAGCTGCCCCAGCTTTCTTATAATTACCTTTTCACTGATGTTTAACTATTGTTAATACTAGACTTATCTCTGTCTCTATATTAGATTTTATGTATTTTAAGCAGTATTTTGTTTGTCCTTTAAAATACAGTTTGCCAATCTCTGCTTTTTAACTAGCATTTTTAACCATTAATTTTAATGTAGTTATTGGTATAGCTGAGTTTAAAATTATAATCCTCCTATTTGATTTCCCCTTTTTAATTTATTTTTCTTGCTCTTTTCCTCCTTTTCATTTTTCTATGCTATTAGCTTTTTACCTATACAACTTAAAAAATGTTTGTTCAAGAAAAAAATAGGCATTTAAACTTATCCCACACTATTTTATGTAATATATCACTTCACAAATAAGATAAGAGATTTATAATTGAATTATTTATTTCCCCTTCCTGGCCTTGTTCTTGTCATACAATTTCCTTCTACATATATTATAAACCCTATAATACATTGCTACTAGGTTTTTTTTTTAATTGAAGTATAGTTGATTTACAATGTTGTGTTAGTTTCAGGTGTACAACAAAGTAATTCAGGTATACATATGTGAATATATATATTCTTTTTCAGATTCTTTTCCCTAATAGGTTGTTACAAAATATTGACTAGAGTCCACTGTGCTATGCAGTAGGTCCTTGTTGGTTATCTGTTTTATAGTAGTAGTGTGTATATGTTAATCCCAAACTCCTAAATTATCCCTCCCCATTAGTTTTGCTTTAAACAGTAAATTATCTATTAAAAGACATAATAAATTAGAAGAAAACCTTTATATTTACGGTCAGATTTGACATTTCTGACTCTTTATTCCTTTGTGTAGATCAAAGTTTCCATCTGGTATCATTTTCCTTCCCCATGAAGAAACCTCTCTTAATAGTGCTTATAGTGTTTGTTTGATGGTAGTAAATTCTCCCAGCTTTTATTTGACTGAAAAAAAATATTTTTTTGGCCTTAATTTTGGAAGGAGTTTTTTATTTTTTTTTCTAAGAATAGGATTCTATTTGATTACATACTTCCATTTTCTTCTGACTTAAATTGTTTTCTGAGAAAGAAATCTGCAGTAATTCTTGTCTTTGTTCTTCCTCATAAAAAATGTTTTTGTTTTTTTCTGGTTGCTTTCAAAATTTTTATTTTCTAACTGATTTTCAACAATTTGATTGTGATGTGCCTTGGTAGTTTTTTTTGTGTTTAATTTGCTTGGGGGTCTGCTGAGCTTCTTGGATCTGTGAGCTTATAGTTTTCATCAAATTTGGAAAGTTTTTTCACATTACTTCTTCACATATTTTCTTTGGTCCCCCACCCCACTTCTCCCTCTGAAACTGCAATTTCCACACATGTTGTACAGTTTTATATTGTCTCACAGGTCAATGTGCTTTGTTCACTTTTTTTTTTCTTTTTTCTTTCTGTGATTCAGTTTGGATAGTTTCTATTGCTATGCCTTCAAATGCACAAATCTTTTCTTCTGTATCTAATATGCTTTTAATCTAGTGAATTATTTATTTCAGACATTAATTTCATCTGTGGATGTTTCATCTGATTACTTTTATGTATATTCCATTTCTTGCCTAATTGTGTTCATGTTTTCCTTTAACTACATGAACAGTTTTATAACAGCTATTTTAAGGTTCTCATCTGTTAATAATATTATCTTTGTAATTTCTGGTTTTGATTCTACTGAATGAAATTTCTCTTCATTAAAAGTCACACTTTCTTGCTTCTTGGCATGTTTAGTGATTTTTATTTAGTACAGGTTGTTGTATTCGATGCAGTTGAGTACTGAATTGTCTTTTTTTTATGGATAGGTTTTGTTTGGGAAGCAGTTCATTGCTTGGAGATTAGCTTGATTTTCTTCAAGCCTTATTTTAAGCTTTGTTATTTTGGGTCCTAAATAGCCTTTACCCTGAGGCCAGTTTAGTTCTACAACTAAGGTGACATCTCTGGGGACTCTGCCAACATTCAGTGAGAACTCTCCTCTATGGAAGGTCAGAATGTGGAGATTACTCGGTTCACACCTCCCCAGTTATTCTTGCCCAGGCAGGTGGATTTCATCCTACACACATGCACTTAGTATTCAGCAGCTGAATCAAGGGGATCCCTATAGAGGTTTCTGGGGGTATTTCTCCTTGGAGTGCTCCACTTCCTGACCCCTCTGTGCAAATTTCAGAAACTCTACCTCCCCAAACTATCATCTTTGTCTCATCAACTCATTAAGGTTATCATACTTTAGTTGGGAAGCACATTCCTGAAGCACTTTCTGCAAGGTTCTTCCAGGCAGAGAGCCAAGCCAATCACAGGAGTCACCTTTCAGTTTACCTTTTCTTAGAGATCAAAGTCCTGTGTTGTCTATTTTTTAAGTTTAAAATAATCATTTCATAGATATTTATTTATGTCAGGAGGACTAGTCCAGGTCCACTTACTCCCTCATGGTCAGAGGTTGAAATTCCCTTATATAATTTTAAAAACATAGAGTACTTTATAGGTACCAGCAAATGTAATAGACAATGTAGAGACATATATATGTGGTGTGTATATATATATATATATATATATATGTGTATATATATGAAAGCTTAGAATATTTACTCACCTTTCTCAGATCTTTATCAAATAGCACATTCTTGGTTAGGACTAACATAACCCTATTTGAGATTGCACCCTGTCCATTCTCTGTCCTAATTGGCTGCTTTTAAAAAATATTTCCATAATACTTATCACTACTTAACATACTATACATTGTACATATTTATTTTCTGCCTCTCTCCCCAAGTAAGTTTAAGCCACATAAATGTATAGCTTTTTGCCTGTTTTAATACTATTATTTTCTAATACATAGAATAGTAAATTCTATATAGACATTGAATAAATATTAGTTGATTAAATAATGAACATCAGGATAAATCTTTCATCTAGTGAGAAAAAAATGTTGAGTGGGGGAGGGTTAATTGGATTTTGCAACCGCACCTTTGTTATGAGCTGAATTTTGCCTCCCCTCCACAATTCATGTGGACACAATTCATGTCCCCAGTACTTCAGAATGTGACTATATTTTAATATAGGGCCTTCAAAAGAGGTAAATAAAGTAAAATGAGGTCATATGATGAGCCCTAATCCAATATGACTAGTGTCCTTGTAAAAAGAGGAGATTTAGGACACAGACATGAGCAGGCACAGAAGGAAGACCATGTGAGGACACAGTGAGAAGGTGGCTGTCTACAAACTAAGGGGCGAGGCCTCAGAAGAAACCAAACCTGCTTATACCTTGATCTTAGACTTCTAACCTCCAGAACTGTGAGAAAATGCATTTCTGTTGCTGAAGGCGCTCAGTCTGTGGCATTCTGTCATGGCTGCCTGCGCACATAAATACAACTTGTAATACTTTATTTCTTAAAAATATATCAGGAACAAATATGTCAAAAAGTTGTTGGTTTTCTGGAAAGACATCCATAGCTCTTTATTATATCTTCCTTTAACAATTTTATTTTTATTTACAATATATAGGGTAAACTTTTGTCACCATAAAATACATTCTAAAGCATACTGTTCTTTAAACAGATTATGTATATAATGGACAAGTTATAAGCAAAGATCTCCCACCATTAGATGGCAGAATATGTGCAAAACATTGCCTTGTATCCAGGATGTGATAGGACCCAGTAAGTTGTAGTTCATTTCTTCTCTTCTCCTCCCCTACCTCTATTCAGTAGATGGATTGGTCAATGAGTATAAATATATTAGTGTGTGATCAAAAATTTGTAGCTGTTAACATGTAAAAAAATCATTATCCAAAATAAAAACTATGCCGTTCCTTGTCTGTGATACCTTAAACTTTCCTGAACGGAAAAGTAAAAGTCAAGAACTGCCCCTTCCTGATAAATAAGACAGAACGTAAATCCCCCATCATGTTTCCCAAGGAAATATGAACTTTGTAAAATATTGAATTTTGATTTACATTTTGAAGGCTGTGTGAACTTATCTATTAGTAGCCATCTTAGTCCCAGATCTGCCTCTAGGCAATAATGATGCTGCCAGTCGGGAAGCAGTAGGAGATGATAGAATAACTTGACATCGTATTATGAGGTTTTATCTTTGTTGTTCTGATTGTATGTTTTTTTTTTTTTTAGTTCATTCCTGAAACAGTTGGATTGTGTTATTTTCTGATGTCCACTTATTTTTCCCTCCATTCCCTCCATTGAATCCATTCATTAAGTTCTTTATTTCAATTATTGTATTCTGCTATTGTGCAATGTTCTTTTGGCTCTTCTTTATATATTCTCTTTCTTTTCTGAGACTTGCTGTTTCTTTGGTGAAACTTTGTATATTTTTATCTCTTTTCAAATATATTCATAATTGTTCATTGAAACAGGCTTAGGATGGCTGCTTTAAAATCCTTATCAGATAATTGTATCATCGGTGTCATTACTACATTGTCATCTGTTGATTATTTTTTCCAATCACTTTGAGACTTTTCTAGATCTTGATATTTCAAGTGGTTTCCAAAAACCTGGACTTTGGGGCTGTTATGCTATGCAGAGCTTACTTAAATGATCTTTTTAAAGCAGGTCTCCTTTGAAACTACTTTGTCAAGGGAAGTGAAAGCTGCCTTATTAAGGGAAAGTGGAAGTACACTTTCCTCTCTCAGCCTCCGCTGTCTTCTGTGGTGTGATAGTGTTATAGAATGAGTGTTTGTGTCCCCCTCAAATTCCTATTGTGAAGCCCTAATTGCCAATGTGATGGTATTTGGAGGTAGGGCCTTTAGAGCATAATTACCTTTAGATGAGGTAATGAGGGTGGTACCCTCATGATGGATGGGATTAGTGTCCTCATAAGAAGAAGAGGCATGAGCAGCTGTCTGTCAGCCATGTGAGGACATGGTGAGGAGGTTGCCATCTGCAAGTCAGGGAGAGAGGCCTCACTACGGACCTAAATAAATCTGCCCACACCTTGATCTTAGACATTCCACCCCCCAGAATTGTGAGAAAGTACATTTCTGTTGCTTAAGCCATCTGGTCTGCAGCTTCAGCAGACAAAGGGGCTCCTTCTTACTTCAGCCTTAGGGATGGGAGTTCTAGATGTCATGAGATTTCCAGTAATATCACCCTGTCTGGGAGGGGCAGCAGTGCCTCATTACTCTCTCTGTGGCCTCCACATTCATCATGGGGGTAGGGGTGGCTTCATTACTTCTGGACAGTGGTAAAAGTCCTGACTCCCCTAAGCCTTCACTGACATGAGCCTAGAAGGGGGAGGGGAAGGTGGCATGGTGCTGCTGGTTGGTGGGGGGTCCCCAGGGCATCCTATGGGGTCTCCTCTTACACTGTAGCAGGGGTAGTATTGGTGGTAGGGGTGTAGAGCCTCATTCCTTCCTGGCAGGGATGAAAGCTCGGCTTCCCACTCAGCTTTCTGTTACACTATCAGGACCAGGGTAAGTGGTAGGTGCACCTCACTACAACCTGGCAATGGGAGAAATCTAGGATCCCATTGGCCTTTGCTGGTGGAGCTGTTATTATCTAAACATTTTCTGTCTTGTTAGGCTGCCTAAGTATTGTCCTTCGGTAAAGAGGCTTTTCTTGGGACTGTGTGTGTGTGTGTGTGTGTGTGTGTGTGTGTGTGTGTGTGTTGTCTGTTAGCATTTCTGTTTGCTGGCATTTCTGCATTTTTCAGCAGTCAAGCTGGATAGGTGAGGTCAAAAGAAAACCCAGGGAGTCACCGCCATGGCATTCTTCATAAGTGAAAGTCCCTAGCCAGTCAACTATCTCTTCACCTTTCAAGGTCATCTTATGCTGGTTTTATATATAATGTATGTCCTTCTGAAAGCTGAAGCCTGCCAACTCAAATTCTTAGAATTCAAAGTAATAACGTGATATTTTTTTTCTATATAGAAAGATAATTCATGTAAAGAACATGGTTCAGTGGATGGCATAAAATCGGTGTGCAGTGACATTTACAAATCCCAAGACACACAGGCACACATATACTCCACACACATGCACTCACACACTTTCCCAAAGGGCCTGTGAGGGTTGGCCTAGGCTTTCTACCCACAGAACTGCTCTCTGAGAAGAGCATTCAGAGTTGCCAAAATCAGCGCTAATGAAACGCAAACCCCAGCAGAGCAGCTCTTTGAGAATGGAGTTAGTTGTTTGTTAAGCATTTATCTTTCTAAAAAATACATGGTTTTAAAAGTTTCTATATCCAGTTATATGCCTGGATTCCACAAAATCCTCAGGATCATAAGGAAGTGAAAAACAAATACAGTTAACCCTTGAACAACATGGAGGTTGGGGTGCTGGCCCCTCATGTGGTCAAAAGTCTGCATATGATTTTCCACTCCCCTATAACTTGACTTACAATAGCCTGCTGTTGACCAGAAGCCTTACTGATGAGTCGATTAACACATATTTTGTTATGTTTTATGTATCGTATGCTATATTCTTACAATGAAGAAATGTAGAGAAAAGAAAATGTTATTAAGAAAATCCTAAGGAACAGGAAGTACATATATACTACTGTTCTTTATCCATACTGTATTTATCAATACTGGAAGTTTACTTCCTCTGTTTACAAGATGAATCGTCTTTCTGTCAGTACCTACATCTATTGTCTTATAGAACGCAAAACACTGTAGATGTTTTGCATATTACTAACACCAGAACTCAAAATGAAAAGAGAATGTGAAAAAGATATTCATATTTATTTACAGGTGTAACAATCATGCCCTGAGAACAGAGAAGCAGCAATATGGTTGCTTTATGGTAGCCTAGTGTGATGGATACCATTGCCTCGTGGTAGATGGTAGCCTAGCCTATACACTAATGAATGAATCATTATAAAATTTGTATGGCATACAGTATTACAGTAATATTTATAATATAGTATTAGAAACATTTTTAAAAAAATACTCACCTGTGATGATATGATGAGCTGATACACAGTTTCTCCAATTATGAGATAGTATACAGTAATGTAATTCTTTGAAAGCTAAGTTATAAAATGCAATTAACACATTATTAATTTTTTATTAAATATCATTCACCTTAGACCTGTGTGAGGATAGGTGATCCACTTCAGTACAAGTCCTGCATACGATGTTGTACACAGTGAATACTTAGGGGACAATGATGATATAAAACCGTCTCATACAGTTCTTGCTGTAGTTATTAGATTTTCACATGAAGACACATACACAACAGATGAGTTTATTAACTGTAGTGTGATGATTACTTACTATTCATTAAATGGAAGTAGCTCATCATAAATGTGTTTATTCTCATCTTCACATTCAGTAAGCTGAGGAGGAGAAAGAGGAGGGCTGGTGTTGCAGCCTCAGGGGCGGCAGAGGCACACTAGGTGGAACTTTACAGAGATACATCATAATTTCTGTCTGACTTTTTGCGTTTTCATTTCTCTAAAACTGTTTCTATACAGTACCAATCCTTCCACCCTTTGCTCTAGTTTCAGTGCTTGTATCGTAGAAGGGTCCATGCTTTAAAAAGTCACGGGCTTCCCTGGTGGCGCAGTGGTTGAGAGTCCACCTGCTGATGCAGGGGACACAGGTTCGAGCCCCGGTCCGGGAAGATCCCACATGCCGCAGAGCGGCTGTGCCTGTGAGCCATGGCCGCTGAGGCTGCACGTCCGGAGCCTGTGCTCCGCAACGGGAGAGGCCACGGCAGTGAAAGGCCCGCGTACAGAAAAAAAAAAAAAAAAAAAAAAGCAACCTTCACCAATACATAAATGGATGGTTATGGCTGTGTTTCAAAAAAAAAAAAAAGAAGTCACAAGCAGTCTTGGATAACCAGAACCCTTCCGTCAGATTGTCTAGTGTCAATTTGTTTCTGGCACTGCTTCTTTTTACGTCTTCGTCCTCTTGTCTGGCTCTGGTTCAGAAACATGCATCTCCATCAAGTCATCTTCTCTTAATTCCTGTAGTGTGGTGGCTATCAGCTCTTGAGTTTCTCCAAGATCTATATCTTGAAACACCATACTTTTTATTGCCATATTCACAATCTATTTCATTAATTGGCTCTGTCATAAATCTTGTGAAGTCATGCACAACATGTGGACAGTTTTCTGCAGCAGGAATTTTGGGCTTGATGACTTTCATGGCTTTTTCGATAACATCGATGACATCGTCAATGGTGTAAGCTTTCCAGACTTCCATGATCTCTCTATCAGGGTTCTCTTCATAGTGTTGACAATCCTTTCCATGGAGCACCGTGTGTAATGAGCCTTAAAGGTCGTTATGACCCTCTGATCTAGAGGCTGAATTAGAGACATTGTGTTTGGGGGAAAGGAGGCCACTTTGATGCCTTCATTGTTCAACTCATGGGGTTCTAGGTGGCCAGGGGCGTTGCCCAATATCAAAACTGCATTTTCACAAAACAGTAGAGTTGCCTATCCCTTCCTGCCTTAAGTCCTCCCTTCTCTTCCTTACTAATAAATGTCCTTTGTAGCTTTTTTTTTTTTTCCATAATAGGGCACTTTCGTCTGCATTAAAAACCTGTTCAGGCAGATAACCTTTCTCCTCAATGATTTTCTTAATGGTGTGTGGGAACTCATCTGCTGCCTTGTGGTCGGCAGAAGCTACTTCTGCGGTTATCTTGACTTTTTTAAAGCCAAACCTCTTTCTAAAATTATCAAACCATCCTTTGCTGATATTAAGTTCTCCAGCTTTAGATCCTTCACCTTCTTTTGCTTTGAGTTGTCATATAATAACTTCACTTTTTCTCGAATGATATTAGTCAATAGGTATACTATTCTTACAGCAATCCTGCACTCACATAAAAGCTGAAGTTTCAGTATGAGATAAAAAGGTATTTCATAAAAAGTGCAAGGTTTTCACCCCTGCTGGTGTAGCTGCCATAGCAGCTTCATGAATTTCCTTTCTTTTCTTCTGCTGGATTCATTTGTCTTGACACGGTGGGCAACTGAAGTCTACATTACATATCAAGCAAATCAACTTTTCCTTGTAATGTTATGACTTTGCTTCTTGGGATCACTTCCAGCATCACTAGTGGCACTTTGTATGGGTCCCATGGTGTTATTCAAGGTTTATGGTATTGCCCTAAACATGATGAAAGATACTTGAGAACTTCAAAAGATCACATATTACTGTGATATGCAATTTACTGGAGAGATGAACTGCACACGTAGAGATGATGAGCCTACACAGCGTCTTAAGTGGATACTCGCAACACTTGAGCTCAGCACAATGGCAACAGTAAGTGGCTACAAAATTATGACAGTAGTACAATACGTACTACAGTTAATTTCATGCAGTTAGGGTTTAATACTACATCTTTATATTTGTTAACATTTCTCTGGACTGTGAGTGACACCATGTACAGTCTGTGTGTCCTTGTAGGTTTTGATAAATTTTAACTTTCTATGATAGATTTACATATATTATATGGTAGTAAAAGGTAAAATAGACTAGTGTTCACATGTATTTTATACATTCATGACATATCTAACTTTTTCTTAAGTTTTTCAACATTTCTAGGTTATGTGGTTCAACTACAAGGTTTTTCAAGTTACTGCAAATCTCCAAAATTTTTTCAAATATATTTCTTGAAAAAATCCACATATAATTGGACCTACACTGTTCAAACCCCTGTTATTCAAGGGTCAACTGTAGATGATTTTAATATCCATATTTTTCAAAAGATATGTTCACCAAAAGGTTTATTTCAACAACTTTATACGGATATGAATAGAGCTTTTTGGAAGTTTGAATATATGAGGGAGATGCAAAATGAGGGAATCTATTATTATCCCTTTCCTTAGCACAGCACCAAAACTTTAAATATGAACTGATCATAGTTTGAAGTCTAATTTTTATACTGAGAGAAAATAATATCTATTTATATTCAACATACTCTCTATATTTGTGCTTAAATTATTAAAAAAAAAAAGAAAAACAGGAAAAAAAGCAGGAAAATCAAATCCATACATGTTATGCTTTGATTATCCACAAGCTCTGAGGAGGGGACACTTTTATGCCATTATACATTATGGTGGAGATGAAGAGAAAAGCTTGAATCCTGAAGAATTCTAAAGATGTCATTAAAAACAGACAGCTAGAAATTAAGATTTTTGAGTTCCTCAACATCTTTAATATGTACTTTATAAGTGTTTTAATGATTAATTATCATCATAAATAATAAGAATTCTGGCTCTTCTTTTACAAAAGTATATGCCAATGAATATAAAATTTTCTTTTTGTAGTAAAATCATTTTTATGAAAAATATTTCTTCTTTGACCCCTAATACAAAACTCAAAGGAAGTAGAGCAACCACTGATGCTGAACAAGATTGAGTTGGTTGAAGACACACTAATGGTTTCACCAATATTTTTCCAAATATTGTTAGATTCTTTTGTTCTTAATCAATAATGAAATATTGGTTGTATATTAAATATTGATGTATGTTTCATTTGTTTCCATTGCAAGAGAGAATTAGGAAACATGTCTTAGAAAGACATTACATCTATTAAATTATAGATAGAAAGATAGATAGGAAGAATCAAATGGTTTTTAGGAGTTGTTTAATTTCACTAATCTTTTACCAATAATATTTTCCTTAAGTTATAAGATATTTCAAATGAATATATATGGCAGTTTAAAATGCTTTACTATAATCTTATTTAATGAACTAACCCAGAAGTATTGGCTTTCAACATGGAAAGCACAGCTTACATATGTGATTTTAACCTCCTGAATATAGTATAGGTACACATGCATATGTTTGTGTGTATACAATCTAAAGGGAAGACATTTTTTAATCTTCCTTTTTCTTTTTTGCTAAGCCTTATGTAACTATAAGATATGAACCTACCGTTAGGAGTGCAAATTCAGATAGAGTATGAAGATCTGTTGCTTTGTGTTCTCAATGGCTAACTGATGATTCTGATCAGGTTGGTTGCAAATGTCCATTAGAGATTTTTCAGTCTTTAAATGAGAGAGGTTACTGTGATACATGTTTATGGCCATTGAAATACCTGAGGTTTATCTGGAATCAATAATAACCAAAAGAAATTCATATGAATAAGGGAGATGACATTTCTGGCCATTCCCAGGACTCTAAACAAAAATGAAGAATAGAACTAGATTTTTTTTCTCTTTCTTTTGCCTTTGACTACACCCCACTTATACAGGGACAAATTTTTCAATTTGAATTGTGTATTTGTTTTCTGTTTGCTGCTGTAACAATTTACCACAAACGTGGTGGCTTACAACAAGAACTATATTATCTAACAGTTCTGTAGGTCAGAAAGTTCAACATGAGCACCCCTGTGCTAAAATCAAGGTGCTGGCAGGGCTGCGTCTCTTTCTGGAAGCTCTAGGGGAGAATTGCTTGCCTTGTCTTTTCCAGCTTCTCCAGGACAACGACATTCCTTGTCTCATGGTTTTCTTCCTCCATCTTCACAGCCAGCAATGTTGCAGCTCTCTGCGGCTTCTTTAGTACATAGTCACATTTCTTTCTCTGACTCTCCCCCTTTTAATGTATCTTGTGATTATATTTGGCTCACCTTGATGGTCCCAATATGATCTCCCGATCTTAAAATCAGCTGATTATCACTCTTAACTTCATCTGCAACCTTAATTCACCTTTACCAGGCAACCTAGCACACTCATAGGTTCTGAGGATTAGGATAGAGACCTCTTTAGGAGTCATGATTCTGCCTACTACAAGTAAGTTTGGAGTTTGTTGTCAAGAGAAAAGGTGATCTCTGCTAAACCATTCAGGAAATTCATTTCTCCCTTTCTAAGTTCCAATAGTACTCTTAGATTTAGGTCACTCCATGATTGATTTTCTTTAGCACAGAAACTTTTGCTATAATATATAACATTGATTTATTTCAGAAATCTTTTAATTATGTAGCAGTGGTGGGGGAGATATTGTAAAGTTGATTTCAATCCGTAGGATTAAGCTATTCAAAGTATAATTAGATATGAATGAATGAATTGGGTGTAGTTTAAGAGGCTAAATACATCTAAATATGTTTTTGCTTTCTTTGCTTATAATTACCTCAAAGGTAGAAACTATCTTATTCACCTCTGTCTACGCATGGATTTACAAGCAAATCATGAATCCTAATAATTGTGTGCTTAATAAATGAAAGCAGCTTTTAAATTATTTGAATAAATGCTTTGAAATCAACAATTAAATACTAGAATGTTAAGGCCTGTGGTTTTTCTAAAAAATAAAACGGGTTAGTTTGTATCTTTTAATTTCTACCACTTTTTGCTTTTAATACAACTGCTAGAATTTTCAAAATCAGAAATAATGAAATAATAAATTTAAAAAGCCCATGAATTCCTGTGGGTGTAGGATGATCATTTAATTATTAGTTTTTGTTCATTTAAAGAATGTTGTAAGATATGCCTTTATATAAATAGGGCAAATGAGGTCTTAAAAATAAGCATATGACAGTGAGTAATCAAATAGCACTCGTTTGTTGCATTACAGAATAAACTAAGAAAGAGAAATGTTCCTCTATTCGTTTCAATTAATTTTTATTTTAGTGCCTATTTTTGCAGAGAATAGCAATGTACTTTCATAGGATACTATTCTGCAGGCTCATGGAATGCTACTATTATGCTGAGTAAAATATGTAACTTGTGTTTCACTTAACTTAGACACTCCTAGTGCCTCCCATAGTATTTGGTAACCAACAGTGTCTCAGAATTGTATTTGAATGAACAAAGGGATGACAGTAGTAAATTTTCTAAGTGCTCGAAAAATTATATGTCCAAGTTCCTTTTTCAATTTCCTCTGTTTGCTCAGATACTTCTGGTATGGATCTGAGGCCATTTTTTGATGTTGTCTCATATCAAATTACATCCTGAATAATCAGAAGAAACCATAAACAAGCAGAAGATAAGAAAAAGGATCCTAAAAATATTTTTCAAAATAAAAATTTTATTAGTTTTATATATAATTTTCTTCATCTGTCAAGGAAAAATGATGCTATCCATATAAAATTGTTACAAGGAAAATAATGGTCAAATATGTATACACTAGAAGTACTTGAAATATTTAATGAATAATATGAGTGTATTATACAAACGTGAACATTTTATACCAGAAAGTTGGCTTGTTTTTATCCCCAGCAATTGAGAACAGTGTGTATTTTAATATGATTTTAGGGTTGTTCAGCCAATATCAGGGTTTCACGCTTGATGTGTCTATGACATCTTGATTGAACCATAGATCTCTTTGTCCTTAACAATGTTCCTTTGTTGGGAACACACATGCACACACAGCAAATTACAAGTGTATTTTAGTCAAGGAGAGAAGGACACACACTTCACAGAAGAACGTTGGTCGTAGAGAGTAAGAGCAGAGGCAGCATCTTTTCCAGCATCTCTGGTACCCAGACTATGTAACAGAGAGGTGGAAGGTAACATAGCTGGTGATGCACATGAAAGTTGCGGTCTTGATAGCTGTGGAAGAGCTAATTTTGTGCCCGCCACATTCCTTTTTCACTTGGGCCTTTCAGTACTATTAAGGAATAATTTATGAAAACAACCTCTGTGCTTAATGGCTTTATTTAAGAGAAGGATTACAGATACTGGGCACTCCTGGTTTTGAAACCAAAATTAGCATTGGTGAGACTCCATCCTCATCTGGGGCAAAAAGAAGATTAAATGACCTACTGGCCCTTCATATTACTGATCTGCCTCTAGATTACCAAAGTACTGGAACAGCCATTTGCCTGCTGAAGCTATTTGGGGCCCATTATTCTGATGAAGTTGAAATAAGTGAGTAGATTGGTCTTCCCTGTGACCTGGAGGCTTCAGGGCACCTCAGTTGTGCACTGGAGAATTCAGGCATCACAGGCCTTTCCATAGGCTTGACACCTCCAAAGGAACAAGCAAACACTTTTAAATTTACAAAGGAGAGACAAGATTTTGCATAGGAATATCCTTAATAAAATCATTGAGTGAACTATGAGTTAAGAATAAATACCTGCATTTATATATTAAAACCAAGAAAAAACGCAAGAGACAGCACTTAGCAGAACCATTGCCACCATCTCTAATGAATGTTTTCAGTCTTCCTGTTTCCAATCCTGTTTTCCACTTAGTGTAACTGTTACTTGGCAAAATTTAAAGCTTATTCTGAAATTGTCAGGTATTGATCAGTGATGGCAGAACTGGTTTATTGCTCACTACTTCAAAAACTGCTCTATTTACCTCATATCCTCAAATCATTTTAGTCAGTCTTGGAGTCATAGCCCTCATTTTACATGAAGTCTTTGCAAAATTTTCCCAAGGCTTATATATAGTATTTGCTCAGTAAATAGAGTTGAATCACTTGTTGACAATAAGTTCCGGGCACTTTGTGAAGTGTTTTTAAAAATTAATTGATTTATTTCCCGTATTCATCCTGTGAAGTGACATAATTATACCCATTTTACAGGTGAAAAAAATGGCTTAAGAAAGTGAAATGATTTACCAAAGGTCATATAATGACAGAGCCAGGATTTAAGTCTGTATATGTCTGACTCCAAATCCCATACTCATAAGCATTGTGTTACAGTGCCAAATAAATTAGTGATCCCTATTTTTAGCTTCAGAGAGAGAGTTTCTATCCTTCTTTGATTGTTTTCTCCCCAGTTTAGTGGCACAGTCCTGTGAACCCACCCATTTCTACTCATATTAACCCACAGACCTCTTGTAGATGAAGTCATTTTTACTTCATGGGTTTTTCTGGTTTTTTAAACACCAGTATCAGTTCTGTTGTTTCATCTGAATCCACAGATAAACCTTAATGATTTCTGATTCTCTGTCCTTTGTTCATTTATTTCCAGTCAGAATATGGTTTCCAATCACAGTAACTGTTTCTTCATCATCCATCTCTCTCCCTTCATCTCTCAACACACTTGCCCACGTTAAGGATCTACACTAAAAATTAACTTCCTAGAATGCTTCCCTCTTTTCTCTCTCAGTTAAGTTTCAAAACGCTTTAAGAAATCAATATGATCAAACATAAACTTTCTTAACATGTAAAGCTATTTTCATTCTTAATGTAGTTTGAAACTTCAGTGGCATACAATATTGCCCTGACTCTTTCCCTCTTTTTAGGGTAGAATATATTAAAATTCTTGCTTCAGGTAAAACATTCCTTTTATTGTCACCTCCAAATAGATATTTATCTACTTAAGTACTTCCCACATAAAACTGTGCAGGAATATTTCAAATGGCCAAATGCATAATATCCATGGGGTTTTTTGCCCCTCTTACCTCAAATGATTTAATCTTCTGTAGTAAACATAAATCATACATCTATTGCATTAGAAAAGAGCCTAATCATTTTATATATTTTATGGCTATGGGTATAAAAATTATAATTGTGAACATTAGCATTTCATTTTCACAAAGCAGCTGCCAGTTTATGATCCCTTAGAATTTTATTAAATTTGTGAGTAGAGCTGAAAATCATCATGCTTACTCAGATCCATTCCCTGTCATCATACATAAGAACCCACTCTTTCTAAAATGAAACCATCAGTGGCAAATGTATTCAGGAACAAACCTCTATCCTGTCCTATGGTACTGGCCTCACTTACCATCTTTTGCCTCTTTTTTTGGTTCCTTTCATTCCATAAGCCCCCTTGTGGCCAGAATATGGCCATTCTCCACTCCATTATTTATTATACGCTCTTTGTGTTATGTTTGATTTTTTTTTTTAAATTTTTTTTGCGGTACGCGGGCCTCTCACTGTTGTGGCCTCTCCCGTTGCGGAGCACAGGCTCCGGATGCGCAGGCTCAGCGGCCATGGCTCACGGGCCCAGCCGCTCCGCGGCATGTGGGATCTTCCCGGACCAGGGCACAAACCCGTGTCCCCTGCATCGGCAGGCAGACTCTCAACCACTGAGCCACAAGGGAGCCCTTTGTTTGATTTTTAAATGAATTCTAATTAAGATTCTTAATTTATTCTTTTGATATTTTCCCCAAGACTACATAGGGCTGAAGAACAAAAAACAGAATAAAAGGCTTTTAGGGCTTCCCTTGTGGCGCAGTGGTTTGAGAGTCCGCCTGCCGATGCAGGGAACATGGGTTCGTGCCCTGGCCCGGGAAGATCCCACATGCCGCGGAGCGGCTGGGCCCGTGAGCCATGGCTGCTGAGCCTGCGCGTCCGGAGCCTGTGCTCCGCAACGGGAGAGGCCACAACAGTGAGAGGCCCGCGTACCGCAAAAAAAATTTAAAAAAAAAAGCCTTCTAAAAGTGACTTTTTTTCCTCTCCTCCTCCACTCCCAATGCTCCACCCGCCACCCAAACACTTCCATTTACACAGAGGAAAACAACAAAGTTCAAAAGAAGGAAATGAACTGCGTAAAAGTTTTGTTAGTTATCTTTCCTTCCCTTGCTCATGCCCAGCTGGTGGAGAACGTCCAAGCCATTGTCTGGAGCTCATAGGCAGGCGAGGGAATAGGAACGCACTGTCAGAATTCCACATCGGAAGTGGTCAGTGAAGCTGGTCCTGGGGCTGGCTTGCTGCAGGTCATGTAGCCTAATTTATGAAATGGAAATCAGGAGCTTCAACTATTGGACCCGTCGCGTCAGTACATGCTCAGCGTGTTCGCCGAGAGAGGAGGTCTTATATCCCTTCTTCTGTCTGTGAGGCACTTCCATCCTCTTTCATGTAGCATACATATGCCTATTACATTGTTTGGTTTTTATTTAATATTATAGATAATTATCTCCTTATATAGGACCAAAGTTCCATGTTATGCTTGATATTTCAGCTAATGCATAGCTGAGCCATTCTCATTAATACCTCAGGCAGTTTATAAGGTAGACTAATACTGTATCTATCTCTACCTATCTGGTTAGCTGTCTCTCTGCATATGTATATTTGCACACAAACACGTGTGTATGTCTGTGTGTGCATATACACAATTGCACATGCAACATTGAAAAAGCTGCACCCAGTCAGTGTATTTGCACACAAACACATGTGTGCATGTCTGTGTGTGCATATATACAATTGCACATGCAACACTGAAAAAGCTGCACCCAGTCAGTTTTTGTGAATTTCTTTGTTTTGGGGCTTGTTGAATCAAAACTGGTGCCTCAAAATAATTTTTTTGAAAAAACTGATGTAATAAAAATCTTGGTTCACAGATAGATTTGTATGATCCCAAATTAGAAACAGTATTCTCATGGCACTTCTGAGCAGGAAGTGGAATCATAACAAAAATTGTTGCTTTTAGAGAAAAGCAAGAGGCCCAAGGAACAGAGAATATTTTCCCCATACACCTGTCTTTCATTCTTAAAGTATTCTAAATCCTTGTTTTTCTCAAAAAGTGCATATTATTTTAGAAACAAGATTTGTATTCATATATTTTACTCATAGATATGCAAATATTTATTAATAATTAGTCTCCATTTTCTTTATATACATTTTATTACGTTTGTACATTGTGACAGTATATATGTATTAGATGGTAAAAACCTAAGTCCAGAACCAGACTGATTGGCTTTTTAAAAAATGTAAACTCTTTGAGCAAAATAAGGTTTTCAATATTTTCTCTAAGGTAAACAGAGATACAATCTTAAATGTATCTTGGGAAATAATGATTTTCTTTCTTTTTTCTTTAATTTAGCCAAGCATTAAGCGAAGTGGATATTTAATTGATTAAATAATCGTAGAAGCTACAGGTTCTGAATTCTATAGAGCCATGCAGATAATGAAGTCCAAATATCTTATAATTGAATTATATTAATACTTCAGTTTCTATAAGCTTTCCTGCTCTAAGGGTAGCCAAAGCCAAACTTAATATCTAGTGAGAAGATATTGTCTTTAAAACTCTTCACTTTTATTAGGAATATTGAAAAATTATTTTTGGTGAAAACCAATGTAAGTAGCATACATCACAAGGATGGCTTGATTTATGGATTACTGTATTTTTGGAGTTGAAGTGCCTAACCGAGATTCCTTCTATTAAAATGTTTCAAAACTATGTGACTAAAAGATTCAAATGGCTGGGGGTTAAGTGATTTGTTTTAATTCCATGGCTATGTAGTAATTTTAACGGACGATTCTAAGAATTTTAAACCTTTCAAGTATTTGTTTGAACTATCACCATGTAGCCTGCCAGTCTTCACAGCTGGCTGTAAGCATAACTTGAGCAGAATTGCTAGGATTTTGCACTCATCAACTGAATTAACTTATAGAATAGGTCTTTATTGAAATCATGAAGGATTCATGTGAAGATAATTGAGAGTCATCTCTGGTATTTTATCTCTGCTGTTAATAAACATAATTTCCTTTTAGGAGAAAAGGAAATAAAGGATCATAAAGTTATAACTGAGCGAGAAAACTTTTTGGTAGTTTTAATTTCTACGTATGCCATTTTTTTTACATAGAGGCTAAATTGCATGTTATTCCTTCAGAACTTGGTCACAGCATATTAATGCCACACATTGTTTAGTGCTTAAAATGTGCAGAGCAAGTTCACAAGCTTTTCATTCTCGAAATGTCTCTCTAGGGTTGGTGGCTGTGGATCATTATGGCTATTTAACACTTTAAAGGACTGTATCTCATTACGTGTCATGTCCCATGACTGCGTGGACTCTTCTCAAGGGAATTTCAGCAATTTCTCATGACGTAGGCACTAAACCCACCCATTCATCTGACAACTCAATGAATGCATAAGAGCAGTGAATGGACTTACCTGACATCACCAATAAGGGATAGATGGGAAATCCAACACTGGACACAACAAGGGCAACTACTCCAAGAAAGACGACCTTCCTTCCACCCTAAAATACCAATATTCCTTATCCCCTCTCACCTAAAACAGATATATATATATATATATATATATATATATATATATATATATATATATATACATACACACAGATATACAGAAGTCTTGTCATCAAAATGGACACACGTAAGAATGAACAATACCATAGTTGAACTAATTTTTCAAATTGCTTTTGGAATGTAGATGTCAATAAAAAATAATAAACATCAATAATGATATGTGTCTATATGGAAGGAAAACATCTAGGTCCTGCTGGCAGATTCCTAATGGTAACTAGAGATGCTTAGCTGACTTTCTGTTATAAGCCATGTTTCAAAACCAAACAAATACTGCATGATGATCAACATTTTTGAAATGTTTTATACCTGTTTGTATTGGGGGGTGGGAATCTCATTAGATAAAAAATGAACTTCTTATGACTCATTAAATCAGTAGCACTACTATAAATCATAAACCTGTTATAAGGAAATAGTTTAATATAAAAACAGCAGGTCCAGCTGTTTAAATATCATATGGCATATGGGGCTCAGTAATTGGACTCAAATGCTATCTGCTAAGTCATTTACACTTGTGTTTGAGTGCTATACTTCTATAGGGAAAGACAAAGTCAGTCTTGAATTGCTGCTAGACTGAATAATATTCTCTTAACTTCAGGTGACTGTCTCACCAATTAACATCTACGTGTTGAATTCAGTAGGTTTCCTTTGAAGTAGAATCTGATATGTGCTTATTCTGGTATATCTCACTGTGCCAATTATTATGTGCTTTATTTGACTTTGAATTTCAGCCTAACATTTGCTTTACATTTTTTGTTTGTACTTTGTTTCTTAATACCTAAGGTGTCTACCTTAAAACATTTTTCACTTAGAATATAATCTTGTCATGTTAGTAACCTCTGTAAATATCTGTGGTTGAGAGTGGGATGGGAAGAAAATGAAAACAAAGCAAAATGATTTAGTTTTCAAGTAGCTATAATAAAAGAGCAAGTCCCTATAATAAAAGCTGAAGTGCTGTACCCCAGTATTTAGGATGTGTGAAAACTACTAACAGAGCCAGAAAGAAGTCGAGAACCATATTCCATGATGTTGATGGTGAGTATTTCATCTACAGTAGAATGTGTCCCAGTATGACTAGGTTGCACATGGATTCACTAAAATAACTCTTTATCAGAATTATCTACCTGTTTTCATTTTATTTAAATTCAGACTTCTGAGCATCACTGCAGACTTCCTGATATGATCCAGAAATCTCTACATGTTTATTTCCTCAGTGAATTCTTACTTAGCCAGATCAGCATCAGCTTTTGGAAATTATTACACAGGTTGTTGGGGGTTGGAGGCAAAAGCAAAGAAGGAGGAAAATACCTTTGTTTGAGCCTCTACACTCTAATGAATATATGCTAGGTGAGGAATTTACCCCTAGCAATATCATCTAGTCCCCAAAAGTTGTGTTTTGACGCATGCCATCAGATTCATTCATGACCACCTTCTGCCCTCCTCTGTGCCAGGAAGCGGAGGGGGAAGAGTCTTCTGCAGGCTTCATAATCCAGGCTTCTGTGGGAAGGAGGAGGGAAAGAACCAGCCTCTTTCTCTCCTGTTGCCTTGTGTAGCCTCTCTGGATGCGGCCACATCTGGATCACCTCCAGGGCTCCATCTTCTTCTGGGTAGGCCCAGTGTTTGCAGCTTTTGGTAGGTGACCCCAGCTCCTCAACCCTGGTAATTCTGCCTCCCCCAGGTGTTTCTTTAGTTTAAGGGAGAACATGGTTTCTCATGCTACTAATCTGTAGGTTTCTCAGGTTTTCTTCATCTGTGTAACCAATTCCCTGGACTTAATTCCATTCTGTTTTCCTGGATGGATCCTGACTGATACAATCTCAAACATCACCTTGAAGTTTCCACAAGGATATAGTAAAACCGATGAGGTATGCCAGTCTCCCTCACATTAAATATCAAATGTGACGGCTTCAGACACCCTAATGCCTCTACAGAAAATTAACTGTGAATGATTGCTTACTCAAAGAAATTGAAAAAAAAAAGTACTACGGAAGTTGCTTGGAACCATAGAGATTACAGACCCTATCAGAGAGCAAAATATGCACCAGACCTCCTGAGAAACTTCACTAAAACTAGACATGCATCCAATTTAAACAGTGTGGCAAGCGTACACTGTCATTTTGTTGATTGAACAGGGAAACAACAGCAAACATATTGAAGAGTAAGTAAACAAGTGTCTTAATTGAAGATACTTTGTAAGACTTTATTAGAATAAAAAGTAGTTTTAGCATAAGATCAGAGGAAAATGAACCTCTCAGTTGAGACCCCATCCTTTTCCTGTTATAAACAGTCACCTATTAAGTTCTCCACTGTTGTCTCCTTTGTTTCTGTTGCGTTAGTTGAGGTAATGCCTCATTATTCCTCAGCCCCATCTCTTTACTTGTTTTATGTCTTACCTGCTTCTTGGCAACCTTACACTTTTTCTGAATTACAAGTATGCCCCCCGCTATCTTACCACCCCCAGACCTGTCCATCTGGGTTAAGTTACAGCATCACATTCATCCCTGAAGTTCCTGAAGGTGTTGTCTGTATGTACTCTCTCCACCCATCTCCTTCCACTTACTCCACACCCTCTGCAATCTTCATTCCGCTGAAACCATCCTTAGTAAGGTCACCTGGGACCTCTACGCTACTGAATCGAATAGACATTCTCAGAATTCAATTTTCATGGCCTCCCAACAGATTTTGAACTTTTTACTGACTTCCGGCACATTTTCTTCCCTTAGCTTCTATGTCACCACAGTCCACTGCTTTCCTTCTTACCCATTGCCCACTGCAGCCTCATGTACCTTACTCAGCCCTTACAGGATGTGCTTTCCCAAGCCTTAGCTTTCAAACCTCCTTCTCTTTTAACTGGGTGTTCTCTCCCTGAGGACTTGTAGACCTCAGTACAATCTTCATTGCAACTGTAGACGGCATGTGCTTGATTTCCGAATATCTAACTTCAAAGCTGACCGTGCTTTGAGCTCCAGACTGGAGGTCCCGATGGCATAGAAAACCCAGCATTCTGCCTTCTCCCTGCCCTGGTGTAAGGTCCCCTTCAGTGTTTCCAGCCCAGTGAGTGATACCTCCCCGCGCACGTCCAGTTTCACGAGACATAACCTCTCCCTCTCCCTAATCGCACATAGCCAATCCATCATCAGGATGTGTTGATTTTACCTCTTACTTCTTTACTCCATACCTAAGGCCACTCTTAGATGTGTCCTGTACTGCAGATAAAACACAAATTTGTATGTCATCTGCCCACTTTAACAATCTGATGACTTCTGTGTCCTATTCCCTTACAGCAATGGAAGACATTAAAGTAGACAGACAACCTGGCCAAGGAAGCCTACGTTGTCTGGTTCTCTCAAGCTTAATGATCCATGATTTCCTCCTCATTCTCTGCCCGTCTGTTTCTTCACACACTCGGTTCCTTGATCAGGCCAGAGTTCGTCTGCCATAGCCCTTTGTCCATGCTCTTCTTTGTCTCTGGATTGGTACTTACCACTTGCCTATATTAATTCATGATTTAATCCACCTCCAATACTACCTCTTTGGGAAGACAGTTCTTTTTTCCTTCTGTCCGCAGGAGTTGTCTTCTCTTTTCTGTATCTCTCATAGAATCACACTTGTTTCCTTTAGACCACTTATCAGTGATTATACATTCCTTAGTGAGATTATTTGTTTAATATATCTTTACTCCAAAAGCCTCTAAGTTTCATATGAACTAATTGCTTATCTGGTTTTGTTCAACATCGTATCTCACTTTATACTTGTTGTGTTAAATTCTATACTTTGTTTTGTGCACCTTCCTGATTGCACATTTTATGTATGATAAAATGTTGATTTTTTGAAGAAAAATATTTTTAAAGAAAAATTTATAACATGTTAGAGCTTCAATGGATCTTAGATTAAATTTAAGACCCATTGAAGTTAGAACACTACATGTATCTATAAATTTGGGGGGAATTATTATTTGTTTTGGTCAGATTATACAACACAAGCAAGAGCCTGTGTATACTCTCTCTGTAGACTAACACATATAATAGTCTCCATATTCTGTTATGGTAAATTTTAACCTTACATCTGGGGTTTAAAAAAAAAAGAGGGTCACTCAACTGAATTCAGTCAAGAATCATAGTCTATTTGCCCCACAAAACAGTGGCTTGCACAGTATATATTTTAGTACTTATGAATTTATGACCAACATTCAAAGAATTGGGAAATTTCACATTAAAAAAATCCAGATGGCTTTGTGTTAAAAAAATTTTTTTCGAGATGAGCCAAAACTGTAATCCTATTCCCAGATGATAAGAATCTGTTCCCTCTTCAGTGGAGCCTGGAACATTCAGCCCTCTTCAGTCCCAAATCTCCTGTCACTCCCTGTCACTGAGAGTAAGTGTCAGTTTCTGTTCAGCATTGTGGTGGAGTTGCTGGTATAGATACTATTTTGTTTTTTGGGGGGTTTTTTACAGACAGCGTTTTGGATCATTTGTTAACTTATTTTGTTACAGTAGGCATTTTCGTTGTGATCACTACCCTGAACCTTCTTTTGTGCCACTTCTGCCACTTGTATTAATTATGACCCTTATTGTTCTGCCTTTGGAGAAAACCATCTATTTGTACATTTTGGATAAATCATTTCATCCAGGAAATTAGATTAACAACTTGGAACCGAAAAACAATCCATTTATTTAGAAGTCTGTCTTTTCAGTGTGCTGTTAGAGGATGAGTATTAAAAAGTTGAAGCCTTCTTCAAAAATTTTCTCAAAATGTATCCTTATCATGGCAGATATTTCTTTCTAAAGAAACATGAAAAAACAATGCTCTCCAGATTGATGCTTGATTTAGTGAGAAGCTTTTGTCTTTTCTGCAGAGAGCTGAGCTCAAGTCTTCTATTCAGTTCTTAATCTTACAGCATTTATTCTTTCAGGACTTTCCAATTTGCCAGTTCATTGGATTTTGTTTATCACCTTTTCCACAAAAGCCCATTTGTTCATTGACAGTTGCATTCTACGTTAAATCCAAAGTTGGGCTGATTAATGAATATTCAGACTGGCCCCAAGGGTTCTTGTTAGCTTGATAGTTCTATCACATGAACCATATGTAAAATCTATCTTCAAGTTAAATGTGGCTGCTTTTACTATGTCAGATTATTTATTAGTCTATCCTCTATTAGTCCTGATTGACAGGAAATTTTTGATCAAGCAGGGCCTTCTCATCTCTGACTGCTTATACATCAAACATTCTTTTTCTGTGGATTTGACATATGAATGGTTTTATAGCGTTGCTATTTATTTGCTTCATGTTCCTTATATAGTTCGGTACAAAATAAATGAAACCAAGCTGAACAAAGATCTTATTTTATAGGATAGTTTTACAAAAGAACAATTCTGCATTTACAAAAGGTACTTTGGATGTCTAATTATTGGGCCAAGATACACAGCATGCTCTTGTTCACGTTGTAGCAAATATCATAAAATTAACAACTCTTAAAGGGCTTCCTTGGTTCTTCTTCTATGTCCATTGGAAAGGTCATCCATTATAAAAACAGAAGCCGATTTCATGCTGTTTGAATCAAGGCAGGAGAAGAAAATTAAGGTAAACTTCAGTCTTACTGTAAAACAGATTTTGCTTTCAACTTCATTTTGTTTTCCACACAATATTTACTAACCGTCCCACTGAGCTTCTGTCTATTCCTCTCTCAAGGTGGATGTCAAAGTACAAACTCAAACTTAACGTGTCTCCAACACAACCCTTGATTTTCCCCTAAACCTGCTTCTACAGCAGTCTTGAACAGCTCTATAAATGGCATGAGTATTTACACAGTTTGTTCAGACAAAAAATTTATTAGACAGAGACCTTTTAGACTCCTTTCTTTTTATTAGTTCATCAAAAAGTGCGTTCAGTGTATATCAAGTATTTAACAGTTCTCTCCAAATTTTCTGTTGTGCACTGATTGTATGCATCCCTCCCTCCCAAATTCATACATGAAGCCCTAACCCTTAATGTGATGATACTTAAAGGTGAGGCTTGTAGGGGGTAATCAGGGTTAGATTGGGTTATAAGGACAGGGCCCTCGTGATGGGATTAGCGGCTTTATAAGGAGAAGAGAGAGATCTGCCTCTCTGAAACATGAGGATGCAGTTAGAGCCATGCATCCACCTGTAAGCCAGGAAGAGAGCTCTCATTAGAACCCAACCATACTGGCCCCCTGATCCAGATTTCTAGTCAATGAACTTTGGGGAAATACATTTCTGTTGTTTAAACAAACCCAGTCTATGACATTTTGTTATGGCAACTTGAGCAGACTGAGATATCTTCCCTTAACGCTCTAGTCTGATTCTCTACCATCTCTCACTTAGAACACTGCAGTGACTTCCTAAATTACCTTCCTGCTTCCTTTTCACCTTTTTGCTGTCAGTATTTCAAGGATCAGTCAGATGATATTTCTAAAATGTAACTCAGTTCATACCATCTCTTTCTGCTCAGTTGTTCCAATGACTTCCCATTATGCTCAGCTAGAACCAAACTCTCTTTTCTATAAGGACTTTTAAGTTCTGTCTGTTGCCTGACTCTGACCTCATCTTCTACTTCCTTCATGGTGCAGTGCATGCACACACATGCTCATGTACACATATGCACACACACATCTTGCTTACTTATTTATAATCTCCTGGCTCTCTAGTTGTTCCTCCAAATTATCAAGTATATTTCTACCTAAGGGCCTTTACATTTGCCGCTCCCTCTGCTAGTAAGACTACTTCCCTGGGCTATTCATGGGACCTGCTGTCTTACTTTATTCAGATACCTACTTGAAGACTTCCTCTAGGAAGTCTTCCCTGACTATTTAAGATCGCCCCTTGGAGATCCCACCCCCCATTATTTCCCTACATTAACCCTGATTTATTTTCTTCATAGCATGCATTATTTCCCAACTTTGTAGTATATGTTTATTTGTTTGCTTTATATCTTCCCCATTGTAATGTAAACTCCACGAGGTATGAGACTTAGATATTTTTTACAGAATTGCTAGGACCTAGAACAGTGCCCACTGGCACAGAGAGGGTCTTTAATAAACATGTATTGAATAGAAGATTACATAAATCTCAACAATCTATAAGCCAATTATTAAAAAGCCCATAGTATGAACCATGACCTTTCATAACAATTTGATGGAAAATATAAGTCCCTCCTGCCATAGTGGACTTAAAACCCTCACTTGCTAATATACAGGGTATTAAACCTCAGGTCTTTCATCCCAAATATGTGCAATCTGAAATTCTGTTTTTTAAGAGAGAAATTGATTTTAAAATCACGTTTTCTTTGTACGTTGTCTGTTGTAGGAATAATAATTGTTGACACATATTGAAGTCTTAATACCTTCTGGTAGTATTGTAAATACTTTGTACGTTTTTATCAGTATATATTAAATTGGACAATTGTGAATATTTATGTGTATAATCTCATTTAATTCTCCTGAAAACTCTATAATATAGGTACTATGCTTATCACCAAATTTTTGTGAAGAAACAGAGGCATGGATGTGTTAACTAATTTAACCTGGGATATAGTCAGTGATAAAATAAGAACTAAATATATTCAGTCTGACTCCAGTGACCATAAAGCTAAAAACTCTGTCTACTTCCCCTGTATCCAAAATAACATAAGTATTAATCAACTAGAATAATTTACCCAGAGCAGTTTAAGCCCTACAGTCTCATTACCTTTTCCTGGCTATTTGCTACTGGGTTTTTTGTTAACCTCATAACTACTCTCCTTCTATTGTTAGGCGGAATCAGATGAATATATTTCTACAATCTAAATTCATTACTTTGGGTTATTATTTCAATGAAATAACAGGGTTTACATGGTCAAATGCAATATAATTACAAATCTTTTCCCCAATTAATAATATAATGAATTACTGGCTTGTTGAACAATATAATTAGAAAGGGAAGACACATACAGAGAAACCCTTTGACATTCATCCAACAGACATGCCTTTAAACACCTACCGTGTCTGCGTCTCCGGAGACACAATGGTAAATTAGATACGGTTTCTTCTGTGAATGAACTCACCATTTAGTAAGGATAACAGCCACATCAGTAGATAATTCCAATAAATTCAGTATAACTAGAAACCTAATAAAGACCCAGATTATGGAGAAACCTATATATTATACGAAAGACAAAGTTTGGATTTTATTCTAGCAGCCAGTGGTGTCCAAAGTGGGGGGATGTGACTAGGAACAGGTGCTTAAGGTGATCCGTTGAAGTGTGAAAAGGAAATGTTAGAATTATTGTTGACATTTATTTTGAAAGTATCATTTTTAATCTCTGTTTTTGGTTCTCTCATCATAATCATATAAAAGAGGTGCTAAGAATCCCTGTTGGGATCTGGGAATAAAACCTTAAAAATGTCATTTACTTTAATTTCTAGTATTATTTAAATTTTTCTGTTTTGATATCTGTTGTATGAATTATATATAAATATATTAAGGGGTACTTATTTTTAAACATTTACTGATATAGATGCACATTAAAAAAATGTAACTACTGCTATTGAGAAACATAAAGATTTTAAGCGTTAGAGCTCAAGAGTAATATTGGAGTTTTAGATGAATTACCCTAGAGTGAACCTGTTATTAAGGGCACTGGAAGAAGCTATTGTAGTATTTCAGCAGAGAGATGATGGGAACCTTCACCAGGAAAGTAGTAGGGAAAAGGTTTGACAACTGTACAGTATTTAAATTGGCAAGATTTTGTGACTGATTAAATACGAAAGTGCTGAAGAGGAAGGATGCAAGAATGACTCCCAAATTTCAAATTTAGGAAGCTGGGGAGAAATCAGCAGTACTAAACAAACAGGAAATCCAAAGAAGGAAAACCTTAGGTAAGAAGTTTCTGAGTCCATTTTAGACATGATGATTTTGAGCATGCTTTGGAGTATTTAGCTTTAGGGTGTCTGAAATTTAGGGACAAAGTCTATTTTGCAAATATGTATTTGGCCACCATTGGCACAGATGGAGAGTAGATGGACTCAATCACATAGAGTGTAAAAAGTAGTGGTTCAAGAGAGATTTCTTAGACACACCAATATTTAAGGGACAGAGGAAGAAGGAGACACCCTCAGAGAAAGTCAAAGAACAAGGAGTCAAAGAGCATGAGGAGAATAAATATCCTAAGGACAATCCGTGGAGCAGGGAATCCTCCCCAAAGTTCTCTGAGTACTATGGTCCTGTGCTCAGGCTGTCCCTATAAGAGGCTCTCTTTTCCCGGCACCATTAAACATTCACCATACAAATCCATGTTGCTCACTTTTATATACAGAGAAAAGCTCAGGTTACGTCCAGTAATAGGGGTTTATTGTTCATAGGAAAATAGAGAAGACTGGGAAACCACGTCAGCTTCCTTCAGAGCAGGTGGAAGCTAGTTCACTGCTACATGTTGGTGTTCAAATATTACTCATGCAAACCCTAAAGTCATTTCTGAAAAATTACATATCCTCTTCTCTCATTTGAAATAAACACCTCAGAATTTATTACAAATTTAAATATTTGCTAAGACTGTATTTTCTGGATAATCGTACTGTATGCCTGATTTACCTTGAAATGTTAGACTGGAAGTTTAACTCTTTCAATCTATAAATGGTACCATGGGAAAACAGCCCTCATTGTCAAATTCAACAGCAAATTAGATGAGGCTATATAAGAAAATGTCCAAGTGCATTTTTTCTGTTTCAAATAAATATTTGTATTAACCACTCGTATTAACCTACCAGGTATTCTGAATTCTAATTCTGAGCTATCTAGTTCAAAATATTGCTAGATAAGATATAAATGCTTCCATGATATTTTGTTCCCATGGGTCTCGCTCTCAGGAGTTTTACACTCCAGGGCAGTGAATTACAGAAGATGGTGAGGGGTTTGCATTTCTTTTGTAAAGAAGGGAAAAGGAGAATTTAAAAGAGGAGTTGAAAAAAGAACTCTGAAAGCACAGATACAGTTTTAGCCAAATTAATTTTTGGAAAGCATACATATGGAGAAACTGAGGATCTGGAAACTGATTGCCTTAAATTTATTCATGCCTATATAGCATCTGTTCAGTCTTTGTTTTCCCACAGGGTACCCTGCTCCAGGAGACTCAGCTATAATCATCTAAGTGAGACACCAGTAGCTAGCAGCCTGATTTGTCCCTCCATCTCCACTTTTCTCTGCCTGCTATGTCCTCCTCTGCTACTGTCCAACTTTTCCCCTTCCTCTAGGTCATCTTGAATTTAATCATTATCATAGGGTTGGATTATGCCGTAGGCTATTGCTGAATTTTGTCTCCCTCAAATCCATCAGGTGAAGACCTAACCTCCAATGTGACTGCATGAGGAGATAGAGCCTATGAAGAGATGATAAAGGTTAAATGAGGTCATAGGGTGGGATCCTAATCTGATAGGGCTGGTGCTCTTAAAGAAGAGGAAGAGGCACCAGAACTCTCTATTTCTTCCATGTGAGGACATGTGAAGACACAGCAAGCAAGTAGCCATCTGAGAGCCAGGAAGAGAGCTCTGACCAGAATCTGACCATGCTAATCACCTTGGCGTCTAGCCTTCAGAAATATAAGAGAGAATAACTTTCTGTTGTTTAAGCAATCCAGTCCATGGCATTGTGCTATGGCAGCCTGAGCAGACAAATAACAGGCATGTAATGTGCAGGCCCGGTACATGGACATTATCTGAGATGACTCTTTAAGCTAATATACTCATCACCCTTTTCTCAGGGGTGTCTTTCTTACTGACTACCTGGCATAGTTTGTGGCTTTATTAGCTTGGTCACAGCTAACTGGGCCAGGTATCACCCTACCAGGGATTTCCTTGGCTAGAGAGCTGCCTTGCTAAGGACCCTCCCCGGGTATCCCCCATCTAAAGACTGATTTGCTTGGTGACATAGGGTCCAGCTCACTTGCCACAACTCAGGACCACTCTGAATGGTCATCTGAGCTTCAGAATTCCCCAGTGGTCATCTGAGACCTCTGTTGAGGTGGCACTGCAGTGTGACTTCTCCCTCTGCTTCCCCACCTGCCCCTCCAGTTGGTGACCCCAGAGCATGCCCTAAGAAACCTGTGGCACGCTCATCTCCATCTCAGGGTTTGCACACAAAAGCCAGTGCACTGGCACCCACGTTGTTTTTCCAGATTCTATTGTCTGTGTGTGCATGGTTGGAGAGACCCAAACTGAGAAAATACATACTAAATTTTATTGTAATTTTTCTATTTATATCCCTCTCTTTCTTTATTTCACCGTGAGATTGTACAGGGCAGGAAGCATACATTACTCATCTACCTACCCATAACGTTTAGGACTTTGTCAGTCAATAATAGTTCTCGACAAATATTTCCTAAATAAATTCTACAGTTGATTTATCATTTCTCCAGAGGCTAGATTAAGTCCAAGATAAAAATTAGTATAAACATTTGTATAATTAACTAAGGGCTTCAAGTTATATATGCTTTGCCTGAATTCCCTGAGTGCCATTTTATTTTTAATCTTTAATAAAAAGAGTCTTTCTAAAAGAACAAACAAGAATTACTTTGCACACAATGATATATTTGTGAAGTTGAGAGGGCATCTCAGCCCTTTAATACTCCCTACTTAAGGCAAGTGGGATATCGAATACATACATGTTTAAAGCAGTATTAATAGCTATATAATGTGAAAAATGACTTATTTGTGATATAAATTTATCATAATTACACAAATTAGAGCCATATAAATTAAGATATCAAGTAAAGAAGAATTTAGTATTTAATGTTTTCGTGATAATGAACAATTTGCAAAAGTATTTGCTGCTTGGTCCAATGTGGACTTCTGTAATTCCTGGATTTTACTTTCTGCTTATGTAGGAATGCAGAGTGAGCATATCAATGAAGTCAAGACCTCCAGTTGCATTGTTTTGCTAAGTGTAACCAAGTGAGTTTTGTTTGGGGCTCCTCTGCTTTACGAACCGAGATTAAATGTTATCTAACAACTTTTCTACCTAAAAATTCTATTTTGCTATCTCAAGTGAACGACTTCTAATCTCACACGTTTGTTGAAATCATAAGGAAGACAAACTAAACATAAATTATAATAGACACTGAATTGTGTCCATATTTCTCTTGGGACTTCATTAATTTTTTCCAAATAGAAGCTGAAGTTAGGTTATCCTCATTTATTCCCAGCTTCCCTGTCCTATACTTTAATTATGCTCTTTTCATTTATCCAATAAGTATTTATTGAGCACCTCCATTTTATCAAGCACTTTCTAGTTGTTTGGGGATACATGAGTGAACAGAACAAAGATCTCTGCTCTCATGGAGATCACATTCTTCTTTGGTGATACAGTGAACATAATAAATATATAAACTATATTGTAGGGGGACGAGGACCATGAATGTAAAAGATGTGGAACAAAGAAAGGGGATACTGAGAATGTTGGGGTGGAAATTGTGGCAGGTCACAATATTCTAACAGGGTGTTCAGAGTAGTCTTAATTGAGAAGCTGAGATTTAGCACTATTTAAAGAAATGAGGGAGTTAGCCATGCTGATACTTGGGGAAGAGAACCCGAAGCAGAAGTAACATCTAGAGCAGAGGTGCAAAGGCTGGGAAGTGTCTTGAATGTTTAAGGAAGCATAAGGATATGGTGTAGCTGAAGCAGAGTGAGTAAGGAGAGGAGGAAGAGAGAAGTTAGAAATCAGAGGTAGGGCTGGTGGTGAAGAAACAGATCCTTTATGGCACTGTGGGCCTTTGAAGGACTTTGGATTTTACTGAGTGAAATGGGCAGCCTCTGGAAGGTTTGGGGCAGGTTTTAGGAGAGTAACGTAGTCATACTTGCCTTTTGAAATGATCACTCTGGCTGCTTTGATAAGAATAGCCTAACAAGTGGGAGTGTCAAGAGTTGAAGCAAAGAGACCTCTTAGGAGGTTATTGATGATATTCAGGTGAAAGATGATGGCAGGTGGCACTAGGTATTAGCAATGGAAATGGTGAGAAGTGGTGAAAAGTGATCGGCTTCTGGATATATTGAAAAGTTAGCGACAAGAAGAATTTCTATTGGATTGGGTATGGGATGTGAGAGAAAGAGAGGAACTAAGGATTAATTCATATTTTTGGTTTGAACAACAGGAATGATGGTGCTGGCACCAAATAAGATGGGAATGCTGTGGTGGAATAGGTTTTGGATTGGCAGAGATTGGTACGTGACAAAACTCAAGTGTTTATTGTGTATCTAAAGACAGTGCTGAGCAGGCCGCTGGTGTATACGACTGGAGTTCATGAGCATGATCTAGGCTGGAGATAGATGATAGATAGATAGATAGATAGATATCGCATGTAACACAATAACACACATTTGGCATAGGTGTTATTCAAAACCTTGAAAAAGAATAGGTTACCAAGGGAGTGAGTGTAAATAGAGAAGTGAAGTGAAAAGAAGAGGACAGGTTACCAGCTCTAACATTAAAAGGACTACATGGATGGACCTTGAGGGCATTATGCTAAGTAAAAAAAAGCTAGACAGAGAAAGACAACTACTGTATGATATCACTTACATGTGGAATCTAAAAAACTCATAGAAACAGTAGAGTGGTGGTTAGCAGGGGCTGGAGGGTAGGGGGAACTAGGGAGATGTTTTAAAGGGTAAAAACTTGCAAGTAGAAGATGAATAAGTTCTGGAGCTCTAATGCACAGATTAGCAATTATAGTCAACAATGCTGTATTATAAGCTTCACAACTGCTAGGAGACTAGATCTTAAATGTTCTAGCCATTTTAAAAAGTAGTGATAATTATAGGATGTGATGGAGGTGTTAGCTAATGCTATGGTGGTAATCATATTGCAACATATAACTGTATCAGCTCAGCACATTGTACACCTAAAACATACGTTATATCTCAGTTACCTCTCAATTTTTAAAATATAAAGAATAAAGTGTGAATTGGAGTGGGATCATTCCCAAACAAACAAACAAAAAAAAGGAAGGTGAAAATTGGAGATGTAAGCAAATTAGCCTGAGAAGGAACCACTCATGAGATAGGAGGAAAACCAAGCGAGTGTGTTTCCTTGAAGTCAAAGAAAGAAAGTCAAAGGAAAGAATGATTAGCTACCTAAAAATCTTGCTAGTAATTCACTTATTAAGAGGTCTGAAATTGATTACTTAATTTAGCAACCAGGAAATAATTGGTAACTTGATCAGAGCAGTTTAGGAGGTGTGGTGGGAGTGGAGCTGAAATGGAGTGTGTTTAGGGCGGAAAGAGAAGGGGATTGGAGACTGTGAGTCTGGTCGATATACCTGAGGATTTTTGCCAAAAAAGGGAGTAAGAAACTGGAGGGAAGCTGATAAAGGAAATGGATCAGGACATGGTTTTTGTTGTTGTTGTTTCAAGCCTTTTGTTTTGCTTTGTTTTTTAAGATAGGGAAAGTAATAGCATGTTTATATGCCAGTGGGAATTATCAGTAGAGAATGAAAAATGGAAGATGGAAGAGAGCAGAGGAGGCAGGAGGGCTTCTGGGTCGTGGAATGAGGATACACCAATTCCTATCCTCAGTGTAACAACAGTGTAACTGTTGAAAATTATAAAATAATAATAAAAGAATCATCAGTCATTTATAATTTCTGCAAAGTGTCCTAAGGCCATAAACAAGTACAGAAATATTAATTCAAAAAACTCCACTAAATATGCATAGGGGTGGCCGGTATTGATGCCTGCATTGGTTTGCTAGAGCTGCCGTAACGAAATAGCACAGACTGGGGGGCTTAAACAATAGACATTTATTTTCTCACAGATATGCAGGCTAGAAGTTCAAGACCTAGGTGTTGGCAGGTTTGGTCACTTCTGAGGTCTGTTTCCTAGGTTTGCAAATGGCCACCTTCTTGCTGTGTCCTGCACATGGTCATTCTCCTGTGAACTCATATGCCGATGTCCTAATCTCTTCTTCTAAGGGCACCAGTCATATTGGATCAACCCCCCTCCCCTGCCGCGGATGACCTCATTTCATCTTAATCACCTGTTTAATGGCCCTATCTCCAAATACAGTCACATTCTCAGGTACTGGGTGTTAGGACTTCAAGATATGAATTTGGGAGGGACACAGTTCAGCCCATAACAGTGACATTTAAACCACATTCTGTTCCCTAGCTCCGTCTGAGGCCACTAATTTTATCTGGAAGATAGCATGGAGAATTCCTTGTCTAAGGGTGTTTTTGAAAACAGTTGAGATGTTGGTAGAGAGCAATTACGGTGAGACCTTTAGCTCCAATAGTACAAGCAAAATGGCAGAAAACGAGAAGAATCCTCTTGGGATCACCGTTAACTCTGGGGTTCAAGAGGGCTGTGAGCATGAGCTGGGCTGCACCAGCCCAAGAGGAGTGAGAACAGGGTGTGAGGCAGACTTTAAGCATTTCCCAAGCCTCATGCAGACCCATCAACACAGGGCAGAAGCCACACTGGCACTCAGGGCTTAAACACAACCTCTGTCAAAATACTGATGAACAATAAACAACTCTCACCCAAGGGTCCTAAGAAACCAAGCTTAAAAATAAAATCACACTCATCTCTGGCAAACTGTGTGCATGCCCAAGGCTGTATCCACTCATGATCCACTCGTGACATCTCATCCACTCATGCGATGTCATGAGCTGAGCTTCCAGGTGTTGGAGTTATTGATTAGGACAAGTCAAGAAGAAAGTAATGATGAGGCTTTATTCACTTGTTGGGATAATAAGCAAGAGATTAGAAAGAAGTTGCCAGCTCCCAGAATGTTCTGTTTTTCTCCATAGAATGGCACCGGACAAGGGATAGATGTATCAGTACAAATTGGAGGAATAATCTCATTGCTGAGGAAGCTTCAAACAAAAATCTCCTGCTATGAATCTGGGTCAGGAGAGCAGGGAGAGGGGGGTGGGTGGGATTGGAAAGGTACTGAGAGCTGAACCACAGTGGAGCAAAGTGTCTTCAAGTTTTCCCCCTCCTTTTTCTGAAAAAGAGATCTTGGCAGAGCCCCTGGGGAAAGGCACCCCATGAAGGAGATGCCTCCCAAAAGGAGGCATCTATGCTGAGAATGCAGAGATACATAAGAGCATTCTGGCCAGGGGTCCTGAGTCCTTGATGACAACTCCCCTTCAAGACTGTCCTGCACTGGCTGTGCACCAGATCTGGTGTGGGGAGGTTAGCATTCCTCCATGAGGCTTGCCAGGTGAAGGCTTTTAATTGCCTATCCTTGACCTTAAAGGTGATCAAGAAAGGGAATCATCAAGCTGTTAGCTATTGGGCCTTGACTGAAAGAAGGGCTAAGAAATGTAAATGCTCTGAACTATGAGAGCAGCCTGCAAGATATCTGTCCTTCAAAGAGTAAAGGGGCTTAAGCCCAACCTTTCACCCATATGTGGCTTATAAGTCAGGGGTGACCCTTAAATCACTGGCTAAAAGATACAAACAAATGGAAAAACATATGAGTAGGAACACATCTGAGAGGCTACACACTGCTGGGAAAATAGACTTTGCAGAATTAGCTCAGCCAAACCATTAATCAAACAAATGACTAAGCAGACAACAACAAGAAACCCTGTGGTGAGAAGGAAGAGTAAACATGTTTGCTACAATATATTATTTAAAACGTGTAATTAAAAAAGAAAGAAATTATATATATATATATATATATATATATAAAACATGAAAATAAACAGCAAAGTGTGACCCATACATAAGAATAAAAGCTGATGATAAAAGGTGCCTTTTAAGGGGCCCACTTGGTGGGCTTAGCCAACAAAGATAGCAAAGGGGCTATTGTAAACACATCCAAAATATGTTCAAAGAACTAAAAGAACCATGCTTAAAGAATTAAAGGAATGTATGATAACAATGTTTCATCGAATACAGAATATCAATAAAGAAACAAAAATTATTGAAAGAACCAATGGAGCAGATCCCTATCAAAATGCCAATGGCATTCTTCACAGAACTAGAACAATTATTCTAAAATTTGTATGGAAATACAAAAGACCCCAAGTAGCCAAAATGACCTTGAGAAAGAAGAATAAAGCTCCCTGATATCAAACTATACTACAAAGCTACAGTCATTAAAACAGTATGGTACTGGCACAGAAACAGACATGTAGATCAATGGAACAAAATAGAGAGCCCAGAAATGGACTCACAAGTATATGGGCATTTAATTTACAGCAAAGGAGGCAAGAATATACAATGGGGAAAAGACAACCTCTTCAATAAATGGTGTTGGGTGAACTGGACAGCTACATGCAAAAGAATCAAACTGGACTACTTTCTCACACCATGCACAAAGATAAATTCAAAATAAAGACTTAAGTGTAAGACCCGAGACCATAAAACTTCTAGAAGAAAACATAGGCAGTAAGCTCTTTGACATTGGTCTTGGCAATATTTTTCTGTATCTGTCTCCTCAGGCAAGGGAAAAAAAGCAAAAGTAAAACAAATAGACCTACATCAAATTAAAAACCTTTTGGGTAGTGAAGAAAACTATCAACAAATTGAAGAGGCCATGTACCAAATGGGAGAAGATATTTGCAGATAATGTATCTGATAAAGAGTTAATATAAAAATATACAAAAACATATAACTCAACATTTTAAAAAAATATTAAAAAATGGGCTGAAGATATCAATATATATTTTTCCAAAGAGGACATACAGATGGCCAACAGGCACATGAAAAGATGCTCAACATCACTAATGATCAGGGAAATGCAAATCAAAACCACAATGAGATATCACCTCACACCTGTCAAAATGATTATTATCAAAAAGAACATAAGTAAGAAGTTTTGGCAAGGATGTGGAGAAAAGGGAACACTTGTACACTCTTGGTGGGAATGTAAATTGGTGCAGCCACTATGGAAAACAGTAAGGAGATTCCTGAAAAAATTAAAAATAGAACTACCATATGACCCAGCAATTCCACTCCTGGGTATTTATTTGAAGAAAATGAAAGCACTAATTAGAAAAGATACGTGCACTCCTGTGTTCATTGAAGCATTATTTACAATAGCCAAGATATGGAAGCAACCTAAATAAATGACCGTCAATATGAATGGGTGAACAAGATGTGGTATACATACAATGGAATATTCCTCACCCGTAAAAATGAATGAGATCTTGCCATTTGTGACAACATGGATGGACCTAGAGGGTATTATACTAAGTGAAATAAGTCATAGAGAAAAAGACAGATACTGCATGATTTCACTTATTATGTGGAATCTAAAAAACAAAACAAAAGAACAAACAGAGCAGCACAGAAAGAGTTAGAGATACAGAGAACAAACAGGTGGTTGCCAAAGGTCATGTGCTTAAAACCTGAATTTAGCTGCAATGGTAATTCTCAGTGCATAACATAGTGTGGCCCCTTTGGCTTGAACTTTGGAGAGTTGGCAGCTGTGTTTAGTTTAATCCCCTTTGGCTTCAACTTTCCCATGTCTCTGGGCGTAGTTTTCTTAGTTCTGCCTATACAATATTTCCTGTGCAAGCTAAATTTCTATTTTATAATCTATTCTTTACCTTAACTTGTCATTTCCATCCTGAATTATTTTACTGATGTATTAGTATTAGCCAAGGTTCTTGACTACATACAGAATAGGCTGTTTTTCTTTTTTTTAAGGATAAAACTACATCACAGATTAATTAACAGAGTTACAAAAACAAGACCCTAGGCTGAGATTCTGGGAAGAGCCTCCCGCTGGGTAGAATGTAGAATCTTGCCTCTACATATTGACAAACTACAGAATCAGAAGCTGCCATGACAGCTGATGTCTTGCAAAACCTAGTCAGGAAACTGCTTAATCTGGATTCTGGTTAGCTGTTCCCTCCAAGCAAAAGAGTGTCTTTAATTTGTCATGTGATTCAATTCTGAGTGGAGATCTTCCACAGGGATATCTGATCGGTGAAACCTAAATTATATCTGAATTCCTAGCAGCAAGGGATACTGGGAAGTGTAGTTTTTGCTTTCTAGCCCCTGTGAGCTACAATGTTGTTAGGATGGACGTTGAGAGTGTTAAACTCCAGGTTATGATTTTGGCCTTTAATGTAACTTCAAATATCATAAGGTGATTAAATACACTAAAAAAATCTGACCATGACAAAGACTTTATCTACATAATTCACCAGAATCTTGCTGTGTTAAATCCTGGCATCTTCCTGGGAGAGCTTTATAAAGAAAATCTTCTTTGAAGATGTCAGCTTCTGACAGAAAATTAAAACTCTGGGCTTGCCCAATTTGAAAGGGCTAGTGAGAATAATTTTATCATGATCACTACCATCGCTCACAGTATTTTATTTGGTTAATTAACCCACCCATTTCTTTCCCTCATGTTTCTGAACCTATTTGGGAATAGAGAACAGGAGTTCAAATGAGAATAAATCATTTGCTTTATTACAGGTGAAAAACTGGATTAAAAAATATAGTTTGGACTTCAAAAAACATCTTTTTCCTTTTTCTTTTTCCTTCCATAGAATTTGTACAAAAATATCACTAAGAGAGCTGCTGAATAACTGAAAACTTCACTGCACAAAGTGTAGTCTGTTATCTTTGGTTTATTCTATGGAAAATGAAAGATTGGGGAGAAGAAAGTATGATGCTCACAGGCGGGCAATTTCCAAAACAGAGATCAGGAGTGGTAGCTACAAAGAGAATCAACACATGAGCGTGTAGGTTTAGGCCATTAACCTTCCCAGTTGAAGAACATGAGCAAATAGATATCAGACTCTTACCATTTCACCAATCAGATCCCTTCTACCAAAGGAAAAAGCTAGGGAGCAGTAAGGAGAAGGGAGCAACGTTTTTCCTAAAATTTACCTGAGGCATTTTGTAGACTTGAGAGAAACTGGAGAGGGAGAGCATGGCTATCACACTGCCATCATCACCACTAGCACCACCATCATGATCATGACTATGATCATCCCCATCATTACCAAGAACCACCAATGTCATCATTCAAACAGCTGTGGAGTATCTACAATATGTGGACCACTTTTATGTCACTTAAGATCCAAATTACTTTAAGAATGAAAGGGCTTCCCTGGTGGCGCAGTGGTTGAGAGTCGGCCTGCCGATTCAGGGGACATGGGTTTGTGCCCCGGTCCGGGAAGATCCCACATGCCGCGGAGCGGCTGGGCCCCTGAGCCATGGCCGCTGAGCCTGCGCGTCCGGAGCCTGTGCTCCGCAACGGGAAAGGCCACAATAGTGAGAGGCCTGCGTATCGCAAAAAAAAAAAAAAAAAAAAAGAATGAGAAATGAGGAGGATTTATAATTAATGCCACAGAGATGATGTGTTGTTAAGAGGAATAGAGTTTGGGTGGGGAACAGGAAGTGATATACAAGAAATGAGGTGTCTGGGGGAATTAAAGAAGGCTTCGTGGAGGTAGGTCATATTTGGGCCTTAGAAGAAATAGTGTTACAGGGATTCAAAGTGTAGTCCTACTGCAGAGATGAGGGATACTCGTGAGAAAAATCATGATTTGCCTCATTATAAAGGGTATGAATATTCAGTTTTAAATTTCACCAATCTCTCAAGAAATGGGGTTGATCTTTCAAGAAAAATAATTCCCAACTACTTATTTACGCATATAACACTAAATGACTAATCTTCCTGAAGTTTTCTTAGAATCTAGTCTTCTTTATACCATTGTGCTCTTCCAAAAAAGATGTCCTCAATCTATTTACTACAAGTTCAGGAAAGAACTTTTGTTGAAAATGAATGAGTCATTCTGTTTTGTATTCTCCAAGTAAGGCCTGCCGTCCAAAGCCCTTACCTTGAATGCTTATTTGCTTCCCTATATTAGATTTTTGGGAACTAAGAAGGCTGTTGGGAGTTTCAGTTGGATGCTATATGGTATCTTACAATTCTGGGCAGTCTTGAAGGCAAAGCTGAGATTATTTGACCAAAGGAAAACAAACGACCTCATGTTTCTAGTCAGCTTATCTTCCAAGTAAATACTGATTTCCTTGCAGGAAATTCATTTTAATTTTACCTCATTTCCCCTCAAAAAAAAGTTATCATTTTATTTAAATAAAGAGAGGCCTTCCAACTTATTCTGCTGATTAGTCACACAGTTTTGCATTTTATTAGAAAATCCTTCAAATATAAATATGTTCTTCTGCTCCTCAAGTATTTGTAAATAAACCATAGAGTTAATGGAGATAGACAGAATCTCATATCATTGAAAAGGAGGGAAAAATACACATGTCTTACCTCTGAGCGGCAAATAACAGCAATCAGACTGCTGTCATTTTAATAAGCCTGTGTTTGTATTTTTGCACGGATTTTCTTAAATGCCCTTATGATGCCCATTTAATGTTTTAAAATCACTGATGATTTTGTGAAACAATGGGGAATAATTTTTAAAGGCACTTATGAGGTCTAATCTTGTCTCGTTAAATACAATGGAGTTAAGCGATTTTACATTTACCTCCCTAGAGCAAAGGGAATTCCATTTTTAAAGAAGGACCCACCGTGTTACCATAGATCTGTGCATTATTTCCTTTTTTCTTTTTCTTTCTTCCTTCCATTTAGGGACCCTGATTTGCTATGAACCCAGCATGAAGAGAAAGGAAACAAACCCATGCTAACAATTATGTAGTTACAGCAAAGTTAGTTTAGATAATCCCTAAACATTTTCTTCTTTTATCGCAGAATATATCACAAAAGCAGCACTAATTAAATTGTCTCAGACCTGAATTCTCATTAGGATAGCATGCATAGACCATCATCAGGGAAATGGTTACTGATCATTAAAATGCACCTAGAATCGTAAAGGCAAATTTCTTCCTCTATTGTATTTTTTCTCATTCTTTTTGACTTTCTTTTACCCCATATATATTTTCCCCTATTTGCTACCATTATCAGGAAAGCCTTGTGTCTTCCACATATCGTGATACATAATGTGATGACTTATATTATCATTATTATTGCAATTACTTCTAAACTTTATAAAGCCACAATGTCAATAAAGGGCTTGTGTCGCATATACAGATAATATTCTGTGGTAGTTATGTTTTAAGCCTTTTAACCCGTATTTTAACTAACAGTTTTAGTTCCAGTTGTTAACATTTGTTCAACAAACATTAATGAACGAGGTATTTGATCTATTTTTTAAAAAAAGCTTTTTCCTTAATAGTTAACACAGTGTTCTAGAAGTACATAGTAAATGCTCAAGACAAAATTTTAAATCACAGAATTTTAAAACTATAATAAAATTTACTAATCTAAGTTATTTGGGGGGGCAGGAAACTGAAATATAGAAAGTTTAAGGGATTTGACAGAAATGATTCAACTGAAGCCAATTATTGACAGTGATAAGTCTGGAAGTCAAACGTCCTAACTCAGTCAACTTTTTCTTAGAAATATGATGATATGTTAGAAGGGAGCCTGTGATGGCATTTGACTTGAAACAAAGCTGGGCATGAAAGGAGTCTAATATGTGGTTCTTAACCACACATTGAAAATATGTAAACTTAAAGAGATACAATTATGTACATTAAACACCTAGAGATCAAAGCCAAGTGATGTATATCTAAAGCTATCTGTAAGCTTACAAAGGGATTTTAAAACAAATTTTTAAAAATGGTATTGCTCTTTTCCTTCTGCTTTCATTTTTCATGGTGAATATGAGATATAAATTTTTCTCATTAATCACTAATTGAAATACAATAATTCAATTTATATCCCAGAAACACAGCTGTATATAATAAAGACCTTAGGTGACGGATAACATTATACTACAAAACTGAAGACATAGAACCAAGTAATCAAGATTCAGCCTTATTTTCCTCATAAATGTAATTGCAATAACAATAATAATACTTCTGACAGGGTTGTTGTTATTGAATTATATATGACATATAATAATATATTATTAGTAGAGTATATAACCAGATGACTTATATTCTGTTATATCATTATATATTATTGTATTATATATTATGTATATTTTTATAAATAAGATATTATTACATTATGTTATAAACATGATATTTGATTATATTAACTATGTATTCAAAATTGAGATTTGACTAAACTGTGATAAAATCTTAGCTGTTTATAGAAATCTTTTGATACATCCCATCAAACACACCAGAGGAATTAAAACAAAAACAAAACAGGTTGGAAGACAGTTTCAGTATGAGAATATTAAAAGTCAGCCAAGAGGGCAAAGAGCTTCTCACATGCTTGAATTAAGTCTACAGGAGCATCTGTCCAGAAGGCCAGTGAATCCATTGCTAAAGTATTTTGTATAAATTTTGAAAACACATGGTATTCATTTCTACTTGGCAGAGTTTATGTTTTGTACACTGACTTTTCTGATTCTTTCAACAATATTTTATGACCTTTTTAGTATGGACTTTTTAAAATTTTTATTTTCCAATTGCCTGAATAAGTGATCAAAAGTTTTAAATGCAGTTAATCAAATATATTTCCTCTATAATATCAAATAGCTCAATAATTTTTTCTCTCCATTGCATTGTTAAGTTGACCAACAGTTTGGTCCTTATATTGACAAAATAAATGACAGAAAACCCACCATGCATTTCTGGGTCTTTAAATTTTTTTAAAAAAGAAAACAAAACACCATTACAATTGTTAGCATAGTCAAGACATTTAATTGAAACACAGTTCATTTAGAATAGATTTCTTTCTACATGACTAAGATAAATTTCTTTTTTCTCTCACTCTTATCATGTAAAGTTAAAATAGCTGTGCAGATTTTCAGCAAATTTAGAGAAAAGTTTTGGTATAGTCTGAAAAATATGGGCCACAGAAAATTCATGGGGGAGTGCCTCATCAAAAGTCATTTCAGGAACAGCTAAAACGGAGCATTAATTTTCACCTGAATTGACAAATTATAATTGGGATAATCTTTTAATAATTAGATACCTCATATATAGCTGATCAAATATATCTATATTTATATATATATTATTTTTTAATTTCTTCTATCTTTTTTCATGGTCTTCTTGCTCCCCTGCCCAAATCATTTCCTGTTTAAGTGGCTTTATTTTTCCCTTCAGTGCTTATCACTTCCTGACCTTATAATGTATTTTTTTTAACTATTTTGGAGTCCCCAAAGTCTGGAATAATAAATTAATAAATTAATACACATTAAATTGGTATTTGATGAATAAATATAGATGTGGAGAGAGCAAACAAGCATCACTTTACAATCTGAGCTCCAAATAAAAAGGCACAGGGAAGCAGGAATTACAGTGTTTATGTACCACTGAGCCTCTTTGTATATTCTCAATTCTGCTTAGTTGTTTTCTTGAAGAAATAACCATAAGGCTGATTAATGATCCCTTTGTGAAATGCTGGCTGGGGGAGATAGTCCAAAATGAATCGGATTATTGATATTATATAAAATAAAATTTTGTAATGTTTTAGCCATTAATTGACTCTGAAGCTGTTTAAAATGATAGAATAATTACAATTTCAGGTGCTAGATGAAACTAGATTAACAACTTAACTATATTTTGTTATGATCAAAAAATGTATAAAAACATCAGCCAGGTTTTATTTTCATGACAGAAGTGAAGAGAATAAAAGGACTAAAAATGATATTTTTTTAGCCATAAAATATTATATCTGGAATAATTTGAAAACAAGTTCAGTAGTAATTTGCATATTTTATACAAATTGTCCATGATAAGGTCTATGTGGAAAGGAGAGAAAGCTGGCTATGAAACTCTTCATGGCTGTAAAGCTTGCCTTCCTGGGCCATGCAAAATTACAGAAAATATTTTAAAAGGCATATAAATAAAGAAATAACTGAGAAAGCAGCATGGGGCCCCTGATGAAACTATGATTATAAAAGGAAATAGGAGCATGTACTAATGTTCCCATTTTTCCAAGTTTGGTGATTTCCTTAGTACGTGGTTCTTAATTCTAGCTGTCTATATTTATGTGCGTATAGTCACAGAGATTGTTTTAGGTACAACATATTTGAATTGTAACAACAAGTGTCATTCTTTTTTTATTGGGAAAAGGCAGTTTAAAGCCTAAATCTTCTATATTTAAAAACAAGCAAAAAGGAATAACGTATTCAGGCAACTTCAGATATTACTCATCAGAGGATGGCTTTAACAAATTGTTTTTATGGTGGTATCTCTATTTTAGCAGGAATATAACAAAGACTCTTATTTTGATAAGGGGCAAGAGGAGGGAGAAATCTTGAGTGTGAGCATACCAAATGTGTTGAATTCAGTGCCAAGTCCTGGGCTCCAACAGGCAGAATGAGTGTAATAGGCCTGGAGAGAGCAGTGGGAAGACAGAAGCAAGCATCACCTATTTTCCAGTTCAATATTCAGAGAACTAGGCATTTCACAGTAATAATTTTTGCAATGTTTAATTTTAAACCTCGAACAGACATTTTTCCTGATGTTTTAAAAAGAGTTCATGAAATGTAATTTGACCATTTCTTCATAAATTAAGACACCTTTTTCCAAACTGTGTTATACAAACTCCAGTGTTCTAAGAAATATTAACAGATCACCCAAAGAAAACATGGCTTCACGGTCAAATATCTTGGAGAAATACTTCCTATGCCATTTTTCTCTAGGACTATGACAGTGCTCAGTTGGGCTCCAAGCAGTCCCACAGAATGGAAATTTGTTTAGCTTTATTTAACTTCACATTTTAAACATTTGGTTATAGAATTTATTTTTATGGAAAACGTTTTGGAAGATATTCATTTTTTAAGGAGCAGCAGTCCACTTGGGAATTAAAACTATCATTATTAATAATCCTCTCAGTGCTTCTTGAACTTTAACGTGCATATGAGTCTCCAAGGGAACTTGCTAGAATGCGGATTCTGATTCTGCATTTGTTGGAGGTGCAGATGAGATTCTGCATTTCTACCCAGGTCTCAGGTGATGCCTAGGCTGCTGGTCTGGAGTCCACATTTCAAACAGCTCGGCTCTGCTGCATTTTGGTTCTTTATTGTGGTTCCACAGAGGTTACTGAGATGTGGAAAGACGTATACTTCTGCATTAGTGGCTTCAGACCTTTAGGCTAATGAGGTGAAACAAATCATTAGAATGGGAATCTTTGTACTTCAGCCTTGATTGGCATCCGGATAACAAAGTAAAGGAAAGACAAAAGATTGAGAGCCCCACTCTATACAAATTAACAAAAAAAGTGAGTGAAGAACAGTCTGTCCACAACTCTAAGACCACTCTCCAGACAGACATGACAAGGGAGATGTGGAAAAAGAAGATTTCTAACAGTGCTCTTTTAAGAGAGCTAGTGCATCTGTTCTATTCCTTCTTTGATGTAGAGGTGGAAGTTCCATTCTTGGCCCCAAGCCTCGTGACAATTAAGAGGGAAACAGCCAATTTTGAAATACGTTCCCTAAGGTGGAAGAGACGCTGAGGACTTGTGCCAGACTCATTCTTAGGAACAGTAAAACAGAATGTAAACTAGATCTGATCCAGGCTAGGACTTATGTTTAAGTGACAGGCCTATTGAAATCGGCCTGCGATCCTGGAATCTATTGGTGTTGGAGACATGTAAATGTTTCCCACAGACCTGTCATGGAATGCATGGGAGAGAAAACCAAGCAGGTTTAGTTTGGGTTGTGTCCAATGTGATTGCCTCTAGGGCAAAGAAATCTAAGCAGAAAGAGGCAGGTGGTAAGTCATAAGATTCTCAGAGATAAGCAAGAAGTTGCAAAGGACTATCCCGAATAAACTCAGGTACCTCTACCTGAGTCAAGGGAACTTTAGGAGAGATGGGTCCTGTAGGAGACCTCAGGTGTCCTGAGAAGGATGATATACACCCCACCCCAAATACTTGTCCTCTAAGTTTCCAGATTAAAGTAGGTTTTAAATCGGAAAACAAATTTAACAGTACATTATGTATGTTTTGTTATTAGTATCTTGGGCAGGACTTTTTGGTTTCTGAATTTAAATTTAAACTGTTACTCAAATAACTATAGGAGGTTCTATTAAGAATGAGCAGGAAAACCATGGTCATCTCAAAGAGTCCACTCGGAACATTTGAAAATGCGGCTTACTGAATAAAGTTTTAATTCAGGGATGGTGGAAGATGCAATTAAGGGGTGCGTGCGTGTGTGTGTGTGTGTGTTTGTGTGTGTGTGCACGCCTGTCTGTCTAATGTTGGGTGTAAGGCTTCTTCAACAGGTTGGTCACATCACAGAGGATTAATACTGGCCTAGTCTCCCCAACTGGTGTCAGAGCTCACTTCTTGCTGTAGTCAGTGTCTCTGCCACTCACCCCTAATTTGTTTCTTCTAATCGGTAGAGGGCTCAGAATACAAATGATCTGGCCCATCAGGGCGTTGAGTGAAGGCAAGAAGGGCTCTTCTTTGCAGTAAGAATTTCAACTCAGAAAATTTACCTTTGTGCACAAAATTTCTCCTCCCTTTCCTCTCCTTTCCTCTCCTCTCCTCTCTTCTTCTCTCTTCCTTTCCTTTCCTTTCTTTCTCCTTTCCTCCCCTCCCCTCCCTCCCTCCCTTCCTTCCTTTTTCTTTGTCTCTTTTGTTCTTTCTTCTTCCTTATTTGGTTTCTTTATTGTTCCCTCTTTCTTTTTCTTTCCTTAGATGCTAATCAGATTGTTGTCATCTTATTTGTAAAAAAACCCTTTATACAAAATATGTACAAAATACATTGCTATACTTTGATCTATATCAATAAAGAATTTGCATATTACTTTGATAATTTTTCATTGCTTCAGGGAATTTTCTTTAAGGTTTAGATTTCACTTATTGAGGGAGGAATGAAGACAGCATAATCGATACCTTAAAAGAAATAGATTAGTTTGTGTGTGTGTGTGTATTCTCATTCAAGTGCTGAATAAATCCTGACTGTGTGCACTAAAAACACAAAAAATACACAGAGACACAGGATCAAGACTTAATTTTGGTTCTTTTAGCAAAGTTATATACTTGCTTTTTTTTGGCTCTGACAAATGGTAAGGTGGCTTTCCATCTCTGGAACCATCACCTTTTTATGAGGTGAAATTACATCCATTCTGTCTGGTTGCCCTATATCTTGGCAACCGTTTATTGAGCATCTACTGTGAATCAGAAATCATGCTCAGTATCTTATATATATTAATTTATTTAGTCCTCACCCCTTCAAAATTTCTGATGCAGGCATTTTTATCCCTGTTAATAGGAGTAAGATGAGGCTTACAGTATGTTAGCAAGGCCAAGTCATAGCCTAAGTTATACAGGGTAATAAAACCGGACTTTGAACCAGTGAGCTGTAACAAGCCTTGTACTTGTAGCCACTATGACAAAGGAGAGTATAAACATTTGATATCTGCAAGGAGTTGACTTTGTCCTACAAGTGAAGTGTACATTTTGTGGGGATTTGTTCTCTATTTACAAGGTTATTGAAAAGATTACACTATAGTTCTTCCTTTGCCAGTTATTTATAATAACTGAAATTTAATATCATCTCAAGAGGTAACATTAAACTATACAAAATCCCCAAGATTAAAAAAGAATATGCTTTGATTTTATTTCTAATTCTTTTGGGAGAATGAGAATTTGAACTATTCTAACTTTTATGGGTATCCTATATATGTTCATGTACATAAAGTTAATTTCCTGTCTCAAAGGTAGTATAGACATAAAAAGGCCAATTACAGTTTTATGAATAATAAATATAAGATCTGGGGCTTCGATTTTCTCTATTGTTGCACTCTAAATAATAGCAGTATTTCTAGGGAATACTTACATCCTTTCTGACACAGAACAGCTAGGAACTTTCATTAGAGAAAAATCAAAGCACATGCAGTGTGTATCCCCGTATATTGCAAGTAATGTTAAAATAGATTCCAAACTGGTGTCTCGTTTTGATGAAAACTCAGAAGACAATTTGGAGACTGTCTGTCAGACTCTGGAGACCGAGGCACAGATGGAGTTCTGAATTAAGCGACTTTGTATTTTGAGATGTGAAATGAGCTTTAGTCCCAATTGTATATTTTAAAGATTGTGGACTAATTGGATGTGGTAATTGATTATTAAGGGGTTTATATTCTTAAAATTGTAAGGTTCATAAATAGTAATTTAAACATTTATAACAAAATTCAAGATGTAAACTTTATCTTCAGATGAATACATGTAGACAGAATTGCATAATCCATATTTCAGTCTGATTGGTAAGAAAATGTTCTTGATTAGTAAATTTTCCATAATGCCAAAGAAAATTCCTTGAGATATCAAAAGTTTAAATATTTTAACTAGTCTAATAACAAAACAACAAAATATACTCCTTGATTCCCTGTTACGCCAAAAAGTTCTGAATTGAATGCTATTTAGAGCACAGCATTTTGTGGTTGACCAAAAAAAATGTCATGAATGTTAATTCATTCGACAAATATTCATTTAATAAATACATACTGTGCCTAAAATGTGCCAGGGTCTGTTCTTGGTATTGGTGGTACAAAACACATCTCTGCCTTTCCACATTGCAAACCTTTTTAAGATTTATTCTAAGTCCTCAGAAATACCTTCCTAAGTGGTTAAGGTTTATGGGATCTGGGGAGCACTCGCATTTCATACCAATATCCTCTGAACACCTTACCAAGAGGCTTGGGCTGAAGTGGACAAGGTGGGCCAGGTTAGAGAAGTAGAGGAAATTTAAGAACATGATTCCAGGCTGAGTTTTTCACCCTTAACAAAAATATTTGGAGGGCTTCCCTGGTGGGGCAGTGGTTGAGAGTCCGCCTGCCGATGCAGGACACACGGGTTCGTGACCCGGTCTGGGAAGATCCCACGTGCCGTGGAGCGGCTGGGCCCGTGGGCCATGGCCGCTGAGCCTGCGCGTCTGGAGCCTGTGCTCTGCAATGGGAGAGGCCACAGCAGTGAGAGGCCCGCGTACCGCAAAAAAAAAAAAAAAAAAAAATATTTGGAGAATTGTAAATTCTAAATTAAGGTAAGGCAGGAAGGAACTTATAAAGACTCATTAATGAGCTTGATTTTATTCTGTAAAATGTAAAGAACTACTAAAGCCTTTTAGGAAGAGAGTGATCTTTTTCATTAGCATAACTTGAAAATATATAATATTGGAGCTCCAGTATCAATTAAGGTGGGAAATAGAACAGTGGCAGACCAGTGACATTGGGCAGACTAGGCATTCAGGTTTATCACATGTAGAAATAGGCCCGATGATGGCCAGTTAGTGTATTATAGGAACTGATTAGATCTCACACTGCTTGGCTATGTGTGTTTGTCTGTTCTTTCTCCCTTTCATTGTAATGTTGAAATGTATTTAGATTTCCCATATGTGAAGGTAACAAATGATGACATATTCAATTCATATGCTTTTTCTTTTTTTGGGGGGGGAGTTTAACTACTTTTATTTTTATTTTTTTATTATTATTTTTTAATGTCTTTATTGGAGTATAATTGCTTTACAATGGTGTGTTAGTTTCTGCTTTATAACAAAGTGAATCAGTTATACATATACATATGTTCCCATATCTCTTCCCTCTTGCGTCTCCCTCCCTCCCACCCTCCCTATCCCACCCCTCCAGGGGGTCACAAAGCACCGAGCTGATCTCCCTGTGCTATGCGGCTGCTTCCCACTAGCTATCTACCTTACGTTTGGTAGTGTATATATGTCCATGCCTCTCTCCCGCTTTGTCACAGCTTACCCTTCCCCTTCCCCATATCCTCAAGTCCATTCTCTACTAGGTCTGTGTCTTTATTCCCGTCTTGCCCCTAGGTTCTTCATGACCTTTTTTTTTTTTTCTTAGATTCCATATGTATGTGTTAGCATACAGTATTTGTTTTTCTCTTTCTGACTTACTTCACTCTGTATGACAGACTCTAGGTCCATCCACCTCACTACAAATAGCTCAATTTTGTTTCTTTTTATGGCTGAGTAATATTCCATTGTATATATGTGCCACATCTTCTTTATCCATTCATCTGTTGATGGACACTTAGGTTGCTTCCATGTCCTGGCTATTGTAAATAGAGCTGCAATGAACATTTTGGTACATGACTCTTTTTGAATTATGGTTTTCTCAGGGTCGTATGCTTTTTCTTTTTTTTTTTTTTTTTTTTTTTTTTTTTGCAGTACACGGGCCTGTCACTGTTGTGGCCTCTCCCGTTGAGGAGCACAGGCTCCAGACGCGCAGGCTCAGCAGTCATGGCTCACGGGCCCAGCCGCTCCGTGGCATGTGGGATCCTCCCATACCAGGGCATGAACCCACGTCCCCTGCATCGGCAGGCAGGCTCTCAACCACTGCGCCACCAGAGAAGCCCCTGCTTTTTCTTTTAATGTTAAAATAATTTTATAGCTCTACAGAGAAATGCTTATTTCCCTCTCCCTCTCCTCCCCCAGGTCCTCTTGTATACTCCAATTAAATTATGTACGGGAACAGAGGGAGTACACACACACACACACACACACACACTTCACAAACTACAAGTTGACAACTAAATGACTGTGGTGGATATTATATATTTTAATTTTCATAAATTCTATTATATTCTATTGTATGTTTAATTTCATAAGGGGAGAGAACCCTGAAATCATAAATTAGAAATTTCTTCCACATCCTATTGCGTAGATTAGAATAAAATATATTTATTTTATTCAGATTTTATTTTTATAAAATATATTTATTTATACATAGGTTAAAATACTATAATTAACTTATCATCAGGTGTTTGTGTTTCCAGAATCTTAAAGTTGATTTGATAATTTATGCCGGAAAGGAATTGCATATTTTTAACACATGTTTTTCAAAGCATATTTTACATCCCTTCAGCCAATTCTATTACTTAAAAATCACAGTTTCTGAATCCCAGATGTCATAATAGGGTAACATGAATGTAATGGACTACTGTACAATTAATTTAAATTTTTTTCTAAATGATTTAATTGGTCATTAGCTGTCATTTAAGAGAAATCATTCTAAGTTCCATTTAAAATTTTTGATAGTTTATTAGTTTCCTTTTGCTGCTGTAGCAAATACTACAAATTTAGTGGCTTAATATATGGTGTTACAGTTCTGGAGGCCAGAAGTCTGAAATGGGTCTTGTGGGGCTGATAGTGAAGGTGTGTCCCTTCTATAGGCTCCGCCTTTTCCAGCTTCTCGAGGCTGCCTGCATTCCTCGGCTCCTGACCACATCATTCCAAATTCATCACAACTCTGCTGACTCATACTCTTGCTTTTCTTTTTCACTGATGAAGACACATGAGATTACATTGGGCCTACCTACATAGATAATTTAAGTGAATGTTCTAATCCCCAAATCCTTAACTTTAATCATGCCTGCAAAGTTCCTACTGCCATGTAAAGTAACATACTCACAGGTTTTGGGGAATAGGGTGTGGAATTCCGTGGGAGGAGGGCGAGCTTTATATTGTTTATTACAGTAGTGTTGTTTTTTTCTATTTTTAGCATATGTAGTACCAACCTTTATTTGTAAGTTTGGAAAACAAAATATTCTGTACCAAATATAATGGAATTATTTTTTTCCTCCAATATATATATATATTTTTTTCTGTAACTGTGTAAAAATATTTTTAATTGAAAAAAAAGTGAGTAGTCCCATGCTGTGAAAATTAAATTTGAATGACCAAGGCATGAATTTTAGGTTGCTATTTTTGCTTGCTTGTTTCTTCATTCCATTACCATAATTTATGTAATTTTTAAGGTATAAAATATAGTAGTATAGTACATGCTACTTTATATTTCTAAAATACTGAGTTCATACCATCATCCCCAACTCAGATGAGGAGGTAAAGAATCCGCTCAAATCTAATAAAGCAGTCCCAAATTTGATTAATCTTAATTATCTATTATAAATTAATGCTTTTGCCAAATGCCCTACTGAGATCTCTTCCTATGATTGATTAAAATTTGACCACCAATCCTTTCCCATTCCTTCCACTGAGAGGCAGGTCCCTCGCCTCCTTCCCTGAACCTGGGCTGGCTCTGTGAATTGAGCAGAACTGATGTCTGGGTGTCAAGAGATTCAAGGCTTCTACTTTCCCCTTCTTGGATCAGTCCCTCCGCTTAAGAAATGCAACCCCAGTTAGAGAGGCATTTCAAATTAGCCAAACTGAAAGAGGCCATTATGAAGTAACAGAAATGTGAAGAAAGAGTTCTTGAAGCTTCTAGCCCAAAACAACCACCAGCAATATGCAGCCACTGAATGATTTCCTCTGCTGCCATGTGGAACCAGAACACCAAACTCAGCCAAGTCACGCCCGAATTCCTAACCTGCAAAATCACGAACAAGTGAAATCGTTGTTGTTTAAAGCCACTAAATTTGGGGGCAGTTTGTTACTCAGCAACAGATAAGCAATTACAGCCTCTCTTTTGTAAATTGAATTTAGGAATTTACTCCAAGCCTCTGGCTTTTCTGTGATGCACTGAGAAGTAGATTTCAAATGTTTCTTATCTATTTTGAAATATCTATGATACAGCCTCTCTCTATGGCACAGTGGCTCTTTCTGTCTCTGGATATGCATCTCATCATTGTCTGCTGAAAGCTATAATTTAATTTGTCTATTATTGATTCAGAATGCTAGTACAATGATTTGAATTTTACTGCTTATTTGGAGGATAAGAGCAGCCTTAAACAGATTTGAAATGCAGATAGCGAGGACTTTCAGCTCTCAACAACCTATGTAGTCTTAAACCTACCACATTTTGTACTCTTCATATCTCATCTCTGAAAAAAGAGAAAAATTGCATAGTAGAGCTGTCTCATTCCTTGCCTATACCTACAGAACAGCAGATTGGTCCCACATGAAAGGCTGCAGGCTCAGAGATTCTATTGGAGAGAATGATAGATATGATTGAACATAATCTTATTGACTCCATCCCAGTCTACTGACTATCCGTTCTGGTGAGGCATTAAGAGAAGGACTGAATCTTGGTTAGAGTCTTCTGGGATGGTCAGAGAACATCAACTACGTAGGTTCTAGCAGCTAACTTAGCAGAGGGTCTTCAGAGTTTTGTTGTTAATAAACTTTATTTTTAGGGCAGTTTCAGATTCACGACAAAATTGAGCAGAAAGTACACAGAGTTCCTATACATCCCCTGTCCTCACACATTCAACCCCTCCCTCACTATCAACATCCAGCGTGTGGTACACTAGTTACAATTGATGAAACTGCATTGAAACATCATTATCACCCAAAGTCCAGAGTTTACATTAGGTTGGTGTTTAGGATTTTTATTCTAACTTCTTCACTACAGAGATGGGAGCAAATGTTCAGGCCTTCTGTCATCTCAGTTAGAAAACCCTTGACTCTGGGCGTTTGCAATTTTGTGTGCTGTATCATGTTTTTCTAATTACCTTACCTCTCTTCATTTTTGCTCATTTGGAACCTTTGGATTTCCTTGTTCCCCCTCTCAAAAAACTGTATATTTTATGTAAGAACACTTGACCTTCGGCACCTGTGTTTGTTACAGAACTGCATTCTGCTCCTTTCCTATTCAGATTTAAGGAGTAATAACTCAAGCATTACTTATTATTTGGCTATAACTTTTCAGAACATGTTCATATTTATATCATCTTAAAATGCCTCAGTGAGAAGACCACAAATGGTATCAATAATGAGGCACATCTGGAGGGTTATAAGAAGATTTAGAGTCATTGCAGAAAGATCATCAATGCTATTACTACTCTGCTATAAAGAAGAAAATAAATACCAGTACAAATCTAGCTGTCCAAAGGCAACCATTGTTTATAAGTTAAAGACACATGTATAGACATCTCTCTCTGAATACATATATTCTAGTATTATTTTACATAAAAGGGCATATACCATATATGTTTTTGCTTGTAACCGCCTTTATTCACTCAGTAGTATATGGTTGAGGTTTTTTCATGTCAATGCATAATAGCATGTATAATGACTGTAATTTCATTTATAAAGGTATACCTTCATTTATTTAGCCATGATTTATATGTAAGATGTTTCCATATTTTATTACTATAAATAATATTTAGATGGACATCTTCTTAACTATAAGTTTGTTTACTGCTGAAGCATATATAAAATACATTTCCTTAGCTGTGAGACTCCCTTTTGCATAAAGTTATAAAGATTTAGTTAGGTAAAGTTCATATAGTTGCCCACTTTACACATAGGAATTTTTTACATTTATCTTGGCTTTTATTATTTTCTTGGTATTATAATATATATATTTAGTATATAGTACATATAGGATGTATATAGGTAGGTGAATATATATAGGTATATATATATGGAGATGAATAGATAGAAGGGAAGAAAGAAAGAAAGGGGAAAGGAGTGATTTTTCAGATCTAATTTCCATTCCCCAATTTTTTTCATATATTGCCTTTTATAAGAATCAGAGCCGTACACAAAGATGCCTGCAATAGTAAAGGAAGTGAGAACGAATATATTTTATGTAAGTGTAAATACATGAATTGTTGATTCAAATGTAATTATTGTCGAAATAGTAGATGCCTTTTGTGTTGAATCTAATTCATTCTATCTTTGAAATTTAAAATAAATGTTACAATAATTTTTATTTATCCTAAAATTATTTCATTTCTTTATTCTCATATACAGTATAAAGAATGATGGTTTTGTTTAACTTGATTCGCCACTGCTTTACTTTTTTGCTACTCGATAATCTAAAAGAAAACTCAGAGAAAAAATGTCGGCATTCTTCCCAAACCCCTTTAACCATAACTTAATTTGGGTTCTTATCAAGAAGAGAAAAGATACAGAATTCTCAAAGTTTTCCTTCTTACTTGATAACACACAAAAAGAAACACATGTATCAAAGTAGCTTGCTCACACGGCTAGAAAGGAGCTATCCAGGATGGCAGAGCTCTACAGATTCATTGGGAATCAATAGAAGTCACTGCACATCGGATAAAAAAAAAGCAACCGGTAATTAATACAATGCATGTCACATTGCCACTGTCAATTTTAAAGAATGAATTAAATTTGAGAATGGAAATTATTAAAGAAAGCAGAAAAATTATATCATTGTCTCCATATAGCCTAAATTATCAGCAACCCTACTTAATTGTTCAGCATATTTTTAAAATCTTTAAAAGGAAGTCAATCATGTTTAGCTCATTCATTGCAGCTATTCATAAGCAGTAGAAACAAACCACAAACTCTAGGTTAATTGTGTTTAAGTTCTAAGACATTGTACAGACCTTCAGCAAAGCATGAAAGATATATCAGTTTCTCCTCAGGAATTACTCCAGGGTTTGGAATAGGGTGAAATTGTATAGGTCCCTCTTTGCAACCACGCTACTATTCAGATAATACATAGCACTTTCATCAACAGAAAATGGCAGATCTATGGCTTTGGGGATGCGATTTCTCTCGGAAATGGATGATATATCACAATTATATAAACTGAGGGAAGGCATAACATACCTATAGGCTGCATAATAATAATCACGGCAAGAAGAACCTATTTCATTGGCAAGGTTAGAACCAACAGGTTTTGCAGAGAGTGCAATAAATCAATTTTGAAAATGCCAAGTCAAATCAGGTGTGCTAAGCTATTAACTAGTATTTGGTTTACAAGAAAACCAGAAATTGAGTTATAGAATTGTAGACACTTCATGTGCAAAGTGCATACCTCTTAGTGTGGCACTAAGAGGTATGGCACATTTATATATGCATCTTCTGCACTCCTAGGAAGGAGTTCAAACCACAATGCAAAATATTTTAAGAGCATTAAATCAATTCATAAAATTAAGTTTTAAAAGTGAATAATCATTCCTGTAAGTGATGGTAGTTTTAATACAATCTAGAAATATTAGATAAAACATATACAATTAAAGTATAGCCATGCAATACGCTCTGCTATAAAAACTAACTCTGACCAAGGGACAGACACACCCTCTTGGGGAATGGGACATTTTTTCTGTGTCAATGAAAAAAACATTTTCTTTCCTGAAGTCTCCATTTTCTATAGCTGCCCCTCAAGGTCCATTACTAAAAGTGAAAGAATAAGCCAGCAGATAAGGCTGTGGACAGTCACCCACTTTTACTACTTTTACTTTATTTTCATGTACCGATATGTTGCATAATATTTTATTAAGGAGAAAATTTCTTCCAAACAAACAAGCAATCAAATAATACTCTAGACTCCAAGGTCTTTTTTATTCTTAATATACATTCTATTTTGCTAAGAATAGCAAGAATTTATCAATGTATTTAACATGTTTTCAAGTTTGATGTCAGTGAAACATGCTTCAGTCTTCATATTTAATTTTTTTCTACTTTCCATGCTTTCTTATCTCTAAAAGATCATGTAATGACATATAGAAGAATTTTAATATGATTAGGAAAGGAACACTTATGCATAATTTTTGTTTATTGGTGGGGATTTACATTCCGGCCATTCTTTATGGCATTTTGTTATTAATATCTGTTAACTAGATAACTGTTAATAAAGTGGTGGATCTTCACTTCTAAGATGTATTTACGTACTTCATGGGACCTATTTATAGCGCTAGATGCAATTTTATCTGCTCATTTACACTGGTTTATTCCATATCCAATTTTTATATTTGGTTTCTTACAAATAACTTTGTAAAAGTAAATCAGAGTGTTTGTTTTATACCAAGTTTGACTGTAAAGGGATGTTTTTTAGTGTAGTAACAACCAAATTTGCCTAATCCCACAAAGTACTTACTACAGAAAACTCCAATTTTATTTCAGTGAAGCTCTTGGCATTTAAGACATCTTCCTTGAATTTGAGATGCATGTTTTCACATGATTTGAATATCCATACTGGTGCAAATTTGCAGAAGAGTTTTGTTTTGTAAAATAATAAAATAAACTTTTGAGTATGGTGAATAATGTGGGTTTTCAGGTTACACTTTTGTGATAAAATAATGTCTCAAATTCTGTATTGGTTTGTGATCTGATTCTGAAAGCATGTTGCAAGGAGAATTCAAACATTTTATTTTATTCTTTGTAGTTGAAGTACAATTGACATGCAGTCAAATGCACACATCTTAAACATACAATCTGATGAGTTTTAGCAAACACTCAAACTGTTACCCCACTTCCCCCATCGTTCATTCAGCAAACATTTATTGAGCACCAAGTGTGAACCCCTAGTTGCTAGAAATACAGTTATGAATTAGATCAAATCACCACCCTAGAGGTATGGAGAAGAAGACAAAAGAAAGTGATTTGCCATTAAGTGGTAAAAGTTCTTTAATATAAACATGCACAGGAATGAGAAATAGCAAGAGAGTGATCAATTCCATTTGAGGAAGAAGCAGATCCAGAAAGAATGACTAGAGGAGAAAATAATTTTGCCCTGACTCCACCTTACCACTTCATGAATTGGCATGGCAGGTGAGGTTCACTTAAAAAGGAAACACCAAATTTGCATTTTAATTCAGGTTCCAGCAGTCAGGTCTTTCTTCAAATTCATTTTCTAGTTTGGTTCGTGGGTGAATGTCATAGAATCAAGTCCAATGTCATGAGATTCCCTGTAATCCCCAAACCAGTTGGGTTTACATCGTTTTTAATAATCACATTCTCTTAAATTTTATTCCATAGTAACTCAAATTATCATATTAAAGTTTTTTAAACTCAAATCTCAAAGTTTGCTAGGTCACATTAAATAAAATGAAAAAGTAGTTGTCCTAATCAAACAAACATATTGCCTAATGAAAGGGCTATGGTAGGGATAAAAATTAGAGCAAAACTTTCTGAGAAAAGATGTCCTTATTATTGATGAATGAGGGATGTCTTATTACTCCTACAATGTTTGGGCCTGAGGAAAAAAAAATATTGAAAACTAAACTGAGAGTTTTGAAAATTAACTCTGCAGCAAATTTCGAATAAATAAGTTAAAAGAGCTTGGAGTTGAAATTTAAAGCTGGGCTCAAAATAGAAACAGATGATTCTCTTTTGTGCTATTAGAATGAGCCATCAAAAGGAATTTTCCTGACTAAATAGTTAAAAATCTTACTGATATTGCATAAAGGAGTTTTAGGTACGATAAATGTTAGCATGAAGAGATTAATACATATGCGTTCATGCAAGTTACTAATGAGAAGTAATGCTCTTAGGAATTCTATATATTAATAAATTGTTGTAAATAAATGGCCTCTACAGCTTATTATTTACCTGAAAGTTATTAAAATTTTAATTATTTAAGAGTGACAGTCTTATTCAAAATGGTGATTATTTTTATGTATAATATATAATTAAATGGACAAACTTTACTGAGAGCTGCCATTTTTATTTCAGAAAAAGCATGTTCCAACTTTGGACTAAGTTTAGCAAAGATTATCAGAACTTGATGGGTCAAACTTCAAATTACAGGGACATGGACACAGAGGTTTTACAAAAACCTCAGCAGAATTGGAACAAAACAGAGAGCACTATTTTGTAACCTTGCACATTCACTGATGCCATTTTGCCACTTGTGATATGTTAGGCTATTAATAGGAAAGGTGTACGATAGCCTGAGGTCATTTCTCACTCGAAATAGTGTTTTTCAACCATGACTGCACATTGGGACCACCTGGGAATTTTGAAAATTATTGATATCAGGGTTCTACCCCTAGAGTTTTTCACGTAATTGTTCTGAGGTGCAGGCTGGACTTCAGGGCTGTGCAGCCCAGGTTCAGCTAACTGTTCTAAAGAAACTTGAAATATGAGAAGCTTGGAGATTTTAAAGGAGACCCCAGAGACATTGTGTTGCAGAAATTATGGCAAAATAAGTACTGTACATTGATCAAAGACAGAACACACAAGTGCCAAGTAGGGAAGATACCGAGAGAAGGGTTGCTTCAACTGTATGAAAGTGTTTATCATAGATTGAAAACAATCTATCCAGAGAACATCTTATAAGAACAACAGAGTAATTCTCAATAAAACCAATTGTGTTAATAATTTGGTTCACAGAATTTTGAAGATGAAGGGAATGTAGAGCTTCTGAAATCAGTGATTTTGTTAAATATCAAAATAACACTTTGAGAGCACCTGAAAGGTCGGTTTAATCATAATAAGTAATGTCTAATATGTGGTAGGGATCAGTAGTTTGCTTTTGTCGTATTTTTTAAAATATGTTAACAAAATAGTTATGACTTCAAATTATAGATAATCTCTAGTCTCCACAAAAGTAAATGGGACCACAAAAAGTTTATTCCTGTTTTTGTGGAGTCCATAAATAATTGCTTTCAAGGGATTTAAATGCAATTATTTCCCTGACGGCAGAGGTTGGGGATTGGTGAAGATTTGTCCTTTGTGAGTAAGGAGAAGAGTATACTTGGATATAAAAATAGTAAAGAAATAATTAGCTTTAAAAAAGCTAAATTCCATGTTTAGCAAAGTTAATGAGTCCTTAAATTCCTAAAGCTGAATATTGGTGTGTAAATGAGTACTCCAAACCAATAGAGAATAACCTTAATATTCATGGATATTAGATAAAACCTAATCTAATTTCTTCCTACCTAGGAAGGTGTCTCCTAGGTTTAAATCAAACAGATGTTTTGGCTCCTAAAAGGCCCAAAATAAGTTCTGCTTTTCTGATAATGTCCTTTATTAGTGGGTTACTTTTTAAAATGTCATTTATCAGGAAAAAAATTAAATTTACATTTTCAAAATTGTATGTTGGATTAATTCACCAGATCTTTTATTTGGTTTGTATTTCCAGTTAACTAGTTTGACTGATACATAAATGTTCAAAAATATTTGTTGAAAGTACAAATTTTATTAACTGATTTTTGAGGGGACTGATGTCAGGTCAGTTACTCTTTAAGATGCTTCCATTTTGTATATTCATGCTATCTTTATAGTGTGAATAATTTGAAGGGCTTTAGCTATATGATGGTTTCAGATAATGGTAACTGAATATGCAAGAGTTGAAAAGACACGATTTTATGTATGGGCTGAAGAGTTTGAACTTTAGGGGATAAAGTAAAAAACACTCTTACTGGAAGATTAATTTTCCCTTTTTTGGGGAAATTTTTATGGAACAGATATGAATTGAAAAAGGGAAGCAGAAGCCTAGACAGAAAAGTTAGCTAGGTAAACTTGGATAGTTTTAGATCTAGGAGAGACAGAATACTCAAGGACATGAAAATAGGAAAAGTTACTCTGTAAGGTTAGAGGCCAAGGGCTGCCATATGCTAATCGAATTCTATGCTGTGCTAATTTCCTTGTCTCCGATCAGATCCCATAAAATGACTTGTATTTACTACATGAATGTTAGATGATGGAGTCAGCAGGGGATGTGGCTGAGTGAGAGTAGTGAAAATGGGAAAATTAGAAACAAGATTGACGATTGACTCAGATTTGGCTACATTAGGTTTTGATAGAACAAACCTGGAAAGAGAAACAAAAGAAATAGAAAAGATTAATGGAGCCCAGAGAAATCCAAAGCTCCCTACACAAGTGCTACTCACCCAGGATATCCACTGGCTTCCTTGCCCCACATATAAGCAGCTTGTCCAGAGTAGATTTAAGTTTTCCAGAGCTGGGGAGCCAGCTCTCCATGCTCCATTTCCCTAATTCCAGGTCCCAAGGCCTGAGAGGAAAATTAGCTCCTCTACTGAGAGAAGGCGGACCAACTCTGTAAGAAAATTTTAGTATCATCTTTCAAATTACTCATTTTCATGTTGACTAATCAAGCTGAGAAAATAAAATAAAAACATGCAGACTTGGTTTGAGGGCCATGTGATTTAACCTCTTTCTGGACAGGGCTTCTTTAGCAGGCAAATGAATCCTGGTAGACATGCAAGAGCATGCTCCTAGTCCAAAATAAACAAGATGTGTTTCACTGGAAAATTGCAGATGTATCAAAGGATAACTTGACAGCAAGTGTACAGAATACTATACAAATATTTCCTTCTTTTTTACATGCATGTGTAATTCCTGCTTGAATGCAAGAGGGCTGAATACCAGCTTTATTTAATATATTTTGTGTCAATTTCTGTGTAAAGATTTTTTTTTTTTTGAGGTGAGAGTAGCGGAAAGAGGAGAACATTAATTCCAGATGGCTTTAAGCAAACATTAGAAAGGTGAACATTCATAGGCTTCCAAATATCTGTTGGCTAGTTGACATTTACAAACACTGTGTAGGTAAGCTTTCTCCTTCAGCTATATTAAGGTTCTGGCAGCAAGTAAAGGATGTGTGAAATGAAATATGCCATTCAAATATAATAAAGAAAGAGAAGACTATTTGTAACCACTATTGGGAGAAATCACAGAAACCAAATCTTTCTGTTCTTTAAAACGTTCTGCTAAAGCACTGCAAACATTTAACTAAACTCGGCTATTTAAAATATCTGGAACTCTTGCCTCCATTTCCAAAATCACACTTTAAGGTCCACACATTATTTTGAGCAGCAAATTGTCTATTTAAATGAGCAAGCGCTATGTTTTAAATTCCTGAGCATACTTAATAAGAACAGAAGGCAGTATTAATAAGAAGGATTGTATTTTATAAGGATTGCTTAAGGATGCAAGCTGGTAAGCTACTAACTGTAATTCTTTAGTTCTGGTATGTTTGCACCATCCAGCTGTATGGAAACAAAATGTGTATTTCCAAGCTGTATGTTTTAGAAACAGAAGAAATACAGCATAACAAATCTGAAATTCCCAAATAGTATGCAAACAAATGTCAATCATAACTTTAATCTAACATGGCAGCTGGAGGTAACAACTCCAAGCAACATATGTAGTTGATTGTGATGAATGTTTATCTATACACAGATGTCATTTCAGAGATGTGAAAACATGCAGATAACTCTAGGGTTTTTCTAATTACTGTGTTTATTAAGTTCTATTGTCTAAATTTAAAAAATAATGTACAAAATATCATGCATACTATAATTGACCTCTATCTCTCTGTTTCTATCTCACTTGTGGATATATATCCATAACCACATGTATGCATGCCCATGATGTAAAGGCATACATATATAAGGACATACACCAAAATGGTATAAGTGGTTATTGTTAAGATGGTTGGGTAGATTTTCTTCATTTTCTACTTTTTACATGTGTATATTGATTGCAAATTGTTACATAAGCCTGTGTTACTTTTTAAAGTGTAAGGGATAAAAAAGATTTCTCCATTTTGATAAATAAAAAAAGAACACTTAGCAAATCAGGACATTCTTAGAAGCCTGTAATTTATATTCAAAAATGATCTTCAGTAATGAGATATTCCTAGTACCAATGTGGATATCCACGGTTGCATGCAATTTGAATCTTTCTGTTGCTGTTGTTGGCTAGATCTATTCAACATTATTAAAATGACTTGAAAATTGTTGAAATCTTCCAGAACATAAAAAAAGAAAAGCTTTCAAATTAATTTTATGAGGTTAACAAAACTGATCATAAACAATATATTTTTAAGATTTTATTTTCTAATTGGTTATTCCTGGTGTAAGGAAATAAAAGTTTTTTATATGCTGATATTCTATCAAGGATCTTGCTTGCTACATTTACTTTTTTAGTTCTAATATTTAAAATTTTCTACATATACAATAATACCATTTGCAAATAATGACCAGTGTAATTCTTTTTTGTCAGTACCTGGGCACTTTTTTTCTCTCTCTTATTGAACTGGGGAATCTTTTCTTGTTTCTGATCTCAGAAGAAAAGGTTTCAATATCTCCTCATTAATTATGGTATTTTTTGTAGGTTTTTATGGCTACCTATAATCAGATTAAAGGAACTGTATTCTATCCCTTGCACGTTTTAAAAAGCATATAATTTTGTGCGTACTTTGAGATAAGAATTTCTCTTTCAAATAGTTAATGCAGTGAATTACATTAATTGATTTTATGGTATTAGAACAATCTTGCATTGTTGGAATAAACCTAAGTTATTTTCATTTTTAATAGTTTTTATTGGGCTGTAATTCACATGCCATAAAGTTCACCCTTTAAAAGTATACAATTCAATGGTTAGATTCAGTGATTACAAAGTTGTGTAATAATCACCACAAACAAATTCTTACTCCTCTCCCCAACTCCTGACAATGACTAATTTACTTTCTGTCTTTATAGATTTGCTGTTTCTAGATATTTCATATAAGTTGCATCATATAATACCTTTTGTGTCTGGCTTTATTCACATCATAATATTTTCATGATTCATTTATCTCATAGCATGTATCAGTAGTTCATTCCTTTTATGACTGACAAAAAGTGTACATAAAACTTTTTGTTTATCTATTCATCCAACTAGTGGACATTTGTGTTGCTTCCACTTTTTGGCTATTACAGATAGCGGTACTTTTGTTACACAGCTCAGGTTTGGTTGCTCGCCACTCGAAAGCCAATACTTGAGAGACAAGTGTTGGTAGGAAAGGAAAGATTGCTTTATTCAGGAGGCTGGCAACCTGAGGAGAAGTTGGACTCCTGTCCAAGAACCAACTCCCAACTGTTGATTAAGGGGCAAAAGCTTTTAAACGGGAGTTTCAGGGGTTCACAGGTGGTAGGGGAGGCTATGTGTAGAAGAGCATAGTTAGCTCTATCATCTTGAAATTGGTCATGCGGTGGTCTGATCAGATCATCCTGAAAGTTTTTAAGTACAGTTAATCTTCAGTTCAAGGGTCGTTTTTATCCCATTTCGTTGAGGCCAGTTAATGGAATTGTGCAAGATAGAGCAGCTTATGCATGGCTACCGTCTGGTCATCAAGTAGTTAACTTCTTCCACTTGGTGGGCGCTTCAGTATCTGCAAACCAGCTCAAAGGATATGGCTTAGAATATTATCTCTAGTCTTTGAGGAGGAATTAAAGGTCCTTGACTTTGTTTAATGGTTAAACTATTATTATTTTGTCTTGACTGTTTTCCTTTTTTGCCTTGTTTTCACTTCTCTGATTAAATTTATTCTTTGGTTAAAGTTTTTCTGCAGAAAAGAGGCAGACATAGGACACGGGGCAGGGGTTTGGTCTGTCCTGGGAAGGCCCCATGGGGCCCTACTCAGTTATACTATAAACATTTGTGTACAAGTTTTGGGTGGACATACGGTTTCAATTCTCATGAATATATACTTATGAGTGAAATTGCTAGGGCATTTGATAACTCTATGTTTAACTTTGGTGAAGAAATGGAAAACTGTTTTCCAAAGTGGCTGTACCATTTTCCATTCCCAGCTGTACCTTTGAGGGATTGTTTTCCACATCCTCACTCTCACTTGTTATTTTCCATCTTTTGATCATAGCCATCCTGGTGAGTGTGAAATGGCATTTCATTGTTGTTTTGATTTGCATTTCACAAGTGACTAATAATGTTGAACATCTATTCATATGCTTCTTTCCCATTTGTATATCTTTTTTGGAGAAGTAACTCTATAAATTATTTTTCAATTTTTAATTGTTGGCTTGTAATAGTTATTTATGTATTCTGAATGTGAGTCCCTTATGAGATATATGATTTGTAAAAATTATTTCCCATTCTGTGGATTGTCTTTTCATTTTATTGGTTTATTTCAAACACAAAACAATTTAATCTTGATTTGGTATAATGTGTCTCTTCTGTTGCTCGAAATTTTGTGTCACATATAAAAAACCATTGTCTAATCCAAGGTCATGAAGATTTTTACTTATATTTTCTTCTAAGAGTTTTACACTTTTAGCTGTTACAATTAGGTTTTTCATCCACTTTGAGTTTTTTTTTTTTGTTTATAATATAATGTCAGAATCTAACATCATTCTTTTGAATGTGTATATATAATTGTCCCAATACCTGTTGTCGAAAAGACTATTCTTTCCCTGTTGAATTATCTTGGCACCCTTGTCAAGAATCAATCGACCATAAATGTAATGGTTTATTTCTGGATTCTCAATTTTATTCCATTGAATGCTGTCAGTAGAGTTTTTTAAAAATACAATCAGTGAGGTATTTTCTCCTTGATGGATTCAAGAAGAGAAGCAAAATACAGATGAGTATTCTCTGTAATCAGATATACATGTATTTTTTGTTCAGGTGTCTTAATGGATTAACTAAATGAAAACAACATTAAAAAGTGTGTGTGTGTGAAATTCAACACCCATTTATGATAAAAATTCTCCAGAAAGTGGGCATAGGGGGAACTTACCTCAACATAATAATGGCCATATGTGACAAACCCACAGCTAATACCATACTCAATGGTGAAAAGCTGAAAGCATTTCCACTAAGACCAGGAACAAGACAAGGATGCCCACTCTCACCACTCTTATTCAACATTGTTTTAGAAGTCCTAGCCATAGCGATCAGAAAAGAAAAAGAAATAGAAGAAATCCAAATTGGAAAGGAATAAGTAAAACTGTCACTGTTTGCAGGTGGCATGATACTGTACATAGAAAATTCTAAAGATGCCACCAGAAAACTACTAGAGCTCATCAATAATTTTGGTAATGTTGCATGATTCAAAAATAATACACAGAAATCTGTTACATTTCTATACACTAACAATGAACTATCAGAAAGAGAAGTTAAGGAAATGATCCCATTTACCGTCACATCAAAAAGAATAAAATACCAAGCAATAAACCTACATAAGGAGGCAAAAAAACTGTACTTGGAAAATTATAAGAAAAATATGAGACATATATAGATGAAAGAAGTTGAAGATGACACAAACAGATGGAAAGATATACTGTGTTCTTGAACTGGAAGAATCAATATTGTTAAAATGATCATACTACCCCAAGCAGTGTACAGATTCAATGCAATCTCTATCAAAGTACCAATGGCGTTTTTTGCATAACTAGAACAAAACATTTAAAAATTTGTCTGGAAACACAAAAGACCCTGAATAGCCAAAACAATCTTGAGAAAGAAGAACAGAGCTGGAAGAATCACAGTCTCTGACTTCAAACTATACTACAAAGCTACAGTAATTAAGATAGTATGGTAGTGGCACAAAAACAGACACATAGATCAATGGAACATAATAGAGAGCCCAAAGGTAAGTCCACGAACTTATGGTCAAGTAATCTATGACAAAGGAGGCAAGAATATACAATGGAGAAAAGACAGTCCTTCAATTAGTGGTGCTGAGAAAACTGGACAACTTGTAAAAGAATGAAACTAGAATATTCTCTAACACCATATACAAAAACAAACTCAAAATGGAGTAAAGACCTAAATGCAAGACTGGAAACCACAAAGCTCCTAGAGGAAAACATAGGGAGAACACTCTGACATAAATCATAGCAAGATTTTTTTTAGATATATTTCCTAAAGTAAAGGAAATTAAAACAAAAATAAGCAAATGGGACCTAATTAAACTTATAAGCTTTTGCACAGCAAAGGAAACCATTGACAAAACAAAAAGACAACCTACTGAATGGGAGAAAATATTCGCAAATGACATGTCTGATAGGGATTAAAATCCAACATATGTAAACTGCTCATACAACTCAACATCAAAAAAATAACCCAATTAAAAATGGGCAGAAGAACTGAATAGACATTTTTCCAAAGAGGAAAGGCAAATGGCCGACAGACACATGAAAAGATGCTCAACATCACTAATCATCAGGAAAATGCAAATCAAAATCACAGTGAGATATTACCTCACACCTTTCAGAATGGCTATCATCAAAAAAGTCTACAAATAACAAATGTTGGCAAGGATATGGAGAAAAGAGAACCCTCATACACTGTTGGTGGGAATGTAAATTGGTTGCAGCCACTGTGGAAGACAGTATGGAGGTTTCTCAGAAAAACTAAAAATAGAACTACCATATGACCCAGAAATTCCACTCTTGGGTGTATATCTGAAGAAAAGAAAAACCTTAATTTGAAATGATACATGCACCCTGATGTTCATAGCAGCATTGGTTACAATCAGCAAGATATGGACGCAGTGTAAGTGTTCATCAACAGAGGAATGGATAAAGAAGATGTTACATGTATGTGTATGTATACACACACACACACACACATATATGCACAATGGAATACTACTCAGCCATAAAAAAGAATGAAATTTTGCCATTTGCTGCAACATGGATGGACTTAGAGGTCATTATGCTAAGTGAGATATGTCAGACAGAGAAAGTTAAATACTATATAATATCACTTCTATGTGGAATCTAAAAAATACAACAGGGCTTCCCTGGTGGCGCAATGGTTGAGAGTCCACCTGCCGATGCAGGGAACACGGGTTCGTGCCCCAGTCTGGGAAGATCCCACATGCCGCAGAACGGCTAGGCTCGTGAGCCATGGCCGCTGAGCCTGCCGTCTGGAGCCCATGCTCCGCAACGGGAGAGGCCACAACAGTGAGAGGCCCGCGTAACGCAAAAAAAAAAAAAACCAAAAAAAATTTAAAAAATACAACAAACTAGTGAGTATAACAAAAAAGAAGCAGACTCACAGATATAATAAAGGACAAACTAGTGGTTACCAGTGGGGAGAGGGAAGGAGAAGTGGTGATATAGGGGTAGGGGAGTAAGAGATAAAAACTGTTAGGGGGCTTCCCTGGTGGCGCAGTGGTTGAGAGTCCGCCTGACGATGCAGGGGACGCGGGTTCGTGCCCTGGTCCAGGAAGATCCCACATGCCGCAGAGCGGCTGGGCCCGTGAGCCATGGCCGCTGAGCTTGCGCGTCCGGAGCCTGTGCTCAACAGTGGGAGGCCCGCGTAGGCCCACGTACCGTAAAAAACAAACAAACAAACAATTAGGCATAAAACAAGCTACAAGGATACACTGGGGAGGTGTAGTTTAAGGGTATAATCTTACTATCAGTAGATAAATAAGTCTTGGACATCTAATGCACAGCAATGATTATAGACAATAATACTGTACTATAAACTTCAAAGTTGCTAAGAGACTAGATCTTATTCTTAACACAAAAAAGAAATGATACTTATGTGCTGTGACAGAGGTATTAGCTAACACCATATTGGTAATCCTATTGCAATATATAAATGAATCAAAGTAACAATTGTACACCTTAAACTTACACAATGTTGTATGTCAATCATATCTGAATAAAAATAAATTTAAAAAAATGAAAGTATATGAACAAATGATGTCAGAAACACATGAATGCATGTTAAAGCATTTATCCTAAAACAATCACTTTATTCTTTCAATCTGTACAATCCCTCTGCTATAGTATTTTATACTTTTGTTGTGCTTCATGGGTTTTATCCTTTTACTTAAAGATACTTTCTTACTGATATGCAGGAATTTTCTATTTAGTGTTTATTATGTCTTGCAAATTTTTGTCTAGCTGGCAGCACATCTTTTATTGTGAATGACATGATTTGATATTTTGTGAAGTCGTATTGGTCAGTATTTTCCTTTATGAATTTTTCTTGGATTTTAGTCTTTGAATGTGTTCTCCACCTCAAGGCAAGAAAAATACCTATATTTTCTTCTGGATTTTTTTAAAGCAACAAATCCCTTGTCCTATATGAAATTATTTCAGGGTGTGGGAATCTAACCTTATTTTCTCCAACTAATTAACCAATTACCCTAGTTCCAGCATTGACTGCTGCCTAAGCTTTTCTTATCTCACTGACTTGAAATCCCAAACTCTGTGAAGTAAAAAATTTATTGATTTTTGTTTATTCTTATACTTGTGCAGCACTAATTATTATCATTACAAAACTACCTCATCTCTCTGCAATATTTCTTTCACTCTCTTCAATATGACTCTTCCAGTTGAAATTTAATGTTTAAGATCAAAAGCTGAAAAAGTCCCCATGAAATTTGTACATTACTTCAGTGAGCATTGGCAAATAATATTTATTTACTTAGTCTTTTAAATCCCAAAGGAAAATAATATACTTTTCTTCTTATATAATTTTTATATTTATTTTTATAATTCATTTTAGAATTTTTTTTGCTAATTTTATTACAGTTAATGTTATAAATAAATAAATAGGCAAAAATAATCAAGCATTAAAAAAAAAGTAGTTGCACTCATAATCATAGTAAGCTTCAATGCAAAATTTTCTTTTATTTTGGATTTTGTCTATCCTTGTGTTCTAGTCTTGTTTGAGCCTATTCTCTTTTCAGAGCTGCCTTTCTCAAAGACATTTTTCTCTCTATGGTATATTGTTCTACTCTCTTGAAAGTCATGGTTCTGTATCTTTTTGTGAATAAAAAGGTGATTTTTCCTGGTTTTCTTCTGTTTCATATGTTAAATCCTTTTCATAAATGTGTCATTTTTGAATACTGAATATTTTGATGTTATGTGTTTGTGAAAAACAGTTAACTCATTCATAACTAGAGAGAGATCTAGATTTGAGCCATACTTCTTCCAACAGAAAAGAGAGATGTCCCATAGCCACTCTGAGTTTCTACTTGGACCCAATAGGCTTTTTCCCTCACAATTGTATTCCTGAAGGACTATTTTATGAAGAGATCCTTAATCCAGTCTTCAGTTTCTAAATCATGCACGATCTCACTTATACGTGGAATTGAAAAATGCCTAATTTCTAAAAACAGAGTATAGAATGGTGATTATCAGGGGCTGGAGACTAGATTAAGGATCTCTACATAAAATTGTCCTTCAGGAGTACAATTGAGAGGGAAAAAGCCTATTGGGTCCAGTTTCCAAGGCATTAACCAAGCATGGCTTTACTGGACAAATGTGGGTCCATCGTGTTTTCACTCTGGACTCTATGCTATAGAGTCAGTGCCTTTTCTCTAGTTCTTATTTGTACTTGTTGTACCTGTTGACTCTACCTGGCTTAGATATAATTCCCTGCTGCAGGATGATGATTTTCCTCAGTGCAGCTGCCTGAACCCTCGTGTTAAAGGCAGATGTTAAAGTTGTAGATGAGTCAAAACTTCTTTCAATCTTCTTGCGGCCTCTCCAAGCTGTTTTGGTTCAGATAATTTGTAATGATCTATTGTAAACTCATTTACAGTGAAGTCAGGAGAACCCTCCCCATTATACTGTTTATGACAGTGTATTGTAATTGCATGTTAACATATGACTCCCCTGTTATTGGGCCCTGAGCATCTTGGAGGTAGGATATCCTATTTGTACTTTTATCCTTAGGTTTTTGTTCTGGTTCTATACAAAATTGCTCAATAAATCTTAATTGCTAAAGTATGTAATGTGTTTTTTTCCCCTTCTCTTCCCCAATTGAATTTTAACCTCAAAAGAACATTAAATACATATTTTCCTTATTTCGTACTAGCTTTATATAAGTATACTAGTATATTGTATACTACAAGGCCTAGTACAGTTCTATATATGTTTTGCTTAGTAAACACTGAATAAATCAAGGAAAGTTCTGGAGAATTAATGCAGGCATTTGACCTTTATTTAGGACACTGTCATTATAGCTGGCCAAGTTGTACTGGATTACAGAGCAAGGTATTTCTGAAAAATTCTTGCAACAAGTTCCAATCCCTACATTGATACTGGAATGAAAAACTGTGCTGAGGTGTGGAGGATGTCAGAATTTCCATCAGACTCTCCAGAGCCTCTAACATAAAAACAGCATGCTGCTCTGCAAACAGATTCAAAATTTAAAAAAATAAAATTATCCTCCACTTCCAAAGAGTTTGTAAAACTTAACACCCTCTTATATAAGACTACAAAGATCACAACTGCCAGAAATGCTTTCCAACCCCAGCTCTCTACAGTTGCTCCCTTTCTTCGTTTCCTCATCTCTTCTACACTAATTCAATTCACCACATATTGTGTGAACAGTGCTCAGCCCAAGGTGAGAACATCACAAGTGGAGACCTTGAGGAGAGAAACTGTGTGAACAGTGGAAACAAAGGCCAGGTTGCTGCAGACAGAGGAGACAGCAAGAGTGGAAAGCTTTCAGGAACTTGAACTCTGAAGACATGAGAGCAAGAAACATGAGGGTGTAGTAAAAGAGAGGTGGCAGTGATGCGCCGTAGATTTGGATGGGGGTGGATATAGGTGAAAAAGGCAAGACTGGAGAAGTAATACCTATTTAGAGGCATAGGAGAGATTTTAGAAGATCTTCGAGGAATATGTAAATTGAAAGACATGACAGGGAAAGAGTATTCCAAGGACAAGCTGTAGCATGTACTTGGAAAATAAAAGCAAAACACAGAGGGCATGAAAGTGGGGAAAATATGAATATGCCCACATTGACTAGCTCTCATAGTAGACCGGTAAGGAAAATCAAAATAAACCAAGATAAAGCACCCTAGTACTCCATCGGATTCTGCTCTCAATTCTGTTTTCTCTCCTCTCTGCATACTTGTTGGGTGATCTCATTCCCATCCATGGCAACAACTCCCAGTTAAACTAATGACTTTGAAGCCTATGCCTCTAGCTCCTTGCTCAGCTTCAGACCTGCGCATATAATTGTTTGCTAAAACCTTGACCTGAATAGATAGATAGATAGATAGATAGATAGATAGATAGATAATTTATTCCTCAAACTGAAGCCACCCCTACATGAAGTCTTGCAAATCCTGCTGCAAAGCTTCTCCCATTTTAAATTTATTATCTCAGTGAATCACCATGTAATCCAATACTTATTATTATTATTATTCTTTCTAGGTCATTTCACTTGAATTCTGACAATTCTTTTTCATTCATTTCCTCTTATAACCTTTGATTTTCATGCCCACTGCCCCATCAGTGATTGGGACCTTATTCTCATCATTAATCTTCCTTGTGCCACTCCTATTCAAGTTCAATCTCTCTTTCACCTTACAAAGTACAGTTGTCCTTTTGCATCCGTGGACCCCCAAAGATACAAGAATCCGTATCTGCGGTTCCGCATCTGCAGATACAGAGGGCCAACTATCATGTTTTAAAAATATTATTTTGATTGATACTCCCTTGGAAAAATGATATTCATTCTCCCTGTCCTTGAGATAAACTCTGACCTCTGTTATATGAGATACAAATAAGTCCTGAACATTTCTCTAGGCTCATCTACTGACTGGTACCCATCTTCTACACATTCTTCTAACCGTATCAATTCTTTTAACCATATCCAACTTCCTGCAGTGCCCCATGACCCATGATGCCTTACACCACAGCACTTATACATATGCCTTTGCAGGAAGTGTTCTCTACAGGAGGAATACTCTTTTTAACATTCTTCTGGATGGCTCTGTCTTTTATTTTCATAGAAGCCTATGGATGCCTCTGTTAATTTAATTGTCTATGTTTCCCGCTGGATAGCGTCTTTCATCTTGTTCACAGAACATAACAAGGAGCAAGACATAATAACTGCTGAATAATTCTGAATAATTAGCTTTTTAAAGAGTCAAGTATGAATGTCAGAAATTTACTTATTTCTACAAAAATATGTGAATTTGGTTGTACTCTAAGGACCCAAGATGAGGAGGAACTGTACAAATGGCTTCTACCTGTAGTTCTACATTCTCAGATGTAGGAAAGGGAGATTAAAAATTAAATACAGTAAGTCTCCTACATATGAACCTTTAAGTTGAGAGCTTTCAGAGATGCGAACTTGCATTTCATGTCCAATCACATAAGTTAGTTCACACGTCTGGCATACAATGTCACGTGTGTGCATTCTCTACAAGTGGTTGTGCTTTTGTATACTGTATGGTACTATTTTTCTGTGTTTGTTTGTTATATATTATTTGTGTGAAAAGTATTATAAACCTACCACTGTACAGTGCTATATAGCCGATTGTGTTAGTTGGGTACCTAGGCTAACTTAGTTGGGCTTACAAACAAATTGGTCTTAGGAACATGCTCTCGGAACAGAACTCGTTCATATGTAGGGGACTTACTGTATTCTCTTTTGACCCTAGTAAGATATTGATACTTTATGTTATTAATTTTGTATTTTATCCCAAGGCATAAATAAAGCATAATTCAACATGAAGTATTATATATAGAAAAAGCATATGAAAGTTGAATTTACTCATCTACGTGTTTGCTGACTAAACAATTCTAATGAAAATAGTTTTTGTGCCTAGACAAAACTTAAGCGTTTCATCAATTATATAATGTCTATATTGTTTTATAAAACATAAGATACTGCAATGTAAACATACAGTGTAAAACAAAAAGTAAATGAAATTAGACATAAAACACTAGTATAGGGTAGTTACAAATATGTAGAGAACAAGGCTAAGATAAAGAGAAATACAAGTATTCAGTCCAAAAGAAACTGGGTAGTAATTACAGTTTTAGGTTTAGTTTCCTAGTAGTTCATGTTAGAATGAAGATAGCGTCGTTTCTCACTTTAATGAAAGGAGAAGCTTGCCTCTGAAGGAGAAAAGATTTTCCCAGTCCTGAATTGGGATATAATGCCTTTCCTGAGATGTTATACATGAGCTTCTGAGCGACCATATTCCTTAATAATATTTTTGTATTAAGTGACACAATAGATTTCATATGATTCCTTGTTGTATTGTTCTTTCATAAAAAAATTGGGGCATGACCTCAAAACTTAATTCAGAGAAAGCAGTTCTGTTAACAACCAAGGCAATATAGTTCAAGTTTGTAGATTTCTGGTGATCTGATTTGACCAAAGCTAAAATTTATAAAACCCGGTACAGTGACCACCTTCAAGTGATTTTCTGTAACTGTTATAGCAGGGTGTTGATTAAATGTCCACTTCTGTTTGGTGACACTTCAAGATGTTTTAGTTATTTTAAAGATAAAATTCTAAAAAAAAAATCCTTAGTAAAATGTAGTTTAGCTAATGAACAAATAGATGGCATATCATTTGTAATGCCTCAATATTAAGCTAACAAAGAGAGGGTATTGTCTTTCCTAAACTGTTGGTCATTAATAGACAAGAGTTTCATATTTTTTCCTATAAAATTTCATAAATGTGCCATTTTTTTTCATCATGAGAAACAAGGAAAGTGAAGCAGCATCCACCAATACTTACTATATATTCTACATTCTAGTGCCAGATTATTGTACACATTTTACATTATTAAATTGGAATTAAACTTGTGAAAATAAAAGTGGGCTATAAGTAGACATTTAACTTTTGTGGACTTACTGAAATCCAATACGGAGATTTGTCCACATGGGATCATGAAATCAAACATGAGGAAGAAATATATTTTTTTCAGCAACATTCTGAAATCAGTGGCTAAAACCACAAGACATAGGTGAAAAGAGCTTATAAATATCGATGCGTTAAATTTGTTCCCTTGGGTTCATATCATGGATAAGCCTATAATACTTCAGCTAGAGTTTTATTTACAGTACTGCCATATACAAATGTAATCAATTTCTCTTAGATAAAGCTTCCCTTTACAAGATAAAATTGTTAACGTATGTGGTTAGTAGGAGCTTCTTCTTTCTGCTCCATAGAAAGGACTGTGGCTTTGCCTACTCAGGTGTTTTCCCATTCGTATTCTCCAGAAAGTTACTGCTGGTGGTTAACAGGTGATTGGCATTTTAAAAAAAATTTTTATTAGATCACATGCCCTCTTTTATTATTTTTTAATTTATTTTTTATGGAGTGAAAGACTTTAAATTCTATAGTGCTTTAGACTTTTCAAAAGTTTCACACACATAATTGCATATAATCTCAAAATAACCTTTTATTCCCCACCCCTATATTGCCCCTCCCCCCTTCACTCTCCCCTCTGGTAACCAGTAGTTTGCTCTCTATATCCGAGTCTGCTTCTTTTTTGTTTTATTCATTAGTTTGTTGTATTTTTTATATTCCACATATAAAAGCTTGTTCTTTGAAAAGATAAACAAAATTGATAAACCTTTAGCCAGGCTCATCAAGAAAAACAGAGAAAGGTCCCAAATCAACAAAATCAGAATGAAAAACAAGTTATATCCGACACCACAGAAACAGAAAGGATCATAAGAGACTACTATGAAAAACTATATGCCAATAAAATGGACAACATAGAAGAAATGGACAAATTCTTAGAAAGGTACAATCTCCCCAGACTGAACCAGGAAGACATAGGAAATATGAACAGACCAATTAGCAGTACTGAACTTGAATCAGTAGTTAAAAAAACTCCCAACAAACAAAAGTCCAGGACCAGATGACTTCACGGACGAATTCTATCAAACATTTAGAGAAGAGATAACACCTATCCTTCTGAAACTATTCCAAGAAATTGCACATACTTTCGAACCCGTTCTATGAAGCCAGCATCATCCTTGTAACAAAACCAGACAATGGCTGGCTCTTTAGCGTTGCCACATCAGTGCAACAATAAGAGGAAATCAGGACTAGAAAGGCAGTAGAGAAGGGGGATACAGGCTGAGAGATGCATTTGGATTAGGTCTGGGGGAGTTTTCTTCTAGCAGAGAAAAAATGTGCATAGTTTGTGTGTGGTTATGAAGTTACTCAGAGGGATTTAAGAAAAGGGGAAAATGGATGAAAGAAGAGGAATGTAGAGATTTGTGTTTTGTATTATGTATCTCTTTCAGATATTACCAAAATACAAGTAGAGACTTGAGCTCCTTTAAAATTACTTTTCAACTTTTTTTCTTTTTTTTTTTTTTTTGTGGTACGCGGGCCTCTCACTGTTGTGGCCTCTCCCGTGTTGCGGAGCACAGGCTCTGGACACGCAGGCTCACGGGCCCAGCCGCTCCGCGGCATGTGGGATCTTCCCGGACTGGGGCACGAACCCGTATCCCCTGCATCGGCAGGCGGACTCCCAACCACTGCGTCACCAGGGAAGCCCCTTTTCAACTTTTTTTAAACCAGGGTGCTGTATCATGTCACATGTTTATTAGTGTACGTATTCTAATAAGGAGGTAAGAAAGAAAATGTTTAAACCGCTTGGGCTGGAGGTGATGTGGAAGAGTTATGGGGAAGTATGGGTCTTGGCTGGGAGTCAAGTCTAGTCTTTGATCCTAACTGGCTAACTATGATCCTAACTATGGATATTTTCATTTGGAGAGAGAGGGAGGGGTGGACAGGATTCAGCAAAGGGTAAAATGTGTGAGCACCAAACCACTGAAGTTAAAAAATATATTCAGAAAAAAATATATAGGGGGAAAGTTTTTAGAGCATTGAAGCAAATAAAATATAGCATGAAAGTTTTCTGAAAATTCAGGTTTATTGAATGCATATTTTGATGGTTTGCACTGTCTGAAACATTTTAGTTCTTATGGGCCATGAGAGGAAGAATAAATCCTCTAAGTAGAAAAGAGAAATAGCTGACATCCAACAAGTCTTTTGAATGAATGGATTATTCTATGCTAACATCTGGAATATAAAAGGTAAATAGCCCCCCAGGAATTCACACTGTGTCACCTTCTCTAAGGAAAGTGAATTAAAGAAATCATCTAAATTATCTGAAGCTCTGCATACATGTGCCAGATGTGGCTGGCTTTCTCCTAACTCTGCATGGCTATATCTGAATCAATACTTACCGCCTCTGTGAGATTCGTGTCAGGAGGCTCTATGTTTCTCTATTTTTCAAAAATTGCTTACTTTCCAGGAAGTCACATCTGCATTTAAAGAAAACTCTGACCAGAGGCTATCAGGCATCCCCCCCCCAAGCCCCACCCTCCCAACCTCATCCCTCCCCGCCACCCAGCTGTCACTGTTAGTGAATTTAATGCTTTTGTGAAAAATACGTTCAACAGCCTGGCTCTCCAGCTTATTGATTTTTTCCTTATCTTCAGTAGCATGCATTCCCATTCTAATTTAGCCACCTACACTCGCTGCCCTAACAGGGACCCTAACATCTACTGTGGTTAGTTCCCGTCAGATTTTTAAATTCTGGTATTCTTCTCACCTTTAACTTCAATTCCTTATCTTTCCAGTCCTCTGAAAATTTTATTTTCTCTACACATATTATTTGACCTCACAGACAGCAATATTTTCTTGTCTCTTTGCATTTTTTAAACCTCACAGTTCTTTCTTGGCCTCAGTTATTTTCCACATATCACTTAGTCATTTTAAATTCTTTGCAACATGGAATGCCAGAATCCAGTCGGAAGTACACCAGTTCCAAGCCAGAACATCTTCCATCCTAGCTTCTACACGCCTACAGCAGTGAAAACCACGTTCATGTAAATGCAGCCATTTGAACATAGGCTTTCAAATAACACTTCTTCCTCAGTGCTAAATGCCAACCTGATACTTTGTTAATTGGATCAAGAGATACAATGAGAACATTTAGAGAGTGTGATGCTTTTAGACCCCTAAAACCTGAGTGAGAGGTACCAGCAACTGAGGACACAGCAAGAAGGCAGTTGGCTGCAAGCCAGGAAGAGAGCACTAACAAGGAATTGAAACTGTTGGCAACTTGATCTTGGACTTCCCAGCTTCCAGAACTATGAGAAATAAATGTCTGTTGTTTAAGCCACACAGTCTGTGGTATTTGGTTATGGCAACCCAAGCTAAGACTCATGACAATATAAAAAAAATAACAAACTAAAACATTTGGAATATTTAAATGATAATTTTCTCATTATTTACACAACCAGCTACTTTGCAACACAGAACTTAAAAAAAATGACTTCCATCACAAGCAAATATTGCTCTTTTATTTCTTCTTAAACTTCCATCATTTTGAAGGTAAAGATCTCTCAGTGCATCCCCTACATCGAGACATTGCATACATTGACGTGAATAGGCATAAAGCTTCATTTCATCAATTTCTTATTTTCTTTGACTCATTCAAGGATCATTACATTTATTTTATAAATTAACAATACATAGTTGTATTATACCATTTTAATTCACACTGCTAAGTAGGTAACTATCCATTTAAATACATGTGTATAAGAATGTATAAAATGCTGTCACCTAATGTTTAGCAGTTCTTATTATTTTTGAGCAGTAGAATTTAGAGTGGTTTTTATAACTTTTGATTTTGAAATGTGATGGATTATTCGATGGATTTTCATAAGGTCCATATTCATTTCAAGATCAAAGATATTCTAAGAACATTTATTCACATTTTTGTGAATTGTTAGAATGAGGTGATATTCAAAAGACAAAATAATTTTCATGTATTAAATGTTTCTCAGTAAATAGTTCACACCTACCTTTTCTATATTTAGTAATGAAAAATTTTTATTTTAATTGTATGTGATAGAAGAATAAACAAATATCTATTTTAAATTTTATCCCCATAAACATTTATAACCAGAAAATCAAATAAGCATTAAAATATGAAATAAAATACTAATTTTCAGATCTAAATGTTGCTTGGGAAAGGTACTTTTTCTTTAAGCAGTATCTTCATTTTTATCACTATAAGAGTGTAGATGAAATATCTAACTAGTATACTTTTAAATTAAAACTGTAAAAATTATGTACCGGATTTTGTAGTGCACATTGGATGTGTAAAGCATTTTGCCTATTACATTCTTCATGTTGATAGTAGCAGTGCTTAAAGTTTGTATGTACTTAGTTACATTGGCTTTTATAGCCACTTAGATTGAATATAATATACCAGTCCCTGTTGACTCTAAACTACTTGGAGTTTTAAGAAGTTTAACAGCAGTGGAATAACACAGTACTAACAGACAGGCAAAATGATAGATGTACCGTGAATAACATAAAATCTTTTCTGTAATGTCATAAAAGGAGTCATGCTCTGTTTTGTCAATTTCCTTAATTCATTCAAGTTCCCAACTCATGAATCAGTCACGTATCCCACCCTCCTCAGTGAATAGAAACATTGTGAAGGCAGTCAGCTTCTAGTCACTGGAAATCACAATTCCACTCCGTCCAAGGAAATAGATTTACATTCTTCTCATTTAAAATATGTGCAGAAGGATATTGGTTTATCATTCATTTTTAACAAAATACTCCATGGTTTGCTTTTTCACTTTCATTGAAACTTAATGATTAAGTGGATCTAAATAAATATATTTGATGTATATGTCTACATCTCTATGTATATAGTGTATATATATATAAATATATACCTATGAGGAGCATATAGCAATACTATTGTCTACACATTAGTAACTCTCTTGTATGAGACTATGCCAATATTGTTGCTGTTGATCTCTTAAATGGCATCAACTGACTCTCTTTCTTACCTAAAATACAACTGTGAAACAGACAGTGAAGAGGATGTAATATATCCTCTACATACTTTTGCGGTACTTGGGCTCACGTATATGTGGTATCTGATTACATAGTGGTACCCTTCTGAAAGTGAATAAATCATGAGTTATTTCTAGAGAATTTGATAAGACATTTGGTTACAAATTAAAATCATGCCACCGGATGTCTATACTTTGACTTAAACAACCTCTTATGTTCTATAAGGGTAAAGAGAAAGTGTAGGAACTAAGCTTCTTCCTGGTAAAATCACCTAACTCCATGGTGCTATTGGAAAATACTGACCTGGAGATTTAAATAAGTGAAAATAATCAATACTGACCTGGAGATTTAAATAAGTGAAAGTAATCAAGTAGTTGAAATCACTGATAAAATAATATTTGAGATCTTACATCGCCCTAAGCTTAATGTATAAAATGTACTTGAAATGTCATGGTTATAGGAGTGAGAACTGTTAAACATAATGTTAAACTTTTTATATAAAATTGATTTTTTTTCTAGAAATGACCTTGAGAAACTTGATATCCACTATTTCTAGCATGTCTTAAGACTATGTCAATCTAATGTCAAAGGATGCTTTAAAAAATAATTTCTTATACAAATGTAAAATGGACATATTAATAATTTTATTTAACTCCTTAGTTAATAAGAGAACCAGCAAGATGTTTCAACTGATTCAAAGGCAGATCCACAGAGTAGACACATATATAGACAGTCAAGAATGCTGAAATGAATTTGCTTAATAGATTCAAAATTGTCAGTATCCCTAGGGCCAAAGTCAAATACACTCCACTGGATAATTTTCATTTCTATGGAAAATTACTTGCAGCTTACAGAGTTGTGAAATAGATAAAAAACAATGGAAGACACAGAGACTCATAGAATCAGATAAACCAACAGTGTTGTGTTTTCCATTGAAAGTATTCAGCAGTCTTTTTGGATCATTTCAACAATCTCAATTTTCCTATATACTAAAAAAAGTTAATGATTTATTTCTAGTAGACATTAAAAGAATTTTCCCGTGCTGAATTAGTATGAAAAATTTACAAAAGGAGATAAAACATAAAGCAATCCCCAAGCTTATTAATTAAGTAGGTAGTATTAAAAAAAACCTATTGAGAAGTAATTTTTTAAATTATGTTATAACTCTCCAAGAGAAACATAGCCAATGTTCATGTCTACATAATTTTGCTATTGCATAGATATGTATTATGTGTATCTGTGTGAATATGGATACAGATATGTGTGTATCTGTATCTATATTCACACAGATGTATATGTGTACAGACACGTGTCTATATGCATACACACCCACACAGTTATCAATTTCAGAGAATTACTTATGCAAATCCTTCTGCTTTTTATTAGGAAGCCATGTTACCAGGAAGCTATTTTTAATTTTTTATGTAATAAACAACTCTAGAGTGCTCTAAGATATTTAGGCTGTTTATAAACATTTCTCATATAAGATATTTAGGCTCTTAATAAATATTTTCTTTTCAGGATGTCCAATGCACTCTATTGGAGGTAGTGACATATAAGACCCTATTGGAACAATTCTACTTTATTAATTAATTTTGCTTAAACACAAATTTTTAAGACTCACTGTGTCAACAGCTATGAAAGTATACAAAGATGGATAGGAGCTGGGCTTCAGCTATGAGTTACAAATAATGAATCACTGAAAGTAAAAATTGCTAAAAATAAGTGAATAACAATAAATGGTTTGAAATTAACTTTAGCAATTGACGATCAATGGCATAGGAAGAGTAATAAAAAGGAGATAATGAGTCACTCTTTCCCCCTTAATCCTGGTCAATATTTATCAAGGAGAATAAAACAATCAACTTCAAAGGATTGTGTTAAAGCTGATGGTCTTAAAATGGTTGAATCATGTGTCATAGAAATTAATCTTAGCTAATAATGCTACAGGTTTGATTAATATTGTGGCCTATAAATTGCTGATTTTCATTAGGCACTTTTTTTAGTGAGCGATTTTCATACAAACCATATTGTTTTAGGGGGCTTCTGTTTAATGTTTGATAGCTCTTTGAATTTTAGGCATCTTTGAAATTTTAAAAAATATATAATCTGACATTGATTATCCTAAAATTCTTAGTATTTAGGAAACTTCTAGGCAAAAGAATACTTAGGTTGAAACGTATTATTTTAATAAAAGAAAGTTTAAATTGCTCTTAGTTCGAAAAATGGCCCCGGTACACAGAGGGTAAGGAAGGACCAAAAAAGAGGCAGACCACTCCAGATTGGTAGGTGGCAATTTTCATTAGCAAGGGAACTTACATAGAAGCTTCTCTTGGGCAGCTTTGAGACAAGTAAACCTACATGCCCACCTGCCAGAATCTTAAAGTTTATACAGAGGCCTTAACTGGGTTCAGTCCCATATTCAGCCCAGATGGTGTCAATCACACCTTACCCCCACAAGTCTGTGTCCTTGAAATGGCTCTCACCATGGGAACGATGGGCAGAATGTACAATCCAAGGACAAGGTGGGGGTGAAGAGCCTTGTGTTGCCCGGGTCCAGCTCTCGGGTGAACCAGAGGTTACATCCTCTCAATGACCAACGCCAACAATTACTCCTTCAAAGAAACAGCTGATAAATATATGTAACAAACTCTGTCCTTAGCTTGGCTTCCTCACGTGTTTCAAAGTGACCTTTTCTTTCAGTATACACGTTCTAATATTATGAACGCTATTCAAAATTTTCTTTAGTACATTTTTAGCAGACTGGACTGTTTCAAATTTTATTACTTTACCACAGTTCATTTATATACCTTTTTTTGGGTTAGAGTTTTTCATATTTTAAAAAATATTACTCTACTGTATATAGTAATATTGTGCTTGTATTTCTCTCTATTAATGTTTTATTTTGTTTCATAACCTTTAGCTTGTCCTCTTTTCTCCATATTCCCACTTGTAGATGTAGTTTTCAAAGATGCTTTTCTTATTTACACAAAAGCAAGACTTTTGAACCAACACATTCTGAATGCAATCAAAGTCAAGTCTCAAACGTTTCTTGAAAATGAGATTTTTCTGAGTTGGGAATCAGAGCCATCTATTGCCTGATGCAATTTGAGGACAGAATTTGTTACAACCCTCTGTGCATTAATAGCAGAAAGAAAATAAATGGAATAAAATGGAAGCAAAGAATATACATTCTCAGAGCAAGAAGAAACACTGAGGGACTGATGTGAATAGGGTTTATTAAACTTAGCAAGTTTTGATACAACACTCCTCTTTCATTCAGTTCTTAACAGAGTTCTTATTGCTTTCAGTTCTTTTTTCTCTATAATAGTATCCCCAGATCTTTACTTTGTAAATCCACGTATACAATTGTTATTTACGCACATCTCCCACATGCTATACGTTATTTGATTCTCATAACTCTATATGCCAAGTACGGACATAACATTGATGTGAAAAATGATATTACTGAGAGATACAGTGACTTTCCCAAGGTCACAAGGCTTGCAGTTTGCAGTATAGACTAGAATATAGCAGTACAGAATTTTTTCCCAGTTTCCTGTTTCTCTATACCACAACCCCTCTGAAGCCTTTCAGCTCAGTCACTGCATGTCAGAAAGGCTTTATTTTTTTTTTAACAAAAGCAGCCTTTTCTTATCTATTAACATTTTGTTATGTATGACATACAGCACTGAAGTGCCTAAGTTGCCCCCAGCCCTTTAGTAGCCCAAGTTCCTGACTGTACAGTAACCCTCGTCACCAGGGTCACATTGTCATTATCTCCACCATTTTATCATACCTATCCAACCTCTGGTAATAAGATCAAACTGTTTCACTAAGTATCATCAGAGCACTACCTAATTAGAACCACCTGGGATGACTGCTACATACATATTCTTGGACCCTACCTTCCTCACAATGAATGTCTTGTAGTAGACCTTGAAAGTTGTATTTTTAAATAAGTTCTCTGAAAACCACTGCATGCAAGACGGTAAAATCTATATATTATGCATGTCTTCTTGCCAAATATTCAGACTTGTTTATTCAGCTGCCACCTGGACTTAGCCATTTGGAGGTCTGGATGCAACTCTTACTCAATCTGTCCTAAACTGAACTCATCAACTTTCTCCCTAGCTATTTATGGTAGGCAGAATAATGCTCCCAGCTCCCAAGATGTCTACATATTAATCTCTGGAATGTGTGAATATGTTAGTTTACATGGCAAAGGAGAATGAACAGTGCAGCTAGAATTTGAATTATTAATCAGTTAACCTTCAAATAGGAAGATTAACCTAGATTACCCAGGGGAACCTAATGTGATCACAAGCACTTTTAAAAATGCTAGAGATGGCAGAAGAGAGCCGGAGAGAGATGGAGCTATGTAAGAAAGGTCAGGGATTCAGTTACTGACTGTGAAGATGTCTGAAGAGGATCCCGAGGCAAAGAATGTACGTGGCCTCTCCAGCTTGAAGAGGCAAGGAAACTGATGCTCCCCGAGATCCTCCAGAAAGAAAATAATCCCTGCTGACATCTTGGTTTTAATCCAGCATTCCCCGTGTTGGATTTCTGTCCAACAGAAATGTAAGGTAATGATTGTGTTGTTTTAGGCCACCAAGTTTAGGGTATACCATGTCAGCTAGAAAACTCATGCAGAGTCTGATACCTGGAAGTAGGCTGCTGCTATCGAAATTACCTAAAAATGTAGAAGATGCTTTGGAATCGGGTGGTGGTCGGAGGCGAGAAAAAGGTCGAGGTGTGTAAGAGGATACGCTTAGGTTGCCTGGAATGGAGTATTAGTAGAAATAGGGATATTTACAACTGTGTTAGTGAGGGCTAAGAAGGAAGTCAGGAGGAGGATGGAGACAAACTATCATCTTAGAGGATAGCACATCATCACGAACAGACTGTCAGTAGCAGCATGACCATTTAAGGATTTGCAGGTGACGCCTCTGAAGGCAATGAGGAACGTGTAATTGGAATCTGGAGGAGAGAGGAACCTGGCTTTATAGTGGCAGAAAGCTTAGCAGAGTTTTTGCCTGCAGTTCAGTGGGAAGGAAAACTTGTAAACTGGACATTTAGGAGAGATTTCCCAGCAAAGTTCTGAGGAGTCAACCTGGTTTCTTCTTGCTGCTTCTAGTAAAATACAAGAGAAAAGAGATAAATTGAGAGGATTATTCAAAGGGAACCAGGGCATGATGAGCTGGGAAATTCTCATCCATATTTCAAAAGAGATTAAAATTAAGAGATTTGCTTTCAGGAAATTGTAGCGTAAAAGAGAGTTGAGGCTGGGGCCACACAGTCTTTTGCTAACACCTCAGGAAGATCAAAAGGCCTGCATACCCTATGACACAAAAGGCTATTTGAAGAGACTGAGTGACTCATAGAGCACCTCTGTCATATCAGTAGAAGCTGAAAATGGAGATGAGATTATCTAAGAAGTATCTGCAGACAAGCCTCTTGTCTACTGGAGTGGGCTTCACGGAATATAGAGGAAACACAAAGTTCTTGAGAATCTTATGCCAACAAACACTGCCAGCTTGGACTGAAACAGAATACAAAATATAGGAAGGTTGTCAGAATTCCAAAATGCTACAGGGAGGAAACAGGTTGATTAAATTACTCAGCTGTAAATATATGCTGTATTTAATGAACTAGGAATGATGATCCAGGAGCAGAGCCTGGAGCCCAGAGGGCATACCCTCAGGCCCAGAGTATGGAGCCCAAAAGCACAGAGGATTATTCCCAGGCCTTGAAACCTACTGGAGCTTGCCTCGCTGGACTGTGAAATGTCTTGACACCCCTGACTTCTTTTTCTTTGCTTTGTATACATCTTCACCTCTTTTGAACCAGAATGTCTGTAACTATTTTCTCATGCCTGTCCTGATGTATCTGGGGAGGAATTTGAGACTTTTGAGCTGATGGGATTTAGATGAATCTTTGTACTTTGTGTTGATGCTGTAATGTGATGAGAAACCTTTTGAGAGATTGGAATGAAGTTAAGGTATTTCATACGTGGGATTGATGGGTATCACTGGAGGTCAGAGAGCAGACTGTGAGAGGCACAATAATGCCCCCTCCCCAAAGATATCCATGCCCTAATCCCTAGATCCTGTGGAAATGCCAAGTTATATGGCAAAGAAGAGTTAAGGTTACAGAGGAAATTAAGGTTGCTGAAGAGCTGACCTTTATGTAGGAAAAGTACTCTGAATGATCCAGGCGGATTTAATGCAATCACAAGAGTCTTTAAGAGTGGGAGAGGGAAAGCTACATGATTCCTCCCTTGAGCTTCCAAAAAGTAATACAGTCCTGTTTACACCTTGATTTTAGCCCCCTGAGATGGCTGTTGGACTTCTAACCTTCAGAAGTGTAAGATAACACACTTACATTCAGCACTAATTTTGTGGTACTTTGTTACAGCAGTGATAGAAAACTACTACTTTATTCTGGTCTCTTGTTGTATCAGTTTACCATATCCCAGTTCATCTATTCCCTCACCTAATATTCTGAAGATCATTCTTGCTTCACCTCTCTCTTTGCTTGACACTGCATCCAATCAGTTACTAAGTGTTGTTGCTTAAGCTCCTAAATTTTCCTAAATAAGTCTTCATGTCTCCCTACCATCAATTTCTTGATAAGTTATTAACCAGATTTATTAATACACTTAAAACTGCCCCCATCTCATAACTCAGAGTTTTTTGGTTTTATCTTTAATATCCTTCAAAGATGTCTCATTACCTGTCCTAGGGAAGAGCGTCTAAATTCCTTAAAAATCACATACAAAGCTTCCTGTGCCTGCCTCCTGCTAGGCATCAGAGCATCACCCACCTTGCAGTAAATGCTAAGACAATGCTGAGCTGCTCTTGCTGACTTTGACATGCCTTGCTTTTGTGTGTCTTTCTGCCATTGCTCTTGCTGTCCTTTTCCTGCTATGTTCCTATTCCCTCTCTACACTTTTGAAACACTTCAACACTCCTAATGTCCCATTTTCTCCAAGGATCTATCCCTTAATTGCCAGATGGAACTCTGTGTTCTTGCTTTGTGTTCTCTTCTTTTCGTGAGCATATCTTTATCTGGATATTTATAAAATAAAGGGAGTATTTATGGGTTATTAGAAGTCAGTGTGCCTGGTGCATAGTTAGTGATCAAGATCTGATTCCTTAATTAAACTGAGTTAAACTGCTCCCCCATTGTAATGGACTTAGCTGTAAAGAGAATTCTCCCCCTCCCCCCATAAGTCAAGCTTTTGTATAATCCCCTCCCCTTGAGTTTGGGCAGAATCTGTGACTGCTTCTAGCCAACAGAATGTGTCAGTGCAAAAGGATTTTGCAGGTAATTAAGATTCCCAATTCAGTTGATCAAAAGGAAGATTAACCTGGATGAGCTGGACTTAATCAAGGTGAAATTCCTGAAACTGAGATTAGGGTTCTTCCTGAGGTAGAATACTCTGATGCTGGCCTTAAAGAAGTAAGCAGCTGTGTTGTGAACTGTCTGTGAAGAATACCACATGGCAGGGAACTGTGGCAGCTTGTAGGATGGGAAGGTGGAGCCCAGCCAATAGTTAGCAAAGCCAGGTCCTTCAGTCAGTCGCACAGCTGGAAGAAAATTTTGCCAGTAATGGCATGGAGCTTTGGAGTGGATTCATCCCCAGTCAAGCCACCAAGTGAGAATGCATCCAGGTCAACACCTGGACTGCAGCCTTGAGAGACCCAGAGCAAAGATCCAGATGATTTATGTCCGAATTCCTGACTCACAGAAACTGAGATAATAAGTGTGTTGTTCTCAGCTTCTCAGTTGTGGTACTTTGTTCTGCAGCAATAGAACTCATATATAGCCCCACAGCTTCAGGTAGTTATTCACTATTTTACATTTACTATTACCTGTGCATTCCATTGCTTCTATTAACTTGTTTCATTCATTCACTCACTATCAGTTTTTTGTACATTAGTGTATACCATTAATAACTTAAAAATCTAAGTCACCAATAGACAGGATGTATACAGAAATTCTCAGCACTTAAGAAATTCATAGTCAAAGCATAAAGGGAGAAGCAAGTATGTCTGCCTAGGGTGGGTGGTGAGATATCATATAATTTCCATTAGCTTGAACACTTCTCCAGCCAATTCAAACCTACAAACTCCTTCAGGGCTCCTCTCAAGCTGTATGTCTGTCATTGAACCCTCTATAACTGTTGTTACATACAATCAAATTTCAAACAAGATCCACAAATAATACACAATTTAAGTTTTTGTTATTTGTGCTGCATCTTTGAATCTTGTTTTCATAACTGTATTTTAAGCTTTAAGAAACAGAAGATCTTCATTTATATTCATCTCTGTGAAGACCAGAGAACAATGTATAAGGTTATAGCTCAGTTCTAGATACTCTGTGTCTCTCTGTCTTCCAGAAACTTCCACAAGGCAATATAGCTTTAAAATATAGGATGTGCTTAAATATTTCCTTTTCTCCAATGTGCCTGAATTTCATTGCTAAAGTCATTTTGGGGGAAACCATGATGTGTCCGGAAAGTTCTGTTAAAGTTCAGATAATTATAAAGGAAATTATGAAATTGCATGCTGAGGAAGATATTTGGATTTATAATTCTAGTATCAAACATTTTGAAAATACTGACCCTTACAAACTACATGGGACTAAATACATTCCATTTGCTGAAAAAAAAAAAAGTGGGAGGGGTGATCTGGGAGGATTGAGAACTTCTTCAAATCTAGCCTGAAGGAAGGTAGAAAAAGGTTTTGATAAATTTATTAAATTTAATCCATTTTGATTATACGGAGATTATAAAAGCTAACTAGCTGAGACTTCAGTAGGTAAGGACAATAGGACTGCCTCAGTCTCCATCATAGTAGTGTGCTCAGGCTGCCATAATGAAATAACATAGGATGAGTGGCTTAAACAACAGAACTCTATTTTCTCTCAGTTCTGGAAGCTGAGAAGTCCAAGATCAGGTGTTTGCAGATCTGATTTCTAGTGAGAGATCTCTTCCTGGCTTGCAGATTGCCGTCTTCCTCCTGTGTCCTCACACAACAGAGAGAGAGCTTTGGTACCTCTTTCTCTTCTCATAAGGGTACCAGTTCTACCAGAGGATCAGGTCTCCAGTCTTAGCACCTCATCTAGTCTGGATCACCTCCTTTAAGACTCTAGCTCCAATATAGTCACTAGATGGTTAAGACTTCAACATAGGAATTGACACAATTTGGTCTATAACACCCATCTCCCAATAGTTCCCCCAAAACATTACAAAACAAGAATAAAAATAGGGCTTCCCTGGTGGCGCCGTGGTTGGGAGTCCGCCTGCCGATGCAGGGGACACGGGTTTGTGTCCCGGTCCGAGAAGATCCCACATGCCGCGGAGCGGCTGGGACCGTGAGCCATGGCTGCTGAGCCTGCGCGTCTGGAGCCTGTGCTCCGCAACAGGAGAGGCCACAGCAGTGAGAGGCCCGCGTACTGCAAAAAAAATAAATAAATAAATAAATAAAGCTACACAAAACCCATACCTTTAGCATATCTTGAAGACAGAGAATGGCTAAACTTCAAAAGAACTCTAAGTAAAAAAAAGAAAGAACACAAAATCTCAGCCAGAGATGTTTCACTCTCCTGCCTCAACCCCTCTAATGTCAAGCTCTGTGACAGGCAAAAGCAGAAAAAGCAGACGGATAATAACTACAGGGAAGGGGGAAGGAAGACATCCGGAAGGTCTAAGCCTTCTATAAGGCCTGCACCACAAAGACAAAGTCATTTACAAGTCTGAAAATACATTCCTGAGTGTGGAATCCAGGTAGGGGCTTAGAAGTTTGAACCACCTGAAGAGTAGTCTTCAAAGTGCATACCTCCTGGGAAGTGGGGAGGGGATACAAATGTAAGATGTGCCTTTTACAACTGCTTGACGAAAGGGGAAAAAAAGAAGAAGAAAATATATGACTGTGAAACATAAAAGAAAACCAAACAATTTGGAGACATCTGACCCAGAGTAATTTCAACTAAACCGGGTTATAAAGTTTAAATGTCAAGGAACTAAGGGCATTAAAAGGTTTAAGTACTACAGAGGTAAACCCTAGAACAAGACCAAAAAACAAATCATGCTTTAAACAGTATGTGTATATATACATGTGAAAGAGCAATGAATGTGAATTTCATAGAGAAAAATATATCACAATGTAGATAATCATAAAATATGACAGAGAGGAGACCAAACATAGCAGTTATAGGTAAAATGTGAACGCACCTAACTGTCCTACTAAAGGAAAAAAGATTTTCCCCTTAAATCAAAATGTAAGATACATCTATATGCTTTATATGAAAGACAAGCCTATAACAATGTAATTCACAATGGGCGGTGGGGAAAGGGAAGGATGAACAAAAATATACCAGGCAAGCGGGGACAAAAGATAAAAAAACACAAGGAAGCAGGGGTAACAATCCTGATAACAGATAAAGTAGAGTTCAAGAGCAAAAGCGTTAAACATGATAAAGCAGGACACCTTTTATTGGTAAATGTCACAAATCACAATGAAAGCATAACGTGTATGAGAATTTATAGCCCAGTTAACACAGCAGTCACCTTATGAAGCAAAATCTGTCAGCAAATGCAAGGTGATAGGAGTAGAATCACAGTAGTACTAGGAGACATTAACATAACACTCTCTGTACAAGACACATCAAGTGGACTAAATCTAAGTAAGGAAATAGGAGACCTACAAAATAAACCAATAAGGTAGATATTATGGATAGATGTTGAAATTTATACTCTGACAATAGACAACGTACCTTCTTCTCAAGCACCTACATAACCTTCACGGAAAGACAAATGATCATATATTAGGTCCATGGAAAATATCAGTAAGGTCCATAGGGTACAGATATTACAAGTAACACTTTATGATTCCACTAAAAAGATGTATGTACAGCATTTATAACAACTGTATTAATTTGCTAGAGCTGCCATAACAAATTACCACAAACTGAGTAGCCTAAAACAGTAGAAATCTATTATCTCACAGCTCAGGCTATAAAATTGAAATTAAGAAGTTCTGGAGAATTAGCTATTTCTGGAGGCAAATTTCTAATAAGATCTATTGATAAGTTAATATTATTGTATCAATGTTATTTTCTTGAATATCTGTATCTATAGAAAGTACTATTAATATTATAAATAGTATGTTATAGAATACAAAATATATCATTTATTATTAAAGTGAAATAGAAAATGTTTCAAATCTTTAAACATATTTTATAGACACCATTTTTAAATGGAGGTCGTTGTATAAAATGATCAAAAAAATTCTACTTTAACACAGTTTTCTTTGGTTTTACCTCACTATCAGCCTTCTTCGTTTCATTAAAATGGAAGTAGGAAAAATTAGGAGGTTCTGTTTTGATACTTATATGATTGACTTTTTTTGAAATTCAAAGTTAAATATGTATTAACTAATTGGAAAAACTCACAATACATTTTTAGCAAGTATAAGGACTTTTTATATGTTTATTGTCCAATTGCATGTAATTTTCTGTGAATTGACTGTTCATATTCTCATGCCCTAAGTGATGTATATTTTTGGATCACACTGACAACTATTTGTCTGGCATTTTATATTTGAAACACAAAGATAGTTGCAATCCATGATTATTATATATTTTTTGAAGAATGCTGATTGCAAGGACTAGAAAGGTCAGGACCCAGGAGCTTGAAACTCTAATTGCAAGTTTGGTTATAATATACCATTAACGCTAATTTTCCAAGAAACATGGTCAGGGTGCATCTGCTCCTAGGGCATCTTTCCTACTATGACATGGCCAACTTTAGAGACAACTAATGAGTAGTCTCTGGCCATAGTCACATTTGTCATATTCAGCTGTCAAAAATCCAAAGTAGAATTTAGATAGGATATAGCAAAGTAATTCAGTCTCTTTATGTATATTTACCCCTTAGTTACAGCTTATACTAAAATATTTATTGTAGTTATTTGGAATGAAAAACTTGTAAGGACATTAATAATAATAATAACAGCATCTTATCCTTTACAGCACATAGCAGTATACAATACATGCTTATTCAGGGAAGGGACAGGGATTGACCGTCTCATTAAGATATTAAGTGAGAAACATGTGAATTGTCATTTAATGGATTCTGAAAAGTGAAATCACTTAGATATTATCTTACCACATAACTTTTTAAAATTTAATATTTTGGACTGGAGGAGTTAAAATTATTCTATTACTTGATATGCAAATTTACCAACAAGCTGCTCACCTTCAAAAAGATATTTTGTTTCATTTTTCAATGAAAGGTGAGGGATACAGGGCTTAACAACCCCACTCCTTGGGGATATAATTAGCTAACTTGTTTACACGAACCCTGTTGAGCTTGAAAGTGTCTGTACATAGATTACGTTGGTTACCATGGACTGACCATGTCCATAGTGGATTCTCAATGTGTTTGTATGCATATATTCACTATTTCCAGAGCTCTCCCAGCTATCATTTAATTAGGATGCGAACAAACTGGAGGAAATGAATTTAAATTCGAATTTCTCTATAATTAGGATGAAAGAGTTTCAACATGGGTGACTTACAGTTTATAACATCAAATTAATTTATGCGTACTACCTCAAGTCATTTCTAGCAAGAATATTTAAAATCAGTAGTTATGGCCTCAGATTATGCCCTTGCTCCTAGGGAATAAAATGATCTGTTCTAAAAAGTCAGCCTGTCACTTAATAGTTTCCCTTTCAGGATTTAATAACAATTACACACCTGAGCGTTCATTCTGGATAGCTTTAGTTGTACCTCTGGTATATAATGAAAAAGTTAAGGATATATGATTTTAGACGGAAAAATAAACCTAAAGAAAACTTTAAAATATTCAAGGTGATATTCCAACACCAAACTGAAATTCAGATGAACTCTCTGAATACTGTCAGCAGTCATTTTGTGGCACCTATGAGACATCCAGCAGGTGTAATTTAGAAGCTGAACATGAGGAGTCTGGAGAAAGGGTCTGGATGGGGTTTATAGATTTGGCATTCATAAATAAGCACATATTCAGTGATTGGCATTATTTAAATAGATGAGATTTCCCTAAGAAAGTAATCAGCATAAAAGAAAAAGAACATGGATGAAACCCAGAGAAATACCAATTCTTAAGAACAGGCAGAAAAAACAAAGACCAAAAACCTAGAAGCAAGATGGATAGGAAAAACATAGGGAAGGCAGGAGGAAATATTGTTAGAAAAAGAAACAGTGTAGAGTTTTAAGGAGGGCCCAATAAATCATGTCAAATGCACTGGGGCTGTCAAAGATAAGGCCTGAAAGATGATCTTAGCCCTGGATGATTAGCAAGCCTTCGTTAACCATTTTGGTGCAGGGTTATAAGGATGGCTAAAGTGGGTTCCGATACCAGAGGACCAAGATGAAAATTGAAGAAAGGAAGTAAATAGCTCCTAGGGAATAAAATGATCTCTTCTGAAAAGCCTGTTTGATAGTTTTTCTTTCCGGATTTAAGAACAATTACACACATGAGAGTAAATTCTGGATAGCTTTTTCTTGTCAAGATCTTGCCTATGAATATGGAAGAGGACAGTATCTAAAATAGGACTCAGAATTTTAAAAAAAATGTTTTCCACAAGATGTGAGCATTTTGAGCCCATTTATAGGATGAAAGGAAGCAACATTGGAGAATGAGTTCGAAAATACAGGAGTGAGAGCTCTTGCCTTCTGAGACAGACCACATTCTGTCCATGGAATGTGTATCTCTCTAAATAACTTACTTTCACTTTAAAAGGAAAAAGAAAAAGAAATACAGGAGAGAGGGTATAGTTGATGGTTCAGAGATCCTACACAGAGTGGTAAGGATGGGTTTACATCACTCAGTGAGAAGTATTCATTTAGGATAGTATAAGGGACACGTTTTCCTCTAAAAGGATATATAAGGGAAAAAAACACTGTGATACATATAGGCATCAGGATAGGATTGGGTCAGAAAGCTTAACTAGTATATACCTGAACACTTCATTTTCTATAAAAGATAAAGCCAAGTCATCTGCATGGATTGAGATATAAATTCTTCTGTGGTTAATTTGAGGGGAACAAAGTTTGTTTAAAAAAAACAAAGGAAGTTTGACAGTGGAAAATGAGGAATCACATGGAATCGATTGTGGCGAATTGCTTAGAACCTAACTGAGATTGGAAACAATTTTGAATGACACTGTGGGAGAATATTATTTTAGTATATTAACAAATCATTTTCTTGGACAGAGAGGATTGTTGACTTTGTTTAGCTTTTCTTTTGCAATCCCTGACAAGTATATACGCATGGCATTCTAAATATCTGACTTAAAAAAAAACCAAAAGACAAAGATAAGCACTTAAAATATGACTTCTTATGTCAAAAATACTACCCTTCCTAAAGGAACAATATGCCATTATAATGTGATTTTTTTTTCTTCAGTTTTATACAACGCTAGTATAGCAGCTGTCTTCAGAGAACCTAAGAACCAGGATGTTGTCCCTAGCACACCAGAAAAATGTCCAATATATTGTAAATTTTTTTAATCTAAAAATGTGTGTGTGTTTGTACACACAAAATTTCCTTAAATGTCTTGCACCAGTAACTCTCCCAATTGAGCATCTCTGTGTGTTTGCTGGGGGCACACATAATGTTCCTAGGGTACTTGAAAACACTGCCTTAACCTTTACTTCAAGGTCAGCCATCATTAAGAGTTTAGGGCCTTCTCGGGTTTCTCTGGGAATTCACATGTTACTGCACATGTGTATGTTCTCTACATTCCCAGGCATATGTTAGAGCTTTTCAAAGCCCCAGATAATCATCTCATTCCTCATTCCCCAACACTCCTTTAATGATTTCTGGTCAGCTTCTTATTTGCCCCAGCCGTTATTACCACTTCAGAGAGCTGAAATGTTAAACCGTTGTCACTAATAATTTTTGGCAAATACACATGGGAAAAGGCTAATTGCACAGAGAAATCTATGAATCAGGTAAAATAAAGAGAAGATGATGGTGGCTTAGACCCGAGCAGTAGCAGTAGAGATAACATAAAGTATTTAAATTCTGGATATATTTTAAAGGTAGAATGGATAGAATTTATTAACGGATTGGATGGGAATGTGAGAAAAAGAGCCCGTTAATTCCTATTTGCCTTTTTCTATCTAACAGAGAAAAAAACTGAGGGAGCAAGAACTTTAGCGACTTGTGCCAGGCTACACAGCTATTTAAAAGAAAGCACCTACCTGGCACATAGTGGGCAATCATTAAAAATGAATTTCACTTCCTTTGTGGTAGAGATGTCTAGGATTCAAATGCAGCTATTTTCAGAATCCTATCACTTCGATGAGTTATATATCTATATGTTGATTTCTTCCAATAATCAATCAACTAAGTAGCTAAAAAATTAAACAAGAGAATTTACAGGCATTCACTCTGTTTCCAGCTTTGTGGAAACAGAAGAGATAATGCTGGTTATAATGACGTCAACAATGACAAACATTGAGGGACTGCCTTCTGTTAGCTAATTTTTCATATATTATCCCATTTAATCCTTATAACAACCTAATGGGAACAATTACTAGTATCTACAGTTTACAGTCATGTAAATGGGGGTTTTGAGGAAACTTCCAGGTCAAATAATAATACTCTGAGCATGGGACTCTTGGGGGGCTCCAAACCCATTCTGCCCCATTCATTGAGCCCCATCAGTGGATACTATGTTCTTATTTTCACTATAATTTTGAGGCTATTCATTTTTAAGGCTACCACAGAGCTGAGGAAAGAGGAATATGAATAGGGCAAACTAAAATGTCACAAGGCTTACTGACATTCAGCATTTTTCTTAAAGAAACATACCGCAACTTGTTGCAACTTAATTTCCGGAGTTCCGAGGAAGTTGACTTTTTGGGACAACTCTCCCCAGTATTTTCATTGCTTTTATGGGGAAGTAGATTTTCAGTGGTCTTTCACATTCTGAAATTCAGAATGACCTTATATATGTTTTTAAATTATATTCTCACAGGCACTCAGTTTAAGTATGGCAAGTACATTCCCCGTTTATTTAGAGAAGAGTCTGGAGAAATCATAGATGAAGCAATTACTATAAGGTATTTTCTGTTAGACATCAGCTGATAATCTGGAATCATAGTTCCAGACTTTCTTTTTGTTTTGTTTTGTTTTTTCCAATTTGAACTTAGAAGAAATATTATTTTTTAACATCTTTATTGGAGTATAATTGCTTTACAATGGTGTGTTAGTTTCTGCTTTATAACAAAGTGAATCAGCTATACATATACATATATCCCCATATCTCCTCCCTCTTGCATCTCCCTCCCACCCTCCCTGTCCAACCCCTCCAGGCGGTCACAAAGCACCGAGCTGATCTCCCTGTGCTATGCAGCTGCTTCCCACTAGCTATCTGTTTTACGTTTGGTAGTGTATATATGTCCATGCCACTCTCTTGCTTTGTCACAGCTTACCCTTCCCCCTCCCTGTGTCCTCAAGTCCATTCTCTATGTCTGTGTCTTTATTCCTGTCCTGCCCCTAGGTTATTCAAAACCTTTTTTTTCCACCTAGATTCCATATATATGTGTTAGCATACGGTATTTATTTTTCTCTTTCTGACTTACTTCACTCTGTATGACAGACTCTAGGTCCATCCACCTCACTACTCAATTTCGTTTCCTTTTATGGCTGAGTAATATTCCATTGTATATATGTGCCACATCTTCTTTATCCATTCATCTGTTGATGGACACTTAGGTTGCTTCCATGTCCTGGCTATTGTAAATAGAGCTGCAAGAATATACAATGGAGAAAAGACAGCCTCTTCAGTAAGTGGTGCTGGGAAAACTGGACAGCTACATGTAAAAGAGTGAAATTAGAATACTCCCTAGCACTATACACAAAAATAAACTCAAAATGGATTAAAGGCCTACATGTAAGGCCAAACAGTATAAAACTCTTAGAGGAAAACATAGGCAGAACATTATATGACATAAATCACAGCAAAATCCTTTTTGACCCACTAGAGAAATAGAAATGAAAACAAAAATAAACAACTGATACCTAATGAAACTTAAAAGCTTTTGCAAATGAAGCAACTGACAAAGGATTAATCTCCAAAATATACAAGCAGCTCATGCAGCTCAATATCAAAAAAACAAACAGGGCTTCCCTGGTGGCGCAGTGGTTGAGAGTCCACCTGCCGATGCAGGGTGCCCCGGTCCGGGAAGATCCCACATGCCGCGGAGCGGCTGGGCCCCTGAGCCATGGCCGCTGAGCCTGTGCGTCCGGAGCCTGTGCTCCGCAACAGGAGAGGCCACAACAGTGAGAGGCCCGCATACCGCAAAAAAACCCCAAAAAACAAACAAAAAGAAACCCAATCCAAAAATGGGCAGAAGACCAAAATAGATTTTCTATGCTGAAAGAGAAAGGTGAAGGTTTGATCTGAAGAGTATCTGAAGAGTAGAAAAGGAGCTGGCTAGGTAATTGTAGGAGGCTGTACCTCATGAAGGTCCCTGCTGAAATCCTCAATCCAAATGGTTTGGTAAATTTGGGGTGACAGATGTAAAATGGGCTGTGTGAAGTCTGGAGTAGTTTGGACCCTATCACATCCTTTGCAATGACATTGTAGATGACAGCCCCACCATTCTGTAGAAATATGTACCTGTCAGAAAATATTGAATTAGTTCAGTCATTGATCCGACCCAAGCATTTGTGTTCACGTTTTTATAGAAATTATGAGGGTAAGATATAAAGAAGCATTAGACAAAAGTTTTGTTTTCATTGCAAACGGATTAGGATATTGTTGGCTTTTCATTCAACTTTTCCTGTGCAGGCCATAATCATTAAAATAATTCACTGCGATGTCAGAAAGAGCGTCTTGTCTTAGGGGCACTGGTGAGGTGAATTCACAATTATGGATCGTTTTAATCGAATTATATCCTTAGAGCTTTAATTTTGAGCCCTGAATCCACAATCTGAAATTTGCAGGTAATCAATGATATTTATTTAAATGCTCTTGGGTAAAGATAATGTGAATATAGAAACCTGCTTATTTCTAGCATAAAATTGTTTGTTAAGCAAAATAATAGAGCGCTGCAAATTAACTGTTAAAGGGAAATGTAATCTTGGTTTATTTAATTTTAACACCTTTGTTTGATATTTACCGAGTATTTTTAAGAATAACTTACATGTAATTTAGTTTAACTATCATTAAAATGTGAAAGCAAACATTCTTACCCTTTATGGTACTTATCTAGTACCAGACTTTTTTCATCTGTCGTGGAAAAATATTTTTTACATTTTAGAATTAACGTCTGTACCTACTTGGTTAATCAAGGAAATGCCTGAATTAGGAAATGTTCCAAATTACTCTGTATAAATATATAATACTTTACTGATATTAACAAGATGAAAAAAATTACATTGCAGTAGGTCTTATATATAGTAATCTTAAGAGGGTGCCATAATAAATTTACAAATATGCATTTGTAAAAGCATAATTTTAGAGTTTTAAAAAATCTCCTGGGCTTCCCTGGTGGCGCAGTGGTTGAGAGTCCACCTGCCGATGCAGGGGACATGGGTTCGTGCCCCGGTCCTGGAAGATCCCACATGCCGCGGAGCTGCTGGGCCCGTGAGCCATGGCCGCTGAGCCTGCGCGTCCGGAGTTTGCACTCCGCAACGGTAGAGGGCACAAAAAAAATCCTAAATTTTCCTGAGTTCTCATTAGGGTCTCACTGAGTCAAGATTAATTTCACCTGGAGGTCTTGTTTTTTCTCTTCATGGGGAAGCAAGGTTCCAAAAATCTGGCAGGAAGAGTGACTTCATCCTTCTGAGTGCCTGAGTGACAGTCACTGATGAGCTTAGTATCCTTGCTTCTGAGGACAACAGGCTTTCTCCTTGATGACCTCAAAATATTTCCTATTTTGGTCTTCATATACATGGAGGTATACAGTATTTACTCTTTGGGCTCCGGCTTTTTTCCACTCAAAGCTATATCCATGAAATCCATCTATTATTTTATATACCAGTGATTTATTCTTTTTCCTGCTGTGTAGCATTACATTGTTTAAATAGAGAGCTTTTTAATTCATTCTACTGCTGATGAGCACTCAGGTATTTCTGTTGAAATTGCTCGTTGTAAGTTATATATGTGTTTAACTTTAGTAGGTGATATTAATCATTTTTCCAAAATGGTTGTACCAGTTTAGGGGCCCAGATACAGATATGTGAAGAAATCCTACCAACAACAACAACAACAAAAAAACATGGACAACCAATATGAAAAAAAGCCAAATTAGTTCAACAAGCACTCACAATATACACAAGTTTATGAAAACCAAGGATTAAATTTTGATAAAGAGCAGTAAGAATCTCAATTGAGCCATATGTGTGAAAACAATTGTTCTTTCATATTATTAAATAAAAAATAGATTTAGGGCATGATGAGGCTTTTTATTGGCTAGACCTTCAAAGTTGGAATTGTGAATTTTTAATTCACAACAAATCCTTACAGCAATTTTATGTGTGGATAGAATTAGGAAAATAGCCCTGAGGTTATTGAATAAAATGTTTAAAGTACCTTATAGGTTGATGAGAAAATGAAAGTGAACAGAGACACCAAGTGTAAGCGATAGAGAAGAGTGTTTACAGTTCAAGTACAATCAGATGAAAAGGTAGCATCTCCTAGAATTCTTTAGGTAATTGTGCATATTTGCTATTTTCATGTTTTGCAGCACATTATTATTTCTTTTAATAAATTTAGTTAGTTAGTTTTGGCTGCGTTGGGTCTTTGTTGCTGTGCGCGAGCTTTCTCTAGTTGCGGTGAGCGGGGGCTACTGTTCGTGGCTGTGTAGAGGCTTCTCATTGCGGTGGCTTCTCTTGTTGCGGAGCACGGGCTCTAGCTGCGTGGGCTCAGTAGTTGTGGTGCGCGGGCTTAGTTGCTACACGGCATGTGGGATCTTCCCAGACCAGCGCGGCATGTGGGATCTTCCCAGACCAGGGCTCGAACCTGTGTCCCCTGCATTGGCAGGTGGATTCTCAACCACTGCACCACCAGGGAAGCCCAGCATGTTATTTTTGGCCCAGGGAATCCACTCTCTTTATGGATATGCAAAGTATTCCCAACTAGGAACAACTTATAGTCTCAAAGTCTAAAGATAAAGAAAATTATCATTAAACACTTCTGATTCTAATATTGAATACCTGCATAAAAATTTCCCATCATCTTCCAACAAATGACTTGCTCGAACCATTTTTTGATTAATCATCCCTCACTATCAGGCATTCTCTTCCTCCTTTGGGGCTGCAATTAACCCTCTTTATATTACATGGTATATACAAATGTTATTTTCTTTCAAAGTGTTATTACCTATATTTATGTATTTACATGATTCACTTGATGATTTTTTCTATCTGTGAAATTTCTTCAGACATGTTGAATACATCATAATTTCTCCCACTTTTATGATCAAAACATTTTTGCCATTTAATAGTTTTTTTCTTAGCGCCAGTTTCAGAAATGAACTAAAGTTAAGTGAAGAATTGGTAAACTTGAGCAGAGGGATACCCATGTCTTATCAGTTTGGCTCATTTAGTTTACCTTGTTTTATTGAGCTTTGCTTTATCGTGCTTCAAAGATAGTACATTGTTTTACACATTGAAGGTTTGTGGCAATCCTGTATCAAGCAAGTCTACTGGCACCAATTTTCTAACAGCATATGCTCACTTTGTGTCTGTCTGTCACATTTTGGTAATTCTCACAATATTTCAAATGTTTTCATTATTATTACAGTTGACCCTTGAGCAACAAGGGGGTTAGAGGTGCTGACTTCCGTGCAATCAAAAATCCGTGTATAACTTTACAGTCAGCCCTCCATATCTGAGGCTTCACATCTGCAGATTCACCCAACTATGGATCAGTACGTACCTATTGGAAGAAAGTCTTCATATAAGTGGACCCACGCAGTTCAAATCACTGTTATTCTAGGGTCAACTGTATATGTATCGTGATGATCTGTGATGATCTTTGGAAAAAAGTCTTCATGTAAGTGGACCCACGCAGTTCAAATCACTGTCATTCTAGGGTCAACTGTCTATGTATCGTGATGATCTGTGATGATCTCTGATGTTATCATTGTAAAAAGATTACAACTCACTGAAGGCTCAGATGATGCATGACGATTAGCATTTTTATCAATAAAGTATTTTTAATTAAAGTATGCACATTGTTTTTCAGATATAATGATATTTCACATTTAATAGACTACAGCAGTGTAAACATAACTTTTATATGCACTGGGAAGCCCCATAACTGTGTGACTCATTTTATTGTGATATTTGATTTATTAAGGGGGTCTGAAAGCACACCCACAGTATGTCCCAGTGCCTGTATTTGTTTATTTCCCAAGCTTAACCTAAGACCCTTCCCCTTTTCAGGAAAACTGATTCCTAGACATGTTTAAGTGTAAAGTATATTTCCCTCTTTTATTATTTCTACCAAAACTAACAGCTGAATTTTTGTTGTTGTTGGTTTTTTGTTTTTTGTTGTTTTTCACTCAAATTCACTCAATATATCTGGGAAATGTAAGAGACAGGTTATCCCTGTGATCATTTATATTTTCTTAGGGCAGTTTCTTATGATATGCCTAGTTTCATAATATTAAAAAAAGGGTCAAATTCTCCCATTATTAGGCCACCTGAAAGAGTTTATAATAATCCTGCAGCCTTACTTCTAGAATAATGAGGGCAATATTTTTTTTTACTACATTACTGTGTAAAGTTAATATACCATTTTTGAGTTTTTTCAGTCTTATAGTTAATAGTTATAATTGCCAAGAATTGAAGACAGAATGTTCCAGAAATATATATGTATATATATATATATATATTTTTTCTTTCTCTGGAAAGTTTCTGTTACTCTTTATAGATTCTCTAATAGACCATATTTCATAGCCTACATTGAACCCTGTGTTTGCACATGTAAGTTTTACAAATTAAAGCAAGAGTAAGAGAGAGAGTAAGAGATAACACACTGACCAATAGTGGAATTACCTCCATGGCTCAGTATCTATCTCATTATTCAGCATGTTATTCTGCCATTTTCTCTCTTCTCGAACCCTATATCACCTAAAGCTCACCACACTATGCTTGAACAGATTTGTTCCCTAAAATGACTAAGTTCATCCAACGCTAATTCTTCCAAATTTCTTTTTCTTTCCATACAAAAGTTTCCGTCTTTAAGATCCTCTCACTGTTGTGGCCTCTCCCGTTGCGGAGCACAGGCTCCCGACGCATAGGCTCCCGACGCACAGGCTCCCGACGCATAGGCTCAGTGGCCATCGCTCACGGGCGCAGCCGCTCCGCGGCATGTGGGATCTTCGTGGACCGGAGCACGAACCCGTGTCCTCTGCATCGGCAGGCGGACTCTCAACCACTGTGCCACCAAGGAAGCCCCGAAAGTTTCTGTCTTTAACCTATTCTATCCTCATCCATCCCATTTCAGAAGCAGACACTACCCTCCTCTTTCCAAGGCTGATTCCTGCATCTGACCTGTTTATTCCAGCCCAGCACTTTCCTCCATTAGTTATCCTTTTCTTTATTACAGCTGTCACCTCTTATATTCTATTGGCTCTGACTTCACATATTTTCTTGAAATTCCTTCATTTTAAACGTTCCCTCAACACCAACAATAATTATATACAACAATAAGGAATACTACTATTTATTATAGCCACCATATGTTGGGGAACATGCTACTAATTAGAAAAGTCATGATAATAACAAATCCTTATTTTGACTTTCCAGATATTTCTCCTTGCTTTACACATATCAACAGACATTTAATCCTGGGGGAAAAAACAATGCAAGGGAAGCATTACTATAATCCTCATTGGGCATAGTGGAAATTAGTGCTCAGCAAAATCAAGAGTTTCAATCCCACACACAGAAGAGACTGCAGTGCTGGGAGTTGACCCCAGGCCTTTGGACTCTAAAGCCCATAGTTTTACTTTATTTTTGCTCTGTCATCACATCAATCTTCTTAATAAACTACCACAATATGGTACTAATTTTCAGCATTCTAACGAAATTTGTTTCTCACATTGTGGTCATAGACCCTCATGTTTGCTCTATTCTAGACACATTTTCTGTGGTATTAGATACTTAGCAAATCTATCTGTAGAATCATCTTTCTCCTTTGCATTTCCGTCCAAGTTTCTGGGTGTCCTCTTGCCCCTTGGACTTTCTTTTCTCATTCCTCTGCTATCATCTCTGTTCCTATTGTCCTTTCTTATCATTGTTACCTGAGTCTCTATCCTCAGACCACTTATTTTCTAGAGGTGCAAACATTCCTTGATCAACTTGAATTCTCAAAAGTTTAATAGCCATATCTGTGATCTCTTCTGGTGTACATATCCAGTATGAAATATAAAAACTCTCTTTTTAGTTCATTATTTCCACTGGTTGCTTAAGAGACCCTCTAATCCCAGTCATCAAATCCTTTTGATCTTGTCTCCACTATTTTCTCCCCAGACCCTTCTCTCTCTCACCCTGAACACTTCTATCACCTGATCTTCATCAGCTCTCACTAAAACTGTTGTAAGCACCTGCTGCCTGGTTTGCATCTCCCCAAGGTCTTGTCTTCAATTGGTCCTCCATCTAAAGTCCTTTTGATAAGTACTTCCGTCCATTGGACTTTTATTCACTCTTCTGTATTTATTTTTGCTAAGAGCAAATCCTGAGACCCAAAAGATGAGGGAGTCAGGTGATGTTGGAATTGAAGAAATGTATATACTAAGAATGTTAGATAGCAATTATAAAGGGCCAAGTAAGAGTATGTGTCTGAGGCAAGAACACTTCGTTATGGATAAGCCTTGGATAAAGGATTGGCAAGAAATGTGAGTGAGCACGAAAGAGGGGCCATATCTTGCAGATACTATGAACAACAGTTAGTGTAACCTTTACAGAGGGATGGAGAGCTATTTAAAGCTTTTAGGATAGCAGTGGTATCATGATATTTGCCATATGTGTAGACCACACGGACTGCAGTATGGAAACTGAATTGGCAAAGTTGCTTTTAGGTAGTGACTTGGGATTTGTGTCTGAGAGTGGGATACAGTATAACAACCAAGATCCTATTTCAAAAGTCTTAGTTGGGAAATCCAGGTTCCTGAAAGAGAGCATCCACTGGGAAACTGAAAAGATATAGATCTGAAATTTATTTGGGAGATGAAATCCACATAGCAAGTTGATCAGCAAAAAGAGGCTACTCTAGTCCTATGGAATAGCAAAGCCATAGACTGACAGCTTTTGATAGTTTCACGTATGAGATTTGAAGAAAAGAGAAATCTGCAGGATTGAGTCTCAAACACATGCAAATAGAGACACAAACTTAACACCAGGTAATAGAAGGGAAAAGAATAGAAGGGAAACCCTTTTCCTTTTATTTTTAGTCTTAAGCAGCTCTGCTTGCCTATGTTGGGACTTCCTGAATTTGAATGCAAGACCTTATTAACTTCCTGACAAGAAAGATCTACTCAAAGATAAGATTTGCCATGTGTTGCGAAAATTCTGAAGTGGCCCTTCTGTGGCTTCCATAGATTGTTTTATCAGTGTATTTAGGGGTACTCAGTCATTGACAGCCAGGCAGGCAGTGACTTTCCACTAGAAATGAATAAGTTAAACTTGTTCTGGAGGAAAAAAATGTCCCACAGACCTCTTTCAAACAGAATTTAAAGAGGAAAATTGGTGCTTGCCGTTTAATAGTTTGTAATTTTAATGATAAGGGTCAACAGTTTAGCTGTGTTAATAGGAACTGAGCAGTAATAGTCTCATGTTAGTTTTCTCTGACTAAAGGATAATTGAAGGACAAGAAAATTGTAGACTTGACCTCAATATTCTAACTAATAATTCATCATTCTTGTATCTGTAAATGTATTGTACCCAAAGAAGGGGATGAGAATTCTGAGGCTGTGGATTACTTTTGGCTGTCATTATGCCTATTTATATTGAAATTTGGACATTTTCTTTCAGTGCCCTGATTTTTAGGAGACAGAGCTTTTCTTAAGAGTTGTTTTGGTGGTGTTTATTCATTTATTCAATCAGTCAGAATTTTGGATGTATCATCTATCATGAGTGACTGGACTAGTCATTGAGATATAAAACTGAATAGGATAGGGTCCTTGCCTTCAAAGGGCTACCTTTCCAGGTGGAAGAAGGTTTCACTTAGCATTTTGTTTGGCTACAATCTGTAACAGAAATCCAACTTTGGCAGCTTTAATAAGTAAGAGGTCAGGGTTGGCAACCCCAGTCTAGTATAGCGGCTTTATGATATCATCACAGAAAGCACACTTTCTTCTCTCCACCCTGCCACCTGTCATTTGTCTCTCTTTCTGGTGGTCACAGGATGGCTGCTTCATCTACCCACATTGTTTCTGTGATCCTGTGAAAAAGGGGAAAAGCCAGAGGGCACATATCATATGATAGCTGAGATTTCTCTTTCCCCATCATCACGCCCGGAAGGCTTTTATTCACACCTCACTGTCACTAGTCTATCAGATCAGATGACACTCTTTAGGTACCAGAAAGCCTGGGAAATCAGTATTTTTAGGCAGGCACATTGCTGACTCAAATGAAACGAGATTCTGTAAATTAGAAAATAAGAAGAGAATGAATATCTGTTGACAACCAGCTGTTTCCACCATGATTGATGGATTCCTCCTTCTCCAAAACAATCATAGCAGCGCTGTGAAATAAGTGCTGTGGAGAAATGGTGTACAAATTCTGGAAATACAAAGAGAAATACACATGGCAATTACTTCAAATAATTGTTCCCAAAAGAGGTGATGCTTATGATGAGTCTTATTAGCTAGCAATTTTTCGGGTGGACGACAATAGGGAATACCAATCCATGAAAAAGGATCAATTTGTAGAAATGCATCAAAGTAAAAATGAGCTGTGCCCAATCAACAAAACCAAAGAATACTGGTGTGATGAAAGGAGAAGCTAATTGAAGGGATGATGATAGGAGATAAGTTTCTACGTATACAGTGCTAAGTACTTCGAAATCATTTGTAAAGACAGTGGAAAATACTTAAGGGTCTTATCCCAAAGAATTTCATAATTAGATAGATTAGAGAGAATGAGACTCAAGACCGTAGCATTAATCCAACAAGAGAAATCACAAGGGCAGTGCCAGAGATCTGAAGAAGATACTTCTAAGGAAAAAACTGGGTGTTACATGGAATTTGAGCAGAGGGTGGCCATTACGTTTTAAAGAAACAGAATTGGTGTTGTCTGGAAAGTATCCAGGTGTATGTATTCAATAGTTTAGAGGATCTAGAAATGAAAAGAGTAATTTGTGCTGTAAATTCTGGCTGTGGAGATATCAGCTTATTAGGCAAATATGAAATAATGCTTGTGGATAAGGTAACTCAGAACAAGTCATGAGAAAATAAAAAGATACAAGCCAGATTACTGAAGATAATATTAATGAAATGGGAGGGGAATAATATACTGTAGGAAAATTAAGAAGTGATGGTCAAAGAAACTTTAGGAGGAAACCTAACTGGGGGCCGTCCCCTGAATATTAATAGAAAAGATGATTCTTGGAGAACAAAAAGGGAGAGTTCAAGAGTGCCAAATACTAAGTTGAGTAAGACCTGGACAGAAACTGTTCACTAAGCTCAAATATTACATAATCATTTATCATCTTAGGGGGAACTAATTTAGTAAAGCTAAGAAAGAAGAGGTAGATGGCCGTTCATTATGAATAAGGAACAGACGAGGAAGTAGATACTACCAACTGGAAACTTGGAAAGAGTGATTGGGAAAAAGAACAGATGATAAGAAGGCATCAATGGTAGGATTACAACAGGGTCATTTTTGTGTGTCTGTGTGTACATGTACGTATGTATGTACATATATATGTATGTTTGGAATTTGAGAAGTTTGAGAATATATGTTGAGGAGATGGTCAGTAGAGAAAATGTTATATATTCAGGTAGAGCAGAAGGTTATCCCTGTTAAGTAGGAAGTTGAGAGGTATTTTTTGGTAAAAGCGTGCATGCCTGTTTTCATGATAAGTGTTGCAAAACTGATCTGTATTATGATTATGAATTTGCTCACTTCAACTGCCTATCACAATCAAAATATTTTTTCCATAGCCACCATTTCATGTGTCCATAACTAAATGTACAAAGCACCTATTGATAAGTACATAATGAGCAAAACTTTATCATTGTGAAATGGCAACGTGGCAGCTTTTAAATTTCCATTTCAAATTATTTATTTCTATTTTATTTTCTCTATGGATATCTTCACTCTTTCCAGGAGATAATAGTAAATACATGGAGGATAAGAATTTATATCACAGTTTTAAATGATATTCATTTAAGTGTCAGTGGGTTATTTTACTGTATTCTGGTGGCTTTTTTTCTTTTTGACATGAATTTCATCTTGTAGTCCTGAAGTTTTGTTCAATTTCAATCAACAATGTTTGCTCAGACTTTGACTTGCATCTCTGCTTTGAAGTTGTATTCAAAGGGGAAATAAGTGTCTTTGTATATTCCTTATAACAATTATAACAGTATTACCTAAAATATGTCTACTTGTTGTTAAATATTTTTATAAGTAGCACTAAAGCTTGTTTCAGACACGAGTTTATTCATCAGTCAATTGATATGACTTCTCTTCCATATGTTAAGCCCAGCCATTTGTCTTCATACAACATTTTAATACAGAGCAATGGATTTAAGAATGGAATGAAGAATTTGCTCTTGTGACTAGGCACACTTTTGAACCCAAATATGTCCGTGTGAAATGTTAGGGAAATGTGAAGGGATTCTCTAGGAATACCATATATAAGTAATCATAAATGAAATGTCTGCAATGGTGCTGAACTTCTAAAATATAGCTCTTGGATATGTAGTTTTTCATTATTACTTTTGGTCAGATAAATAGACGTTAATCTTAAGGAGATCAATGCAATAAAGACACTTTAAATAAGTGCTCAGTATAAGGAAGTCTTAAAAAAAAATGATTGTCTAAAGAAGTACGGAGTGACCAAGAGAGCAAGATAGGGGTTACCTTTAGGAGAGCATTTGGTATCATAATTGTCTCACTTTTCTTTCTAAGGAGTGAATAGAAACTAAACGTAATGTGAAACACAGCTCTGCTCTCAAAGGTTTAGTATTTTGCTCTGGGATCAAAATACCAAATTTCCATATGTGAAAATATGGAAAAGCCATACACTTGGGGTTTTTTAAAAATATTTTTGTTTTATTTTTGACAACATAGATCATTGGTTTCCTCCTTTTCCTCAAGTAGCCATTTAGTCAGAAAATTAGTGGCTAGAAATAATAACATTTAGTAATTATTTCCTAATTAAAAATGAATGGCTGGGGCTTCCCTGGTGGCGCAGTGGTTGGGGGTCCGCCTGCCGATGCAGGGGACACGGGTTCGTGCCCGAGTCCGGGAGGATCCCACATGCCGCGGAGCGACTGGGCCCGTGAGCCATGGCCGCTGAGCCTGTGCGTCCGGAGCCTGTGCTCCGCAACGGGAGAGGCCACGACAGTGAGAAGCCCGCGTACCGCAAAAAAAAAATAATAAATAAAGAATGGCTGTGGAAATGGAGCATTCTCACCTCCTGCCCCATCTCCTGCTCTGACACATACACAGGAATAGGGGAGAATATTTCATGGAAGGGCCTCATTTTCCACCCAACACAGGGCTCACTGGGACCACTGTATCAGCACTTTTTTTTTTTTTTTTTTTTTGCGTTACGTGGGCCTCTCACTGTCGCGGCCTCTCCCGTTGTGGAGCACGGGCTCCGGATGCACGGGACCCAGCCGCTCCGCGGCATGTGGGATCCCCCCGGACCGGGGCACGAACCCGCGTCCCCTGCATCGGCAGGTGGACTCTCAACCACTGCGCCACCAGGGAAGCCCGTATCAGCACTTTTGAACACACACATGCACCCACACGCAGAACCTCACTTCAGATCTTCACTGGACATTCTTTTTCCTTCCCCAGCTTTGAATTCCACATAAATTTTATGCACAAAAGCACTTTATGTAAAAAAAATATATGCCATAAGGTTGACCTAATTATATGTCAAATACTGTACCATTTTCTTTCTACATAAGTAAATAATGCCGGCTTCTAAATGTGTACATCTAGGTATCTTTGTAATCTTGTTAACATGATACTTTAAAAACGATTTGACTGAGCAAGGAAACATTTTAATTGGAACATGAATATTTGACTTTTGACCTAGTTGATCCCGGAACGTTTTCCCTTGTGATTTCCAGCTCTGGGTTTATCTTAACAGTGCCTTTGCCTCATCCAAGATTACAGAAATATCAACTTGTAGTGCATTTGTAGTTCTGTTCTTAACATGTGCTTTTTCAATTCATCTGGAAATTACTGTGGTAAAGTTAACTCTTTCCTCCCCGCTAGCCAACTTTAAGAATCCCAACTGTAACCTTTTTCTGAAAACTCCAACCAGCTCTTCTACAGAGCATGTTTTCTGCGTCATTGCTGTGCAAGAGGATATCGGTTCTGCAGGCTCGCTCTCCAACTACATAAGGTCAAGGAAAGCTAGTACTTCTTCTTTCTTGAAATATAGACATCATCCCCTCCTTTTCCTATTTTTGAATAAATTTCTTTTATCACCTCAGTACCACTCAAAGGAGAATCTTTACTTTCTTGTAGTTGATTTGTTGATCCCACTCACAGTTTCCTCAGGGTAGTTCATGAGCCAGTGGGTAAGTAGTCTGTCGGGGGGAAGCAGTTTGGGGGAGCTCTGTCACGGATCTGCATTTCTCCTCACTGGCATCCACGGTAGCCCCGACTCCTTTCTGCTCTTTGGTGAGAGGTCACACAAAAGATCGCTAAATTGGTCTCTCGAGTCAAGTTTTCACTGAGGCCTGGACAAAGTGACCCATTAGCTTAAGTGTATTTTTGTGGCTTTTTCCTGTGCGTGAAGGTCATAGTGGAGGGAAGGGATGGGGAGAAGCATCTGGAAACTTGACCTATGGAAACATAGCTGTTTCCGTAGGTAACTCTTTAATCCTCTTGCTTTCTGCTCGTCTACCCAGTTTTTCTCATCCACAGGGGTGCTATGTTGAAAAACTGTAACTGCCTGTAACCTGGCGATGTGTACTCAGAGCTGTGGGTTCCTTCTCTCCAGCTGAGCTCTCAGAGTAATCCTACTCATGCTCAGACTTCTAGAAAGTCATAATAGCTTCTTCTTTTTTTTTTAAATAGATTTATTTATTTATTTTTGGCTGCATTGGGTCTTTTTTTTTTTTTTACATCTTTATTGGAGTATAATTGCTTTACAATGGTGTGTTAGTTTCTGCTTTATAACAAAGTGAATCAGTTATACATACGTTCCCATATCTCTTCCCTCTTGTGTCTCCCTCCCACACCCCCTATCCCACACCTCTAGGTGGTCACAAAGCACCGAAAAAAGCACCGAGCTGATCTCCCTGTGCTGTGCGGCTGCTTCCCACTAGTATCTATTTTACGTCTGGTAGTGTATATATGTCCATGCCTCTCTCTCACTTTGTCACAGCTTACCCTTCCCCCTCCCCATATCCTCAAGTCCATGCTCTAGTAGGTCTGTGTCTTTATTCCTGTCTTACTGCTAGTTTCTTCATGACGTTTTCTTTTCTCTTAAATTCCATACATATGTGTTAGCATACGGTATTTGTCTTTCTCTTTCTGACTTACTTCACTCTGTATGACATACTCTAGGTCTATCCACCTCATTACAAATAGCTCAATTTTGTTTCTTTTTATGGCTGAGTAATATTCCATTGTATATATGTGCCACACCTTCTTTATCAATTCATCCAATGATGGACACTTAGGTTGTTTCTATCTCCAGGCTATTGTAAATAGAGCTGCAGTGAACATTTTGGTACATGACTCTTTTTGAATTATGGTTTTCTCAGGGTATATGCCCAGTAGTGGGATTGCTGAGTCATATGGTAGTTCTATTTGTAGTTTTTTAAGGAACCTCCATACTGTTCTCCATAGTGGCTGTATCAGTTTACATTCCCACCAGCAGTGCAAGAATGTTCCCTTTTCTCCACACCCTCTCCAGCATTTATTGTTTCTAGATTTTTTGATGATGGCCATTCTGACTGGTGTGAGATGATATCTCATTGTAGTTTTGATTTGCATTTCTCTAATGATTAATGATGTTGAGCATTCTTTCATGTGTTTGCATTGGGTCTTCATTGCTGCCCACTGGCTTTTCTCTAGTTGCAGCGAGTGGGGGCCACACTTGATTGTCGAGCATGGGCTTGCGGCACGCGGGCTTCAGTAGTTGTGGCGCACGGGCTTAGTTGCTCCGAAGCATGTGGGATCTTCCCGGATCAGGGCTCGAACCCTTGTCCCCTGCATTGCCAGGCAGATTCTTAACCACTGTGCCACCAGGGAAGTCCCCATCATAGCTTCTTGAGGGCTCAGCTCCTTTTCTCCCATTCATTACACATTTACACTGCATTTTCAATGGGCTCATGAAGAGTACAAAGGGAGTCTTCTCGGAAAAGATTGCTGAGATGTGAAGGAAGTGCCAAATCTCCTTGCTTATAACATTAGAATATAGAAAGATATTAAAATTGGAATTAAGGTATTTCCATCCAGCTATCTTGTTGAAAATTCAAATCAGGGCCACAGAAGAAACAAACTCCATTTCAGCCTTTCTTAGAGCAGCTTCCAACAAAGCTCACAGCTAAAGACCTTCTGACATCAGTCTAGCATAGCAGCAGTGTTCCAACTGTCACATGATTTACAGACATGTAACTATTAAACTAGTTTCAAAAATGCAGATGAAGCAGTAATGGCTGACCCTTGCATCCTAGTTTTAAAAGGGAATTGTGCTTGGAGAAACAGGAAGCTTAGGTATGTAAAAGTGCCTTTTGGCTTCAGGGTGACAGTCTACCTGGGACTGACAGTGAAGTTCTCTGGGTCTGACAAGCAGCGCGGTTACTTGATCAAGGACTAGCTCTTTTACTTTTAGCAGCCACAGGCTTTAGGGACTCTTAGGGGCCAGAAGCCTGAAACTTCAGAGAAGACACCACCTTTAGTCTCTTTTCAGTACCAGTGTGAAAATCCAGTTCCAAATCTGCCTTCTCTTTCTTCAGCCTGGGGGTCGTTAATTAGGTGCTTATCCTAACACCTTACAACATACTTTCTGTATATGGTTTAATTCCCAAGCCATCATCGTTGCCTTTTCTCATAGTTTTTCCAGCTTCTCAAAACTTTTCTGTAAATGAGGCCATGTAGGCAAGCGCTCTCTCTATAACTTCACCTTCCATTCATAACAGAAACAGTATCCGTTGCTTCTGTTCTGGTTTAATAGCTTTAATGTTACTGGCAGACTTTGCTTCCAGCCTTCTCCTAATCAATTAAGAGAGTCTAATTTTTTTTCCTCTATTTTTAGCTATCTAGTTTTATTCCTTACATGTGTTCCTAAAAAGGCCAGGCCTTTTTTCACCCCTCTCTTCAGAATGGTTAAAACATATTGGCAACAAGTAAAACAACTTTTAAAAATGTTTTCAAACACACAGATTATTTCCTTATTCTGCCTTACACACTGAAAATGCAAACGACTTAGAATACACGCTCCAGTCAAGTTGACTGTGCAGAGAAGAAATATTTACCTTTGATACTGGTCTTCTTTGGAGCACACCCTGAAATAATTTACGATAATTTATTGAGACCAAGCTGCTCTCTTATAATTATCATTATATACAAATAACTGATAAAATGGTTAGCTGCCATAAGGAAATTATTAAAACCCACACATCGTTCCAAAATAAGTGCATGAGCTAATTTGTAAATCTAAGGAAGTTCTTAATTTAAAATTTGCCACCTGGAAAATATTTGCAAGGTTGTTATATTTTATTACATCCGTAACACTGTTGACTTCATGTCATTTCTGTGCCTAGCTTACTAGGCTTTTGGAGACTAACTTTAAAATATGAAAATAAAAACAAAAGACCAGGGAGTTGGACTTTCTTCTCATGTTTATTACAAGTTTTACCAGGAGCCTGGGTCTCATTTATGTCACCATAGATTTATTTTACAAGTTTGGACTTGCACAAATGTGCCAGAATTTGAATGCCTTACACATTTTTTGAAAAGCAACTGTACTATGTGATGCACTGACCTTTTAGTGTTCATTTTGATTGGTTAATGGTTATACCTTTACAGTTCATTCAGATTGTAAACAAGGGGAAAAAACTGAATATATAAAGGTCAGGAAAGTTTAGTGACAAAACTTATGATACTCTATGCTTTCCTATGACTAAAAATGATTAAAATTCATACATCTGCCTTCTAAACATATACTTAAGAAATAGAGGTCCTTAAAAGTGAATTCAAAACATAAATTACTGAATATTGTTTTCTTAATTTTGTTTTAAAGAAACTCTGTTTGTACCTTTTTCAAAAAAGTCATATTTCTTCGTTGAACATCTTTCAAATTATTATGTTTAAAGGTGAATGATATTGTGTTCACATAGAGTTACAATAATGACTGGAAGTCCTCAAAGTTTAGGTTTTTATTGTTAGTTAACTTTGTTTATCCAGTTCCTAGAACATGATGGCTTAATAAATAAAAACTTCATTTATCAAAATTGAAATCTCAAAGGAAAATATACACGATATAAATAAGCGTCCAAAGAATGATAGAAACTGTTCAAGCAATAAAACCTCAGTCATTCTGAGAACAGTCTTTCAGAATTACCAGGCCTTCCATCTCACTCTGTACATAATGGGAAAGAAAGTTCCCTTCAGCATAGAATCATTCTTAAGCTCATCTAAGAAAAATGATAACTGAAAAAAGCTGAATATCACAACTGACGTGAGGAATCAGGTCACATTGTTCAGGAGCACTTGTTGGGAGAAAATGTTTAGACGAAGCCCCTTTTACTTGAAATGACACAGGAATGGAGAAAATGACATCCAAAAAGGAGAAGAAAAAAACAGTAAGCAGGAGTTGTGTTGTTCCAGAAGCCCAGGTGAGGAAGAGAAGCAGAGGTTAGGTGTAGAAAACAATCAGCATTCTTGACAGTGAGAAAGGGGAAAGTGGAAAATAAACGGTTCTGTAGAAAGAGTAAGAATAGTCACATGCGTGTCAGGATTATACAGATTCTGGAGAATCTGGCCTAAGCAAACACATAGAGGGTCTCCACTGTATGTGTGAATCGTGTGCCAGTCTGGTGCCAAGGAAGAGAAAAAACTGCTGCATTTCCCAGGATAACTCTGGAGATGAAAGGTGGTATAAGAAAATTGTAGAGACCATTGCTCTAAGTGATAGAGCTTCACTGAAGTATTTTAAGAAGAAAAATAACATAATAGTGGGAGACGAAAGTGGTCATTACCTGACATGGCATCATAATTGCTGATGGATCTCCCAGTGATTCTGCATCCTAGCGCCCACGCCCTTGTGTGATCCCCTCTCCTTGAGTGTGGGCTGGACCTAATGCTTTGCTTATAATGAACAAAATACAGCAACAGTAATTGGATTTTACTACTGTGATTAAGCTACAAAAGCCTATGACTTGCATCTTGCCAACCCTCTTCCCCTCCTGCTGGCACTCTGTCCTGGCCTCTTGCTTGCTTGTGGTGGTAAAGGGAGCTGCCTTGTTGTGAGATGCTTTATGAAGAAACTCACGTTTCAAGGAACCAGGTGAGTCCTCAGCCCAACAACTCACAAGGAACTAAATCCTGCCAACAACCCTGTGAGTGAACTTGGAAATGAATCCTTCCCTGTCAAGCCTTGAGATGACTGCCTTCAAACAGCTGCCATCACACATACCCACACACATACCCGCGCTTGCACACACACACACACACACACACACACACACAGGCACAGGCACATACACACACGCACTCCTCCTTTCAGCACCCTACTGGTTTGGAGCTATAACTGACAATATAGAAGGGGGCTCAGTGCTGGTAGATGGCTCTGAATTGGCAGTCTCCTCCCGTTGTATTTCAGTGCATTTTGAAGGGATAAGTCTTCTTTCCACCCAACCCTTAAGTAAAGTGGTTTAATCAGGTGGTCATATTCTTTTTCCTAATGCTTAGATAGAATTAGCCACACAGAGGGAATAACAATATTAGTTGAGAAAAGATTATGATTGAAGGAAGGGGAGATTTCATACGTCTAGGAAAGCCTGGGTGAACAGCTAAACATCGATATGACTCTGAGTGCATGGAAGAGAGAGCAAAGACTCAGGAAGTAAGAGCAGCATTAAAGGGAAGCCAGTTTGCATGAAAAAATACAGTCCACATGCTGTCTCTGGCATATATATCCAAGGATACTACTTGTTTTATAAATGAAAATGTTAGCTTTTATAGCATGAAATTAAGTTATATCAGGTAAAACTGATGTCTTTTAAGTTGCCAGGCTCTTTTTGTTGTTTAAATTATCTACTAATAGAACTGCTAAATAGGGCTCAGTAACCAGAATCATACTTAACGGTGCTCAGGGTTCAATAGGTTAAATGTTCCTATTCTTGAATCAGCAGACCAGAACTAAGCATCCAAGTACCAGGCATGGATCTGGAATAACAGATCCAGTGAAACAGGTTTCAGTGGTGCTCACCTGGTACAGGACCATGGGCAAAATGCCAGGTAAACACTGTGATAAAAGCACTGTGATGGACATTCAAAATTGGAAAGGATAAAGTTTTTATTGAACTGCAGAAGGTTTTCTCTATGGCCTAAAATTTTATGAGAATGAATTATTTATACAATAATAAAAAGCTATTTTTGTCATTTTAACATGGGAAAAACACAAATACCCCCAAGAGCACTGCAAAACAGTATCTTTGTGACAGTATCCATCAGGCCAGGAAATTATTGGGCTAATTTGAGTCTCCAGCAAAATTTTCACTTTGTGATGGAAAAAACTGAATGTTTAAATACTAAGGTCTTCATATACCCATGCTCCATTTGATGGCTTCTTTCCTACTCCAGGGAAAGGGATGTCCTTGAGATCAATCTTCTTCTCCTTTAATATTTATCTTTTTAAAAAATCTACTGAATATTGACTCACTCTCTTCTACCTTAGTCTTGTCTTTTCTCTGGGTCTTTTGATGATAGATGCTGGTATCCCTCTCTGTCATTCACTCCAATATTGTTTATTTGTTTGTTGTTTCTCCCTCCTTTAAGCTGAGTCTTACAAGTCAAAGTAAATTACTCACTCAGTACCATTTAGAGAGGGTGGTCAATAGTAACATTTCTGATAATTTCTCCGGTAACACCTATGTCATTACAGAGCTCTCTCCAGGGACATAAAGGCTTTAGGTATCTCATACTTGAGTTACATTAGGCCAACTGACCTAAAATCAAGGTACATTGTTATATTCCAAGCTGCTTCGTCGGCACATGTTGGTTGAAATCTACTGCCCCTCCATTGCTCTGGCTGCATTTCTGTATACCTGTAGGTCAGGTTCTCAAGGTGAGGCAGTAGGAATCCAAATAACGTATTCCCAAATGGTCATTATAATAACAAGACACTTCTATTTTTATATTTTTGTCAGGGTTCGGAGTCCCATTAAAAAGACCTCTCTCTGGAACACTGATTTAAAATTTTTATTGACCAGGTTTATTTTTAAGAAGCAATTTAGGGTAGTCCTTTGATTTCCAAGAGAAGCGTATAAACAAAGATAACATGACTTAGAATTATTCAGCTCTGCAAAAATTGCATGAAATGCATAACTTTATGACTATTAAGATGCTTAGGGGGAAACAAATTAAAGAAAGACTACATGATTAAAAATAAAATATTACAAACAAGTTGAGTGCCAACTATGTTGTATGCATTAGAATAGACCAACAGAACTATGGCAATTAGAAGCTAGATAAATTACAAAATTATAATTGTAAAAATAGAAAGCTAGGACAAAAAAAAAGAACAAGAAAAACTAAAATCTATGGGTTGGAGAAACCTCCCATTGTGGGCTTGAGTGTTGGCAACGTTTATTTCGGAGTGCCTTTTCTGATTGTGGCTGGGGGCTTAGAATTGGACCTGGCCCAGCTTATCTGGGGGTAAAGTAAGCAATGGAACACGTGAGTCATTTTCCCGATGGCATATTTGCTGAGTTCTTGTGCTGTATGCAAGAATGAGGGACTATGCCAGAAGATTCAAATGCCAGAAATCTTCCAGGATCTCATAGTGATTGAGAGATAAAATAATTGAAAGGGAGGGGGAATAACTCAAACACATGGACAGACCCTACCTCTCCCAGATATTTTTCGGCTTTTAAAGTTGCATGGTGTAAGATGCTAAATAGCTAAGCTCAATATTTCTGAAAGTTAGAACCTAATATCCAACAGAATTTTAAGGCTAAGTAGAAACAGATTCATCCAACTCTAAATCAGAATTCCACGTGGTCCATATTTGAGAAACAGGGATGAACCAGAGGTGACAGAGTCTTACCAAGCTATCAATACAACTTACTCCTACCCATTTCCATCTCTAATTATATTAATATGGCCTACTCCTTATCTTATCCAAATAATAGGGGAGAGTGGGAGTATATTCTCTTGAACCTAACATCATCTGAGTACTTCATCGTTCTTTTTTTTTTTAAGCATCTTTATTGGAGTATCATTGCTTTACAATGGTGTGTTATTTTCTGCTTTATAACAAAGTGAATCAGCTATACATATACATATATCCCCATATCTCCTCCCTCTTGTGTCTCCCTTCCACCCTCCCTATCCCACCCCTCTAAGTGGTCACAAAGCACCGAGCTGATCTCCCCGTGCTATGCAGCTGCTTCCCACTAGCTATCTGTTTTACATGTGGTAGTGTATATATGTCCATGCCATTTTCTCACTTAGTCCCAGCTACCCTTCCCCCTCCCCGTGTCCTCAAGTCCATTCTCTATGTCTGTATTCCTGTCCTGCCCCTAGGTTATTCAGAACCTTTTTTTTTTTTGATTCCATATATATGTGTTAGCATACAGTATTTGGTTTTTTATTTCTGATTTACTTCACTCTGTATGACAGACTCTAGGTCCATCCATCTCACTACAAATAACTCAATTTCATTTCTTTTTATGGCTGAGTAACATTCCAATGTATATATGTGCCACATCTTCTTTATCCATTCATCTGTTGATGGACACTTAGGTTGTTCCCATGTCCTGGCTATTGTAAATAGAGCTGCAATGAACATTGGGTTGCATGACTCTTTTTGAATTATGGTTTTCTCAGGGTGTATGCCCAGTCGTGGGGTTTCTGGGTCATATGGTAGTTCTATTTTTAGTTTTTTAAGGAACCTCCATACTGTTCTCCATAGTGGCTGTATCAATTTACATTCCCACCAACAGTGCAAGAGGGTTCCCTTTGCTCCACACCCTCTCCAGTGTTTATTGTTTCTAGATTTCTTGATGATGGCCATTCTGACCAGTGTGAAGTGATACCTCACTGTAGTTTTGATTTGCATTTCTCTAATGATTAGTGATGTTGAGCATCCTTTCATGTGTTTGTTGGCAATCTGTATGTCTTCTTTGGAGAAATGTCTATTTAGGTCTTCTGCCCATTTTTGGATTGGGTTGTTTGTTTTTCTGATATTGACCTGCATGTACTGCTTGTAAATTTTGGAGATTAATCCTTTGTCCGTTGCTTCATTTGCAAATATTTTCTGTTCTCAGAGTTGTCTTTTTGCCTTGTTTATGTTTTCCTTTGCTGTGCAAAGCTTTTAAGTTTCATTAGGTCCCATTTGTTTATTTTTGTTTTATTTCCATTTCTCTAAAGGTGGGTCAAAAAGGATCTTGCTGTGATTTATGTCATAGAGTCTTCTGCCTATGTTTTCCTCTAAGAGTTTTATAGTGTCTGGCCTTACATTTAGGTCCTTAATCCATTTTAAGTTTATTTTTGTGTATGGTGTTAGGGAGTGTTCTAATTTCATTCTTTTTCATGTAGCTGTCCAGTTTTCCCAGCACCACTTATTGAAGAGGCTGTCTTTTCGCCATTGTATATTCTTGCCTCCCTTATCAAAAATAAGGTGACCATATGTGCGTGGGTTTATCTCTGGGCTTTCAATCCTGTTACATTGGTCTATATTTCTGTTTTTCTTCCAGTACCATACTGTCCTGATTACTGCAGCTTTGTAGTATAATCTGAAGTCTGGGAGCCTGATTCCTCCAGCTCCGTTTTTCTTTCTCATGATGGCTTTGTCTATTTGGGGTCTTTTGTGTTTCCATACAAATTGTGAAATTTTTTGTTCTAGTTCTGTGAAAAATGCCATTGGGAATTTGATAGGGATTGCATTGAATCTGTATATTGCTTTGCGTGGTAGAGTCATTTTCACAATGTTGATTCTTCCACTCCAAGAACATGGTATATCTCTCCATCTGTTTGTATCATCTTTAATTTCTTTCATCAGTGTCTTATAGTTTTCTGCATACAGGTCTTTTATCTCCTCTAGGTAGGTTTATTCCTAGATATTTTATTCTTTTTGTTGCAGTGGTAAATGGGAGTGTTTCCTTAAATTCTCTTTCAGATATTTCGTTGTTAGTGTATAGGAATGCCAGAGATTTCTGTGCGTTAATTTTGTATCCTGCTACTTTACCAAATTCATTGATTAGCTCTAGTAGTTTTCTGGTAGCATCTTTAGGATTCTCTCTATATAGTATCATGCCATCTGCAAACAGTGACAGCTTTACTTCTTCTTTTCCAATTTGGATTCCTTTTATTTCTTTTTCTTCTCTGATGGCTAACACTTCCAAAACTATGTTGAATAATAGTGGCGACAGTGGACAACTTTGTCTTGTTCCTGATCTTAGAGGAAATGGTTTCAGTTTTTCACCGTTGAGAATGATGTTGGCTGTGGGTCATCATTCTTTTATATACAATGTCCAACATGAAACCAAAAAAATGCCTAGATATGTGAAATGGCAGGTTAACACACACCCACACACACAAACCAGACAATAGGCACAGATCCATAGATGATGCAGTTCTGAATTCATCTGACAAAAATTCAGAAGCACTATTGCTAATATGACAATAAAATAAAGGTTAATGGACAATATGAAAAAAATTTAGCAAGGAATTTGAAAACATATGTAGAAATTCATATAGAATTGAATTCACGTTCTAATGTGAAAAGCACAATAATTGAACTTAACTGAACAGTTTAAATCAGGGTAAATACAATAAAACACAAGAAAGGAGCCTGAAGAAAGAGCCACACACAGAATCTAAACTGAAGCAAAGAGATTGGATAAAGCCAAACAAAGCATAAGAGACATGGGTCACAGTCAATATATTGGTATATACTCAAAATATACCTAATATACCTGTAATTGGAGACCAGCAAAGACAAGTGAGACAGAATAGGAAAGAAGCAATATTTGAAGAGCAATTGATCAAGAATTTTGTAAAGCCATAAAGGATATCAACCCACTTTTACAAAGATCAACAAAATGTAAGCAACATGATACAAAGAAAGCTATAGTCCAACTGGCAGACTATAGTCAAACTCTTGAAGTAAGACAAAAGGAAAGTCTTAACAGCAAGTAAAACAGTAAAAATAAGATTTTCAACAAAAGTACAAAAACTAAAGACAGTGGGATGACATCTTTAGCATGCTCAGGGTGAAATTATGCCCATCTAAAATTCCATAACCAATGAAAATGTACATAAAAATGAGGCATGATAAAATATATTTAGACAAATAAATATTGAGTGAATGTTTGACTAGCAGACCTGAGCTATAAGAAATATTTCAGTTCTTCAGGCTAAATAAAAGTTACTCCATACAGAAGCATGAAACTAGAGGAAGCAATGAAGTTCATCAAAAAACAACCTTAAAATATTGGCAAAAGAAGAAAATTTGATAATCTCAGTGAGCTCTGAATCTATTATGGAAACTATTTCTATAATTAACACATTTCTCACACACAAAAAATCACAGGACAGATGGATTATCTGGTAAATTCTTCCAAAAACTTAAGGAGTAAATAAGACGAATCTTACACAAGCACTTTCAGAAAATGTACGCAAAAAAGAAAAAAACAAAAAAACAGAACACTTCCCAATTTGTTGTGGGAAGGCAGCAAATATTGATGCCAAAATCTAACAAAAATATTAAAACAAGAGGAACTTTTGCTCTTATAGGGAATATTTACCATGAAATAGGTATGAGTAGTAGGCGTAAATGTAATAACTATGTGTTTTGGAATTTATAACATACGTTGAAATAAAATGTATGACAACAAAGAATGAGAGTGACTAAATAATGTTCAACAGTTTTAAGGTTTTTTCATTGTTGGAGAAGTGGTTAAAATACTATTTGAGGTGTAATAAGTCTGTAATAATATATTATAAATATTATAATTACAGTACTCGGGTATTCAAAAAGGTGTAACAGGTATTCTAATAAGCTGAAAAAATTAAAATAAATGATTCATCTAAAAGTGGAAAGAAAGAGAAAATAAAAAATAATGAAATAGTACAGTATGAAAACAGAAGAGTCATATCCAAAATTTGTAAAGAACTCTTAGAAATCAATTAGAAAAGTACAGATAATCTATTTTTTTCCCATGGTCAAGTGACTTGAAAACACACTTTATATTAGAGGATACCAAAAAAAACAAATCATATGAAAATCATTAATCATTGGTAAAATGCAAATTAAAATGACGCTAAAATACCACTGCACTCCCACAGAATACCTAAGATTAAAATGACCAATAATACCAAGTGTTGCAGAAGTCGTGAAATAACTGTGACTCTCATATATTACTGGTAGGAATGTAAATCTGAGCAACTCTATTGAAAAGCTGTTTGGAAATATCTATTAAGGCTAAATATTTATATACCCTATGACCCAACAATTCCACTCCTGGATATATACTCAAGATCAATGAATGCTTAAATCCATCAAAAGACATGCACAAGAATATTTGATCAACATTATTTATCATAGCCCCAAATTAGAAGCAGATGAATTGTCCAATTACATCGACATAAATCAACAAATTGCTGCTAATTCATAAAATGGAACACCTATATTGCAATTGATAGGATTCAGGATACACTACCAAAACTATGTCACCCTGGCAGAAAGAAATTTGAGATACGTCAGGTACAGGAAGTATTTTCTGACCTTTCCGTAAAGCAGGTCATAAAACCCTCATATGAGAGGTTCCCTCCTTGTACCCCAGGAAAGGAGCATCCTTATCTCCAAATAGGAGTGAGGGATGCCAAGGGGAGTCTGAATGCCCAAGCCTTGCTATTTTCCCCAGTTTACTACATTTACCCCATTTCCTTTTTTGTCCTATCGAATTTTCTCTCTTTTTGTCCTATCACTATTTTCCAGTCCTCATCAAACCTAGTGTAAAAATGCTCAGCTTTAACCGCATCTTCCTAACGAAGGCTACTGTGTCATGTAAAACTTCTATTAAAAAAATTTGTATGTTTTTCTGTTGTTAATCTGTTTTTTTGTTGTTGTTGTTAATCTGTTTTTTGTTACAGGGGCTCTAGCTGAGAATTTAGAAGGAAATGATATTTTTCCTCCCCTGCACAATAATAAAGAATGAACTATTGGTACATATAAGAATGTGATGAATGTTTAAAACATAATGTTGAATAAAAACAGCCATATGCAACAGGTTATATACTGGATGACACTATTTCTGTGAAGTTCATTAACAGACAAAATGAATCTAGGTGAACTGAGGTCAGAATAGGAGTTATCTTTTGATTGCAGTTACTGACTCTGATGACAATGAGATTTCTTGGGTCCTTGTGATATATTTTTAATCTGAGTTGTATTTTTGTGTGTGGACCTATGGGGGAACTCATTGAGCTGTATATTTAAGAGCTATACACTCTATTATGAGTAAATTATACATTAATATTAAGAAGGAGAAAAATAAATAATAAATAAAGGTAGTTTGCTTTAACAGATACCTACCTCTATGGCGTAATGATTACACATTTAGGTATATAACCAGCAGATATGACTGGCTCTTTATACCAAAATACATTTAAAATTTTTCCATACCAATGCTTTTTTTATGTCCAGACACACAAACCTGTAGGATTGCCCACCAACAGAAGAATGAAAAGGTATGCTTCACTGATACAGTAGAATAAAATACAGCAATTAAATGAATAAACTGCTGCTACACCTATAGTGTCACAGACTGTGCTTAAGTTCATATAAAGTTCCTCAGAAAAAAGGTGAATCTGTGGTGAAGGAAGTCAAACTTGTGTTATCTTTGGGAGAAGAAAATGACTGAGACATAAAAGAGGCTTCTGGGATGATGGTAGTGTTTTGTGTCGTGATTATGGTGGTCACATGGCTGAGGTCAGGTTGAAACATTCTTGGAGTTGTACATTTATCATTTATGCACTTTTTAGTATGTAATTTTGTGTTCAGTTGTTAGGACTGTGGTAATAAGTACCACAGAATGGGTGGCATAAAAAATATTATTGTGTCACAGTTCTAGAGATGAGAAATCTGAATTCCAGATGTCAGCAAGGTTGCTTCCTTCTGAGGGCTGTGAGGGTTATCTGTTATATGGCTCTCTCCTAGCTGCCAGTGGTTTGCTGGAAATCCTTCATATGCCTTGGCTTGTAGGTGTATCAGTCTAATCCTTCACCTTCATGGAATTCTCCTTCTCTCTTCTTACAGCCTTCCTTCTGAACATGTCTGTCTCTGTGTTCAAATTTCCCCTTTTTATAAGGACACTAATCATATTAGATTAGGGCCCACCCAAATTACCTCATTTTACCTTGATTACCTCTGTGAAGATCCTATTTCCAAATAAGGTCACATCCTGAGGTACTAGGGGTTTGGGCTTCAACATATATTTTTGCAGAAACGCAATTTAACCCATAGTAGATGTATACTTTTTTTAAAAAAATTAAATCTAGCAGAAAAAGGAGTGCAAGAATAGAACTGAAATGAATATCAAGGAGGACTACAATAAGCCTTGATGATGTAAGACCTATTTCTAAACCAAATGTTAGAATGGCTTGAAACATGTTAGAATTGAAAACTCTGGAGTTTTAAGACACATTTAGGATCTTTCACCCTCTTCATTTTTCAGCTGAAACACTTAGGCTCAGCAAGATTAAATGATTTAAGTTCACGCATGTAAATAGTTAATGGGAATTTGGCCTAGAATACCCACCTACTCCCTCCCCAAGACAACCACAGCCTCAAACAATTTTTCTCAAATTACTTCTAGAATATTAGTAAAATCACATTCCCTTAATCCTCTCTTGGTATATCTCTGTCCATATTTTTATAGTTTATGTAAAGAAAGCTAGATTAAGGGAACTTCATTGCAAAGGTGAAAACCAGAATGACATTTATGAAGATAGAACTCTCGTAACCATCTGGTATACACAAGGGTATCATACTAAATGGGATCAGAATGAGTTCCTTTTGGAAGTAAACCTTTCATAGACTGGGAAACTTTAGGGGAATCTTTCCTAGAATTTTTTTTTTGGCAGTACGCGGGCCTCTCACTGTTGTGGCCTCTCCCGTTGCGGAGCACAGGCTCTGGACGCGCAGGCTCAGCGGCCATGGCTCACGGGCCCAGCCGCTCCGCGGCATGTGGGATCTTCCCGGACTGGGGCACGAACCCATGTCCCCTGCATTGGCAGGCGGACTCTCAACCACTGCGCCACCAGGGAAGCCCCCTAGAATGTTTTAATAGAACGTTGGAGAATGAATTCTGCACAGCTGGCCAACGAAGGCAATCTAGATTGGTTACCAAAACCAGGTTTTAAATGGATTTGCAATCCTCCACAGTTCTTTGAAAAAGGTAATGGAAATTGTGATGAATTAACAAAAATCTTTTCTAATCAGGGAGCCCTTACATTGGCAACACATCGTGATTAACATCATCCTTCTTTCCTCCTTCCTTTTCTTTCTTTCTTTTTTATTTTCTATGACATCAGTCTTATGCAGATAAATGGTTAAAGGACTATGATTAAAACACATAATAGTTGAATGATATAAATCTTCTAGTCTTGTCAGAAACACATTAAGGCAATAAAAAAGAAATGTTAAGGAAGAATCTAGGTTAATGATGGAAAGGGCTGATTTTTGTATACCATGTAAAAATGACCTGGTCTTCCTGTCAGAGCAGATAACTAAGATGCTGGTACCGACAGTTCTGTTCTTTATGACTAAACCAGGTGAGGGAACATTTAGCAGGTAGGTTGAGGGAAGAAAACCATTGACCTTCTAACACATGTAAAGTTAATACTGTCTACACCATTAACTAGGAAATGCATGTAAAACTACCTTTATGATATGGTAGAGTGTGGTGAATAGAAGCCTGATTCACTAGATGATATTGAGTTGTGTTGAATTCATCTTCAATCAATCCCTCTATGCCTTGGAATGCTTTCATTTATTTTTCTCAGAAGCAGTAGATGTTCAGTTTTGGTCTATCCTTGATTTTAGAACTTCATTTGCTGGGCTCTGTAACGTCAGGAAGATGGTATAGGATAACTAGGCAAATAGTTAAACGTGTCCTCAACAGTAAGTTACTTGTACCTTTAATTGCTGTGACACCTATACCAGGCAGAGGCAGTTTCCTGAAGTGATCCAGGGCACAAGTAACTGCACATCTGAGGCAAATTTCCATGTGAGTCTGTATCATTTTGGTGGCTATTTAAATCCTTCCCATGCATACGAAGACCTAGTTAAAGAGATACAGGCTTTTGACATGTTAAGAAAATGACTTCACAGTGATAAACCACACCATGAACAATATAAATTTATTCTGTACCTCAGGAATGCAAAATAATAAAATTATTTAATATCTGCTCATTCTTGTTTAGAATGCCCTTTAATTTCAATCATAGATGAACCTGCGTCAGCTAGAAACCTGGATGATGGTTTCTGTCCTATAATATTGGTGGGTGACAGTATGTATATGTGATTTTGTGTGCGTGTGTGTGCGTGTGTTGGTGAACATGCAGTGATCTAGAAAATTAAGAAATTAGCTTTGAAGTAGTGGCATCAAGAAAATAATTTTCACACTTTAAAAAATTTTCAGTGGTATAATTGTTATACATCATGTCACCCCAAAATAAAATGTTTGACTCGGGATTTCTCATTGCACATCTAGTTATTCCACTGAACAGGTTGTGGGCTTTTAGTTTACTTATAACCTCCACTTTTCTTCTCCCCTTCCTCTCCTCCTGCTTCAGGGTCATTTTACATTACTTACCTCCCCAAATGTCCTTGTGTCTTTCCCTACTCCTCTTATGCTCTCCTGGACCCGTCCAGCTGACTTGGCATGGATGTTTCCATAGACGTCTCCAACAGTAACTCGGGGGTTGTCTCATAAGAAAGGTTGTTTTGCTTTTTCACCAGTTCTTTTTGGGTCCTTGGGGTGTTTTGACATAGACATTTCACCGAAGCCATTTGATAATTGATAATGTTTGGCATGCACACTTCCTCTTTAGGGCCAAAAATTTTCCTGAGTCTTATTTGAGGTTATGTCCCTGTTTCCTTTTATTCCTGCACTTAACTCACCAGCTTTTAGTTTTAACTATCCTGTGAGGTCTAGTTTAGAGTTTGGACTAAGGCACACATTAATTATAAATCTTATCTGGTCACTTTTGTTATGGCAGCTCAGAAAATGGAACTGGCCACATTTTGAGTTGGAGGTAAGGTTCAGGCATAGTGGAAGGGAGGTATACAGAATTTTCTTAGGGGAAAAAGAACAGATGACTTCTTTGCAGTTTAAGAGGCCAGAGAATGAATGTAGTAAGCCTTTCCTAAGTTCAGTATTCTATTTACAAAATCATAAGACTTTTATAAATTACCAGACTGCATTGCATAAACCAAATGTCACTGAACAGTGACCTTTCAAATTACCAGCACAACGGAAGCTGAGATCAGAAAGCTCAAAGTTAAAGCAAACACTGACAAGAAATCCGATAGAAATGACTTCCGTGTCTGGTCAACTTAACATAACATGACATATTGTAAAATGTGTTTGGCTTTTTAGGTAGAATAGCCTATAAAGGTTTAACTGCTTTTGAAAATATAATCTTTAATATAATCTGGAGATTCGTGGTATTTAGGTTATGTGGATAAGATATTTTCTAAGTCTGAAAGAGAGTGGAAAAGTTTACTATAAGAAAAACATTTAAAAGATGAAAAAGTTTACGTGACGAAGGTGAAAATAGGGAGGAGTGGGTTGGGGTATAGATGGGAACAGAATTGGAGGTTTGAGGAAAGGGAAGTTAAATTGCAAGAAAAAAATGGGAGCAGTTATATAAAGAGGTTTTTTTTTTATAAAAAAGGTCTAATCTAAATATGTTATTACAAAGATAAATTTAAAAAATACGTCATAAGGAATTTTGAATCAGAGTTCCAATTTTTAAATGTTATAAGCTTCTGTTGTTTTCCTATTTCCCATACATTTCTTTATGGGTTTTACTTGAATTGTATGAAAGTACAGATACCAATTTGTTTATAATGAAATTAAATTCATATATATGTATATATTAACATGTATTTATACATAGAGAATTTTTTGTTCTATACTTAAGATATATTCTTTAGAGATATTTTATTAATGATGAAATGAAAGGACAATTTTTTCTATGCCTTCATTTTTCTGATTTGAAATTTTCTGTCAACATTTGAATTTTTACCACCCAACATAGATACCCATCAATAACACAAAATTGTAAAACAGAATCTTTTACCATGTCTGTGTTTGAATAGATGACTAGAACATATGATGACTAATATGTTCTAAACACATATTTACTTTTTGTATATCTGTGTAAATGATTGGAAACGGATGGACGGAATATTTTAGAGATGTATCATTATATGTCAGATTTTGAAGCACATTCCATTGCTCTCATGTGTGAAGCTTGTTGAATGTGATGAACATGTTTCTCTTTCACAGCAAACATGTGTATGTAAGCCATCTATAGCAAGATTTTATTCTAAGTGTTTGAAAGGCTATTGCAACCATGGGATATTGCCAGGCAGTTAGTAAAAGGCAAATTGAGTCTGTTGAGAGATTAATTCACCAGCTGAAAGAAATACATTTGCCTCAGAGTCATCAGATATTCTACCCACCAAATTCATCCTCTGAGATAGCATCCCTAATGAGCTTCCTAAACCAATTAAACATAAGCAGGAAGCATCAGTCATCAAAACTATTTTCAGCTAATCAGCTGACTGCACAAATTGCATGGTGCTGAGGAAAAAAGGAACACTCTAAAAGTTGTTGAATTTTTTTTCTACTCTGTCCTTACTTTGTAGGCTTCTCGATTTTATGGATGTGGTGTTTTGCACAGAACACTGTAAATGAGTGCAGTGCTTTATAGTATATAAAGTGCTTTCCTTTGGATTATTATTCAATAGAATAAAATGAGCTTTAATGGGCTTAAGTGATTTGCTTAAAGGCACACAATTAATGTGTGGCTGGGACTCAAAATCATGCCCTTTCCTATGTTGTAATATTTCTGTAAATATGTATGTATTGATCAACTCTCTACCCTCCATGACAGGGGGATCGGTTGAAGTGTTCAAAGTGCCATCCTCTTTACATATGGACAAACTCAGAGCCAAGGCAGGATGAGGATGAAGGGAGACATTTTTACTCTGATATGGGTTCCCTCCTTCAAAGACAGAATTAAGTTAGTGATATCATGTCATATTGTTTATAATGATGAAGAGAACATAAAACAAGCATACGCAAAATTATAAACATAGAAATTCACACAATTTCTGTGAGAAAACCAAATTGCTCTGCAGTGGAATTTGGGTGCTGGGGGGTGCTGCTTTAGATATAATTTTTTTTAAAATCAGTATATTTTATGGGACCTTGACTGGAGGCTAAATTTGAACTTTTCATTATGGACTTATTTCCAAAGTATGTCAATGGTTGTTGTGTGAGGGGAGGGGCTAATTTGCTTATGTTAATTTGGAAAATGCAAGGTGAATCTCAACTAAACAGATTACTTACTGTAAGATTCCCCATGAGCCTTTAGTTCCTAGATCTCAAGAAGGGGACATAGGATGAATTTCCCAAACATTTCATTCCAGGACTTCTTTCTGTGACTCATCTATCCAGACTGATATTTCTCTGCTGGGTACATGTTGAAACCAGTATAGAGTCACAAAAAGCACTAAGGCAGAGAAATGACATGGTGAAAATACTGATTTGAGGAAAATAATATGCTGGTAGTAGGCAGGAGAGACCAATGTCCCCCCACAATGAGGGAGTTGGGGAGATAAGTTGTAATGATACCTGAATAGTGGAGGTGAGTTGTTCTATTTTAAGATGCAAAGTAGTAGAATACATTTTATATCTAACTACTGCTTACTGGTGAGCTAAAGAGTAACAAGGGCTGCAAATAAAGACTTGAGTGTGCTCTGTATACAGGTGAGAGCACAATCTGTTACGATGGGTTCCCAGAAAGAGACTAAAAAGAAAGAACAGGGGATTTACATTATTAGCTGAAACATTTTTACTGTTTTGGAAGTGAGGAGAAAGATGATCAAACTAAGGAGAAATCAGAATAGTTTAGTCCCAAAGAAGTGGCATTTTGAATAAGGGTCTAACTGCAAAAAGCTCATTGTTTTTGTTGATTAGAAATTTATTGGGAATTTTCACAAATTAAGTTTTAATATAATTGTGAGAATGAAAATGAACTACTGTGGATGTATGATGATTGAGAAGTAAGATAGGGAGCATTTAAAGCAGAATCTTCATGCAGAGGAGATGCAGATGGAGATGTTGACTCTACCAGAGAGAGATGGGATCACTGGGGACCTGGAAGCATGGATCAGATGGGATCGTGGATATATTTGGATAAGCTGATCATTCGTGAAATTCCTTTTGCCATGTAATGCAATGGATGTGACAGTGACATATTCACAGTCCCAGGGATTTGAGTAAGAAGTCTTGGGGCCCATTTTATAATCCTGCTGCACCACAGATGGTTTAAATTAAAATATAGTTTTATATAGTATTATTTCTTAAAAATATGAGTTTGTGTGCCTTAGATGTTTCTTGGAGTGTCACTGAAGTGATGGAGAAGATAAAAGTAGTAAATATATTAATTTTTTTAAAAAATATTTTTTTCTCTAGTGTCATCTATTATTTTTGCAAGTCAGTATAAATTAATGAATCATTCTCTGATAATTAATGCATTTAATTGCTTTCAACCAAAACCAGTTACCTAAAACAGTAAGTTTTGTTTTACATGTGCTATCTTTCTTTCTGCGTTTCTGAGTTCAAATTCACTGAGCTGGATCTTCGTGACTTATACATTGTTGGTGCTGTTTGTGAGATTCTTTCTTGTTCTGACCAAGGTCCCAGTAAAACATTGGAAGAATACTTAGGAAAGTAAAGGGGAAATAAAGTTGAAATTGGAAAACGTTGGGAAAAAGTGTCAGTGACAAAAGGAATAACACATCATCAGAAAGTTTGGCTTTTATTGTACGTGTAAGCTACGACTTTGAAAATTTTTAATGTAAATCATGTAATCGAATTCTTTATCAAATAAGTTTTCAATTATTGTGTTCTGAGTGCTTAAGCAATATTGCAATAGAATATATAATAACAAAGATAATAATTAGCAAAATATATTAATTTTTAATGTGGCAACACCATGCAGTTATAATTTAGGTATTTTTCTCATAATAAGAACAATGATCCAGGTATATTATTGTCTTTATTTTAGTAATGAAAGAGCTGAGTTATTCAGGGACTTGCCCAATGTCCAATGTCATATGATTAATATATGTCAGAATCAGGATTTAATTCTTGGTATGTTGGACCTCTGAGTCCCAGCCCTTTATGATTATGTTAAATAACAAATGATAAATGGTATTATTGTATTAAAAATTTATAACATTTAAATATAATTTTTATAATATAATGACACTTATTTTTCCTTTCCTTTTTCAGATTTTTGAATTTTTATATGCTTTATTACGTATCTGTATTTCCCCATTGCCACACCCCACTATAGGAAGTAGCATACATATCTGTGCATTAAACACAATAAGAAGCTTGGTTTAACTTAATCCCAAATTCACTTGACCATGGAAGAAGCCTTCTTTTAAAATTTAACACCTATTAACACTTGGGAAATGCTGATCAATAGAAATAAATCCTGATCAGAATTTTTTAATTATTGTCAAATTGTTTTAACATTTCATTTTTGTCAAGGAAAATAAATTTTAAGAAAATACATTTCAGAATTCGTGACCTAATTTTATTTTGAAAGTTTATCAATTGTCAAAGTCCAGGTGCTTAATCTTAGTGTTCTTTATTTGCTAAACATATTTGTCTTACGTGTACCGAGGATGGATTGCTCTTTATTTTATCAATATACAATGCCATCATTGAGTTGTGTGTTTGATTATTGTCTGCTAATTAATACTGTTATCTGGAAAATCTCTAAGAAATAAACCTAATACTTTCATGAAACACCCTGAAAATTTTAATGCCCATTAACTGTTCAGCTGCAATATATTTCATTCACAATATGGCAGGGCCCTCTAGTGCTCACGCTTGGTCACGTGTCCTCCAAAACTGCGTTAGAGGGGTAAATGTCACATATTGGATCATTTTACTCAGTCTTAGCTTTAAGTGAAATAGTCTATTATTCATAACATCACCTTTTGGAAAAGGAGTTTAGGCATGTCCAATACTATTCAAAAAAATTATTTTCCCCATGCTATAGGGGGAAATGTCTAGTTCATCTATTTTGCTCATAAAAGTAAATGAGATACTTGAGAACCAAGAACAAGAAGTTGGTTAAATTTCTTAAGTAATTCATATAAATGGAAGTAGAACCTAAGTCTTTTGTTCCACGGTTCAGTTCTGTGCCATGTCCATTGGTCTAAGTATTTAATCCATGAAGTTTAAATAAAACTATAAATGTACATGTCCAGAATTCTATATTCCTTTCACTGAATCTTTTCTGGAAGAATAGCACTCTTCTTTTTGGGAAATGTTGGACTGTTGGTTTACAAAACAGTACAATATTATCAGGCAATACACTGCAGAGGGGGTTGTGTTGTACTGGAGTTTGATTTACCCTGCTTAAACAGCGGATTCTCTAACCAAAGTATCCATGGGCAAGAAGACGTGGTTTTATTTGCTTTCCAAAGCTGTATCACAGAGCTAATAGGCAGACTGTAGCTCTTTACAGCTATAAGGTCTTGCCCATTATTTATTATTATTTCAGTAGTTTTTGATCTTTCTTGCATACTTGATGTGGTAAGGTGTCTACATCAAAACAGTGGATCCACATAAGAAAATAATTCTAATTTCTACATATTGTTGAATAGCATCCTTAAATGATTTGAATTTTCTATTAATAAATGTGTTTGGTATCCATGTTTAGCTGTTACAGGGTAGGTCACCCAAGCCCAGCAAGTGGGAACTTCACATGGGCAGTGGTGGCGACATGGCTGAACTGGTCAGCGGGGGCTGTGATGATGAAGATGGTTGCAGGGGATCAGGAAGTGGAGAAGTCAAGAGGACACTGAAAGTCACAGACTGTAAGTGTATGATTCTAACACCACTTCTGAAGCATGGATTTGGAGACATGATTAAGGAAAATTATTACTATGAATATAAAGAAATAATGGTAGTGAATTCAGAAAAATGCAAGAGGAATTGGAAGTGAAAATAAACCCATTTTTTAAGTTATTCAGGACATGCATTCTTGGGGTTTTTGTTTCTTTTTAACTAATGACTTTAAATGGAAATGATATTTTTCTGTGAAAAACTAGTGAATGACCATCAGTTCTGAGAATTCATAATTTTAAAGTGGGATAGTCTATAGGGTGTGAAATAGCTAGTATGGTGGGCAGTAAATGTATCTTGGTGAAACCAGGATGTGTGAGCCCTACTAAATACTAACATTCTGCAATTTTATTATATTATCATGCCATTAGATACATTTTATTAGGTTTTCATGTTCAAATTACAAAGAAACTGGTTAAATATATGGTTAGTTATAGTGAGAAACTACTTGGGTTTAACTCCTATGAACTGGTTCTTCCAAAAAAGATCTCACCAATTATTCACATTGTTTTGATCATGTGGGTTTAAAAACCATTTTTGGTATTGCTGGACTGGTCACTATTACAAATGATAAAACTACCAAATAACAACAACCAAAAAAATCACCAGATGAATTCCCTTTCCTTGTCTTCACATACAAAATGAGGAAGATAGGCTCTTCATTGTTATGTGCATGTATATGTTCACACAGGCAAGACAACCAAAGTTATCAACTGAGAAAGAAGTGTGAAAGTTAAGGTACCCAGAGCAGCTAACTTTCAACTATTCACTTAATTCAGGTCATACCAAAGGGGATTACTTTATACAGTAATCTTCTGGACCTGTGCAGCCCTATCTGGAGGCTGGCCTGATAGTCTCCCTCTAAATCACAAAGGGCTGCTTTGGACCTGTTAGAAATGTCTTTTCATGACTTTGGTGGGAGAAGAATTCATTTACTTTTCAGTTCTCTTGTAGTAAATTTAGAACACTACCAACGCTTCAAGCATCAATACCCCATTCCTTCTAGGATTTTGTTTTGTAAGGCTAAAGGAATGGAAGCTGAAAGAGGTACAAAATCAAGACAATATAAAGGTACATGTTTTCCTGTTAGAAACAGTAATAAATTTAACATAGAAAGTAAATAGACGGGGTTTAGTACACTGGAGTAGCAACTGAACAAATGACCACAAAATTCTTTGATGTATTAACACAATTTTCTAGTGAAGATTACACATCTTCTACTCTTGTAGGAGCAGTAGGGATATGTGTTCTTGTTATTGGTACTAATATCATTTATCAGATTGATTTCTCTTGTTTTTCTATCTTTTGTTGTTTCGGCCAAAGAAAAGGAAGACAAAGCAAATGAAAAAGGGTTTTCATTAGGAAAAGAATATTTTTACTAAGAGTTAAAATGCCCTCCATCGTATTTTGGAATTATGATGCATATCTATTAGCATAATATTAAATAATCTTTCATTTTCACTTGATCTTGAGTACTTATATGTACCATAATTTCCTTTCCATTTGAATATTAGCAGGATTTTAAGGCATTGAAAATTATTATGCAAAATAGCTTAGGTTAAAATTTTTTCTGTAAATTGCATGTGTGTGTGTGTGTGTGTGTGTGTGTGTGTGTGTGGACTTAGCATTTTAATAGGGATTTTTCACTCCTGAATTTATTTATAAGCTCAAGAACTTGCTATGTATTAATAGATAATCTTTTTGGCTTATTTCACAAGAGGAGTAGAGACAGTGGAGGATATTCAACTACTAATAGTTTTCTTACAAAACCATGCTTGTCAAGGTGACAAGAATGAATTTTTTACTTTAAAACTGCATTTTCAATTACTGCTGAAATGGACAGGTATGGTACAAGCAACTATCCATCAGAATTGGGGAAATGTAAGAAATAGATGGTTTTCAGCAACTCCAGGCAAACATTAAAAAAAAAAATCCACATCTGCTGTAAGTGGGTTGCCTATCATGTTTCTAAGGGTTTATAGCTGTTGCCTTTCAATTTTTAATAAGTGGTTAGGAACCTACTGTGGATAGCCTGCTGAAATAAAGAGGGACATGCTAAGTAGCAAAGCGTAGGTCACATTTCTATTTTTATAAAGCACTGTAATAGTTTACCTGTGTTTGGCTCGTTAGATATATTGCTAAAGCATTTTATGATACAGTTTTAGGTGGCCTTAATGACTTAAAAATATTGTGCTCTAGAAAGTTTATCAAGGTGTCATTTGTGTTAAGAATTTGAAATGCACCATTATTTCTTCCTTACACTTACGTTTATTCTTTATAAGATACAAGTAGAACATAGTTCATTTGTCACTTCAAAATGTCTGATTAAAAATAATTATACATGTATATTTTTATTTATAGTTATATATAGTTACAAGGAATAATAGTAATACTGTGTCTTGTAAATTTAATGATTTTGCTCCATTTATGCAAATGTTCAAAGTTGGTAAATATCTTACTGACCAACACTTGAACTGATTTTCTGTTTCTGTTTTGGTTAATGTTTATTTCAGACAAGAGGGATTTATATATTTCAGTGTGCAATGTTTTACCACCAAAATATTTATGTACCTCTTAGGTATCATTTTGTTTTCGTCATCAATGTTATCAAATGATTTACAAATATTTAGCTTTTAAAACTATCTCTATTTATATCATACCTGTTGGCTATGATTCAATGTGAACTGATGTATTTATAATAAAAAACATCTATACTATGTAATGTTCACTCTTAGGAAACTGAAAATACTTTCTTATTTTAGTAGAGTGGTTTAAAAATCCTAATATTACAGAAATTTTTTTCTATATTTTTATTGCATCGAATTTGGCTTATAAATGTAGGTATGGTTATTTCACTAGTACCTTGGAATAGCAGGGTTGGAATGGCTTTGAACTTTCATTTCCCTTCATCTTGGACACTTGCCATCCTTTCAAAGTAGCTAAGGGATGGTAGGTTTTAAATGCCAGTGGAAGAAACAAGTTCTGTTCTTGTAGCCATGAAGAGCAAAACTATACTCACTACCATCAATACTTTTCAACTATTTGACTATTCTTATATCCCCAAATTCTGTTATTTTCAACTGTTATAAAACAAACCAAAGTGCCACTAAAGAGAGGCCATAGCAAAACTATCCACGTGTAGTTTTTTTGTTTTGTTTTGTTTTTTTGTTTTTTTTTTGTTTTTTTGCGGTACGTGGGCCTCTCACTGTTGTAGCCTCTCCCGTTGCGGAGCACAGGCTCCAGACGTATAGGCTCAGCGGCCATGGCTCACGGGCCTAGCCGCTCCGCGGCATGTGGGATCCTCCCGGACCAGGGCACGAACCCGTGTCCCCTGCATCGGCAGGCGGACTCTCAACCACTGCGCCACCAGGGAAGCCCCACGTGTAGTTTTGAAAATCTGCAGTAGCACTGCTTTCAATTCTTATGTGATGTTATAATTTAAATTGCAGTAACTCCGATTTTAACAAAAACAAAGAAAAAAAAAAAGTGTTAGCCGTGGTGTTCTTTTTTTTTTTTTTTTTTTTTTTTGCGGTACGCAGGCCTCTCACTGCTGTGGCCTCTCCCGTTGCGGAGCACAGGCTCCGGACGCGCAGGCTCAGCAGCCATGGCTCATGGGCCCAGCCGCTCCGCGGCATGTGGGATCTTCCCGGACCAGGGCATGAACCCGTGTCCCCTGCATCAGCAGGCAGACTCTCAACCACTGCTCCACCAGGGAAGCCCTGAACATTTTGATCTATGTTTTGCAAGTGTCTAATACTGAAGGGTCATGATAAAACCATAGAGAAATGCACAAGGAAACACATCCTGATCCTGTTCAATGTTCAAAGTTGTGAACACTTTGAAATTGTCATCTACCACAGTTTTTACACTACTTATGAAAATTATACTAAAGACAAATGAAATATATATCTAAGATAAATATATTTTAATTAGTATATGATCATTATGAATATTATTCTGATTATACATTTCCATTTTGGTTTCTAAATAATTGAGACATACTGCCTGCTTGCTGTTTTGTTAACAAGATTGTGTAATAGAATCAGGCTACCTGCTGAGTCATCTAAAATCATCTTTCATCCTCTTTACTACTATATATCACAGTCATGCATTTAAATAATAGAACTGAAATAAAAGAATTTGTCCTTGAATGCCTAAGGAATGATTTTCATTGCTTTGGCTTAGACACAGAACTGATGTTAAATCACTGAGGTGAGAAGGGGAGACATTAATTAAAGCTTAAGGAGCCTCCTAGCATGCATTCTGGATCAACCAGCTATTCTGTAAATCTCGTAACTAAATCTATACCACACCAGAGGACATCGAATAAAGAAATTATGGTCTCTGTTGACTAGCACAATGCTAAGTATGACTGTGTGATCAATATAGAGAGTCAAAAATGAAAATTTAAGAAAATATCCTCAGATACATTTGATCATGACTTGCCCAAAGTCATGTAGCTGTCAGTATAACCAGAAACAAACCATATTTGTATATAACCATATCCAGGTCTATTTTTTACATCATTTTGTTGCAAATAAACAGAATGATTATTGAAGTTGCAATATTACCCTTCAGTGAGGATAAATGGATAAAATGCAGAAACAGGTTAGGTATATTTTTAGCTCTTTAATCACTTCATTACCTCTAATTGTGTAGAAAGAGTAATTTCATATAGGTTTTTGACGGATTAAGTGCTCATCTAACTGTAAATAATTAAATAATAGAGCACGTGATCTGGGCTCAGAGGTTCTCACAGCCTCTTGTCATACAAATCATGTGGGATTCTTGGTAAGAATACGAGCATCATACAGGAGGTCTTATGTGGCGCATTCCTTATGTGTTCCCAGATTATTGCTGCTGGTCTTAGGACTATACTATGAGGAGCAAAAATGTATGCCCTTCTTCATTGCATCCCTTCTTTATTAGCATCTCTAAAATGAGTTTCTATTAAAGGAGCATGAACAGTTTTTTTTTTTACATCTTTATTGGAGTATAATTGCTTTACAATGTTGTGTTAGTTTCTGCTGTATTACAAACTGAATCAGCTATATGTATACATATATCCCCATATCTCCACCTTCTTGCGTCTCCCTCCCACCCTCCCTATCCCACCCATCCAGGTGGTCACAAACCACCGAGCTGATCTCCCTGTGCTATGCGACTACTTCCCACTAGCTATCTATTTTACATTTGGTAGTGTATATATGTCCATGCCACTCTCTCACTTTGTCACAGCTTACCCTTCCCCCCCGCCCCTGTCAAGTCCATTCTCTATGTCTGCATCTTCATTTTTGTCCTGCCCCTAGGTTCTTCAGAACCATGTTTTTTTTTTAGATTCCATATATATGTGTTAGTATACAGTATTTGTTTTTCTCTTTCTGACTTATTTCACTCTGTATGACAGACTCTAGGTCCATCCACCGCACTACAAATAACGCAATTTCATTTCTTTTTATGGCTGAGTAATATTCCATTGTATATATGTGCCACATCGTCTTTATCCATTCGTCTGTCAATAGGCATTTAGGTTGCTTTCATGACCTGGCTCTTGTAAATAGTGCTGCAATGAACATTGGGGTGCATGTGTCTTTTTGAATTATGGTTTTCTCTGGGTATATGCCCAGTAGTGGGATTGCTGGGTCATATGGCAATTCTATTGTAGTTTTTTAAGGAACCTCCGTACTGTTCTCCACAGCGGCTGTATCAATTTACATTCCCACCAACAGTGCAAGCGTGTTCCCTCTTCTCCACACCCTCTCCAGCATTTATTGCTTGTAGATTTTTTGATGATGGCCATCCTGACTGGTGTGAGGTGATACCTCATTGTGGTTTTGATTTTCATTTCTCTAATGATTAGTGATGTTGAGCATCCTTTCCTGTGTTTGTTGGCAATATGTGTATCTTCTTTGGAGAAATGTTTATTTAGGTCTTCTGCCCATTTTTGGATTGGTTTGTTTGTTTTATTGTTATTGAGCTGCATGTATAATTTTAAGATTAATCCTTTGTCTGGTGCTTTGTAAATATTTTCTCGCATTTTGAGGTTCATCTTTTTGTTTTATTTATGGCCTCCTTTGTTGTGCAAAGGCTTTTAAGTTTAATTAGGTCCCATTTGTTTATTTTTGTTTTTATTTCCATTTCTCTAAGAGGTGGGTCAAAAAGGATCTTGCTGTGATTTATGTCATTGAGTGTTCTGCCTATGTTTTCCTCTAAGAGTTTTATAGTGTCTGGCCTTACATTTAGGTCTTTAATCCATTTTGAGGTTTTTTTTTTGTATGGTGTTAAGGAGTGTTCTAATTTCATTCTTTACATGTACTTCATTCCTTTACAAATCTGTCCAGTGTTCCCAGCACCACTTATTGAAGAGGCTGTCTGTTCTCCATTGTATATTCTTGCCTCCTTTATCAAAAATAAGGTGACCATGTGGTTTATCTCTGGGCTTTCTATCCTGTTCTATTGATCTATGTTTCTGTTTTTGTGCCAGTATCATACTGTCTTGATTACTTTAGCTTTGTAGTATAGTCTGAAGTCAGGGAGCCTGATTCCTCCAGCTCTGTTTTTCTTTCTCAAGATTGCTTTGGATATTCAGGGTCTTTTGTGTTTCCATACAAATTGTAAATTTTTTTGCTCTAGTTCTGTGAAAATGCCTTTGGTAGGTTGATAGGGGTTGCAATGAATCTGTGGATTGCTTTGGGTAGTATAGTCATTTTCACAATGTTGATTCTTCCAATGCAAAAACATGGTATATCTCTCCATCTGTTTGTGTCACCTTTGATTTCTTTCATCAGTGTCTTATAGTTTTCCACATACAAGTCTTTTGTCTCTTTAGGTAGGTTTATTCCTGGGTGCTTTACTCTTTTTGTTGCAATGGTAAATGGGAGTGTTTCCTTAATTTTTCTTTCAGATTTTTCACTGTTAATGTATAGGAATGCAAGATATTTCTGTGCATTAATTTTGTATCCAAATTCATTGATTAGCTCTAGTAGTTTTCTGGTAGCATCTTTAGGATTATCTATGTATAGTACTATGTCATCTGAAAACAGTGACAGTTTTACTTCTTCTTTTCTGGTTTGGGTTCCTTTTATTTCTTTTTCTTCTCTGATTGCTGTGGCTAAAACTTCCAAAACTATGTTGAATAATAGTGGTGAGAGTGAGCACCCTTGTCTTGTTCCTGATCTTAGAGGGAATGGTTTCAGTTTTTCACCATTGAGAATGATGTTGACTGTGAGTTTGTCATATATGCCCTCTATTATGTTGAAGTAGGTTCCCTCTATGCCCACTTTCTAGAGAGTTTTTATCATAAATGGGTGTTGAATTTTGTTGAAAACTTTTTCTGCATCTATTGAGATTATCATATGGTTTTTATCCTTCAGTTTGTTAATATGGTGTATCACATTGATTTGTGTATATTGAAGAATCCTTGCATTCCTGGGATAAACCCCACTTGATCATGTTGTATGATCCTTTTAATATGCTGTTGGATTTTGTTTGCTAGTATTTTGTTGAACATTTTTGCATCTATGTTCATCAGTAATATTGGCCTGTAGTTTTCTTTTTTTGTGACATCTTTGTCTGGTTTTGTTTTCAGGGTGATGGTGGCCTCATAGAATGAGTTTGGGAGTGTTCCTTCCTCTTAAAGCAGCACGAACTCTTATAAAACACTGTCTACATTTATAAATTAGCATTACAAGAAAGCATCATAGGCACCAGGACATTAAGGACTATAACAGTTAGGCTGGTAATGGTGGCTTACCCTATATGATTTTTGGTAGCAGTCTCAGTTTGACTGTTTTCAGCTTTGAGTTTACTTTCTTTTTTTAATTTTTATTGGATTATAGTCGATTTACAATGTTGTGTTAGTTTCAGGTGTACAGCAAAGTGAGTCACTTTATGACACCAAAGGAAAGGCATCTTTTCTTTTCCATCTTTTCCATCTTTTCTTAGGGTCTGAAGGCGTCAGATTACACTGGCTTAAAGAAAACTTCATCTTGAAAGAGTACCTGAGTTATCTCAGCAGAAATGTTTCATCTTCATCAGCTCCTCCAGATTAAAATGAACACTAAAGAAATATCTTGCACTTCCCCTTTATCACGTTACATTCCAACAGAGAGAAATCAAAGTTTCATGTGAACTAAGAGAGAGGAGAGAGGGTATCGAAATGGTACATCTGGAAAACACTCTTTAGAGAAGACAGGAAAATGGCAATCTGGAAGCAAATAACATTTGACTGCAGTGTTTATGAGAAAGTGGCATTGGACAGGGTGGACACATTATTTGGTTTCAGCAATTGACAATAGAGAGGGGAAGGTACACTGTGAAGAGCAAACTCCATGAACAAAGACACAGTGGGGTGGGGAGAGGGGGTAAGGAGCATGCTCACAGAGGAACAAAGTTATTCAAATTGTTTGAAAAAATATTGGAAGTCTAAAAATGGATTAGAAATGTTACAACGGTTTTGAGTTCCAGAGTGAGAAGTTTGTATGTAATTTGGTAGGCCAAAAGGAACCATTAAAAGTTTTTCTGTGCGGTCATTTTGTTTCGGTATGCAGTTATTTGTACTAGCAATACAGTGAACTGATTAAGAGAAGAAACATGTACAAATAACATACATCTTGCACAAGTAACTTACCACTTACCTTGCACAAATAATTGTTCTATGCCTGAATTTCCTTGAGATGGGGATAGTAACAGTACTCTCCAAGAAGCATCCTTGTGAGGATTAAATGACTTCATCTATAGACATTACCGTAATGCCCAGCCCACCCCCACCCACTGAAACAAAAAAATAGTTGAGTGAAATACATAAAAAGTTTTCTTAATTGCTTCCATGAACTAGCAAGAAGAGAGGAATCTTCCATAAAACTAGGTGAAATCATAACAATAATGTAGAGATAAAGATAAATGTAGAGATAGAGATACAGATATAGTGACACACACATGCACACATACAGTTTAAGCGAAATAATAAAGTAAATTTTTATCTACCCCTCCTCCCAGTTCAAGAACAGAATATTTCCATACGTCTCTGAAAACAGACCACTCTGGGAGTTTACAGTGATCATAAGCAATATCTTGCTGGATTTTTCTGGGGTTTGTACTTTATTATAAATGGAATTATATAGTCTTTGTTGTTACACAGTGTGTTCCTTTTGCTTCAGTGTTAAACTTTTGAGGTTCACCTATGTTGGGTGTATATCTACTAATTCATTTTCACCAAAGTATCATATTCTAATTATGAATATACACACCCACTTATTTATTTTATTGTTGATGGATATCGAAGTTGATTTCAGTTTTTGAATATTGTGAATAATGTTGCTATAAACTGTCTTAAACCATCCTGATGATATCTCTTAATGCTCATGTGTAAGAGGCTCTGCAGTGTATACCTAGAAGTAGCATGACAGAGAAACAAAGCAGAGTATGCATAAGTTTCACTTAAGCTTTACTGGGAAATGTCAAACTTTGTTACTGGTTAACAAAGTGATTGTGTCAATTTATATTCTCACCAGCAAAAATGAAAAGTTCATCTTGCTCCCCATTTTTGCAAAAACTTTTTTTTCCACTCCCACTACTTTTATATATCTGTCCAAAGGATGGAAGTGGACAATATTTTATTCTATATTAGTTCCTATTCTCTTAATTGTACTTTTTTCATAAGTATATGAGATTCCTCATATACTTCCTCACCTGAAATTTCTTTTATATCAATAGCCTTTTTCTCTTCTACAGGGTTATTTATCTTCTTTGACAAATGTTCTCTGGACAAAGGTCAACTTCAGTGATCCGCTTACCTATTCTGGTTATGACCTTCAAGAAAGGCAGGATAGATTCTTGAATTTTTCTTTTTATTTAACCAGTTTCAAGAAAATGAATTCCTTGTCTTTCTCAGAAGGTGACCAATTCTTTTAATTTTTTAAAGTATCATTTTGAACTAAGTTTCAGAAACATTTGTAATGCTTATTGAAGTCCAGATTGTCCCACATTTTGCCAATTGATGCTTCTTGCATTTGACTCTTGAGTCCTTTTGACATGATCCTCAAAGTCTTGGCTAGTTTCATTACTTATAGTATAACAAGGAATTCCAAGCTGAGCTTGTACATTATCTGTCTTAGATACGGAGTCAGTCATTTTTACATGACCCCTTTATTTGTTTTATTATAAAACGGTTTTTCATGAGCACAGTCTGGGCACAAGGCATGATCCTCACAGGTACAGGTCATAATAGAAATAAATATCTCATAATTACTCATTTGCTTTAGTCTACATTAGATGTACCGTATTATAATAATACTAAAAATACCCCTACCAATTATGATTACTAAAATCAGTTACATTTTTGCCTATTTTATCATATTCTATCCCCATTTTATGGTGATAATAGATATAGATATTAATGTATATCAGACAGCCCTATGGATATATATATATGTATATATACAGATATACGTATCTATCTATATACATATATATAGATACATATATATATATATATTTATATACCTGTATTTCCTTGGCAAGAAACTATATCAATATAATACGGATACAGATATATTTAGGTCACCTACTATATCCACTATCTATTTGATGCTTACTACTAGTTCTTATGTCAAAGTTTCTCTAGTGCATTTCTTAAGAAGGACTGATGAGGAAAACATTTTACAAGTTTTTACTTGGTGATAAGAGTTTGTACCCCTTTTACATGAAAGTCGATTTTGCTAGCTAGAAGAATGCAGGCTCACAGTTTCTTTCTTTGCATTTCTTCACTATACACTGATGTCTATTCTGGCAGAAAGCATTACTGGCAAAATGTCTATGTTCTAATTTTCTTCCCTTTACAAGCAACATATTCTTTTTTCTTTCTTTCTTTTTTTTACCCTTTCAGTGCCCAGCAATTTGTTTTCTTTTTTTTTTTAACTGCAGTAATTTTAGAATATAGAATATAGCTTTCTGGGTAGTTTTAAGTGGACCCTCTCAGTAACATGGTATACTTTTAAAATAAGTAATACCAAATCTTTTTTTAGCACACTTTTGCTGAATTATAGTTATAAGTAATTTTTCTCTTCCCTTGTTTTGATTTTCCTCTTCAGAAGCACCTATTGTACATTTGTTGAATTGTATTTGCTTATTTTCAGTACATTCTCCAATACCTCTTATCTATTCTTAAATTTATTTTTGATTTTTTAAATCCACCTCCGTTTCACTTTCTGTTTCTCTTAAGGTATGAATAGCGATTTTCTTTTACTGTTACACTGCCTCTAGATTTTATTTATTTTTAAATGAATTTTTCTTCATTTTTTTTGAAGTCTCTAACTTCATTTCTGAATTTTTAAAGTTCTGACTTATTTAGTGTCTTGTATCCTTTTCTTGATAACTTTTAGCTCATTTAAAATGGTATGTGAAATTTTGGGTCTGGTTTTCTGGTGTGCTTTCACTGTTTGTAGAGATGATAGTAGAATACTATTTAACTTTGTATGAAATTTGGTCTTGATCCTTTTCTGTTGCTTATTTTTACATAAATTTAAATTCCCTAAAATTTTAGAAGGAGGCTTGGTTCAGACATATTTTCTAAATTTACTGAATTTCTAGTCCTATTATTTTCACGTAGTGTTAAATAATGTATGTGGTGGTTTGTTTTCTGAGATATTCTGGCTCTGTTCCCTCCCCTGTATTTACCCATCTCTTTTCTTCCCTAATTCTCCATTGTCCTTATCCCGTTAATTCTGAATTCTTCTAGTAGTTTCTCTTCTGTGTGGACCCTGAATGTTAAGGAAGACTTGCCAGATTAGTTTTGGGAGTTAAAAAGGTTTCAGAGACTCCAGACCCTGTAGTTTTATGTCAGCGTCCTTAAACTCAACCCCTATTAAGAGTTAGCAAAGAATCTCCCGTTCTCTGCTGTTTTCAGACTGATTTCTAGTGAATACCTGTTGGCTATTTGCATTCTTCTGTTTTCAAGTGTGTAACTTGCTCTGTTTCTTCCCACTGCTTTCTCCTGCACACATGGTGATAGCATGTAGGTTTTGTGGCTATTAGTAATTTGTCCTCACTCATTTGTTTGTTGAGGTTCATGAGGGTAACTCATGAGATGGGTTGGAAGTGGCATTTATGTGATTTTGATTTTACTAATTGTTCTGCCTGTTTGATGTAAGAATTTGGGAGTTTCCAAGTTATGCTACAACCACACTGCCAGCTTCCCCAGACCTTCCGGATCATTTAAAATGTTTAAGAAACCAGTGATGCTCTTGTTTCTCTTTGTTTTTCTAAGGAGAAGAGACCATTTCAGTGTTGAGAGCTTATGAGTAGTTGAACAATAGCTTTTAGTTATTTGTCATTTCAGACAGCCCATTTCAGTTCTTCTCGGAACACCCAGATACTTTTGACCAAATTAAACAACTTTGTTGTCTCTCATATCTTAGTGAAATGAGTGGAGGTACTTAATTCTTCTATCTTTCTTAAGACATATACTTTAAAAATTTAAGAAACTGTTATGGCTATCGGGCTGGTTATTTATCTGTTGTGTTTCGGCTCTAGGTAACCTTTTAAATTGTTCTGTGATTATGCAAACTGCATTTCCCAAACTCTGAACTAAATTCTTAAACTACTTGAGATCTATAAATTATATTTCCCAGATTATCTTGCCAGCCAGTATACTGTTATTTTTCTGCCAATGGGGTATACTAAAAGAAGATCAAAAGAAGGGAGAGGGGAAAATACATCCTGTTTCCAGTTCTTAACAAGATTACATCAACAGCATAGTGTCAATCCCCTGCCTCCAGGTACTTTTAGCATTTACAGTAGCAACTATGTTATACTCCTTAAAGGGACCTGTGCCAGCTCACTTTGCTTCGATTGATAATCTGACACCAGCAAGGTGGTGCCCATGGACGTCTGAACGTCATCCAAGAAGATCTATACTCTCATTGTCCATCCTGAGAAGTAAAATTCTCTTTCATTGCCCAGGTTCTGGTTATTCTACCTCCTGTCCTTCAACCCTAAGAATGGGAGCTACTCCCCATGATTACCAATATCTATGGTCTTCTTCAACACCCTCTTTTTGCTTCACTAACCTTTAAATAGCTATATACTAATTTTTGGTATTATATATCTCTAAAATATCTAGCATACTTCCTGTTCTGTTGATTGGATCCTGATACCGCTGGTCTTAACTGCATAAAGTTAGAATCAAAACAAAATATTATCTGAAAACCAATTAAGACTTTCCTCCTTGTTTTCAAGGGGATAAAATCCTTACAGTTCTCTCTAGATGTATATTCTACCATGTAGGTGAACACCTGTTTTACCATTTCCTCCCAAATCCCAGAGTAAAATAATCATATAGAAAGATAGGAGAGTTAATCTATTTATGCTTGGGCATATAGAACAGAGAGCAAGAGGAAATAGCGGTCTTCTGGTTGAGAAGTACTCTAGGGATCAGCTCTGGAACCACTGAGTCTTTGTTTTAATTTGACATGGTGCCTGATCCACCTGAGGTAATTTGAAGCTCTGCATGAGTGTCAATGGAACCACCATTTAAAACTACAGATCTGAGGGCTGACTGCTGGGACTATTGCGCTTGGGTCTTCCGTGGAGCCAAGAGTACACGACTGGGAAAGGTTGAGGCAGGACAGTCGAAAACTTATATACATACATACATAACAGATAGCAAATGGGACTGACAATGCTAAGGTACCAAATGTTGGTGCTTGGAAAACAAATGGAAAACAAATTCTAAGTCTCTTTTTTTTACTGTTATTAATTTCAGGTCCTCCTAGATTTGGAATATTTGAGTGAACTACCTAAGATACAGTCAATCACTTCTTCAATATCCTGTATATTTACCAGACATAGATTTCTAAAGTATGATTTCATTCTCGCAGCCAGCACCAAAACCATTATTAGTTCCTATGGCCCACTCAAGAGTATAGTTCTGTGTATGAGTTGTATTAACTATCACAGAGTGTAAGATCTTGAGGGCAATTCAGCCGGTACATTTTTATCTTTCCATACATCACACAACTATTTTTGATCACAGAGTATACAACTTCTGTCAGAATTATCACTGTGCTTGTTTAAAATGCAGTTTGTAGAATTCCACCCCCAAATACTGAATTAACATTTCCATGGCTAGAATCCACAAATTTATAGTTAAAAAGCATAATAAATAATAATTATTCCCAATAAACATTGAGAACAACTGCCTCACGGTCCTTACCACAATGCCTCTAAACATAAGACATTTAATGAATGTGCTCTGAATTGCATGATTGGGTATGAGCATAATCTACATGTCTCTAAGACACATCTTAATTAACATTAAAAACCAGATTTTATAATGAATTGGAAATATTGACATTAATTTTAGTCAAGACTATTAACTAAAAACCAAAATGAATATAAATCTGTTCACACTCAAGACTATAGCTGTGTTAAATATAGAATACATTTAATAAGCATAGTTTTCTTCAACAGCTACCAATATTTGTGAATTATATAAATAACTCTTTCGTATTTTCACAGAGTAGAGACCTGACTGTGGAATTATTGCATTAGTATAATGTGCTATTTTGAGTGAAAATTAATGTCAAAAGTAATTATTTGAGTGCTAATTGTTAAACTCGAGTATAAAGCCCTAAACTTAAGAGTGTAATTTTCTAGATTAATATGTAATGTCTCAATTTTGGAAGAGATACATTAACATACTATTGCTTGGAGGTAGTTTTTGATTGATTATGGTTTACTTCCTTTAATTTCCTTGTAACTCTAAAGTTTCATGCTAAATTTTTTTAGAATATAAATAATTATGTTTACCTATTAAGTAATATATAGAATTAATTCCACTTCTCTGGTTATAACTTTGCTAAATAATAGGAATTTTGTATCATGACATTTTTCAGAGTAATTATTAATAGTCCTTACCTTTATAAGTATATTTGATGGAATCTTATGGGGTTTTTTTTCTGAAATCTAAATTACATTATGGAGCTCATATGGGAATAGTATGGCTCTAATTTCATACAAATTTTGAGCTCCAAATTCAATTTTCATCACTAATGGCTTTACCCTCACCTGTATTTATCTTTTCTTTGATGTCAACCCCTTACCTCTCAATCCATCCATCCACTCATTGGTTCATTCAACAAATACTTACTTGATACTTCTACTGTGCTAGTCAGCATGCAAACTTTTGCCTCAGAGGGATACAGATGAGTAATCAGGAGATTACAGTAGAGTATAGAGAATTTTATTTGTGGAAAAACAGATCTTATGGGAGCATAAAGGAAAGATATCTTACACAACCTTAGGCTAATGGAATGTTTTCTCAAAGGAATTGAACTGTAATCTGCCACCTGAAGAAACAGTTATTAATAGGGTTATGAAGAGCCAGGAGCATGATCTCTATAGGAGGACAAAGCAGGAGCAGAAACCTGGTAACTAGAGAAAGTTGAGCATCATTAGGGAGCTACATGGAGTTCCAGAATGCTGTAATATATAATGTAGGCTTGGGATTGGCATAAGCCAAATAATGAAGAACTTATCCCTAGCACACCATGCCAAAAATCAATTCATTGATCCATTTGCACTCTAGCAAGACCTCTCTAATTGCAACGTTGAGAATGCGTCTAGAGAAAGCTGTTATTATAGTAATCCAGACATAATATGTTGATGACATAAGAGAAAATCAAATATCTTTTTTTTCTGTGGTGATTTCTTTACCTCTTCAAGTGAACTTGGCCACACGCTCATCTGCTGACTTAATACATTGTGCATATCTATATTATTACAGTAGAGTTTACTTAGGGTTCTATTTCTTCTTAGACCATGAGTTTCTAAAAATGGTACCCACATCCTGTTCATCTTTACATCCTTGAAACTGAATATACTGCATGCGTGAGCAAAGATGCTCAGAAAATCTTTGTTAAGCTAGTGTATGAATATATGCATGTGTAAAGAAAAGTATTTTGAAGTCATCAGGGGGAATATAATAAAACCACACTAGAGTAAAATGGGACTCATAAGAGCAAAAGTATTAGAAAGAGATGGAAAAGCTATAACATAAAATGATAAAAATTAACAAGAATTTCTACCGAATATTTCATTTTTCCAATATGTAGATTATCAAGACTATCATATAGTTCTTAGGGTTTATTGTATTTCAGGATGTCTTGTTGTCTTTGAAGATAACTTGTCATCATTGCACAATGGTCCTATATGTAGGTTCAGCAAAACATGTTCAAGATCAGTGAACAATGGCAAGAATAGTAAAAATCTTCCTATTTCAAAGATGAAGATTGTATGATCTAGCAATCATTTCCTTGGTACAAAAATCTGTATGTGAATGTTTTTAACAGCTTTATTCATAATTGCCAAAACATGGAAGCAACCAAGACGGTCTTCAGTAGGTGAATGGATAAACTGTGGTACACCCAGAAAATGAGATATTATGTGCCAAAAAGAAGTAAGCTATCAAGCCATTTAAAGACATTAAAAAAAAAACCTTAAATGTACTATTTCACTAAGCCCGTGTAAAAAGGCTGTAAACTGTATGATTCCAACTATGAAATCTGGAAAAAGCAAAATTATAGTGACAGTAAAAAGATCAGTGGTTGCCAGGGGGAGGGAGGGATGAATAGAGGAAGCACAGAGGATTTTTAAGGCAGTGAAAATACTGTCTATGATACTAACTTGACCCTTGAACAATGCAGGGTTGGGGCACTGGCCCCCCTCCCCTGCCCCTGTGTAGTCAAAAATCCACATGTAACTTTATAGTCAGCCCTTCCTATTCCTGGTTCTGCATCCTTGGATTCAGCCAACCTCGCTCGTATCATGTAGTGCTGTAGTATGTATTTATTGAAAAATATCCACGTATAAGTGGATCCACTCAGTTCAAACCTATGTTGTTCAAGGGTCAAATGTATAATGATGGAAACATGTCATTATACATCTGTCCAAACTCATAGAATGTACAATACCAAGGGAAACTCCTAAGGTAAACTATGGACTTTGGGAGATAATGATGTGTCAGTCCAGGTTTATACTATATATATTGTTTTGTTGTATAGTTGTATAGTTATTGTATAGTTTATACTATATATATTATAGATTGCACTCTACTGTCTTCTGAATCAGGTGGATTACCAGAGCTCCAAGCCTTTCAGAAAAGATCAACTGTTGTTTTAAATTGACTTTTTAGCTCAATTTAATTTTGTTCATTTTAGCTCAACTTCAGCTTTCCCTGTCAAGTTAGGACAAAGAAATAGCAGACAGGAAAAAAAAAAAAAAAAAAAAAAAAAAAAGGACAGTGTTTGTTTTAAACTGGAAGACCTGTAAGTGGAAGTGCCATATTATTAGCTAGATCCAAGAAAAAGGTCCAAATCGTGGGTGATTCTATGATCTCTCACTATATGAGGGCAAATTAAGTGGAATAGCTGTCACCTGGTGATGGTCAGGTCTGATCTAACAGATTTGCATTTTCAGGGTAGCAATAATTTTCTTGTCTCCAGTCATGGTCCTGATTAGTAGCTGTTGGAAGACTGTACTGCTAGATGGATGAGCCTGTCTATCTTGCCAATGGTAGATAAGTAACTACGTCGCCTAGTAAAAGATCTCAACAACTCTTCCCCTTAAGTATCTTCAGTATCTATTTTTAAAGAACCTACTATCTAACCTCTAAAATTATGTTTAAATATCTTTGAGATTTAAAAATTTGCATTCCTCAATGATGCATTTCCTTTATGCAGAAAATCTTTTATTTTGTCTTATTCTATCTTTTATTTCAAAGATATTGGTATGAGATATTACTAAAAGAGAACAAAAAGAGAAATCATTAAGACAACACACTAGTACTATGAAGATGAACTCTGAAAACTAAAATCATTTAAATATGGGATAAACTTTGAATTCCTTACCTTTCATTCAGTATTAGCATGAAGTTTTTGTTTGCATTATTTTATCTTATAAAATTTGTCAGATGTGGAGAGAAATGTAAAGTTGACATTTTGGCTTCTTGGGTATTTTTTCCCAAGAGATAGTTATATCTAAGACTTAGACGAGTCATCAAATAACAATTATAAAGAAAAGGGGCAATTTTATTTTATAATTTGAAATAGCATAGCTGTCATTAATGAAAAAAACAACAAAAGCTTCTTTTTATTTAAAACTATATTTTTATTTGATTTTTAAATCTGCCTTTTAAGTGTATATTGTTCAGCATTTTTGAAGGTTGAATTACAAATTTGATTGGAGATTTGTTTTCTTAAAGTATTCATTTAAAATATAATTTTTAATAATATATTTCTCTGGCACTTAATCATTCTTTTGTCATAGTCAACAGTACAGAATATTACAATGCAGATAACATCAGGAAACTTTTTTCAAATAAGTCTTCCACCTGTAAGAATATTTCTAGGAAAATGTTTGAATATAGATGTTTAGTAGTGTCTTGAATTTGTAACTTGGAAAAATCAACATATTGAAAGCTGTTGAGATAATCGTGGGTTTTTTTATCCTTCACTTTGTTAATGCGTATATCATGTTGATTGATTTGCAGATATTGAGCCATCCTTGTATCCCTGGAATAAATCCTACTTCATCATTATGTATGTTTATTTTTATGTATTGTTGAATTCTGTTTGCAATATTTTGTTGAGGATTTTTGCATCTATGTTCATCAGGGATATTGGCCTGTAGTAATTTTGTTTGTCTGTTTATATGGTATCTCTGTTGGGTTTTGTTTATCAGGGTAATGCTGGACTCATAGAATGAGTTTTGAAGTGTTCTCTCCTTTTCAATTTTTTGGAGTAGTTTGAGAAGGATAGGAGTTAACTCTTCTTTAAATATTTGGTAGCATTTTCCTGTGAAACTGTCTGGTCCTCAAATTTTGTTGAAAGATTTTTTATTTCTGATTCAATTTGGTCTGTTCAGATTTTATTACTAGTATTTGTTCTGTTCAGATTTTCTATTTCTTTGTATGTTTCTAGGAATTTGTCCATTTCTTCTAATGTTGTCCAATTTGTTGGCAAATTGTACAACTGTTTTTAGTATTCTCATAATTCTTTTTATTTCTGTAATATTGGTTGTAAATTCTCCTCTTTTATTTTTGATATTAGTTATTCTAATTTTATTTTATTCTAATTTCTCTTTTTCTTGATGAGTCTAGCTAAAGGTTTGTCAATTTTTTTATCTTTTCAAAAAAACCAGCTTTTGGTTTTACTGATCTTTTACATTGTTTTCTTAATCGCTATTTTATTTACTTTCTCTCTGATCTTTATTATTTCCCTTTTTCTGCTGACTTTGGGCTCTGTTTTTTCTTCTTTTCTAGTTCCTTTAGGCAGAAATTTAGGTTGTTTATTTAATTATTTTCCTGTTTCTTGATGTAGACCTGTATTACTGTAAACTTTCCTCTTAGAGTTGCTTTTTTGTGTCCATTAGATTTTGGAAAGTTGTGTTTCCAGTTTCATTTGTCTCAAGATATTTTTCTTCATTTCCTTTTTGATTTCTTTGCTGACCCATTTGGGTTTTTTTAGTAGCATATTGTTTATTCTTTACAAGTTAATGTTTTTCCATTTTTCTTTCCGTATTTCTAGTTTCATACCACTGTGGTCAGACAGGTAGCTTGATATGATTTCAGTCTTCTTAAATTTTTGATTCTTTTTTTCTGGCCTAGCATGTAATCTATCCTGGAGAAAGTTCCAGTGTGCTTGAAAAGAATGTGTATTTTGCTCTTGCTGAATGGGTGTTCATCTTGTCTAATGTGTCATTTAAGGCTACTGTTTCCTTATTGATTTCCTTTCTGGATGGTCTATCCATTGCTGTAAGTGGGGTATTAAAATCTCCTACTATTATTGTATTACTGTCAATTTTTCCTTATATATCTGATAATATTTGCTTTATATAGTTATATGCTCCTATATTAGGTGCATATATGTTTATGAATGTTATATCTCCTTCTTGGATCGATCCCTTTATCGTTATATAATGCCCTTCTTTGGCTTTTGTTATAGACTTTGTTTTAAATTCTACTTTGTCTGATATGAGTTACCCTAGTTAGCTTCTCATTTCCATTTGCATGGAGCACCGTTTTCTACTCTTTCACTTTCAGTCTGTGTATATCTTCAGCTCTGATGTGAGTCTCTTGTAGGCAGATGGGTCTTGTTTTTATCCATTCAACCACCCTGTGTCTTTTGATTGGATCATTAATCAATTTACATTTAAAGTGATTATTGAAAATTATTGGTTGTTTTGTAGTTCTTCTCTGTTCTTTTCTTCTTTTAGTCTCTTCCCTTGTGGTTTGATGATTTTCTTGTGTTTTGTTTGGGTTCCTTTCTCTTTGATTTTGTGTATCTATTGTAGGTTTTTTATTGTGTTACTACATAGATACATATTATATATATACATATTATATATATATATATATTTGTTGTTGTTAAACTAATAGTCATTTAAGTTCAAACACATTCTAAAATCTCTACGTTGTTTACTCTCACCCCTCATGTCCCATGTTCTTGATGTCATATTTTATATCTTTATGTGTATTCCTTAACTGTTTCGTATAGCTATAGTTGATTTTAGGATTTTTGTCTTTTAACCTTTGTACTAGCTTTTTTAAGTGGCTGATCCACTGCTTTTACTATATATTTACCTCTACCAGTAAGATTTTTTTTCTTTCATATATTTTCTTATTTCTTATTACAGCTTTTTCTTTTTCACTTAAAGAAGACCACTTAATATTTCTTGTAAGGCTGGTTTCATAGTAATGAATGTTTAATTTTTGGAACGTTTAAGTTTTGGAGGAAACTTATGCCTCCTTCAATTCTGAATGATAACCTTGCTGGGTAGAGTGTCATCGGCAGTAGGTTTTTTCCTTTAACCACTTTAAATATATCATGCCATTCCCTTCTTGCTTGTAAAGTTTCTGCTGAAAAATTAGCTGATAGCCTTATGGGGGTTCTCTTATGTGTGACTCTGTTTTTCTCTTGCTGCCTTTAAAATTCTCCCTTTATCTTTTGCCATTTTAGTTATGATATGTCTTGGTGTGGGTTTCTTTGGGTTCCTCTTGTTTGGGACTTTCTGTACTTCCTGGACTTCAGTCTCTGTTTCCTTCTTCAGGTTAGGAAAGTTTTCAGCCATTATTTCATCAAATACATTTTCTACCTCCTTCTCTCTCTCTTCTCCTTCTGGGATCCCTATAATGTGAATGTTAGTACACTTCATATTACCTCAGAGGTCCCTTAAACTATCCTCATTAAAAAAAATTCTTTTGCTGTTCTGACTGTGTGATTTATTCTGTCTTCCAAGTTGCTTATACATTCTTCTGTATCACTCAATCTGTTGTTAATTTATTCAGGTGTATTTTTCACTTCAGTTACTGCATTGTTCAGCTCTGATTAGTTCTTTTTTGTATTTTATAGTTCTTTGTTGATATTCTCACTGTGTTTCTCTATTCTTTTCCTGAGTTCAGTGAGCATTTTTATGACCATAATTTTGAACTCTTTATCAGTTAAATGACTTATCTTCATGTCATTAGGATTTTTTCTGGGTTTTATCTTGCTCTTTCATTTGGAACATTTGTCTTCTCATTTTGACTTTCTCTGTATGTTTCTATGAGATTAGATGAAACTGTTACCCATCCCAGTCTTGAAGACATGTCCTTGTGTGGGAGTGTCCCTATACAGTCTGTATGTGCCCAGTAACTTTGATGGGAGAACTGGATCTGATGAGAGCCCTGCTGTCTGTGGCTTCCTCCATGGTGCACTGGTTCTTGCCACCTTGGTGAGGAATGGGACCAGGGAGGATGGAGCCAGAGCTTGGCATGAGTGGCAGCTTCTCCCATGGAGTGATGGCAGTCACTGCCTTGGTGAGGAGTAGGGCTGGGGCAAGAGAGGCTAGAGCCAAGGCCCAGTGTGGGATGGGGAGTGCACTGAGGTGGTCCTGGCAGACCACCCAGATCATCAAGTCAGTTTTCTATCTGCTGCTCTGTGCTCAGACTGAGAGTGAGCAAGTCTGTACACTGCCTTCAAGACCATAGTCTTGGTTTCCCATAACACTCTGGTAAGCTACACTTGTTTTCATAATTAGCTAAGGGGGCTCATCTTCCATACCAGACCTCAGGGCTGGGGTGGCAGATATGGAGCACAAATCCCTTGCTCCTTGGAAAGATCCCTGAACCTGTGATATCCCCTCCTCTTCTAGGTCACCCACTAGGGGTATGAGTCCTGGCTAAATTGCTTCTTCTCCTACCTATCAGAATACATATGGTTCTTTCTTTATATCCTTGATTGTAGAAAAGCTGTTAAGCTAGTTTTTAGGTCATTTTCAGAGAGAGTTGGTCTATACGTAGTTGTAGTTTTTATGTTTGTGGTAGGATACGTTCTCAGGGTCTTCCTACTCTGCCATCTTGATCTGACTCAGTCCAAACATAACCTCTGAATTGGCTCATACATGAAACTTCAGTTAAGGTTTGGGAGGTCTAAGAAGCAGACTCAATTTTGAAAGAGTTCTAGTGGGTAAAATAAGGTGGTAAAAAAAAAGAAGAGAGGATGTTTCTCAGTGGATGTGAAATTTTTCATATTTTTTATAGTCATAAATTTTATGTCTCCCTTGTTAGTCTACTGCTCCTTTCATTTAAGTGATGTGTCACCTTGAAAATATTTTCTGGAAAAGAAAGAGCCTTTTATAAAAAGATGGCGCCTCTCATTACTTAAAAGAGGTACCATCCTATATGTTGTTTTAAAAGGTTTGCTCAATGCTATAGTTCCATAGAAACCTGAAACGTGAAGCATGATATCTGAAACTAATTCTTTCAGTTTCAGTAGTTTGATGCTAAGTTATTCAACAATCCTGAAACAATTGAGATTCTTTCTTGCCATTTTCCTCCATATTAAACAAAAACAACTCTAATTGTTGTAGGGTTTTCTTTTTAAAAAAGAGAAAAAAGATCAATTATTTAAATTTGATTATACCTGTCAATAATATTAGAAATGCACTAGGAGTCAAAGTAGCAATACTTTGGTTCTCATTACACGTAATCTGTGTCACCACCAAGGCTTATTTGGATTAAAATGATTAATTCTTGGTTATTGATGGAACTAATCTATAAAACCAATCCAGAGGGGAAATCCTACATTGAATATATGTGGTGATCTGTGAACTGAGTATGAGTGCAGTGAAACTCCCATTTATACTGATAATTAGAGCATATTTTCAAAATAGGATTATCCATGTTAGAAATAAAAATCTGCCTCTATCACCAGGGTTATTAAATTTGTTTTGTTGACTTTCTTTTTCTTAGTACCTTTTGTCCTTAGATGTATTGATTCTAAGAAGTGAAGTCTGTCACCCGGAGTCTTGCAAAAAAGGCCCCAAATGTGCCCTGCTCTGACTCCACTTATTTCCAAGGCTTTATTGCCATATTGCTTCTGTTCATGTACAGTGTGCCAGGAACATACTGGGAGCTGTGGCTAATGTCCAACAAACGCTTTACTCAAGTTCTTCCTCTTTGTGAAATACCTTTCCATCATAATCTTACTCAAATTGTACTAAAATTTCTCATGAGTCAGTTAAATAAAATCTTCCTTGTTGCCTCCAACTGAAAGTCATTTCTTCCATGTAAATGCAATGAGCAAAAAGTCATTGTCACTTGCATGTCACTTTTCACATTTTATATTACATTGTAATTATTTCTGTAAATATTCATTTCTCCTTACGAAGATCCTGGATTCATCAGCAGTTACTTTTATTGAGTAACAAATATTTGTAGAAGGTAGAACACAATGCTAAGACATCTCTGGATACTCCCATACTTGCTAATAAAGTTCAGTTTCACTGTTTGGAAAGTAATATATACTTATGTGTGTGTGTGTGTGTATATATATATATATATATATATATATATATATATATATATATATATACACATACATACATATACATATATAATATGAAATAGAAGGGTGAGGATTTAAATAACTCATCTTCCACTTCATTCTTATACTTCATTCATCCATGCACTTATTCATTTAACAATTATTAATCACTTTATTGAGCACTATGCTTGGTGCCAAGAATAAAAAATGGTTTTGTTCCTTAAAGACCTTAAAGTAGTATTTAAAGAGAAAAAATTGGCAATATCATAGAATGAAAAATGCTATAGCAGAGTTAACCACAGGGTACCATAGGAATAACATATTGTGTGACTATGAAAAGAGTCCCTCCAGACTCTTTGTTTCTTTCAGTGACATATTCTGAAACCACAGATAATTTTATATTATTACGTTATAATATTAGTAAAATATTTACGTATTCACCTATGTTTCCAGATTTAATGGCCACCCTGTATGTCTCTGTCTCTATCTCTAACTCTGTCTCTATCTCTATCACATATATGTCTACAAATATATAAAAGCATCTAATGTAGAGCTTGACATAATTGGAACTCAATAAATGTTTTCTTCCTTTTCTGATTCTAGATAGTTTTGAAATTTAGGAGAGCTTCTACAAAACTTGAGGAGTGTTTTGCATAGAGGATATGACATTATGATGCCTACATGCTGTAGTCCAGGCACCTAAGTGCTGACTCTAAATCTGTAAGAGCCATAGTTGGCTTGTAGCCCTTTAGAAACCTTGACTGAACTCTTGGTACAAAGGCCACTAGATGGGGCTTGTGTGCTTAGCACGTTATGGTTTAGCAAAATGTACTTCCTTTTCGTTTTTTTTAAACTCAAAAATAGTTCTCTTTAACAAACTATCTTGTTCTTTATTAACTGTAACACTGTAAGAAATTCTCGTTAGAAATCTTTTTATACTAGCAAGTGTACAACATAACTATTGCACTTGCCAGCATGTAAGATTCCTCAAAGCAAAGAAAACAAATCTCTTCGCAACCAGGCCTATGTACCTCTTTAGAGGCTAAATGCAAGACCATATTACCAACCTAATAGTTCTTTTCAAAGCTGTGTCTCATCATATTGTGGAATCTCATATAATGTACCTTGGAAGCACCAGTTTTCTGATTCAGGGAGTCTGGGGTGGGACCAATGGCTCTGCCTTTCCCGCCAGTGCTTAGATATGCTGATGCTGCTGGTCCACGGATCAAACTTTAAGAACCTCTGTTGTACGCAGTGGCTCTCAGTGGATAAAATGCGTTCAGGATCTGGCTCTCCTGTCTCAAGGCTGCTTCATACCACACTGCAGTGTTCACGTCTCCAGGCACTGGAACCTGAACAAGGGCCAGAAGCAAAGAGTGCCCTTTTCATCGTATGTACGTGCCTCACCACTAGGCACTCAGCTCTCAACTGTAGATAGGATTCAACTTCTTCACCAACGGTTGGGATACTGCTCTTTGCCTTTGAGCAATGAATAGCTAACACTCATTTTTTTAAATTAAATGAAGAGTTTTACCCAAGACCCCAAAACTTTGGATTCTGATTTTTGTTTGGCTCATTGACTTTTTGGCTTTCTGAGTCTTTCCTTTCCATTTTTTTCCATCTTGCCTCCCACCGACCCTGGGATTTTCCCTCCCAGCCCCCATTTTTCCAAATTCCCTCCAACCTCCCCCCAAATGCTGAGACCTAGGCCCAGTCCCCTCTCTTCCCAGTCTTATTCATTCCATTCTCAGCCACCGATTTATTGATTTCCCATAAACAGGCACAATTTTATTTCCACTTTACCTTTACTGGAGATTTAGCTATGCACTACTTCTTTATGTATATCTATATCCATAAGTAGATTCCTCATCTATTCATCTCTGACTTATTCATCCCTTCATCAGTTGTTAGCTATCCAATGTTTCCAGGCATTGCCTTGTCCAGCCATTATAGCTACAGTGGTTAAAAACAAAAAAAAGTCACCTCCCATCTTTCAAGATCTCCATCAGTTTTAAAATTTTCTCTGTCTTTTTGGGGATACCTCTTGTCACTGACTTGTTGTTTTCCATCTAAATTACCTACTTGGTGTACAGATTCTCAGCTTAAGAAAACCACGAACTCCCTGGCTTTTGCATTGTATCTCAGGCTTCCATCTTTACTTCTTGGTTCTCGACTCCTAAGTCAGCATCTGGCAACCTGCGCATCTTCTTCTCACCTGACTTTTATCATCTAGGCTGGGCTTCTGTATCTTTTTTGTTAATATAATGATAATACCTTAAAATGTGTGGTTTATATCATCGATGGTGCATTAGCATACCCCATCTCATTTGATTTACCATTTCAAATGACTAAGGTATCTTTATGGAAAACTTATCTTTTAAATGCTTTACCTTCATATAATGTTTATATTCTTATAAATGCATAAATCACCTAAATCTTGGCCTATTTAAGCTTTTTTTTTACACTTTTAATATTCTGTCATCCTGTAAAACCTCTAAAGTTGTATTAATAACAGAATGAGCTGCTAGGACATTATTTGTGTTCTTCATTATTACATTTTATGGAAACTTACTCGAGTTACCATTAATTTATTCAGATCAGGTATGATCTACTGCAGCCCGGAAGCTTCTGTATTATGCCAACAAAAATCACCTTCATTTCACTCTCTCTGTCTGCTGTTCTTTTCATGATCTCTACCTAACAACTCTGAATAAATGCCCGAACTCAGCCTCCTACTTTAAACCGTACTACCTTAAAAAGACTAGTCACCTAGTCATTCCCACAGAACCATTTAGTTTAAATGAATGAACAAGGCTCAACAAAAATTGGTCTTGATACACTAAAATTTGCCCCCTACTCTTCTCTCAATTTAAACATTAAGGTTACATAATGTTTAATATAATGAGAGATACCCCAAAAACTCTATCTGCAAAAGTCATTGGGAATGGCATAAAAAGTTCAAACCACCAACATACGTTTTTGGAGGCTTGGAGCTGAAAGGGTTAAGCTATTCTTGCACACAGAAATTTTACCAAGAACTTAACCTGATTATATTCGTGATACGAGTTAAGTACAGTTTATTCAGTAGGGATGCTGCAAAGTGAAGCATATCATGAGTACCGAGGGTAATAGAAACAATTGCTTCAGTGAACCTAGAACTGTCACAACAGCCACGTCAGAACAGATGGCTCTGCATTTATTCCAGTCTAGGGATTCAAATTGGCAGGAGTCAAACTAAAATCCTGAAAAACATGTCAGCAGTTGTGGAAAGGAGTTTTCTTTATGTAAAAAGTTGTTCATAACATTCCACTGAGAAGCTGGAGGTATTTGCCACTTTAGTTAATTTGCCTATTAGTGTATTAAACTTGTGGCCCATAATTTATTTATCTACATGTATATATTTATCTAAATTCATATATTTTGTGTATACATGTGTATTTTACATAACTACATATATATGCCACAAGTTCAACACACACACATATACACACATACATATATACTAGCAATATAATAATTTATGATATATTAGTAATCTAGAGTTAATACATTTTATGCATTATATGCATGTTATGTTTATGTCAAATCTTCTTTGAACTATGTTAGTATATATCAACAGTTGCTAATTCCTGAATTAATGTGTTAATTTGCATTTTAAACCTACACTGCTTCTAGCATAAACATTTTCAGGTTTTCTTTCAAAACGAACTACCTTATTCTTTCTTTAAGAAAGCTTTTCTACCACAGACTACTTAAATTTTACATTAAGCCTGAAATGTATTTTGGTCAAATGACTACACTTGTTCATTAACATCTTTTTCTCCTTGCACAATGAGTAATTAATACTTTCTCTGGAAGTTAAATGAAAACTGATTTGACATTTTTGGGCCAAGATTCCTGAATTAGCACTGGAAGAAATCAAAAGCTTCTACATACTCCCCACCATTTTAAAAATGTTTCAGTAAAAAGAGAAAAGAAAGAAGGGATCATACCTCGATCTTCTCTAAGACAGTAAAACTGGAACTGTTTCCAAGTGGGCTGAGCTCTTCTACTCTCTTTTACAGGGAACATCGCTAAATGCAGATGCCTAAAGGGAAGGGTTTTCTCATGGCTTTGCTTTTTCAGGGTATTTATGGAGTGTGAACTTACCCATTGAATGTGTCCTAATGTTGGGTCTAGCAGCCAGTCTTTTGCCTGACTGATCCACCATGACGTGTCTACTCACATTATTAGATTAATAATCTAATCATTAATAATCTAATCACAGGAGATTAAAAACATCTGTAATTCTTCATCACCATATTTGCTCATAATTTTTGTAGAATATGACTAGCTAAAGAATGTATTTTTCCTACTATAATGTTATGTTGACAAATCTAGCATTCAAGAGAAAAATATTCAGAACCCAGTGTTATTTCTTTTCTTTTTCAGATTTCTTGTGTGCTTTTTAAAAATTTGACTCTGATGATTTATGTGATCATAGTACTTTCCCTTTTGGCCCAGGGAAAGATTGAATTTTTTACAGCAAATTAATATCCATTACAGATTAAACAGATAAAATGTTCAAATTTGAAGCCTTAAAGGGAAAATGAAAGATTATACGTGAATTAGCTGAACTTTAGATGATGAAAGATATTACAAGCCTAAATTTAAACAAAATTCTATAAATATATTTTATTACAGCTTTTACTGTGGACAAATAAAGGAAAGTGTGGGCTGGATTGGAATCATAAGCCAGGCTCTTACTGATTCCACACTTTTTCAGTTGGGCTGACATAAACTGCTGTAACAAATATGCCCAAATGTGTCTCATGTCTCCAACCAATTAGAGGCTTAGTTTTCAGTGTCCAAGGCAGGTCTTCCTAATTGGCAGTTGGCTTTGCTCTGTGTGGTGGTTCAGGGACCCCTGCCTGTGATTGAAAATGACAGGTTTGGTTGAGAAGGTTCCACATGTAACCCAATCTTGGCAGAAATGTTAAATCCCTTTTGATTAATGCTAAAGTCAAAATTAGCTTTTTTATCTCATCTCCAGCTATTGAGTTATGTTACCTTTAAAATTACATTTTGAGACACGGAAAAATAATAATTAATAAAATGAAAGAAAGTGCAAAACCCATTTTATCACTAATTTGAGTCAAATTTTCTCTTTGTGAATATGTGTGTATTTACATATATAAAGAGCACAAGTAAATTCCCTAAATGTTAACAGTGATTATTTTAGGTATTATGGTTACAAGTGATTTTAATTTTCTTACCTCTGTTTTCTAATTGTTCACAATGTGCAGGTATTGCTTATAGAATGAGGGGGAAAGTTCATTATAAAACACTGTTTTCCTTCAGCTACTATGAATTGTCTTAAACTCATGACCTGTCTGTCAAAAACATAATTTCATACCTGCTTGCCACAGGTGGTATGCTGCTGTTCTTTCCTAAATCTACATTAACTAGTTAGCTTTTAAAGTTTTCTAAAGTTAATCCTGGTTACAGGGAAAAAAATATGATATTACTGAGATGAACTTTTTAAAAAGTGTTAATAATGAGACCCACAACACATAATTTCTCGTTACTGATTTTAAAAACTCAGACCAGTTGCCACGGTTTTTTGTTTGTTTGTTTTGCGGTACGCGGGCCTCTCACTGTTGTGGCCTCTCCCGTTGCGGAGCACAGGCTCCGGACGCGCAGGCTCAGCGACCATGGCTCACGGGCCCAGCCGCTCCGCGGCATGTGGGATCTTCCCGGATCGGGCCACGAACCCCCGGCCCCTGCATCGGCAGGCGGACTCTCAACCACTGCGCCACCAGGGAAGCCCCACGGTTTTTAATTTATTCTCAGAAATTATTTTGTATTTGGGGAAAATCTGGCTGATGAATGAATTCAATCAAGCAAACAAAAAATAAATATCATTTCCCTCCTGATGTGCTAGATAATTAATGTTTTTCAATACATGAATCATTGTTATATCCCATGGTAAGTGCTATGAAAGGTTTTTTTTAAGATAGTGCAGTTTTGCTGAGGTAATTTTTTAAACTATGAATGTATTAAATTTATGTATGCATATTGTGTAAATGATAATAATATGTATATTATTAGGACTTTAGAAGATTTTTTAAATGAAACCCTAAAAATCACTTGACCAGGAAAATGCAAACAATAGATGTTCTACCGCAGATGGGAACTCAGATACCCCTCACTCATTCCAAAACTTGATGCTTATATAGTGTATCCCACTGTTTCTTTGAAATGTGAACTTGTATTAATAGAGTTTAGAGGGAGGCAAAATGGTGAAAATAAACTTGAGGTGGGCTTTATCAAGGCAGTAGATTAAATTAGAATAGAACTATGTCCTACATGAAACAAGATGTGTGATAAGAACTTGAACAGAACATCTGGGGGATAGTGAATAAGGAGATTAAATATATAGGATAGAAGATTTGTGTTGAAAATCAAGGGGTAGAAATAAAGGTGTCAAGTTTTGTTTGGGAAAGATGAGAGTCAAGAGCTAAATTTGGAGAATAAGTTAAGAAACGTGGTTTCTTTCTTCAATACAGTAGATATTTAACATTTCAGATATTTTGCTGTAGAAAAAGCCAAGGGATGAGTAATCCAAAAGAAGAGAGGAATTCAAAGCTAATAATTTTGAAGTATATTATAGAATTAATTTGGAAAGAGATTGACTTCCCCAATTATAACTTCCTTACAGCTATATTGTAACAATTATATTCAAACTTCAAGGGCAGTAGAGGAAGGTAACTCAGGAATATGCTAGTTCCCCAGACCCAAGTTGAAAAGCTTACTATATTAGTCCAGTGATTTATCAATATATCAGTGATTTTCAAAAGACTGTTTAACATACTCCATTTTTAAACAATAATTAAAAATCCTATCTGTAAACTGAAAAATCAATGTTTTATTAATATAAATTGAATTACTAAATTCAAAATTTTAATATTTACTTATTATAAAGTCAACTGATAAGCATAATGAGTCAATTTAAGTCAACACAACATTTAAAAATTAGGAGTAATGCCAATGTTCTACTTAATATATGTTTTTTTAAAATAAAATAGACATGTAATTTGAGGGGCTTTGCAGTGTTTAAGAAAATCCTGATTGCCATGCATAGTTGCACATGATAAACAATTGAATGTCTACCTTGTAACTTCAGGATACTCATCATTGAAACGAAGATGGCAGAAAAAACTATCGTTTCACTTATAGGGTGCATCCCTGGAAGAAGCAATTAATACTTCACTGATGTGTTCATGTTCATTTTATGATACATATGAGTGTACTTTGTTTTTATTACAATTTTAATGAAGGTAAAATTGGTTTATTGAACAGAGTGGAATTGGTAGAGTGTAAGCAGATACCAACTTTATTCTTTCTCACCATTCCCCGTTAAACATTCTTTCTGAATATGTTTTTCCTCCGAGACTTTCTAGACACATTTAGATAATAAACAAGTAGAATTTTATTTTGGCATTAAAATTCCAGTGCAGTCTAAAATCAATAATGTCTGGCTATTTGGTAATCAGAACTTAAACATTTATCCAGTGTAAGGCTCTCCCTCTCCCACTGTGAGCCTGACCCAGCCTTGGTAGCCTGTAGTAGGAATAGAAGAGTGAGGTCAGTTTCTTTTTCTTCTTAATTCTATCCACCAGTTCTTCCATTCCTTTGGCACATACTCTGGGTCCTCTCAGAGTTGGATCGGAAGCCAGAGGAGAGGTAGATATCAGCTGGGGCAGTGTTTATTGGCACCACAGAACCCATTGCATAGGGAGTTTTTGTCCTCCCTGGAAATTTCCAAACATTTCCAAAGGGGGATTTCTATCTCCCTTGACCTTAGCAGTGCTTCTTTTCTGTGGGCTGCATATGGTTGCCTTGGCTCCTGATGAGACATCTAACACTTTCAAAGTGTAAGAAAGATCCCTAAAAGAGATCCCTTTTAGGATGACCCCAAACCTCCCTTCTGCAGGGTCCACATCTGATTTTGCAAGAACACATGGTTTTGCCTTTCCTGTTAGAAGTACAGTAAGTTTCCAGTCAGTCCATGTTACCTTTTCCAGGCAGACTGAAGAACCTTCTATTTATTCTAACCCTGTGTCATCCAACATGGTAGCCACATGCTGTTGAACACCTCAAATGTAGCTAGTCTAAACTGAAATAGTCTACACGTGTAAACTGCACACCAGTTGTGTAAACTTAGAATGGACAAAAATAATGTAAACTACCTGATTAATAATTATTAATTATTATTAAGAGCAAAATATTTTAACATATTGGGTAAAAATATACTTTGACACGTTTCATCTGTGTTTTAAAATTTTAAAAAGTTTACTAGAAAATTTACTATTATGTTGTGGTTTGCACTTTATTTCTATTGGACAGTGCCACTCTTTCAGGAGTCAATAAAATACTAACTTCTACATTCCTCAAGCTCTGTACTCTATAAATGGACCTACTACCACACATTTGGCGTATTGTCTTGGTTGTTAAAGCACATACACAGCAACCCTCCCCTAAGCTTCATTCCTCTTAGCCTCTTTCATTCCTTATGGAGTGGAATCAGATTTAGAGTCACTTATTATGTCTTGTGGGAGGTGAAGCACTTCATGAAAGGGTATGGGAGGGTTTGACACCCCTGTTCTTGGCTCTGGAGTCCATACCAAATACCCAATGTAGGGTCTACTTTTATGTGGGTAAACAGATAGCTTTAACTGAAATTCAAACAGGGAACCCCTTGAAGAAAATGGGGTTCCCTGGAAGAGAGTTTGAAGACCATCACATTAGAGCATTGACATATGGGACTGACAGTTCCCTAATTGTGATTTGAAACTTGGAGACAGAAAATGCATAACATTAATAGCATTCCACTCTCTAAAAACACTTGGGGCATTTTCCTGGCCTGGGTTCTGTTCCAGACTACCCTCTGTAAAATCAGGCATATCCCTTAACTTCTCCAGATGTCACCTACTTCTCTATAAAATGAGAAGATGGTCTTTAGAACCTCTTTTTCTTTCTCTTTTTTTTAAATGTCAAAATCTCAACTATCAAACACAAAAAAAGGACAGAAAATAATTTAATACCCAGAACTGAGGTGAATAGAAGTTAACACTTGTTTTTTAAATCCAATGTCAGTTTCCCTCTCTCTGGCTTTTTATGAAGTAAAATCAGCACATACAGCTAAAGGCTACTTCTTGTCACTTGGCTCCTTATTCTCACAGATATAGCCTCTGACCTGAAGTTGTGTTCATCATTGCCTGATGTTGATTTTTTTTTTTCTACTACATATAACAAAACTGTGAATAAGCCATGCTATATATATAAACCTGTTTTTCTTTCAAAATTTACAGAATTATTATCATTATTTACCTATGGTTTGCAACAGTATGTTTTTGCTGGTTATTCATGTCAATATATGCTATATAGGATCATTTCTTTGAGTTTCTCTGTAGTAGAACAGTGTTCAAATAAACCTGAATTTTCTACATTTCCCTCCATAGTTTCCCTTGTATAAAGAACTCAATGAGCTTCCTTGAACATGTTCCCTTTTGCATTTATGTCACAGTAACTTTAAGGTAGATGATAGTAAATATAATATCCTTTACTATGTATTGTTTAATTACCATCCAGAGAACTTGCGCTGATTCATACTTCTACCAGGAACAAATACTTGCATAGTATTGACATCATTTGATATTATCAGAATTAATTGTTGCCAAAATGGATTAAAGTAGATTGAAATTATCTCATTTTTATCTTACTTTGCATTTTTTAAAATACTACTGAAGTTGAATACCTCATAAGTTTATTCAGATTTAATTCTCTATAAATTGTCTTTATGTATTTTTCATTTTTTGATTAATTTCCATAATTTACTGTATATTATGGATACTATTATTTTGTGAGTTATATGATTTGACTATATTTACTCCTAATCAGAGGTATATATCTTCATCTTTTTAAAAGAAATGTGGTTTTATTTTGAGGCATGGATTTTTATTTTAAGTTAGTTTAAATTTATTAATCATTTCCTCCATGATGTATATTTTTGTCACATTTAAGAAATCTTCATTAATCTGGTGTCATAAAAATGTCCTTCTATATTTTATTCAATTTTTCCTAAAAAATGATTTTTACAACTAGATCTTTCAGCTAAACAGAATTAATATATTTGATTGTTATTAAAGAGTCCCATTTTTTTCTTTATTCATATAGATATTCATGGTCTCAGCACCACTCATTAATTCATTCATTATTTTCTTTCAGATCTACAGTTTTTCATTTGTTATGTATCAATATTAGTCTCATATAAGTGTATGCCATTCTTTAGCCAAACCATTCACCCTTGTACCAATATAATACTTATTTAACTACTATCTTTGAAAAAAATTGATTATATAATAGGATTCATCCTCTTTTCTTATCCTTTAATATTATTGGGAATTTTGGGTAATATATATGAATTTTAAGATCAAAATATATGGAAACACCGTGAGAAATTTTATTTGTATTGCTATTAATTTGTACAGTAATTGAGGAGTCATACCATGTTTATAATATTAATTCCCCCAAACATAAATATGGTATATTTCTTCACTTAGGTCTAATTTTATGGCTTTCAGTGAAGTATTATGATGTTTTTCATATATGTCAGAGACATGCTTTGCTATTTGTTTGTAGGTCCCTTATGATTTTAGCCACTATGATAAGTATCATCTTTTTAAAATAACATTATGCATTCTGGGTAACTTCCTCATGTATATTATTCAGTTTACTAATTTTCTCTTTGACCCAATCTTTTTTATTTTATTCTTAAATTTTATTTTTTAATTTTTATTTATTTATTTTTTTACATCTTTATTGGAGTATAATTGCTTTAAAATGGTGTGTTAGTTTCCGCTTTATAACAAAGTGAATCAGTTATACGTATACATATGTTCCCATATCTTTCCTCTCTTGCGTCTCCCTCCCTCCCACCCTCCCTATCCCACCCATCCAGGTGGTCACAAAGCACTGAGCTGATCTCCCTATGCTATGCGGCTGCTTCCTACTAGCTATCTATTTTACGTTTGGTAGTGTATATATGTCCATGCCACTCTCTCCCTTTGTCACAGCTTACCCTTCCCCATCCCCATATCCTCAAGTCCATTCTCTAGTAGGTCTGTGTCTTTATTCCTGTCTTACCCTTAGGTTCTTCATGACATTTTTTTTTTCTTAGATTCCATATATATGTGTTAGCATACGGTATTTGTCTTTCGCTTTCTGACTTACTTTGCTCTGTATGACAGACTCTAGGTCCATCCACCTCACTACAAATAACTCAATTTCATTTCTTTTTATGGCTGAGTAATATTCCACTGTATATATGTGCCACATCTTCTTTATCCATTCATCTGATGATGGACACTTAGGTTGTTTCCATCTCCGGATTATTGTAAATAGAGCTGCAATGAACATTTTGGTACATGACTATTTCTGAATTACGGTTTTCTCAGTGTATATGCCCAGTAGTGGGATTGCTGGGTCATATGGTAGTTCTATTTGTGGTTTTTTAAGGAACCTCCATAATATCCTCCATAGTGGCTGTACCAATTCACATTCCCACCAGCAGTGCAAGAGTGTTCCCTTTTCTCCACACCCTCTCCAGCATTTATTGTTTCTATACTTTTTGATAATGGCCATTCTGACCAGTGTGAGATGATATCTCATTGTAGTTTTGATTTGCATTTCTCTAATGATTAATGATGTTGAGCATTCTTTCATGTGTTTGTCAGCAATCTGTATATCTCCTTTGGAGAAATGTCTATTTAGGTCTTCTGCCCATTTTTGGATTGGGGTGTTTGTTTTTTTGTTATTGAGATGCATGAGCTGCTTATAAATTTTGGAGATTAATCATTTGTCAGTTGCTTCATTTGCAAATATTTTCTCCCATTCTGAGGGTTGTCTTTTGGTCTTGTTTATGGTTTCCTTTGCTGTGCAAAAGCTTTGAAGTTTCCTTAGGTCCCATTTGTTTATTTTTGTTTTTATTTCCATTTCTCTAGGAGGTGGGTCAGAAAGGATCTTGCTGTGATTTATGTCATAGAGTATTCTGCCTATGTTTTCCTCTAAAGAGTTTGATAGTTTCTAGCCTTACATTTAGGTCTTTAATCCATTTTGAGCTTATTTTTGTGTATGGTGTTAGGGAGTGTTCTAATCTCATACTTTTACATATACCTGTTCAGTTTTCCCAGCACCACTTATTGAAGAGACTGTCCTTTCTCCACTGTACATTCCTGCCTCCTTTATCAAAGACAAGGTGACCATATGTGCGTGGATGTATCTCTGGGCTTTATATCCTGTTCCATTGATCTATATTTCTGTTTTTGTGCCAGTACCATACTGTCTTAATTACTGTAGCTTTGTAGTATAGTCTGAAGTCAGGGAGCCTGATTCCTCCAGCTCCGTTTTTTGTTCTCAAGATTGCTTTGGCTATTCAGGGTCTTTTGTGTTTCCATACAAATTGTGAAATTTTTTGTTCTAGTTCTGTGAAAAATGCCAGTGGTAGTTTGATAGGGATTGCATTGAATCTGTAGATTGCTTTGGGTAGTAGAGTCATTTTCACAATGTTGATTCTTCCAATCCAAGAACATGATATATGGCCCCATCTATCTGTATCATCTTTAATTTCTTTCATCAGTGTCATAATTTTCTGCATACAGGTCTTTTATCTCCTTAGGTAGGTTTATTCATAGATATTTTATTCTTTTTGTTGCAATGGTAAATGGGAGTGTTTTCTTGATTTCACTTTCAGATTTTTCATCATTAGTGTATAGGAATGCCAGAGATTTCTGTGCATTAATTTTGTATCCTGCTACTTTACCAAATTTATTGATTAGCTCTAGTAGTTTTCTGGTAGCATCTTTAGGATTCTCTATGTATCATGTCATCTGCAAACAGTGACAGCTTTACTTCTTCTTTTCCAATTTGGATTCCTTTTATTTCCTTTTCTTCTCTGATTGCTGTGGCTAAAACTTCCAAAACTATATTGAATAAGAGTGGTGAGAGTGGGCAAACTTGTCTTTTTCCTGATCTTGGTGGAAATGCTTTCAGTTTTTCACCATTGAGGATGATGTTGGCTGTGAGTTTGTCATATATGGCCTTTATTATGTTGAGGAAAGTTCCCTCTATGCCTACTTTCTGCAGGATTTTTATCATAAATCGGTGTTGAATTTTGTAGAAAGCTTTCTCTGCATCTATTGAGATGATCATATGGTTTTTCTCCTTCAATTTGTTAATTTGATATGGTGTATCACGTTGATTGATTTGCGTATATTGAAGAATCCTTGCATTCCTGGAATAAACCCCACTTGATCATGGTGTATGATCCTTTTAATGTGCTGTTGGATTCTGTTTGCTAGTATTTTGTTGAGGATTTTTGCATCTATGTTCATCAGTGATATTGGCCTATAGTTTTCTTTCTTTGTGACATCCTTGTCTGGTTTTGGTATCTGGGTAATGGTGGCATCATAGAATGAGTTTGGGAGTGTTCCTCCCTCTGCTATATTTTGGAAGAGTTTGAGAAGGATAGGTGTTAGCTCTTCTCTAAATGTTTGATAGAATTCGCCTGTGAAGCCATCTGGTCCTGGGCTTTTGTTTGTTGGAAGATTTTTAATCACAGTTTCAATTTCAGTGCTTGTGATTGGTCTGTTCATATTTTCTATTTCTTCCTGATTCAGTCTGGCAGGTTGTGCATTTCTAAGAATTTGTCCATTTCTTCCAGGTTGTCCATTTTATTTGCATAGAGTTGCTTGTAGTAATCTCTCATGACCTTTTGTATTTCTGCAGTGTCAGTTGTTACTTCTCCTTTTTCATTTCTAATTGTATTGATTTGAGTCTTCTCCCTTTTTTTCTTGATGAGTCTGCCTAATGGTTTATCAATTTTGTTTACCTTCTCAAAGAACCAACCTTTAGTGTTATTGATCTTTGCTATCGTTTCCTTCATTTATTTCTGATCTGATCTTTATGATTTCTTTCCTTCTGCTAACTTTGGAGTTTTTTTGTTCTTCTTTCTCTAATTGCTTTAGGTGCAAGGTTAGCTTGTTTATTTGAGATGTTTCCTGTTTCTTAAGGTAGGACTGTATTGCTATAAACTTCCCTCTTAGAAGTGCTTTTACTGCATCCCATAGGTTTTGGATCATCGTGTCTCCATTGTCATTTGTTTCTAGGTATTTTTTGATTTCCTCTTTGATTTCTTCAGTGATCACTTCATTATTAAGTAGTGTATTGTTTAGCCTCCATGTGATTGTATTTTTTACACATCTTTTCCTGTAATTGATACCTAGTCTCATAGCATTGTTGTCTGAAAAGATACTTGATACAATTTCAATTTTCTTAAATTTACCAAGGCTTGATTTATGACCCAAGATATGATCTATCCTGGAGAATGTTCCATGAGCACTTGAGAAAAATGTGTATTCTGCTGCTTTTGGGTGAAATGTCCTATAAATATCAATTAAGTCCATCTTGTTTAATGTATCATTTAAAGCTGTGTTTCCTTATTTATTTTCATTTTGGATGATGTGTCCATTGGTGAAAGTGGGATGTTAAAGTCCCCTACTATGAATGTGTTACTGTCGATTTCCCCTTTTATGGCTGTTAGTATTTGTTTTATATATTGAGGTGCTCCTATGTTGGGTACATAAATATTTACAATTGTTATATCTTCTTCTTGGATCGATCCCTTGATCATTATGTAGTGTCCTTCTTTGTCTCTTCTAATAGTCTTTATTTTAAAGTCTATTTTGTCTGATATGAGAATTGATACTCCAGCTTTCTTTAGGTTTCCATTTGCATGGAATATCTTTTTCCATCCCCTCACTTTCAGTCTGTATGTGTCTCTAGGTCTGAAGTGGGTCTCTTGTAGACAGAATATATATGGGTCTTGTTTTTGTATCCATTTCAGCCAGTCTGTGTCTTTTGGTGGGAGCATTTAATCCATTTACATTTAAGGTAATTATCGATATGTATGTTCCTATTCCCATTTTCTTAATTGTTTTGCATTTGTTATTGTAGGTCTTTTCCTTCTCTTGTGTTTCTTGCCTAGAGAAGTTCCTTTAGCATTTGTTGTAAAGCTGGTTTGGTGGTGCTGAACTCTCTCAGCTTTTGCTTGTCTGTAAAGGTTTTAATTTCTCCATCAAATCTGAATGAGATCCTTGCTGTGTCGAGTAATCTTGGTTGTAGGTTTTTCTCCTTCATCACCTTAAATATGTCCTCCCAGTCCCTTCTGGCTTGCAGAGTTTCTGCTGAAAGATCCGCTGTTAACCTTATGGGGATTCCCTTGTGTGTTATTTGTTGTTTTTCGCTTGCTGCTTTTAATATGTTTTCTTTGTATTTAATTTTTTTTTTTTTTTTTTTTTTTGTGATACACGGACCTCTCACTGTTGTGGCCTCTCCCATTGTGGAGCACAGGCTCCGGACATGCCGGCCCAGTGGCCATGGCCCACGGGCCCAGCCAATCCACAGCATGTGTTATCTTCCTGGACCGGAGCACGAACCTGTGTCCCCTGCATCAGTAGGCAGACTCTCAACCATTGCGCCACCAGGGAAGCCCTGTATTTAATTTTTGAAAGTTTACTTAACATGTGTCTTGGCGTGTTTCTGCTTGGATTTGTCCTGTATGGGACTCTCTGTGCTTCCTGGACTTGATTAACTATTTCCTTTTCCATATTAGGGAAGTTTTCAACTATAATCTCTTCAAATATTTTCTCAGTCCCTTTCTTTTTCTCTTCTTCTTCTGGAACCCCTATAATTTGAATTTTAGTGCGTTAAATGTTGTCCCAGAGGTCTCTGAGACTGTCCTCAGTTCTTTACATTCTTTTTTCTTTATTCTGCTCTGCAGTAGTTATTTCCACTGTTTTATCTTCCATGTCACTTATCCATTCTTCTGCCTCAGTTATTCTGCTATTGATCCCTTCTAGAGTATTTTTAATTTCATTTATCGTGTTGTTCATCATTGCTTGTTTCATCTTTAGTTCTTCTAGGTTCTTGTTAAGTGTTCGTTGCATTTTCTCTATTCTATTTCCAAGATTTTGGATCACCTTTACTATCATTATTCTGAATTCTTTTTCAGGTAGACTGCCTATTTCCTCTTCATTTGTTAGGTCTGGTGGGTTTTTATCTTGCTCCGTCATCTGCTGTGTGTTTTTCTGTCTTCTCATTTTGTTTATCTTACTGTGTTTGGGGTCTCCTTTTTGCAGGCTGCATGTTCGTAGTTCCTGTTGTTTTTGGTGTCTGTCCCCAGTGGCTAAAGTTGGTTCAGTGGATTGTGTAGGCTTCCTGATGGAGGGGACTAGTGCCTGTGTTCTGGTGGATGAGGCTGGATCTTGTCTTTCTGATGGGCAGGTCCACATCTGGTGATGTGTTTTGGGGTGTCTGTGGCCTTATTATGATTTTAGGCAGCCTCTCTGCTAATGGGTGGGCTTGTGTTCCTGTCTTGCTAGTTGTTTGGCATAGAGTGTCCAGCACTGTAGCTTGCTGGCTGTTGAGTGAAGCTGGGTGCTGGTGTTGAGATGGAGATCTCTGGAAGATTTTCGCCATTTGATATTACATGGAGCTGGGAGGTGTCTTGTGGACCAGTGTCCTGAAGTTGGCTCTCCCACCTCAGAGGCACAGCACTGACTCCTGGCTGCAGCACCAAGAGCCTTTCATCCACAGGGCTCAGAATAAAAGGGAGAAAAAGTAGAAAGGAAGAAAGAAAGAGGATAAAATAAAATTAAGATAAAATAAAATAAAGTTATTAAAATAAAAAGTACTTATTAAGAAAAAAAACGGACGGATAGAACCCTAGGACAAATGGTGAAAGCAAAGCTATACAGACAAAATCTCACACAGAAGCATACACATACACACAAAAAGAGGAAAAGGGGAAATAACAAGAAATCTTGCTCTCAAAGTCCACCTCCTCAGTTTGGAATGATTCGTTGTCTATTCAGGGATTCCACAGATGCAGGTACCTCAAGTTGATTGTGGAGCTTTAATCCGCTGCTTCTGAGGCTGCTGGGAGAGATTTCCCTTTCTCTTCTTTGTTCTCACAGCTCCCGGGGCTCAGCTTTGGATTTGGCCCCGCCTCTGCGTGTAGGTCGCCAGAGGGCGTCTGTTCTTCGCTCAGACAGGAAGGTGTTAAAGGAGCTGCTGATTCGGGGGCTGTGGCTCACTCAGGCCGGGGGGGAGGGAGGGGTGCGGATGCGGGGCGAGCCTGTGGCGGCAGAGGCCGGCGTGACGTTGCACCAGCCTGAGGCGTGCCGTACGTTCTCCCGGGGAATTTGTCCCTGGATCCCGGGACCCTGGCAGTGGCGGGCTGCACAGGCTCCCCGGAAGGGGGGTGTGGAGAGTGACCTGTGCTCGCACACAGACTTCTTGGCGGCGGCAGCAGCAGCCTTAGCGTCTCATGCCCGTCTCTGGGGTCCGCGCTTTTAGCCTTGGCTCGCTCCCGTCTCTGGAGCTCCTTTAAGCGGCGCTCTTAATTCCGTCTCCTCGCTCACCAAGAAACAAAGAGGGAAGAAAAAGTCTCTTGCCTCTTCGGCAGCTCCAGACTTTTCCCCGGACTCCCTCCCGGCCAGCTGTGGTGCACTAACCCCTTCAGGCTGTGTTCACGCCGCCAACCCCAGTCCTCTCCCTGCGCTCCAGCCGAAGCTGAAGCCTCAACTCCCAGCCCCGCCTGCCCCGGCAGGTGAGCAGACAAGCCTCTCTGGTTGGTGAGTGCCCGTTGGCACTGATCCTCTGTGCGGGAATCTCTCCGCTTTGCCCCCCTCACCCCTGTTGCTGTGCTCTCCTCCACGGCTCCGAAGCTTCCCCCCTCTGCCACCCGCAGTCTCCACCCGCGAAGGGGCTCCTAGTGTGTGGAAACCTTTCCTCCTTCACAGCTCCCTCCCACTGGTGCAGGTCCCTATTCTTTTGTCTCTATTTCTTCTTTTTTCTTTTGCCCTACCCAGGTACGTGGGGAGTTTCCTGCCTTTTAGGAGGTCTGAGGTCTTCTGCCAGCATTCAGTAGGTGTTCTGTAGGAGTTGTTCCACGTGTAGATGTATTTCTTGTGTATCTGTGGGGAGGAAGGTGATCTCCGCGTCTCACTCTTCCGCCATCTTCCCCTTATTTTTTAAATTGAAGTAGAGTTGATTTACAGTGCTGTGCCAATCTCTGCTTCTGCTGGTTTTGTCCTTTGTCCCAGGATCTTTTAACTGCAGCAGCCTTGGGGCAAGTAAAGTCCAGCAAGTAAAGTTGAAGCCTTCTGACAACGCCAACTGTTGGGGAGGGAGAAAATTTGCTCTATTCTTGTAAGTTCTTCTGGCAGGTCTAAGAATTAAATTGACATGAAACATTAAAAATCTGACAGGAGAAGATCAAACAAAAGTTTAGTAACATGTATACATGGGAGAGACCTAGAAAAACTGAGTGACTCCTGACCCTATCTTAATGATGTTTTAATCCAACTACTGATGCAATTAATTTAAAATATATTATACTTTTAAAATAATTTATAAAAGTTCAATCTTGATCATTGTAAACAAACCTATTTTGTATTTTTTTTATCACATTACCAATCTATTATTTCACATTCTGTGGCTCTCATCTTGCCTTTTTACTTTTTGTGCTGTCTTGTATTTGTGGCATATTATTTTTATTGCAAATTCATCTTTGATTCGGCCTTTTTTTTCCCCTTTGAGAATGCCTTCAGTATGAGAGGGTGTGTAATGATTATGTTAGCTTATTCCAAGACTTAATGGGAAATCTCTCATGTATGTATGTATATATACATACACACAAATAGTATAAATTTGAACATCAAAACTGCATTAGTTGAAGAATTAAGCTCCTTCAAAATCTCAGGAAAAAGAATTCTCCAGAGCCCAGGAGAACATAGCAGACTTTTTGATTTTTCCATGTGCCATTGGGATTTTTCAAAGACCTTTGCAAATGCAACCCCCTGAGGGTCCTAGCTTTGTGGAATGTTCTCATTTTCAACATCCTGCTTCCTCTTCAGACTTAAGGCTTTAGCTTCTGTCTTTGCATTAAAACTGAGCCCTTAAGTAACCAAGAATAATCACCACTTATATCTTCAACACCCAGCACAGCCTCAGTGATAGAGTAAACATTTGTTGTCCTAGACTTAAATCCCTTCTTCTTTTAGGAAACCTAAGGATTATTTTTTGTTGAAAATTCGGCTATGCATTTAAAATAATTTTTGTTTTATTTTTATTCAACATATCTAGTTGTGTTTAATGAGAGAGGTTTTAAATAATCTTAGTCTACCATATTTTTACAAGGGTGTCTATGACTTCTAAGGTGCCTTCCAATTCTAAAACTTCAGGTCTTTATTCTTTTTCTGGTAATTAATCTGAAACTGTACACACAATGATTTTAATGCAATAAAACAAAAGCCACCAGAGCTAAACAGAGAAATTTACAAAGTCAAGTCTGTTAATATGCCTGGCAAGGGAACATATACCAGTGAAGAAATTCACTGAGTAATTTGCTAACAGTGAAAAAGCAGGGATTTTTAAATGCATGGTTGTGTATGCATTACAAATGCAGGAGATATTGGTGGTTATTACTTTCTTTGCCATGGGTCAAACCATGAACACATCTGGCAAGATCAGGAAGGGACCTGTGTCTCTCAGCCTTGAAGCTGTGGCTCCTCTGAGTTCACCAGTGATGATATAGTGATTGTTAGAGACCTGGACTCAAGTCATAGACTTTTTTCATGTCACCTCAAAAGAGTTATTTGAGAACAAGCTTTCTGTACTTCAAGTCAGTTGATTTAAATATTTAAGAATTGTTAATAATGTATTTACAAACATTAATGTGAAGTTAATTGAATTTAATGTTGAATACTTTCAAGCATTCACCTAATAAAGTCATAGTTAAACACGGTTATGCTCAAAAAAAAGTAGAAGTTCATGGTAATTTTTCAAATTAAGTAATGGAAACTTGCAATAGGACAGAATGAGTTCATAAGTCTATGCACAGTTGGTTACATCAAGCCCCATTGTTCATTGGTTAGAAAACAGTTCTTAGTTTGGCAGAGTTTGGTATGCCAGGTTCATTCAACATTCAAGAACGTTTATCAGCTTTGGTTAGAACTGGTGGGATAAAACACAATATTTGATTTTATTATCTCCTTAGTAAGTCCATGGACATTTTTCCTTTTAAGGTGGTAATATGGGTAAAAGTGAATGCAGAATAATTTTGATCTCCAAGGTGGTATAGGAATAGGTATTCCTTACCTTTTCTCTAGATTGAAATATTATTATAGTATCAATTCTCTTAAACTTAGTAAGATATATGTTCACAGTGTTGTGAACCACTAGAAACCATTCCTCACTTCTCTGAAGAAAGAAACAAAATGGTTAACTTACTGTTGATAAAAAGGTTATTAAGAAAGTTTTCAAAAATAAATACCCAATCTCACCCCAATGATAAGAAATGCATTATTTTTTTCAATTTTACAAAGATAGCGCTCTTCAGACCTAATTGAGTTCATCAAACTGCCAAATTTTCTGACGATTGTTTAATAAAATAAATTTAACTCTACTTAAGAAGAAACGAAACAGAACACAAAATAGTATAACTCCAAGTTAACCCCACATTTTGAGGTTGAAAATTGTTCTATATCATTATCAATTAGCTTATACTGCTGTGTTGTAACCAAATCAGGATATGCTGATTCATTACTAATGTAAATACTTTAATAATGATGATGAGATGCAAATATTATTAGGGTCTCAGTGAACTCTGGAGAAGAATAAATAAAGCAAGTATTGTATTATTTTCATTTTATAACAATATTTTTCAGCCCAAAAATATATGAATTCTGAATGCTAATAGTGATTAAATTAATGAAGAATATTCAGAGAGAAAAAGTATAACAGAGCTTTGAGCAGTAATGAAATATTAACTTAAGGTTAAATGTAATCAGACACTGCTAAAAAATGAATGCGAAATAGGGGGCTCAAAGGAAGTTATATTTTAAAAACCCAGATCCCAATAAAGTTGCTTCTGAGGATAATATAGCCAGAAAAAATTGACCTTTTAAAGAAATCATTCTTGTTGATTTTATAAAATAAATAGTACAATTAAAATTTACCTACTTATATAGTTGTTATAATAATAAATACTAATAACTTGGAAAATTATATTTTGAATTTTTATAGATATTTTATAATTTTTAATCATTTTTAAATCAAGAAGTTGTGAGTATGGATTCTTAATAATTGTTTTGATGTTTCTGATACATAAGCTGTGAAATTTGGTAAAGAATCATATTATCTGAAGGGTCAAAGGAGTACTGACATTACTATTGGGTAGAGTATAATATACTGTAATTGCAAGGAAAATCTAAGCTAAAATTTCATCAATCTATTTAAACCTTTTAGTAGCAACTCTATAGACATTTATAATATAATATGTCATACATACTATATATATGATAGGTAAATTTTTACAGAGATATATAGTGTATAATATATAGTTTGCTATAATCAAATACAATATATTTCCTAGTAGTTAACTGGTTGGAATATTTTTGGCTTGGGGCAGTGAATGTGAATGTTCAGGAGAGCTTAAGAAAACTAAATCTTCAGTCTTTTACGAAGAACAATTTTTTAGATATTCAATGAAATGTTCCTTTGTGGAAAATATCAAAATTTGATCAGAGTCCTGGGTTTGAATTCTGATTCACTAGTCACTGCATCATCTAGAGACTTGTCCACTTAGAGCCTCAATTTCCTCATCTGCAATAAACGGTTTCACTGGTTGTTATGAGGATCAAATGAAGTAATTTATGTATAAGCATGTTTCAGTGGAAAATCACTATGCACAAATTATGTAAAAATGTACTTCTGAAACTGTTCACTCAGCATGTATGGACATCCTCCATGTAATCCGTATTTATATGCATACATCACAGCCACCACCAAGATAAAGTAAGCGTGCAACTTTAGAACAGAATGCAGTAGGCTCTCATGTTTGTTGTATCTTGAAAGTTATGTTCCTTTGCCTAGTACCTCTTTAAAAACATTTGCTGTCTTTGAATATAAGAAGTTAAGGCTTACTGTGTTTCACACAGTGCTAGCTTCCTATTGAAAGGAAACTAAAAACATACTTTAAGTTGACTTTACACCAGATCACATCATCAATGGACTAAATTTCAACATTTCATGCCATTATACTAAGGCAAATGAAGCAAACGCCTAAGATTATTGTTTACATCCCTTACCACATTTCCAAAATTGGATTCCAACGTACCAGGTAACTCTCTAGACAAAAAGAAGCAATCCTCCTCTCTACCAGAAGGTGGCACTGCACTCCTCATTGACGACATTCTGAGGTGGGTGCAGTGAAGAGATTATTCTCCATCCAGGAAGAAGCTGGATTTTAGAACATTTTACTTGAAATAATGAGATGCATGTGATTAATTTCCTAAAGAATAATTTTACTTTTGTCTTTTTGGGGAAAGATGTGCACACTAAGTAAAAATGAACAGCTGTTGAGAATAAAAGGAAAATGCTTCATTTGGAATCTATCATCATTGTTCAGTACAATATTCTCAGACTTAATTACTCATGTAAAGAACATTATGACTAAATGTGAAATAAATTCTTCTTCACTCCCCTCAAGATTTTTTGTCTCTTTCTAACCACAAATTTTGTGGCCGGCTTTCTATTTATTTACTTTTTCATATAGAAATCCCACTAGGGTTCTTAAACCCATTTACTCATAATATGGTTTGAATACCTATTACTTTGGCACCATTTTTCTCCTCTCCCTCACCTCAGTCTCATGGAAATAAATATATCAGTCAATCATTACTACTTTGAAAGAACAGAGCTCTTTAAAATTACTAGTAGCATGAATAATATCAAAAGGCTGATTCCACTGCCCCACCCCCTTCCCTGGGGACAATTTAGGTAGAACCCATCTAGCTCTAAAGGTATCACTTGCTGATGACAGGAGGAAAGAAAGGAGACTGTACAGACTTACTGACAGTTAAAGAGGCTCAAATTGATTATCTGTAAAGAAATACAATAGGAGGAAACCACGCTGCTAAAAGCACAGCTTTGAACAAACCCTCTATTAATTAATTGTCACGGTTGGGAGTAGAAAATGGCACCTAATGAGAGAAAAACTAAAGGAAAGGATGAGAACGAGTGAAAAAGTCTTTCTTTTGTGTATGTATTTATTTTGTACCTTTGATTTTTCACTAAGTTGTTTCATATTCACTAAGTACATGACAATAAATGATGATATAAAATAAAAGCAAAACAAAACAAGTAAAAAGACATGGAGCTCATTGTTTAAAGAAATTATTCAAAATTTCATGGAATAGATTTAATAAGTAAATGCAACAGTGACTAATTATAGTAGTCATTCCTTTTTTCACATTTCTTTTTCCTAATTGTCTTATAATAAAAAACTCAGCAATGGGTTTAGTTTATTTTTAATTTTGAAAATGGAGAAAAATAGTTTTTAGTGGAAGTATTGGTAATTATGAAATTAGATATCTGTAGGAGAGAATAGTGTTCATTAATTTTAGTTGGCTGGGAAATAATTCAAAAAAGCTTTCATTTTAATTTTATTTTATATTCAGGCATGGGATTGCAGATTACTGAACTTTACAGCAAATAATTTTATGTTTGTATGACAAGCACACACATTTTCCATTATTACTTTTTTAAACCTGAAATAAGTATCTGACACTATAATCATGAAATTTTATTGAGAACTTATTAAAAACATATTAAATATTATGCCCCTTAGAAGTTTAGAGAATACTATTAATTTTATATCATTCTACACATTTCTCTGTTGAAATAAAATATTTCCTTTTTCTATTAAAAAATAACAAAGTTTCCTTGTTCATAATTTAAGATAGAATCAAAGTAGCCTATTTACATTTATATTGCTGAAAATACAAATTCTGGACTCAATGTCTGCAGTACCATAAAACAATAGCTTACATTTATTTTATTTTACATATATATATATATATATATATATATATATATATATATATATATATATATATATAAAACCATAAAGGAAGATCTACGCAATACAGTTTCCTATATTGGATGATAGAAAAGAGAGGGTCCTTTAACTATGGATTTGATCAACATGATAAAATACATCTTGAGAATAGTTGTATTTAAATTCTGAAATGGAACTTCATACCATTTTATTCTCATTCTAAATGAATTAACTCAGCAGCTCTATACATACACTACTATTGGAGTTCTGAGGAGCTGGTGACCTTCATTCTTTCTGATTCTTCTTCTGTACCTGAGTGATATCTCTACTACCTTCTGTTTGCGGAGTGTTTTTTTTTTTTTTTTGGCTGCACTGGGTCTTAGTTGTGGCATGCGGGATCTAGTTCCCCGACCAGGGATCGAACCCGGGCCCCCTGCATTGGGAGCACAGAGTCTTTCCCACTGGACCACCAGGGAAGTCCTGGGAGCTTCTTACTGACCAGGAAGATTAACTAGTTCATTCTTTGTGTTCCCATTATAGACTATACGGCTTTGTTGCGCAGGTAACGGTGTTTTACTCTATTTTCACTTATCTCTTTCGTCTTACCAGACCATGTGCATCTTAAAGGTAAGAGACATAATATTCCTTTCAAACTTCCAATGTTTAATACCATGGTGAACTCAATGACTAATCTAGAGCCAAAACTCAGCAGAAATTTAACATACTTTTGTTAGATGAACGCAAGGAAAGCAGAACAGGGGGATGGAAGGTGGAAGAATGCCAATTTCCTTATGTTAGTACTTTTATAACGAGGTTCTTAGTCTTTACTGGGAAACGCCAGCATCCCTCAGTATCCGCTGGGGGGTTGCTTCCAGCATCCAGCCCTCTGCCCCCACCTCATCCCCCCAGGATGCCCAAGGCTTTTATATAAAACAGCATCGTATTTGCATATAACGTACACACATCCTCCCATGTACTTTAAATCATCTCTAGATTGTTTAGGATGCCTAATACCTAATACAATGTAAGTGCTATTTAGGCAGTTGTCAGCTACACATCAAATTCAGTTTTGCCTTTTGGAAATTTATGGATTTTTAAAAAAAATATTTCCGATCTGGGTTGGTTGAATCCACGGATATGGAACTCGCAGATAGAGGGCTGACTCAATTTACATTTCATTCTAAGTATAGTCTTTAGACAACTTTTGTTTAATGCATTGCTGGTTGCTGACCACCTGCTTTTCTTGTGATCCCAGGAACAAAGCCCTACCATCCTATCTGTGACAACCCTGCTCCAAAATCACCTACTTTCTCCCACCCATCAGTGTTCAGCAGAAATAGTAACAGTCATACCCTGTTCGGGTAGCACCATGGTACATCCTTCTTAAGACATAGTATGTCAATGTACATATTACAGGTAGCAGTCATGCAGGCATATTATGTCTAATCTAATTATAAATATTCGCTTAGGCCATGAAAAACATGTGAAGCATTTTAATGTTTATGACTTTATAGTTTTATTAAGTTATTCATTCTTAAAAAAATTATATTCAGCAACATATACTCCAGAATGGGTCAATTATAAGCCAAATTTAATTTTAAAACTTGGGTATTTACATAATGATTTTTAGTATCAAGGCTTAATTGGGGCTGAAAATATTTCAGCAACAAGATGCTTACCTTCAATCTCTTTCCCCAACCTTGCATTCCACATTGAGCTATAGGTAACTATGGTTTTTGCAGCCCATCTAAGTACCGTTGCTTCTTTATGCCCATTTACTTTCAACAACGCTATAAAGTACAGGTAATGATAATTTTACAACTACAAAAAAAAAAAAAACCACCCTGATACTCAGTTAAGCGCCTTGCCTGAATCCCTCCACCTCGTCACGAGTGGTTGTGATGGAACTCTCGGATGTCTCTGACGGGACAGTCCTGTTCAGCCACCTCCTGGCAGCATATTGCAGGTTCAGGCAATGTGATGTGTCTGGTGGGCTTTACCGCACAGAAACAGATTTAATCCCAGTTCTATCACTGTGGGCTAGGTATGATGCTTCATTATTTTCAGGTGAGGAAAAGGAAGAGTTAAAACAAGCCTCCTAATTCCCCGAGCAGATTAAAAATGGCCAGGATACAAACAGGAATCCCATGATTCCAAGTTCAAGTCTCCCTCCACTGCCTCAAACCTGCCGTACAAGGGGTTTTTGCACATTTCTTACTGAAATACCACCTTCCCCTTCAGAAATTGCATAATGCTCATAGCCAGGTAAGTGTTCTATGATTTTAGAAATCAGTTTCAGTTTGCTGTAGCTGGCTGCAGGTACACATTATGGTATGGTAATGCAGGTATGCATTATGGAAAAGAATAGGAAAAAAATAAATCTCAAGTGTAAAAAGGGATTAGCAGAGGGCATATATTATGCTGTCTCTGACCTAGTATTAGCTTGCCTGCCAGATCTCCTTTCTGATGGTCTTTCTCTAGCAGTGTAGTCTTTAGGGCTATTTCCTTATCATCTGAGGTAGAGAGAGAAGGAGATCACAAGGTCATGATTAAATAGTTAAAGGGGCCCAAATTCAGAGAGTTCTATTATTGGAAAATAAGGTTATCTTATGATAATTATCATTGAAAATTCTAAACCTTAAATCAGAGAAGCATTATTAGCAGTCTAATAAAGATCTCTGCTATAGATGTGTGCAGATTGGTATTGCATTAAGGATAATTTAGGAAGGCACAAATTAAAAACAAGGATAAGAATTTAGAATGCATATGAAAATTGAGTCGTAAGGCTGCATGGCCCTTCCATATAAATCAATAATACAATGTAATTTGATGTTGAACTATGTCTATACATTTATATGATAAAATAATTTTGAGTTATAGTCTATATACAGACATAAGATGTGTGTGTTTTTTTAAAAATTCAGCGATGTGCCTGCTTAGTGCCTAAGATTAAATAACAAGACAGGACCTAAACAGTATGTAGGACAAGCACACCTCAGAGATGTTTTGGATTCTGTTCAAGACCAGTGTAATAAAGTGAATATCATAATAAAGTGAGCCAGGTAAATTTTTGGTTTCCCGGTACCTATGAAAGTTATGTTTACACTATACTGTAGCCTATTATGTGTACAATAGCATTATGCCTAAAAGGACAACGTACATACCTTAATTTAAAAATACTTTATTGCTAAAATATGCTAACCATCATCTGACAACACAGGGTTACCACAGACCTTCAGTTTATAAAAAACAAAGTATCTGCCAATGCAATAAAATGAGGTATGCCTGTATTTTAAACTTACAGAAGAGTAGAAAAGAATTCATTCAGGCACTATGAAAAATGTGTTACATTTATTACGTTAATATTCACTACTTAATCTTTAAAATAAACCTTTGAGTTAGGAGTGTATTGATCCTAAATAAACAAATATTAACTTGCTCCTGCTGTTGGCAGGCATTCAAATCGAGAATTCAAATCCAAATCTGTTTGAGGTCAAATCCAGTGCCTTTAATAACTACGTTATATTCCCACTCATATGCTCATACTGCCACGTTCACAGGTGTCAATAGCTATGGTGAAGAAGAGAAGGGCATGAGAATAAACAGCTGATGCAGAATCAGAAACCGAAGTGAGATGGAAGGCCATCAGAAAATGCCATAATTCCGAAAAGTAGATTTCCATGAACAATCCCTAAGTAACAACTTGCACATTGTATTTCATTTAGAAAAAAAACAATTAATAGGGCTTCCCTGGTGGCACAGTGGTTGAGAGTCCGCCTGCCGATGCAGGGGACATGGGTTCGTGCCCCGGTCCGGGAAGATCCCACATGCCGCGGAGCGGCTGGGCCCGTGAGCTGCGCGTCCGGAGCCTATGTTCTGCAATGGGAGAGGCCACAACAGTGAGAGACCCACGTACCGCAAAAAAAAAAAAAAAAACCAATTAATATATTTAATAAAAAATATTTGCCTTATGAAAAGTTTTCCTGGCCACTGAGCTTATTCCAGGATTTCATTAATTCATCAATCCATCCATCCAACATAGATTTATTATGGACTTGCTGTGCTTAGACTCCGAAAGGGACTCTGAACATGACCTGAAGAATGAATTTGGGCTTAGAGAGAATGTGAGTGTTTGATAAGGAAGCACAGACCCTTCAGCAAGAAATTGCTGAGGCTTCCAGAGACTGAGAGAGCTAGTGGGGCAGGAACTCAGGGAGCAAGGGAAGCATAGCGAGGAACTAATTAGAGAAAATTAATTTTACTTTTCATTGGTAAGATCTTCTCAATTTATTTCTATATGTGTAAAATTTATTGAGAAACAAAGATGTATTCCATCATGTAAAAATAATACTAAATAATATCCTATCAATAAAGTATTAAGTATCTATTATTAAATAGTTTGTCAAAAATTTTTTAAATGTTAATGTCAGTTTTACAGCCATTTATGCTGATAGCTCCTAATAATTTTATAAGATTTAATTAGAGAGGTAATGTTTTATTTTAAAGACCTATGCTTAACTTTTACAGAGCAATATGAATAGAAATGAAGAGTTCTATGTGCAAAAGCACTTAATATATAAATGTACATGCTTAACATGTATTTAAAATTTAAATGATTTTTAACAGGGAGAAGTAGAGGTTTGATTAGCTTTCTATTCTATATGTAATCAGTCCTAAAATAGAATTACAATCTGAAAATAAGTTTCCAGTGGAAAACTTTATTAAAAACTAACTGGACTCACTACAGATTTTAGTCATGGAGTCTTAGAGAAATTTCACTTCTGTTTGTAAAACTTTTGCTGTGGCCCTTCTATTCATGATCCAAAGGCAACATTTCTCTAGCTGCTAAGCTACTCTGTTTTCTACGTTCTAACATGCCAACATCAAAGCTGTAACTCTGCCCTTTCCTCTCCTTCCCCACGTCAGACCCAGGGTAACTGGGAGAACTTTCAACATCAACAGTGGCTCATCTTACTGATAAACAAAGCACAAAGACGGAAGCATGCAGTTGCCAGGACAGAAAGCAGTGGGTGAAAGCGGGATAATCAATCCCCTTTCTATCTGCATATAGTAGGAAGGATGCTATCACGTGTGACATGATCCTAAGTTAAAATAATATTTGTCTGGGTGGGCTTGCTATACTGGAAGTGTTAAGATACTGAAAACTATACAGTGGAAACAACTGCACAACTAAAGGTGAATGAGCTCGGAAGATGACGAGTGGGAATAGTACTGAAGACAGTGGCGAGCATAGCAGTTCTGGGTATTTCTCTCTCACACAAAGAGGTCATTAAAGCACCTCCGCTCACAGATCCCTGATATGCTCTATAAGCATCTTCTTTACTTCACTCACAACTTCTCTTCTCTGAGGTTCTAAGGATATAAAACAATAATAGAATAAAACTCCCAAAGCCAGCCATTTTCTTAGAGACTTCATACTTGTTAACTTGAAATTTGTGAGTACCAAGAATACAGTACATTTGAAATAGCATAGTATCCAGAAAAGGAACTGTTGTATATATATGAATGTCATATCCATAGTAGAACGTTGTGATGTGGTGTGACCAGTAGTGGCGAGGATGCCTGTCCCAATCAGCCTGTATGGGAGCCTCCTGATGATGGGTTTTACTGACACCATGTGTGTCATTTTTTATAACAGGCCTGTTTTTGTTTCAGAAACATGTATTGCTTTGTCAAATTTATGGTAAATTGTATTGTCAGCATTAATCATTTAAAATCCTGTATAAAATCATAACCTGCTATAGAACTTTTGTTCACCTTTGATTCTGTAGTTCCAATTTATTTCTATGGGGTGTATGTGTCCCCCAGGAAAATATCTTTGGAAAATTGCATAATAGGTTGCTTTTGCTGCCTGTCTTAATTTTCATAGTATTAGATTGAATTTTTTCTCAGAAAAAAATGTGGTAGGTGGTAAGAGTGAAGTTTGAAAATATGATTTATTTACAAAGGTTGAATCATTGCTCAGATCACATCCATGCCACCCTCGTATCTCTTAGAATAAAATTCAGACATCTTACCGTGTCTTGCAGGCCTCTGTGTGACAATCTGCCCCTTCCACTTCTTCTGCTCTGACCCACTGCGTGACATGAGGCCACAAGACCTCCTTTTGATCCTCAACATGACAAACAAATCCTGGCCTCAAAATTCTTGCACTTGCTACTTTCCCTTCCTGGAATTCTGGAGCCTGGCTCTTTGGACCTGAGGCTTCTTCTCATCTTTCAGTCTGTGGTCAAATATCACCTTCTCTGAGAAATCACCTGACTTTATCTAAAGAGGTCAGACACCCCTCATTATCATGGCACCCTATTATTTTCCATTAGAGAACTGATCCCAATCCAAAGATGTCACATTGTGTGTTTGTTTATTATGTATTCGTATATCGTGTGTCTCTTATCACTCAAGTATTATCTCCATGAGGAATCTTACTGGTGCTGTATTCCACTATAGTCCTGGCATCTAGAACTGATTCTACTAATAAGAGACATCCAAATAAAAATTTCTCCCATTGACAGGTTGACTTATGAGTCATTGATATGCTCCTTATTAATTAGTAACACTTCTTTACTGATAAGGTAATGATTTCCCCACAGCATTCTGAGGTTCAAATTTATGACCTGGAGTTCAAAACTATGTGTGATCTAATTAACTCTGATATTACTCTTGCTTCTATCATGAGTGATAGACTGATGTGAATGAATGAGTAAATCAGTAAAACAATTAGTGAGACAATGAGTAAAGTCAGAATTTAGGAAGATAATTGCTCCTTTTAAAACTGATATCAAGAAGGAAGACCGCCACCTGTGTAGCCCTTTATACCAAAGACATAGATTCTATCCTGGCCTGATCAATTTTAATTTCTAATTCATGGTGGCCATTGGTATAATCTTTGCAGGTAAACTCCAGTTACAAAAGGATTCAAAGAAGCTCTTTCTGATAATTTGCAGTCACATCTCCATCTCAGAAATAGAGTAATGGTCACAGGCTCAAAATGAGATGGAAAACAGTGAATCTGAACCAGATCCTATCCCATTAATTCCATACTAAAATCGAGACACCGTAGAGGTGGCTGACTTATGGATGATAAGTAAATTTGGTAGGCTATATATATTTATTTCATTTTCTTAAGTGCTTAACATCCAGGGGGAACCAACAAATACTGACTATATAAAATAACTTGCTGTCAACTGTCATGACAACATCTCATCAAAGGAAATTAGAGTTCCATACTGCTGGGTAATTCTAAAGCTAGGTAATAAAACCCTTCTAGAATTGGATTCTCATTGCCACATATGTGACTACCTCTGTAAAAAATAAATACATGACCATTACTGTAAGTCCCCTACATACGAACGAGTTCTGTTCCGAGAGTGCATTTGTAAGTCCAATTTGTTTATAAGTCCAACAAAGTTAGCCTAGGTACCCAACTAACACAATCGGCTGTATAGTACTGTACTGTAATAGGTTTATAATACTTTTCACACAAATAATACATAAACAAACAAAACATTTTTAATCTTACAGTACAGAACCTTGAAAAGTACAGTAGTACAGTACAACAGCTGGCATCCAGGGGCTGGCGTAGAGTGAACAGGCAAGAAGAGTTACTGACTGGAGGAGGGAGAGGAGGTGCGAGACGGTAGAGCTGAAGGATCGTCAGCAATAGGAGATGGAGGGCGAGCTGCAATGTCGCTCACGCCTGACGCTGATGGCACAGGTGCTGGTTCCTTGCTGGATTCAATTCTATCTACCCTCTTGAAAAAACGATCCAGTGATGTCTGGGTAGTAGCTCTTTTTTTCTCATCATAGATGACACGGTAGCACTGGGTTGCATTCTGAACGGCTGCTGCAACCTTCGGGTACCGTCCTACGTTCGGATCCTGTGCAATTAATAAAATCCCCTTGCTATTTCCTGTGTCATGAATCTCTTTGGTTCTTCAGTTACTTCTTCCTCTTGTCGCTCCACTCTCTCAATTATTTTCACTTTTGTTTCCATCGTTATTGCTTGGTGCTTCTTAGCAGTACCAGCTACATCACTGCTGCTTTTACGCTTGCTTCTGGACATCCTGGGCTTCAAATAAAGATACTGTACGACTGTACTCTATACAGTACTGTACAGTGAAATACACAAAGGCTCAACCACTTGTAGAGGATGCACGCACCTGACAATGTATGCCAGACACGTGAACTAACTTTCGTGATTGGACATGCATTTGCACGTCTGCGTCTTTGAAAGTTCCCAACTTGAAGGTTCATATGTAGGGGACTTACTGTATTGTCAAAGAACCAGAAACAGCATTTGAGAAGTGCATTGTTCTGTTTCTCTGCAGAGATCTGTGCATTTTGCTCCAGAAAACCAGCAGCTTCTAGCCTGTAGTCCACTCAACGTAGAAGGTATATAAAATATTTGGAGATTTAATTTATTAATTCTAATATCACTATCCCTTTAATTTGAAAGCAAAAGTAACATACTAAATTAATCGATAGACTTCTCATTCAACTCCAAAATACATATGTCTGCAGTGTCAGAAAATGGTTAATTCTCCGTATTTGAAATAAAATACAGTAGTGAAAAATAGCTTCTTTTATAAAAATGTAAAGTTGGCCTCATAATTGTTTGAAATGAAATATTGTCTACTTTCAGTTAGAAGCCTATAATTTCAAAGGAGAACATTTATCATTATTATTTTTAAAATTCCTATTTTTGGCCATTTTATAGGTCAGTATTAAAGGCAGAAGAATATAACACTACTAAGGAAATAGTGTTATTGAATCTGTCCTGGAAGTCTCTATACACCCAAGAGATTTACTCATTTGTACTGAATGGACGGATTACATCAGTCAAAGAACGGCTGAAGTTTTATATGGAAATTCAGGCAGAAATTTGGACACATTCTGCAGCAATTTCAACATAGTTGGGGTTTTTTTAAGCCACAGAATTCCCTCTAGGCTAGTATGTATAAGTTTGTGTCTCAGGAATTCCTCTGAGAAAAATAGGCATAGGAAAAAGCCTGCATTTTTTTTTTTTTTACAAGAATTGAGAGCAAACAGAATTACTTGGATCTTGTCAGTACGTCAAGCTGTAAAACACCTGCTTTTGCCTAAGTCTCTGTTCGATGTATTCTCATTGAGAATATGAAGCACAGTTGTAATTATAATTTTGGCCAAACTTTATTTTGATTATATAATAACATAGCCAAAAAGAATGAATGGCTACACTTTTCAGTCTGCGGAGGGAAGACTATGTTACTCTGAATCCATTCTATTTTTTTTCTTTTATATTTCACTTTTCTCAAGTGCCAAATAAAATTTTGCTCACGTTTCCTTTTAAAACATGAGTTCAGAAGACAACTCAAGAGAAAAAAAAGCAACCTCAATTGAAGTTTTATTAGCTTCTATGAACCCTAAAATATTGTGCTTTTCCTTTCTGTGATTAAGTGCCACTTGCTGTCACAGAAAAGAATGGTAATTACATTAGCCTTAATCATAAACATGTGCTAAGCACATAGTTCTCTAAATAATTGTATTAACCAGAATTTTGGTTGTAAATGGAAGAAATCCGACTCAAACATACTTCAGCAAAAAGGGGGATTATTTGGCTCACATAAACTGTGAGGGGCCCCCAATAAGAGGAGCCAGAGAATTAAAATAGTTGGGATTTTTCTCTCTACCTCTCTTTCTCTCCTTTTCTTTTTTTTTTTTTTTTGCTGTGTGCCAGCCATATTATCTCAGTCTGTGCTCCTACAAGGCTAAAATCATGATTTCTGACATTGAGTGCTTGTATCCTCATAGCTTTCCAAACAGAAAGGAAAACAAAATTCTAAGATTCAATTACCTATTAAAAAACCCTGGGGGAAAGTTTCTAATTGGTCTGTATTGGGTCACATGCCCACAACTAGACTAATCATATCTTATCCCGGGAATGTGATACTGTATTTGGACTAGCCTTGGTCAGGTGGCATCATGAGATCAATAGCTGTAGCTATGGAGTTGGGAGTCATGTTAAAAAGATGCTGGTTCCTAGTCTGACCTCACGGTTAGAGCAAGAGAAGAAGTGTTTTCAACGTGAAGGACACAGAACACATTTTCCCAGAGGAAATGAGAGGAGTGCAGGGAGGGCAATATGTGCATGTGCACACACACACGCTCACACACACACAGACACATCACAAATACACACACACACACGCAAGAGGTAAACCTCTCATCTCCTATTCTTTCATCTTCCCTCTCATCAAGCATGTACTGAACATCATCTATGAAATCTAGTGAAATCTAATGCCAATGAATTGGCAGGCTTTGGGTAATTCATGATCTTTATTCTTCAGAAATTTGAGATGCCATTATTTATGCCTTTTGCTGTCAAAGAGAAGACATTAATGTTATAGACTACGATGTAAAATTTAACAACAGAAAAGGATGAATCAGACTGTTGAGAGTGGTATTTTATCAGTTCTAAGTCACATTTCTGACACCTGATTAAATCTTATAATTGATGGAGTCTTAAGTTGCTACTGGCCAAGTGGCAGCCATGGCACATTGTCTCTTCAGTTGAATGATGTGCATGGTGGATACTACATGTATCGAGTTCAACTGTCATATGCAATATCTTCAAAAGAATTACACAGTGATTCAGTATTAAAACAAAGAAAAAATATGTTTGCAGAGAGTCACTGAAACAGAGCAGTGATGCATGTATTTGGTGTTTTTGTAAACGTTTAGAATTAGAAGAAATAATTCAATTTCATGTTTTTCTTTTAGAGCAAAAACCAAGTACTTTAGGGAACCTAAGAAGGAGGATTCCCACAGATAGATGAAGCTATGCTTTGCTTTATTACCGATTCAAGTACAATGCAACTGTAGTTAGGAAAGATCGCTAGGTGCCTTGAAATAAATGAAAGGAATTGAAGAACATGAGTCTTGAATGATGAAATTATGTAGAATTGTAATTATGATATCATGTCAGATTTTATTTAGCAGGGAATTTTCCCTTATAGTACATAAAACAATAGTGCACCTTATAATTTATGGTGTATTTGATGTCAGTGAGATACTAGAATAAAAGAAATTGATTTTACTTTATGGAAGTCATTTTGGCAACATTATGGAGTAGCAGGATTTTTTTTTTTTTTTCCTGCGGTACGAGGGCCTCTCACTGTTGTGGCCTCTCCCGTTGCGGAGCACAGGCTCCGGACGCACAGGCTCAGCGGCCATGGCCCATGGGCCCAGCCGCTCCGCGGCATTGGGATCTTCCTGGACCGGGGCACGAACCCGTGTCCCCTGAATCGGCAGGCAGACTCTCAACCACTGCGCTACCAGGGAAGCCCGAGTAGCAGGATTTTTATACTAGTAATCAGATTACCTATGTTCTAATTTTCATTCGATCACCAACTGAGTTTTCTCTCTAGATGTTAAATTAACACTTAGGACCTCATATAAACTATACAGTAAAGATTTTGAACTAGATTATAGCAAACATCAAACAGTTTCAAACGTAATTCTAGATGGAATGAAAAATGTGAAAAAGAATTCCTTGTTTCTTTATCTTAAGAATGATGGTTTGGAAATACTGTGACTCTGGCTTGGCACATGTATAATTTGCAGAGGCCTGGGTGATATTTTTATTTTCAGTGCAGTAATAATTTATCTCAATCACATACATAACGTTCCCACTTGAAATGTATCTAGCATTCATAACATGCCATGTTTCTTTCACTTTCATAGTGTTTTGTATTTTGCTTAGTGGTTATAGTTTCAGACAGATCAGTGAGGCAGTAAGTAGTAGAAAATGCTAATGGACAGCTAATCAAGTAAGTGGGTATCAGGTAGTCAATTACTACAGAGTTCAATTCTATTTCAAAAATATGTGAAGCATTATCATTTTGCTGCAGTGTTTTTACACCAAATATTCTAACAAGGACAGAAAAATGATTGCACACTAGCACACTTGGGAATATGGTCATTAAAAATCTAAGATTTTCTAATAAGGTGGTAGTCTCCTTTCTCAGATGCCACAGGCAGTACTGCTGCTTGTATGTTGAAGATTTAGTGCAACATTTGTAAAACTCAAGTAACTAACGTTTTATTCTATTGGCTTCTTAGAGTCTGGGAATCTAAAATTGACTTGAGTAGTTATAGTTTTTTCCCCTCTTCAAGAGTGACAGAAACTAAATCATCTCAGTCAAATTATTTTTACTGAAACTATTCCAGAAAAACAAATAGACAAAGGGATTCCATTGTCTCCCATGATAGCATTTTCTGAGGCATGTTTTTAAAAATTTATTCTCTTATGCCAACTTTTCAAAAGAGACCTTGTGCCTTTCACTTCTTAACTTACAGAAAAAAAAGTCCCAAAATGTTTGAACTAGAAAATGATATAATCCATTTTTTAAATTTTAGAAATGAAGAAACTAAACTATAAACTGGCTAAATAAAGTGCTCAATCCCATAGGACTAACTGTTGACAAATTCGATTTGGAACCCAGATCCTTTAATTTTAGTTGAATAATTTGTTTATATTTGAATTATTTTCCTTTTACTTTAAAACAAAAGATAAGCTCCAGCAATTGATATTACATTTATTTTGTTATCTAGTCTTTTGATCCTTCAGTTCTGATATCTCAGTATTGAATCCTGGAAAGACTGTTTCGAGACATCCATCAATACAAAGATTGAATACTAGTTTATTCATCAACAGTGAAGATTCTACCACCAGGTCTGTGTTTTCTGCTTATCTGTTCTATATATAATTTTGATCTCAGAAATAGACTCCATTATCTGAGTAATGTTTAGGTCAATCAAATGATAGGAATTGGACAGTCTCAAAGAAATGTTGTACACTGTCTATGGGCTTTGGTTTTTGCAGTGGTTATTACTACTTTAATTTATTAAGTGGTTCTGAAAAAATGTACAGTCATCCCTCAGAATCTGCAGAGGACTGGTTACAGGATCCCCACAGATACCCAAATCTGCCGATTTTCAAATCCTTTATATAAAATAGCAGAGTACAGTTGGGCCTCCCTATTCAGGTTCCACATGGTTGAATTCAATCTGTGTTTGGTTGACTCTGCAGATGTGGGATAATCCATCCATACAGAAGGCCAACTGTATTGAATGTTGTTCAACTTGATTGGCTCCAAATACTTTGGCACTAGAATTTTTTTCCATATCAACTATTAACATATTGCAAAACTCTGGTGTACAGCATAATATATTTTAGGAAATACCATTTAAGTATGTAAAAATCTGATAAACTACTCCATCTCAAATAACATAACAATTCATATCTGGTATGTTCCATAGTGTTCCTCTTTCCACCAAAAAGAAAATAATAGTTTTTAGGTAATTTTTAAATATAACAGGATTTGGATCACAGACACCTGCTTTTCAAATCTTTAGCTATATTTTAAGAGATGTGTAACTTTAACTTTCCCACCTGTAATATGAAATAATCAACACACCGTAGACTTTCCCCTACAGATGTAATGGAGTAGCGCACAGAAGACCCATACTTCTGCTGAAGCAGAACTAGAAATGGCAAATTAAAAGCAATCAAAAGACATCGGAGGACTGTCAAGCCTTTTGGGTTTAGAGATTACCTCCCAGGAGTCAGGACCAAAGTCCAGATCTCTCTTTAGGCGAGGTCACATTCTTTACTGCCCAGGGCACACTCACTTTTGGCCAAGGCTTTCTTAGAGTAAAACAACCATATTTGTCTGGGCTTCTACATTTGGTCAAGCATTTATATGGCAAACACAGCAATAGTATTATACGAATACGCTTAACATTTGGATGAGACAGTGTGGGATAAGGTTAGGTTTAAAAAAAACATCTAATCTATCCTGTAATGCCATTACATACATTTTCATACTTTTCCCTTGGTTCACCTCTATTTGTACCTTGTGATAAACTTGTGCAAAACTGTTTAGCATAGAAATTAGCTGATGATTAGTGAAATCCATTGTTTTCCTCAATTGAGTCATTTTCCATTGGTATTATATCCTAAGGAGGCTTTTACTCAATTTTTACCCAATATATTTGTCTATTAATATTAGCATTATAATCTTACCCAAAATGTCCATTGTATTGGTTAAAGCAATCCAGAAAAGCAGAACCCGTGGGATGTATATGAAATTTACTGTAGGAATTGGCTCATGAGCTACAGAGGCCAAGAAGCCCCTGATCTGCTCTCCGCAAGATGGAGAACCAAGAAAGCTGGTGGTGCAATTCAGTCTGAGTCTGAAGGCCTGAGAACCTGGGAATTGATGGCGTAAGTCTGAGTCCAAAGGCCTGAGAATCAGGGGTCTGATTATGTAAGTCCTGGTCTGAGCCTGAAGACCTGAGAACCATGAGCGCTGATGTTTCAGGGCAGGAGAAGATGGACGTCCCCGGCTCAAGTAAAGGGAGCAAATTCACCCTTCCTGTGCCTTTTTGCTCTATTCAGGCTCTCAGTGAATTGACTGATGCCCTCCTGCATTGGGGAAGGTTGTTTTCTTTACTCAGTCTGTGGATTCAAATGCCCATCTCTTCCTCCAGAAGCACCCTCCCAGACAGGCCTAGAAATAATGTTTTATCAGTGATCCAGGCAGCCCTTAGCCCAGTCAGGCTGACACATTGCTACTTCCTATACCCAGAGTTGCAGCCCTGATTATGGAACCACTGGATTAGGTAAGAGAAAAGAAATTTGAGGGCATGTGGGGAAAACAGAAAAAAAAAAAAAGGATAGTAGTACCACCGTGGGAAGAATAGCAGAGTCAAACCATCATTCTCCCCATCTCTGCTTCCTGAAATCTTCCATAAGAGTAAGGGCAGCTATCTAGTGGGAACAATCCCTTGGCTACCCTCATTCTGAGTGTGAACACACACTCATGAAGGCAGGAAAGGCACCCCTTATTGCTTTCATCTCCTTCCATTTTAGACAACCAAGGCTTCAATAGCCAAATCCAATTCCCTGTGAAACCATTACTCTGAGGCTGGTATCTCTCTGCTTATTGTTATACATTATGGGCTATAAAGTGTGTTCCTCTGAGGAATTGCGTCTTGGCCGTTCAAGTCGGTGGCATATCTTCTGTTCTGGTACTTTTATAGTACTTGGAACACTTGTGTCTACCACTGGGTATGCAAAGCCCAGTCAAGAATAAGTGTCCATTCCTCTTAGGCCCCATTTGTAGCCTCCGGGGGCAATTGGCATCAGTCCGACTTGCCAGCTGTGTGCAGAGCTTCCTCCTGGGCAAATCGGCCCTATAGCCACCTGCAATCTCTGCCTCACTTGCTGGCAGACAGAACAGTGTTCTGGCATCTTATGCTTCAGAGGCTGCAAGAGGCATATGTCTAGATTGAGCCCATCTCTGCATTGCTGCAGCCCCCTAGTGTCCACTCATTTATGGACCCAGGCGGCCGCCTCAAGTGAATGCACCAAGAGGTCCACTGCTGGTTTCATTCGCCTTCTGATTCTGGAAAGAGATACTTCTGATGGGCACTGACCTGTCCTACTTTCGCATGCCCCCTTAAGTTCCCAGAGTGATTTCTTTAGGGCTGTGCCCCAGATGAGTATCCATTTAGCAGGCTAGTTTTCCTTGGCCCTGCTGCCTGACCATATGGGCAGGCCATCGGCCACTGCCCATGAGTGAGTAACAACCCAAGTACAGGGGCAAACGACATACAGTTCAGCCCACTGGGTTGATGTATTTTTACCTTCTTCAGAGTGGTGGCCTTCCAAATAGGGTGCAGGCCATTCGTCTAATTGCCATCTATAGACCAGACAGCTCTGTTCTCCAGAAACTCCCTAAATATACAGATATTGTAGAGTTAAAAATGAAAAGGATAGAAAAAAGATAAAATGTGCAAAAACTGAAGAAAGCTGTATAACTCTACTAATATCAGATAAATAGAGTTTAGAGCACTAAAAAATAGAGGGATATTTCATAAAGCTAAAAGGGTCAATCTAGCACAAATATATAACATTTCTGTATTTGCAAAAATTGACACAACTGAAATAATACACAAATTCACAGTCCTAGTGGAAGATGTACACGTAACTTTTTAATAAGTGAAAGAAAAAGCAGATAAAAGGCAGTAAGGATGCAGAAGACATTAACAATGTAATTTACAAATCCATAGGACATATATCAAATTCATAATATGCTGGGCCATAAAAAATAACTCAGAGTATATCCTCTGACCACAGTGGAAAACAGCCACAAATTAACTAAAATCATATAATCAGAGACAGAGTAACGTTAACACCTCCAGTGCAATCCTGAAATCAAGGTTAATATACAAAGAAACTACCAATATATCTTTTATTGCAAAACCATTCCTCTTACCTATTCCACATAAATTATATCACGTGTCCCAACTAATCTAGATATAAGAAATGAAGACATATGTTAGTTAAACTTTTTAATGAGCAATTATTTCTGAATGCCTTGAATTTAAATAAATGTTTGGAACAGTCTTGGGCCACATCCACTCATAGTAAGATTTTAATTTCATGAATTGTTCTTTTACTAAAGAGAATGTTCAGAATATTCACCATAAAATACCAAAATTTTAGAACTGGGAAGAATTTTAAGTGGCCAGATTATAAGTGGGAAGATAACATTATCCAGTTGAAAGAACAGTCATTTAAGCAATTAAGGTAAAGTTCAAGTTTAGCCTCTGCTCTGTGACGCTAGGTGAAAGGTTTAAATATGTTGAATTGCAGTTTTCTGTATAAAATGGTTATAATAAGTTTTTGCCTATGTACAAGAATATAAGAAATTGGAACTAACACCTGCTGGCCTCCTAATGACTGCTGGTAATAAACTTGACCCCAGATCTGTGAGTGTTTAATAGCAGTTTATACTCCTAACAACCTTTTGACACAGTAGGTGTATAGATAAAATGCATCTGAGAATTCTGCATTAACTGTAAAAATTAATGCCTGGCTATCTCATGTAAACAAACTTATGTATGCATTCTCATCCACCACATGTGAGATGGTTAGCAGATCAGTATTGCCACAATGAGAACATATTTTTTTTTTCTTTATGTACAATAGAGATTCAAAGTTTCAGTTTTGCATCATGGTCATTGTTAAGCTTTGTTTCTTTTTTCATAATGGATTCTGATTTCCTACTGAGTAATTCAAAATATTTAGGTGCCTCAATAGGCATTTTAAAAAGTGCTTTAGGAAAATTTTGACAATCCTCCATTGAGATTTGGGGTTCAGTTCTCATTTGTTCCTTAGCATTGCTGAAAAGAGTTAACTCTTCCTACTGTGAGTAAAATCTGGTTGAATAAATTTCTTACTAGACCGCCATTTTCTCGACAGCTATCTGTTACTTTCAGTCAAACGAATGAACCTCTCCAGTTTCTAATAGTAGTAAAAATAATTACTGATAACAGTGCTCCATAATCTTTTAAAATATGCAGGTCATGATGTAGAGAGTTAATATATTACAAAAATTAAGATCTATTAGAACAATATATATGATATATGAAAGAGAGTGTTCTGATTGCAAGGTGGGTTCTTAGTCTCAAAGGTAAGGCAAACCTCTGGGAGGAGCAAAGGATCTGCATCACATTAAAATGAGCTTGAATTGTTTGTCCTAATACAGCAAAGGTGTCTTCTCAAGTCAGAAATGAAAATGATCTAGAAGCAGGTGTCGAGATAGCATGGCTTTGAGAAGAGGCCCATGAAGAAATCAGACACACTTCAACATTAATCCAGTCTTTCTTTTAGATTTCAATGCATCCTAACTTGTATTATAGACTTTTGTATTTTACAGAGTCCCCAGGTCATTGGCTCCACCATGCACCATAAGCTGAGTTTTAAATGACCACTCCTTAAATATCAAGATGTTTTATCTTCTACTGGTTATCCCAGAGTAGTGTTTAGAGCTTGGGGAAGCAGGTCCTCAAATGTATAATACACAGATGAATAAAATAAAAGTGGAAGAGCGTTGAAAGGCATCTGACTCTTGCCATATGCAAAGTAGAAGGTACTGGAAGAAAAAGAAATCCACTGAATTCAGGTAGTTAATTCTTGATCATGGGTAATCTGAGGAGGATAAACAATAACAATGGATATTTTGCATGTTTCTGCAAAGCCAGTTACATGAAAAGAGTTATTTGGGTGTCAGTTTCCTATCCAGAACCCATCCATTTGCTTCTCCTTGTTCCTGACACTTTCCCTATTTAGGTGTCTCCACAGGCATTTAAAAAACTGGTTTAGGGGCTTCCCTGGTGGCGCAGTGGTTGAGAGTCTGCCTGCCGATGCAGGGGACACGGGTTCGTGCCCCAGTCCGGGAGGATCCCACATGCCGTGGAGCGGCTGGGCTCGTGAGCCATGGCCGCTGAGCCTGCGCGTCCGGAGCCTGTGCTCCGCAACGGGAGAGGCCACAACAGTGAGAGGCCCACGTACCAAAAAAAAAAAAAAAAAAAAAGTGCTTTAGGAAATTTTTGACAATTCTCTATTGAGATCTGGTGTTCAGTTCTCATTGCTGAGAAGAGTTAATTGTGGGTCAGGTGAAGTTGATCCTGCCCTCAGCAATAAGGATGGCTCCTGAAATTCAGGCTAACCTTGGCTTTTCCAACGCTTTTACTAGTGATTGGTTCAAAAACCCAGGCTTTAGCCAAGCAGTTTGTGGCTTTTTTTTCTGAAGACTGAGACTGCTTAAGAGACAGAGGTTCTCCAAGTACGGTACAGCAGCAACTGGCATCTCCCGGGGACTTGTTAGGAAGGAAAATTTTTAGGCTCCAACTGAGACCCATTGGTTCAGAAACTTGAGGAGAGGGACCAAGCAATCTGTGTTTTAATAAGCCCTCCAGGTGATTCTGATACACGCTCAAGTTTGAAAAGTAATGTGTAAGGATGAGCTCCGGAATCAGGTAAGCTCAATGTGATCCAGAGAAGCAGCTTTTATCCCATGGATATGAGAGATTTTCTCTATCACCTCCCTTTGATTTAAATAGGACACTAAACTACCCCAACTGCTGCTGGCAGCCTTTTTGACAGCATGAGTGAATTCAGTTTGTTGGCAGAACAGTGAAGGGAAAGCTGAGTAAAACATTTAAAAACAGTGCTTCAACTTAGATAGTGCAGGATTCCCAGTCTAGTAAGAATGGCCCATTTCCTTTGTCTTTAAACCAGTTTAATTCAACTTTTCTGAAATTGCAGAACATCCTAAATGATTCAGAGAATGAGAACATGTACAATATTAATGAGATGACTTGTTTATTCAACACATAGATCTATAGAATCAACTCCTATGTGCCAACCATAGTTCTAGGCACTGGAGATATAAAACTAAATAGTGACTTAAAAAGATTCTAATAGAATTTACATTCTAGTTGAGGGAAACAGTCAAAAAGTAATTAAGAAGAATATATAGTTAGGCATGTTTGGCAGGTAGCAAGTGCTAGAGATGATAGCATGGTGTGGGTAGCAATTTTTTTCTGAGTATGGCCAGGAAATGCCTCCTGAGAAGATGCCATGCAATTATGTGGGAGGATCTGAGCCCAGAAGTGGGAACAGCTGCTGCAGCAGCCCTCAGTGTCCTTACTTGTGGCTACACAAAGCAATGCAAACAGAGATGAAAGAGTTTGCCCAGGGCTGCAGAGCTGTTAGCTGATGGGACCATGATTTGACTGAGGGCTGTCTACCTCTAATGTGTGAGCATTTCCCATCATGCTCTATTTCCCACAGAGATATGTTACACCGTTTCAAAAACAGTCTTCTATTGCTAGGCGTAATGAGTGAATACAGCAAAATCCATGCACAGCTTTACTGAATTTCACTGGGACACTTCCATTCTTTAAAACAGTCCTTTAAAGAAGCACAATATCTTTAAAAGGGAGAATTTTACATCTTCTTGTTACATTACAATGAAATTGCCTACTACATGGACCTACCATCTGGGTGGGGGGTGGGTGTTGGACCCAAGGAAATAATGAATTTTCTTTTGCTTATATTAGAGCTTATATTCATCTCGTTTGGGTATTGTGTAGTCGTTAAAACTTTGGAACACTCCAGATCAGTAGGTGGCTGCTGCCTTAAGCTCTGCTAATGTCCTCTGGGGACGCAAGCAACGCTAGTGCCTCCTTTAGGGCCTTATTCTGGTCCTGGACCTAAAAACTGTGCCTGGCATGGCAGGGGACCTCAGGACCCTGAGCTTCTGTCAGGGTTCATTCTAATTGGATAATACCTTCACTGGCCTAGTTGTTAAACATTCTGGACCTCGTCCCCGTACTGTATCACTCCTAGGCTCAACCACCAAAATCACTTGGCAAGGAATCCAGCCAATTAATGATGGATGGGAGGGGAGTGACAGAGGTTTATCTCAGCTATAGTCCAGCTACCACCGAGGGGAATAATCTTGACAAGAATCTGATTGTTACAGACCACAGTTCTGCTCTCCTCTGCAGCAGCCCAAAGGTGAGGGAGAGATTTCTCTCGGAACTCAAAGCTCAGGCTTCTCAGACAAATGATGGAATAGTTATGCTGCTGATTGCCTTGAATAATAGATGTGTCCCTTAGTTAACAGATGTTCCCTGCAGTTGCTCAATAGAAATTGTACATTTTCAACGTGTTTTTCTTTGTATCAAACATATATACAACAAAATTCCCATCTTCCTGGAGCTTACAAATCAGTGTTTTTAATGGAAAACTCAGGAAGACAGATTTTATTTCATATAATAATTTTCAGTGAAAAGAAGGACAGTCTAGCTATAGGGGGGGAAAATGCCTTGGCACAGAAAAATTTTATGTTTGCTGTCTATGGAACACTTACCTGTGAGAATCTGTCAAAAAATGAGGTCTAATCTTGCTTGACAACAACCATTGTCCAGTGAATAATTCCTTGTGAGGAACTTAAAACCCTGCCTTTGTCCCTGAAATGACTCTATAATCTAGCAGAGCCATTATGTAAACCAACATTTAGAAAGCAGAGGGTGTTATAACTCCTTCCATCAAAAAATTAATAATCTGTGGCGTTCCAAAATCACAACAGAAATGTTATGTCAGTTCTCCCAATAACGATAATAAAGAGCCCCTTTATGGTCTTCAGAATAAAAAAGCCCAACTCTCAAATAGTTCAGGTCTTTTGAATTCCATTTGATAATCTTTTTCTACTGTCCTGATTCCATTAGACAGATCTAAGTATATCACAAGGTAAAGCTGGAAGACTCAAGTGCTTCATAAAGGAAAATACTGTACGATTCTCATGTAGACAGAGCTTTCTAATCCTCCATTGTGGTTGCAGCTTTCCATGACACAAAAAAGTTTACTTTCATTATACATAACATTTTATTGATACATCTTATTATAATCTGCTGTTTATTCTCTTCTTTATAAAAGCCTAAAGTGGGTTCTGTATTGCTATGATCACAGATAAAGAGATTATCAAATGGAATTGATTAAAGGAGTAACTTTTTTCTTGCTTGAAGTAGTTAGGAACTGTATTGAGTCTGCCCAGCTGCTTTGTATCTTGTGAAAATCAAGGGCTGCTTAGCATTAATACTTTCTATCCTGCCTTGCTTTCTGTTTGTAAGGCTTATTCAGTATTTCTGGTTTATTTAATTTTGGTGGTTTGTTACAAATTACTTGAAAGTTTAAAAAGTACGTGGGACTCATCCATATTTTTGCATAGCACTGAAGATAACCAATAACACTTTTGTTTTTCAGCACAATTCACTGATCTCTATAAACATCACTGAAGTGTCCATTTAAGGCCTTATCATGTTAAAAATCCAGTTTCACCCTTCTGAACGTTAGATTCTTGGCCCCTAAAACCTTGATTTAGCTTTGTAGTTGGCTATGGACTCTTTCAAGCCTTCAGACGCTCCAGTCTGTGTTAAGTATCATCACCTGAGAACGTGCCTTGGAATTCATGCAACTCCATGGGTCAGATTGGTTCTACTGGATGGCAAACCTGGGAGGCTCTTATTCCTCTGTCACATTTCTTTCCTAACCGCCCTACGGTAGGCAGATTAAAGGTGCTCCACAGAAGTCTACCCCTTCATCCCTGGAACTGTGAATATGTTGGGATACACAGGGAAGGAGATTTAGGCTGGCAGGTGGAGTTAATATTGCTAATTAGCTGACCTTGTGATGGGGCCTGTAGCCCGGGTTGTCCAGGTGGAGCCAATATAATCACAGGGGCCTATATAGGGTGAAAGAGGAAGGCAGAGAGGGAGAGAGAAGCAGAGAAGCGGTCTAAGGCTAGTCTCGCTCTTGCTGGTTTTGAAGATGGAAGAAGAAAGTCAAGGTAAGTGCATTCGCCTCCAGAGCCTCCGGAGGGAAGAATGTCGTGTCTACGCTTGATCTGCCTGGAAAAACAGTAAGACCAGTTGCAAATTTCTGACATTTAAAACTATAAAGTTCTAAGTTCATGTTGTTTTAATCTGCTATTTTTTTAAAACCTACAAGGGGAATTTGTTTAACTGAGAGATAAAGTGTTCTTTTTAGTAGAAATGATTACATCCATGTGATAAACAGGGAGATGGGGGTCTATGAAGTTAAATTAAAAAGAGAAAGACTTGTGAAGGCGCATTGTGACTTAAGTGTGTCTAACACCTTTTTCTATCAAGGTTTGGAATATTTTTTTCATTTCTTTATACAGCTTGAATAAGTTTACTTCTGTTAAAAATCTTAAAATGCTTTTTTAAAATTTTTAATTTGAGAGAATAATGACTGGAACAACTCAATGGAATAATGTAATTTTAATACATCAGCATTTGTTATTTGACAAAGGAATCGGGGGTGGGGGGAAGGAAAATAACTCGTGTGGCTTCTCTTTTATGGATTTGGGTTCGTTTTCAATCTGACATTCGAGAAGGGATCATGAACTGGTGAAGTTCCATGTCTGTAGTGGGAGAGAGTGAGGTTGGGGGACGTATGCTGCCGTTTGCTCACCAAACAAAAAGGTCATAGTTGTTTTGGGAAGCGAGCATCTCAAGGTAATGGATTCTTTGAACCATTTGGAAGCCTCAACTAAAGGTGGCCTCAGCTGTTGCTGTTTCATTGTTGTTCTGGGCCTCTTAGAGTATCTCCTAGGAGTTGGTTACCAGTATAGTAGCTTTCCTTAAGAGTCATGTAAGGGACGGGTGGTAGCACTACCCATGGGATTTCGTGCTCGTTAGTGGTGGGCGTCTTCTCTCCCGCTGGACCCTGGTTGGAGAGGATAGCAGAGGACTCGGCTTGAGGGGACTTCGGTCACACCTCCTCCATCTAGGCTTCGTTTTGAAGACTTACAAGACACCGTACGGTAAGTGGGCTGGATATGGGGTCACAGCGCTTGAAGCCTCTTGGAGGAATAGCATTGGAACAATTTACTACTAGGCTCAAGCTTCCTCAGCACATGTTCTAAGAAGGTGTAGCCTCAAGAAATTTCAGAGGGCAACATTATTATTGAGAAACGAGCAGTTCCTGCAGACCAGTGTCCTTTAGCCTAGCTCTTCACAATTATTTTCTACTCTAACTGGTGAAAACTTGTTTCTTCCTCACGCTGTCTAGCATAAAAACATACTAAAGTGCAAAACAAGTGACCATACAATGATACTGAAAGAAACAACAAATAACAATGATAACTAATACTTATAGAGCAGCTACTCCATGCCAGGCCCTGAGTACTATTACTGCTTTTTTCTTTTTCTTTTTTCTTTTTTTTTTTTTTTTTACAAACAAGGAGACTGAAACTCAGGTTACCTGACTTGCCCTCAGTCACACAGCTGGTAAGTGGAGGGGCTGGGCTATAGAACACAAACTATTTTCCCTAACCGTAGCAATGGTTTAGTGCTTCAGGTAATTAAGATCACCTTAAGTTTCTTCAGCTGGACTAAATTTCAAACAGGTTTCTTCCTGACTAAAGGTCCCTGGGCTCCTTTTTCTTACAGCGCTTACTTTAGAAAACTTGCAATTGTAAATTCTCTCTGCCCCTTTGAGATGTGAAATTTCTCCCACCTCTTGACAGGTTTGCAAACTAGGACTATGGGAGCCATCGCTTTGAAAGGCTAGTTCCTTCAGTGTAGGTTGTGGACTAGCTTGCATAGCATTCTACGTTCAGCAGCCAAACCCATCTCCCCCTAATCAAATAGGTTACATATATTCTAATAACAACGCAACATATAAAACATAAGGTCTTATCTCAAAAATTCAACAACACCTGTAATACTTTTACCCTCATTTTTTGCTAACAGAAACTGAGGTGTCCAGAGGTTAAGAAGTTCAAATTTTGGAGTCAGGACTTAATTTATCTTTAAATGAATTAAGTGAGATGAATCCTAATTCTACTTAAGATTGGCATGCCTTTTGCTAATTTGTTTCTCCATTTCTTTCTGGGTCTGGTCAAATGCTGTATATGGTCAAATGATGTTAGTTTAGGTAACATTTCCAGAGGTCTCAGTAACTCTGCAATTTTTTATGGTTTTTCCCTTTCATTCTGTGATGAGCTCTTTAAGGATGGAAATCCACAAATGTTCGTCAGAGAACTTTCACCCCATCATTAACCAACTTCCCACCCCATCTTCATTGCTGATCTCCTTTTATCATCTTTCCCTTAGGCCAGTCCATACAATTCTGATTAACTACAAAGAAAAAAAAATTGGTGCTATATTAGAATACTCAAGTTTCCCTAATAAAAACTAGCAAAATTTTGAAATCCAGCTTTCCTGAAATTGTAGCTCAAGCCCTGTTGTGTGATTCACACATCAGCTGAAACCACTTCACCTACAAGTTAATGGAGAAAATTAGCATGTGAAAGAGTTGGAGGGCTTAATTAGAAAGGCAACCCTTTGGCAAAAAGCCTCTCAGGAACAGTAAAGCAGTTTGTTGATTTTGTTTGTAAAAAGTTTGGGGACGGAACCTGGAAACAGGTTTGCAAAGTCAATTTCTAAGTCCACAGTGAAAGTATCGCATCCTCAGGCTTGCTTTAAAGGAGGTATGTTCATAGTAAACATAGAATCTTCTACCTTGCATGACTGTTGATTTTCATCATCCCAACGTTCCTGTGAGAAATGGTCTGTTTATTTCTCAGTGCTTTATCACGTCTTCTCACACAGTGTTGGGGATGGGTTTTGGCACCCCAGAGCAACCATCCTGAATGGAGAGGGGGCTCCATTTGTCTGGCAGCTGCTTCCCCTACCCCAGCCATGATACTCGCTGCACCAGAGGCAGTGTTTCTCCCCCTTGGGAGGTTTCGTTTCTTCCGGCGTTCACCTCTATTTTTGACCAATATGCCTTAAAATACCACTATTTCTGGATTCCAATTATATGCATTTTTGTATTGCCTTCCTACTATAAAGACTTAGGTCTCTTACCTTACCATGTACATATGGCCTCTCTCCATATTACCCCCTATTACTGTAGAACACTGGGTTAAATTAATATTTATATATTTACGACTATAAATACTGTTTTAACGTAGCGTTCTGTGTAAATACTGGCTTTTCATTTTTGTTTTCCTCATTCGTTCAACAAATATATACTGAGCACCCCACCCTCTTGCGTAGCCATTCCTCTAGGTACTAGAGATCTAACAGGTGGGTGTGTTGGGGGAAATAACTACCCTAAGGGACTAATGTTATAGAGGAAGCAGCAGAGCAAAGTGTTTAAAGCAGAGACTCTGAAACCAGCCCACTTGTATTAAAATACTGTTTTGGATACTCAGCGACTCTGTGACCTTAGCATGTTACCTGGCCTCTCCATGATTGCATTTCCCCAACCGTAAGTTGGGAATAAAATCTACTTATAAGTTTGTAATGAAGATTAAATGATTTAATAAAACTTCGAGGGGGTGTAGATATTTTTTTAGAAAGTGCAGGGTGCTATGGGGGGGGAGGGGGTGGAATCAAACCATGAAAGAAATAGGGAAGGCAAGTTTGGAGACTTTTTTTTTAACAGGAGGTCAAAAATTGTTTTTCTATACCACAAGTACCCTTGAAGCCTTCACAACCTACTAAGATACTAAGTTGAGGGTGGTTTATTTTATTCTTTGAATCTTCATTGTTTCCCATTAATTCCTTTTTAAAAATTTTTACTTTGTATGGCTATCTCTCTTAAATGACCTTTTGATCTGAAACAGACTGTTTTCTCTCCAGCAAAAATGGGTTAATTCAGGGTCTGCAACCATGGCAAGCCAAGGGCAAGTCCACGGCAACAAGGAGAGAGGAAAGCTCTTGGAAAGAGAGAAAGGACGTTGGGAGGGCTATAGGAAACAGTCTATTGGAGGAATTGAGACTTCAAGGTATAGTGGCTTCTCATTGGCTGAGCTCTTGCCAGGAAAGGAGAGGAGGTCTTTCTTCCTGCTGGGCTCAGCTGTCTCACAGGGCATGAGAGCTCCCTGTTCTGGCCTTCTGACTATTTTAACTGAGATTTCTAACCAGAATAATAAACAAGTAATAAACATTAATTTTTAAATAACTTGTGTTTAACAGTAAAAAACTTTTATAACTTCCATGTCTAACACGCTTATTCATATTTATAAATAGGACGCTAAAAATTTGACTAGAATCTGTCTACCTGGGCATGATTCTTGATTGTCAAAACTATGATACTCTTTGGAGCCGCCTTGTTACTTTTGTAGGCCTTTTTAAGGGGCATGTCGGGCTTGTCAGAATTTCACTGGGGAGAAATACTCCCATTGCCTCTGGCAAGGGGTGTACCTCGGTAGCCTTCCTCCTTCGATCTGGGTACATAGGAAAGGTCTAGGCTTCTACTCAAGCAGAAGAGGGGCCACATGGCTAATGGCTTGAGGGAGGAGACTGAGGGGCCTATGTACACAATGGACCCACTGAAGTCACCCGTTTGAGATCCTGTCTGCTTCTGTCTCTCATCCTCTTCAGAGTTGCTTGGTGATGCCAATTTTGAACACTTGTAAGCTTCTGCAGTGCCTTTTATTTATCAATTTATAGATGTAGCAACTGAAGTTCATTAAAAAAAATTTTTTTTTGAAGTCCCATGACAAATAAGTGTTAACACTGGTACCACTTTCCAGGACGATCTCGGCATAAAAACCATACGGTACCATCCACTACACCGCTTGGTAGTGTAGCCTGCCTGCCCCGACTCCAGTAATAGTAATAGAAATGATAGCTAACAATACAAGTGGCACGTATTATATGTTAGGTAGTATTGTACACACGTCTTATGTTAATTCACTCTCAAGACAATCACAGGGCATTGATTCTAGGATTAGCGTCAATCTATCAATGAGGAAACAAAGCAGCAAGAGTGCAAATAACTTAGTTAACAATTACCACTGGTAAGCGGCTGGTAATACTTGGCAAAGCTAGGATTTAAGCCTTGGTGGTCTGGCTTAGAAGATTTGCTATTTAACAAACTACTGTTCTACTATATCCATCATAGCTGAGAACTTTATTTTATGATTGCCTCAGGGTGTAATGCTATTTAATTTCTCAGGCCTAGTGTATTTAGGCCAATCAGACTGAGCTTTTTCTGAGATGCACTGTACTTTCATGTAGCTCAACATTTTGTCCTATGTACAATTAAGGTGTTCATTGTAAGAAGCATTGTTTTAAAGATGAATAGAACAAGGTCATTCCCTGATTAGCAGTCATAGTATTCGGTCTCCCCACTTTAGGCTCTGATATTTTCCGAGATAGACTCATGGAACTGTAGAGACGGAAGCAGAGACTTGATCCTATATCTACCCACACCCTCCTGCACTGGGGCCACAATCCCCTCTCTGAGCTCCGCTAACTTCAGTGTCATTACCACTGGGGTGGGCATTTGGCAGGAGTCTGGGGGCCAGTTCGGTCCCAGAGTTACATCCACACTTGATGTCTTAGAATGAAGCCTCTTCTGATCACTGCTATATCACAGTGCCTGTGCTTTCCTGCCGTTGATTTTTTTTCTTCCTATTATTGTCAACATTCTTTCTGTATTAGTTTCATCCTTTCTGTGCAGCAACTTTTCCTCCAGTGTAAACTGGCTCAGCTAGATTCCAGCTCACAGGCTCCATCTCTTGACACCACTCTGGAGCTCCTATACGCTTGCTAAAGAGCTGTATCATTAAGCTCACTACAGAAAAATACACATTCACATTTCTGCACAATGAACTTTTTACTGTCTTACTAGCTTCACCCAGTTAGAGAGTTGCTAATAAGGGAGTTGGGTCGCTGAGCTTCAGCTGGTCAGCACCCGCTAAAGGTGCTGGTGGGAACCTTTCTTACCTACCTTTGTTTTCTCGGAGCTAATCTGTGCAGTGAAGTGGCACTTCGTATTGTGGCAAAGCACCTATCTTCCTGCAATATCTCCAATCAATTCTATAATCTCTTGGCACCATGTGTCACTGTGTAAAAGGGTAAGAAAAGCCCTCAGAGCACAGGAGGCCTGGGCTATCATCATCTCTCAGCTCACTGGGTTAGGAGGGAAAGATGGGATGCAGAAATAGCACCAAGTAACTGGTTATAAACTATGCCTTAAAATATTTTTCATGATTGAGTGATAGTACTATTTATCTCATGCATTTGAAATTGTCTAAATAGACGTGTACATGAACTGAGACTTGATAGAAATAATTAGAGAAGTTTAATTACCTTAAATTAAGAGAAGAAAACACTGAAGCAGAAACGACAGATGGTCAAAGAAGAAAATGCTAATTCGAAGCTATTAGATTAAGGAAAACCTAAGAAATGAAGCTAGTTTTCAGGCACAAAACAATTTCATTCCTTTCACTGTTCTTTTGCTTTGACAGCCTTAAAATTTGTTAAGAATGTTTTCTTGTCCTTTATTTTTCTAGGTCCTCCCATATTCTCTTACATAGTTTTATTTCATTTAGAGAATATGTCCCAATTTCAGAACGTTTCATGTTAAGAGTTTCCCAAATACAATTCTTAGTTTCAAATAGTAGTAGTATTGATAGCTAGTATAAAACTTTCAAATATTATAAACGTACCGTATTTATAGAAAAATAGCATTCAACAAAAACAGAATAATGTTTTGCCCAACAGCATCAGTATGCATCAGGCGTTGGGCCGCAAAATATATTTTCATACTTCATGCAAAATTGTTTTAGGCTTATTAAAATATTTCAAGGTAGTTGGCAGATGTATTGTGAGAACTGTAAGTCCTGAATGTAAGTAACTTTCTGTATCCACATTCTCTCCTTGTTTGTATAACTTTTACAGGATATGTAACCATTAGAACTTGTTGTGGAAGCTGAAAGAAAGGACTGTTTGGTGTTCAGATAAATGGCACAAATACAAGAATTTACACCTGACTTCAAAGCCGTTCTGTTTTATGAAAGTTGGACCTAGGGAACTTCAAAGGCTGCTTCCTCTGGTTTTGATACATGAGAATAATCATCACGTTAGTTACACCTCCGAATTGTAACCAAACTTACTCCTGCTCTATTTTGGAGATAAAGTAAACTTGATTTAATATCGGGGTCAAATCTTCCTTAGTTGTACTCTTTCATTAGCAACAGCAGAAGAACCTTATCCTGTAGAGAGTATTAAAGGTCTTCCATTTTTATACACTACTAAAGTTTCCTTCATTCACCATTTCTTTGCAAAAAGACATGGTGCTTTTGCAAGTTGAGATCTTATTTCTTTAGTCACGGTGATAGAAGGTATAAATCTGAAGTTGTCAGCATATGACATAAAAAGATGAAATGTCATTAACATATTTTTCAGTGTGGATACTTCATATAATTATGACTCTGGGTGTTGGTTTAAAAACAAAATGCGTTGAAAGGAAAAGTTTGGAAAACTAGTTTATATACATATATATACTTAACAAAAGCTAGCTTGTTGACAGCACAAATTGCAACTCATGAAAGATCAAACTTTTAAGCAGCAAAAAAAGCTTCTTTAGTCAATGTTTTGTGAAGGGCATTTCAGCTTCGGCCTGGCCTTCTGCTGTGAAATATTCTGCCTAAAACTTGCAGGTGAACTCTCTAAGAGTATGAGAAGGAATAAACAAATGAGCAAAGCTGAAATGTGTTCATGAAGCAATTCATGGCACGTTGGAAAAAAATAAGCATCTAGCGCGCACACATCCAAAGTTTTCATCAAACCCAGTGTGTACAACATTATGAAAATTGTTTTTAGATTTGAAACAGGAAACAATGCAAACATAGGTTAGGATAACTTGTAGCTTAAAAAAAATGAACTCTAAAAGAGCTTTTTGTACCATAGAAGAACTAATGAAAGAAAATTTTACCTTATGTACTAGTCACACGGTCAGAATAGTACTATCAGTAATCTTGTTGTTGACCTGGAACTCTCTTACGTTTCTCAGAAGAATGTAGAGTAATGAATGAAACTGTAGGAAGTTCCACTGTGGCAGAGTAGGAAGTCTTGTTTTTTCAAAGTGTATCAAAATTATCTCAATGACAAGATTGAATGCTTCAGAAAACATTTTTAGACTTAATTCTCAAGACCTTTCACAAACTATGTTGTGTAGTTAATCATGCAGAAGAGAACTAACATAGCTTGCTTGAGACTGCTTTCCTTAGAAGGGCCTGCTTGCCTTGGTTGGTTTATGGTAACTGGGATTTTAAGAGGGTTCTCGCCATTCTCAGAACTGATTAAAGTGACTCACTTGCCTAATTACCTGCATAAGCACTGGTTGATGCTGAATACCTGCTCTCCTTGTGGAAGTCTAGAAGTTGGGTATTAGGCAGAGTTGCCTCTGTGACTGACCCCCCCCCCGAAAAAACCTTGGACTCAGGTCAGGTGAGCTTCCGTGTGGATAACATTTCATACATGTTGTCACAATTCTGTTGCTGGAGGATTTGAGCACGTTCTGTATGGCTCTACTAAGAAGACTCTGGAAGATTATCTGGCTTCCTGCTGATTTTGGCCCATGTGCCTTTGCCCTTTTCCCTTTTCGGAACTAAATTTTTATTTCTTTGCTATAATAAGTCCTAGACTTGAGAAGGACTGAGTCCTGTGAGTCATCCTAGCAAATGACCAAACTGGGGGGTAATCGTAGGAACCCCCAACTTAGTAATGGTCTTAGAAACTAGTTTTGTCAATCACACTTTACAACTTCTATACCTGTTCCTTAGCCCCTCTCATTCCATCACCTACTGAGTAACATTTCAGTGCTGGGCATGGATGACACTCCTCCCCAAAATTATTCCTGACTTTCTCACTGTTCCCTGAATGGAAATGACTCTGGAATATTCTGACTATAACTATCAATTTTACTTTGTTTAACTTATGGCATGAATTTCACTTTGATTCACTTAAGGCATTAATCAAAGTACTTCATGATATGTCCACGTCTCCTCTCCTATCTGATTTTAAGGTATTCGAACATGGAGACTAAACTTAGGTCATCCTTAGCTGCTTATACTCTGCGTGAATCATGTCTTTGATTTGAATGAATGTATGTGTACCATATTAAGTGATTTTTTTTTAAACGAGAATGTCATTGAAGTAGATATTCACAACTTGCATCTGATCTCAGGATGTATACAAAGACTGGAATTTAGAATATGAGGGGGAAGTTGAAGTAAAATGCAGCTGTTGAATTTTAAACAATGTAGTGATCTGTAAATGATTAGTGGAGTCTAATAATTTTGATTGACCTGGAAGAAAAATGCATGAACTTCTGCCAGCTGCTTTCTGGATACATATAAGAGGGAACCAAAATTACTCAAGAGAATTAAATTATTAAGTATATGTACATACATACAAAATAACATAGAAACTAGTCTTGTTAGAACAATTTCTAGAAAAAAACCAAACTAATGCCAATCTCAAATTCTTCCCAACAATGTCTTCATAAACCCTTTCCCAAGGGGTCAATATCATGTTTTCTTTGTTTTTGTTTAAAATTCCTCTTTAAAGACTTGAATTGCTAACTACGGGGCGATAGCTACAAGCTAAAAAACCCCTGGATAGAATTTCAGAAGTAAAAAATTTGAAAGCCATTATTTAAGTGTATTTCTTAACTTTTGATAGAATTGTCAAAAGAGTTTATGAGAGAAGAGCAATTAATATTCTGGAGATCTAGCCCTTCTGACGTTAAATTTCCAGAGATTCTTATTCAGTTATTCACTTAACTTAATATGAATTTACAATTTTGAGATTATTTTGACACTTCTGAATAATTATGGCAGATTAATCAGACATAATATTTTCCCCTCTTTAAAGCATCTAAAAATGACATCAAGGTGTCAACCAAGAAGTGAACTGAGACAATAGGGAGAAAAGATAGAGCCTACAAAGGACTAAGTGGTTATTGAGCAACAATGGGAATGTCATATTAGAGAGACCGAGTGCGCTCAGTTGCGGGAATCCCAAGAAAGGCCCTGAACTTGGATTCATTAAAGTTACAAGCAATGAAAATTATTGAAAGTCAATAATACATGGAGATGTTAGAAATCCAGGTCCCTTCTTCATCCTTGAGTAACCAGGCAAATACCAGCTTTCATTTCGCCTCCTTCTGGACCTTTATTTGAAACAGGCTAGGAATTTGTTCTGCGTGGAGGAAAAAATTGAATATAGAGACTCTGGATATGGAAAAATTAGGCTAAGTGGAGGATCAAAGCAAATCTCCCCTGTGGTAGAGTGGATTAATATCTGTAAATTGAACACTGCGCTGTCCTCTAGGTCCCTTCTCTTTTCTTTCCATTCACCTGAGATCAACATCAGAAAAACACCCTAGACGTGAGATTAGGTGATTATTCCCCCAGAGAATCTAGATGGCCCCAGAGGATAGCCCTTCAAGAGTGACAGGAGATAATCATTCAAAGAAGACTTTACCTCACCCGGTGACCCTTCAGTGAAGCCTACCAATCTATACTCTCATAAAGGGCTTGTCATCAACTTTTATAGCTCCCTTTCTTAAAAATAGTCAAAGGTCAACAGGTAGTTGAGGAAGATTTTCAGTGTAAAAAAAAAAAAAAAAATCAAAACACAGGAAAAAGATTTGGAAAAATCTTACAGTAGGGGACGTAGAAAAAAATGGTAAAAGGAAAAAGATACTAGAGGTATTATGTAACATGTTCAGAGATTCCTCCAAAGGCACATAATACTATAAAATATAACTAAATATAAACTAAATTATAATTAAAAATAAGGTATTATAATATTTAAAAATACTACAAATTAAGCAATCAATGGGAGGATAAGGTCAAGTTATATAAAATTAGGAGGGCTTATATATACCAGTTAGGAGTTGTAAAAACATTAAATAAGAAACTACAGGGAAAGAAATGATTTGGAAATGTTAAAAATCCCCCAGAAGTAAAGTATGTGAGAATTAATTTGAAGAGCCTATCCACTCAGTACTTTCAAAAGTTTGAAGAAAAATGATCTTCAATCAGAAATACATAGCTGCTTAATTTACCAATAAAGGAGAGAATAATATATACATTTTAGGCATAAACCATCACCGTTCTTGTGCAATTTCTTGAACTTAGTGGAGGATATTCATCAGAAAGGGAACTAAATGAAGAGAAAGAACCTGGAGTTTCATAATTAGAAAATAGTCAGGGAGAGTGCCAGGATGATGGCAGTGTAGCATCCCTGAGGGTAGCAGTGCAAATAGAGCAACAAGCTGAAACCAGCACAGGGATGGTAGCCAGGGAGAATAACAAAGGTCTACCTACCCATTTAATGATTATTTGGAAGATACTGATAGATTTGAAAGATTTACTTAAGTACTTGGGGAAAAAAAAACAGTGATGTATTTGTGTTTGTCTCAAGAACAGTATGTATATACATATTAAGACAGCAAACTAAAAATTTTTTATAATTATAATTTTTTAAAATTTTTTATAAAAAAAATAGCAAAATAGAAACTTGCAGAAGAAAGCAAAAGTAATTATAGTATATTATGTGGCTCAGGAGTGAGCAGTGTTTACGTACTCTTGAAAATGTAGACTCCATCCATCAATTTATCCAAAAATTGTGATAGCTCTAGAAGTGCTTCTGGAGGGAAGGGGAATGTCAAAGATGGGAGTTTGAGAAACTAAATCCTTACCTCCTATAGCAGGAAGTCATCATCAGAATCTGAGATTGATAATTCAAGTAATAGCAGTGTAATGATATGTATTTGCATATGAAGCTGAATTCCTGATGAAAGAACTAAACTACCTAAAAAGGTTTCTCTGGAGAACAAGAGTGAGGAAATGAGATTCAAAGAATAGGACTGGGAATTGCTTTTCTTAAAATCATAAGTCATTGATTATCCTTTAAATTATATGAATCAGTCATAACTTAAAATTAAAATTCTATTGAGGAAAGGTAATATTTCATTTTTAAACTATTGTGGAAAAGTGTACTAATACATTTTTAGTTGGCTTATTGGGAAGTGGAACAAAACTATTAGTCTCCTAAATCCTTTTCTATGATTGAATTTATGCTAGATTGGATCTACTCTGATTATATTTCATACCCTTAATAAAATCTCAATTGTGAATAAAGTACATAATTTTTAAGTTAAGCATCTAAGAAAGAAAAAAGCTAAATGAAGGTTATTGTTGTGGAAGTTTCTGCATTATGGTAACATTAATGTGGTCTTTTTTATTTTTTAACATCTTTATTGGAGTATAATGGCTTTTACAATGGCGTGTTAGTTTCTGCTGTATAACAAAGTGAATCAGCTATACATACACATGTATCCCCATATCTCCTTCCTCTTGCGTCTCCCTCCCACCCTCCCTATCCCACCCCTCGAGGTGGTCACAAAGCACCGAGCTGATCTCCCTGTGCTATGTGGCTGCTTCCCACTAGCTATCTATTTTACATTTGGTACTATATATAAGTGCATGCCACTCTCTCACTTCATCCCAGTTTACCCTTCCCCCTTCCCATGTCCTCAAGTCTATTCCCTACATCTGCGTCTTTGAGTTAGGCCATATATTTGACTTCTTGTGTATAATTCGGCAGCAACCATGCTTGATTATTTTTTGAGCTTCCAGAAGTTACTCTAACTTTTTAGAGACTTATAAGAGTGAACATATGACAGAATGTTATGCCGTAGTATTAAAGATATTTCAAAGAATTATCTTGGTTGCTCTGAACTCTTTTGTGTTCCAATGGCAGGTTGATATAGGTGCCATTTGGCATTGTTTTATAGTCTTTTATCCCCCCAAGTACTTTAAATACAAAATTGTATTAAGATGGGCTTTATTTAAATCTTATTTAATTACTAGCTTTCATATGCTGCTATCTTTTAAGATTGAGAATTATTAAAGGAAAGTTTCCTAAAGTAAACTTTCTTAATATTTGTGTAAGGTAAAATTAAAATCTTACCAGTATTCTTTAGATTATCACACCTGGAGCAGATATGGTCTAATGTGAAAAATCTAAAGCAAAAAGATGACCACTTTTTAAATAAGTATTAATATTTGCCTAACTCTTATCTATAAAGTGAAAAGTTCAAAATAAATCTTCATATAATGGCTTTTTAAGATTGCTACCTTAGCAGCAGTACATTTTCAGACTTATACTGGAGCTATAATGCAATTTGGGATTTCTAAAGATAAGGTGGTCAAATTGTATTTAATAACTCTCACCAACAATGTGTGTTTAGAAGAGAATATCATTGTAATACATTGTGAACAAATATTAACTTAAATCTTCAGTAACACTGAAACAACTCAGTTATTGTATGATTTTTTCATTGTACTTTTTGATATCAACATAACCTTAGCTGTTTTAATGTTGAGATTTCTAGTATCTGTGGCTTTCTCATTCTCAATATATTAAGAACAAAAGTAACTTAAATAATCAATGTGCTTATTAATGATCCACTAAGTCAATTACCTTTCTATGACTAGCAAACTTGAGAGATTGCATGAAAATGGGTATAAATAACAATCAGAACAGACTTACAATTTTATATTGAAGTATGCTGCCAATTATCCCTTTACTTTAGGGCAAGTACTGTTTTAGCCTGTTTTCCAGGGTCTGGTACAATGACTGACTTGCAGTAAATTCTCAAATTACACTGATTAGTGAAAAGAAGTATGAAGTGAATTTTCTATAAAATTAGAAAGGCATAATCAGTGACCATCTAATTCACCATGCTTTTCCAGTTTCATAAATAAAATCCTCAATATGAGATGTCCTTAGAAAATACAGGATGGATGGAGAGGTAGCAAGGTGTCATGGGGAAACAAAGGCCCTTTATAATGGGATAGCCAAGGATTGGAGTTTGTTTCTATAATTTTGGATCAGTTAAATATTCTCTTCATATAATAGTTTCTTTAAAAGTAAATATGGTAATATTAGTACCTATCTTGTAAGACTTTTCTGAGGCTAAGAGGTGAACTATGTAAAGGATTCAACAATAGTGTATGGTAGCCATTGTAATTGGGAATCTAGTTTGAATTATAAACAACTTAATATTTTTTTATTTGTCTTGAAGGAAGTTAACTCATAATAACAATCATAGAGTAAAGCAATTTTCACTTTTCCATGCTTCTCCCCAGCGCATTTTACTTCTTTTGCTGGCAAAGAAAATTCCAAGGGTAAAATAATCATTTATTTGGCTATTAAGTGTTTCTTCCAGAGCTCCCTATTCAATCTAGTCAACAAAAATGCTAATTAGTCCTAATTGTTTGGAGGACACCGGTCGGTCCATTAATAGATGCAGAGATCCCTAAAGCATCCCTCACAAAATAGGATATTTTAAATCCCCCTGAGATGAATTTAACTTTATCATTAAGAGAGAAAAAGGATTAAAATTAAGCTAGCCTTAATCTACAGTTTTTAACTACCTGTGGAAGTATATAGACCCAGATATATCTACTTCTAGAGATTGCTTAATAAGAAAAATATAAATGCTAGATAACAATTTCCTAAGAGAATTCCTTGTTCTTGATGGGATGAATGAAACCTCACATAATGCCTTATGGTTGTAAATTATTCTGATAGACTGATGCAGCAGTTAGTTTTGTTTACCTTTGATATTTTTCCTAATTGTAGAAAGAACTAAATTATGCTTTTCATCTAGTCTGATATGTTGCAGTTGTTATATTGCCATGTCTTTACAGGCAAATTTTCCAAAAACACACGTATGAAACTAACAGAATGTGTGTATGTCGACTGAAAATATTCACAACCTAAAAGTTGAGAGTTATGTTTTATTCTGCAGAAAGTTTTAGGACTTCAAGCCAAGAAGGCAACATCTCAAGTAATCCTGAGAGAATTACTCTGAGGAGGTGAGGGGGGAGCGAGGATATATAGGAATTTTGCAACAAAGGGCAGGTAGTCTGAACTTCAAAAGATTATTGTTAAAGAAGACAAGATATCTCAAGTGAAGGAATTTAGTGCTTTTCTATATATGGGAAGATGCAAGAGTCTGGGCTCACTGAAATCATTCCTTTGATGTGCACCTCAGCTATCCGGGGCCAGTATCCTGTGTTTGCACATCCCGAGTTCCCTCTGAGCTCATTGTGGGGAGTGGCTGCAGTCTGATGGCTGCTAGACGGCAGGCATTCTTTCCTTCCGGAATTCCCTCAAGGCTTACCAGCTCACCATTGTCAGTAGCTGCAATCACTGATGACTCTGACATCCTTCGTTTACCAATATGGCCAGCAATATTCCATTTCTCAGTGTATGTGGATTAGTACTAGTAGTTAAGTTCTATTCAGTAAGTTAAATTCAAACAATTTTATTTGAGTTTAGAGACAGGCTACCAGTAATACTGCAAGGTTATTTTCATGGCCCATTTCTTCTAAAATCATATAGCATTTCTACATATTTGAGTTGAGTAAAGGAATATCAAATGTTCGACTGAAGCTGACTGGGGTTAGCAATATTTCTCATGTGTCTGGCAAATAGAATCTATCACCATTCACTGATGGAAACTCATGAATACAGTAGACCCATCTGACACTCTTCCTTGGCAGAAATTCTTGTTTTGAAAGCTATAATCTATATTTCTAAAAGAAGGTCTTAAAATGGCTAGGAAGTTATCAGACTTACAGAATTTATCATGGATTTATAGCCTGAAATATATTAAAGACTTTAGGTATAAAAATATTTCTGAGGTAGAAGTTTTCTATCGTCAGTGGCTTTTATCTAAGCTCTCCTCCTATTAAGTATACTTTGTAGGATGGTCCTTTGCTGATCTAAACAGACCATATTAAATGTGTAATTGAAGCAGTTATCAAAACTTCTACATTTTTTTCCAACCTTTCAGGCAAGAGTATTGATGTCATTTTCAAGAAAATCTTCAACTTAACCTGGAGAACTTCTTAGTATAAATGAATGGTGCTCTTTCAGAAATTGCTTGAAATACATTCATTAAGCATTTCGATCATATCTAAATGTCAGCCACTCTTTTGTAGCTTCCATGCAATCTTTGGGTCTGTCCTTAGAATATTGCTTTATTGCCACTATGGCTACAAAATGCTCTTACACTTGGTGATCATCTCATTTCAGGGTAAACGAAGAACAATGCCTATGGTACCACATCAGAAAGGCATTTTTAAACGGTGAATCTGCCTTAAGGCAACCAATTTAGGTACAAAATCAGATGTGGAGGAGGAATTGAAAGTCATTGCTGTCACCAAGTACCACATTCTACTGTATAAAGCACATTCTGTGGCCCTTAAAGAGACATTGGTATCTTACTACAGTTTTGAGCAATTCACACTGAACGAGTAAGCAAATGAATCATTGGTGTGTTGACATAACAGTGCAAACACTTGTTCATCTGATGGCGTTGAATTTTGAACAATTTACAAATTGGCAGAGAATCTAGTCTGTTTTTAAATTGAGGCAAGTATACAGAAAACAGTATCAACAATTTCGGGCCATACAACCCGGTAGAAAGATACAAATAAATCTGTGAAAGTCAGGGAGCAAAGGCAGGGGAATATTAAAATTTTAAGGACGTAAGGAAGCCTTTAACTGTAATTTATAACTTTAGAGGGGGTTAGCCCTCTATTTGCGTTAACTCAACCAAAAAATGTTGGTTGGGGACAAGAAATGGTAAACTATCTTCTCTTTTCTAGGTTTCATGCTCTTAAAGGTCACCATTTTATTTACTCCAAGGTTTGTTTCTATTAGTTTCTTGATCAAGAAATGTTGCCTTTTAGTACATAGTTAAAATAGGAAAATTTTTATTCTGCCCAAGCGCCCTCGGATTGGCTGTAGTATGCTGTTGGCTCCCCAACGTATATTTTATTGGAAGAGACTCCTGATCATTAGGACTATTTTCTACACCCACATTTTTCAGTTATTTAAATATTAAATACCACTTCACTTATTTGCCTACATGAAAATTTTGTATTTATGAAATATGTCTTCCTCAAATTTTTTTACCCATCTTCTACATACATCATACTTCTACCCACTCCTTCTGTAGTTTTTAGCTAAGTTGAATTTTGTACATTTAAATAGACTGCTGTTTGATTAACTGCAGTGGCACAAATCTTTTTCTATCAAAAATGATGGGCTGATTAACTTAGTAAATTGAGAGGAGCATCTTACACAACTAGGAAGGAAAATTTAATAGTGGTCCTAATGGAAATCTCCAAATCAGATAGGATGATATCGTTTAATTTATTACCAATGACTTTCCTATGTTGCTGCTATTCAAAATTTATTTTCTTATTATTTTGCTTTATTATCATTTCTGTTTGCTTCTTATTATAGTTGACATAATAGTGATAGCCATTGGCATTTTTAGTTGTACCAAAGCTAAAGATTTTCTTGAAACTGGTTTAAAAAAATGGAAAAACTTCTTTTGAGACACTTGTTTATAAGTTAGACCTGTTTTTTCCTCATCATTTAGATGGAAAAACATTTTTTTCTTCCTCTATAATAGAAGTCTAACCCTTATCTGACCTCTTATAAAATAAGGCAATATTGATGTTTTATGTTATAATATTATAAGGAAGCACTTACAGGATTTACTTAAAATGTTCCATTTTTGGAACAATGAGAATTTCTTAATGTTTATACTGTATTTAAATATAATCAACTTAGATAATATAATTTAGACAGGAATTTCAAAAAAGACAATGATGAAAGGACTTTTACGATCCAATCTGAAATTGGATAAGGAGAAGAAATATTAAAGAATAATTTAATACTAATATAGTATTTCACAGTGACAAACCTATGTAAATCTATATAATAACTTAATTTGTATACCACTGTCTATAAAATATCATGAAGTAGGTATTAGATGTACCAATAGAAACATATTGGAGGAATGTGTTGGACAGAGATGAAATTGTGGGACTGAAACTGAATTTACCTCACCTTGAATTAACTTTTCAATATCACTGTTGGAGTAATTGAATGCTATTTTAATATGAATAAGAATTATTTCATAGATTTAAATCAATTGTTTCTACTTAGATTCTTTTTAAAATCATTCTTTTAATGTTCTTTGAAGCTTAGTGAAAACTTAATGGAAAATGTCTAAGCGCATATAATTACAACTAAATTAACAAACTATGGACATGTGTCTTGTTTCAAGTTTAAGTTAGTGATACCAAGTGTTTACAGTAATCTTAGTACACAGTTCTCAGTGGTAAAGCCAAATTACCTAGGATGTTCAGCAAGTCTCTCTGTTCCTCACATGCAAGTATTTTTTCTTGTTTTGATTACTTCTACTTACTGTCTCTTCCTCCACGATGTCTCAAGTTACTGACCTTGTCCTCTCTTTGTGGTTGTCATCTCATGCATCTTCTTATATATTTGGAATTAAATAAACATCTTAGTTTATGATTTCAGTACAGCTGCTGCTCTGATTCCTCATGGTAGTATTCATGGAAACATAACTCTTATCTGGAGGGATTAACCTGGGGGAACTGGCATGCTCTGAAGACTCATCCTGAACATTTAATGAGCTCAGATGACATTGCTGCACACCTTAGCTTTTGCCTTGTCTTTTTGTTAATAACAGTTCTACACAAATGAAGGCCTTGTTTCTTCAACTTCATTGGCATTAATAAATTCATGATCGCGTGACTCTCTAAGTATGTGTTGTACACCTGTATTTACTTTTGAGTACATTTTAAAACACCATTAACTTTTATAAGATCTTTTAAAGTTCACATACAATCTAAAGTATAAAGTTCAGTGGTTTTTGGTATATACAGGGTTGTATAACTGTTACCGTGGTCAATTTTAGAACAGTTATCATCCCTAAAAGAAACCACACACCCACAGTCATCTATCCCCAGCTCTAGGCAACAGCTAGTTAACTTTTCTGTCTGTATAGATTTGCCTATTCTGGACATTTCTTATAAATGGAATCATATCATGTGGTTTTTATGATTGGCTTCTTTCACTTAACATAATTTTCTTAAGGTTCATCCACGTGGTAGCATGTTTTAGATATATCATGCATAATAGTCATAAGATCATGTATTGTTACTTCACTTTTATGGTCGAATAATATCTCGTTGTATGGATATAGCACCTTGTTTATCCATTCACAAGCGGATGGACATCTGGGTTGATTCTATCTTACCTTTTATGAATAATGCTCCTATGAATATCCATGTACAATTTTTGTATGAACAAGTTTTCTTTTTTCTTAGGTATATAACTAAGAATAGAATTCTAGGTTATATGATAACTTAACTTTTTGAAGTACTCCCGTCCTGTTTTCCAAAGCAGCTACACTGTTTTACATTCGTATGAGCAGTATGTGAAGTTTCCACCTTATCCAAATTGTTATCAATACCTTTGTTTTTCTTATTATAGCCATCCTAGTGAGTGTGAAGTGATCTCATGTGGTTTTGATTGGTATTTCCCTGATGACCAATGTTCTTGTTTGAAGAAATGTTTTCTCAGATTCTTTGCCATTTTAAATTGGGTTATCTGCTTTTCTTATTGAGTTTTAAGAGTTCTTAAATATTCTAAATGTAACTCTATTATTAGATATAGGATTAGCAAAAGTTCTCTCACATTGTATAGGTTCTGTTCATTTTCTTGACTTTTTTTTTTTTTCTTTTGCGGTAAACGGGCCTCTCTCTGTTGTGGCCTCTCCTGTTGCGGAGCACAGGCTCTGGACGCGCAGGCTCAGCGGCCATGGCTCACGGGCCCAGCCTCTCCGTGGCATGTGGGATCTTCCCGGACTGGGGTGTGAACCCGTGTCCCCTGCATCGGCAGGCGGACTTTCAACCACTGCGCCACCAGGGAAGCCCTTCTTGACGTTTTTTGAAGCACAAGTCTTTCATTTTCATGTCCACTGCTTTTGTCTACCTTTTGCTTTTGTTGCTTGTGTTTACAGTGTCATACTAAAATCGTTAAGACTAACACCTATGTTTTCTTCTAAGGGTTTTATTGTTTTAGCTCTTACATTTAGGTCTTTGATTCATTTTGAGTAAATTTTTGCATATTGTATAAGGTAAGGATTCAATTTCATTCTTTTTGCATATGGATATTCAGTTGTCACTGCACCATCTGTTTTAAAGAATCTTCTTGAATTTATCCTTACAACTGTTGAATTGATCATAAATGTGAGATTTTATTTATGGACTCACAAGTCTATTCCACTGACATTTATGTCTAGTACCACACTATACTGATTACTGTAGCTTTTTAATTTTGAAATGGGGAAGTATGAGTCTTCCAATTTCGTTCTTTTAAGATTGTTTTGGCTTTTCTGAGTCCCTTGAATGTGCATATAATTTTCAGGATCACCTTGGTAAATTTTGCAAAGAAACTAGTTAACATTTTGATAGGGATTTGTTGAATCTGTATATTAACTTGGGAAATATTGTCATATTAACAGTATTGTCAACTGATTCATAAACATGAATGTCTTTCCATTTACTTAGGTCCATAATTTTGCTGAACAATCTTTGTAGTAAAACAACACTTTTTGACAAAAGATCACTCAGTGAAATATTTACACCATTAAAAACCTTCATCATACCAATGACAGGGCACCTGCTTGACATAGTGCCTCAGTGATACAGCAAAACTCTGTGCTTATAAAAATGCAAATATTGTGATACTGATAGTGTATATTATAGTTATTATCAGATTTATTCATAAGATATGATATAAAAAACATTTCTATAAAGAGACTGAAAAACCTCAACCCTTTCTCTGCTTTGGTGATATTTGGAGATCTTTTACTTCCAATGTCCTGGGTTTTTGTTTTTTTAGTTCCAGTTATTTCTACAAACACAAGTATTTATTGGTATAATTGTCCTTAGTTTCCTGTAGCACACTGACACTGAAGCCATTAGCCAATCTTTAACACTGACCTTGAAAATAGAATTTATTTCTACTCTTCGAAGTTAAAGGAAGCTTGAATTCCCCCCCAAATTCCTATCTGATTTAAATGTAATCCTGGTTTCTCTCCCCATTTTCCAAGTATCAATATTTATCAATTGTGTTTAACAGTATATTAGCTGTTAGGCTACCATAAGATACCATACACAGGGTGGCTTAAACAACAGAAATTCTCAATTCTGCAGGCTGGAATACCAAGATCCAGGTGCTGACAAGGCTGGAGTCTTCTAAGTTCTCTCTCTTTGGCTTGAGGTCTGCAGCTTCCTCACTGTGTCCTCACAGGAACTTCTCACTGTGCACACGCTTCCCTGGTGCATTTCTTCCTAAAAGGACTCCAGTCCTATTGGATTAGGATACCACTCTATGACCTCATTTAACCTTAGTTATTTCCTTAAAGGCCCCATCTCCAAATACAGTCACAGTGGGAGTTAGGTCTTCAACGTATGTATTGGGGGTGTATAATTCAGTTTATAACTCATGGTATATTAGGAATCGAATTTTCTTCCACTGTCCAGAAAATGTTCTCCCTTTATCCAATAGCAGCCTTCAAATTTTCTTTCAGGAGCAACCTTCTCTCAGCCCATGCATCACAGATAAGAATGATCTTATTCCTGTTTCTTAGGATGGGAAGGAGCCACATTCAAGCATTTTATTCTTCTAGCCAAAGTGATTGTTTTAGGGGCAGGCTAGTGACACAAGCTAGACAAATAACCTGGGATTATTGCTGAACAAAGGTGGAAGGAATTCTTTATCCATTTAGCTGAGCTTAACGTTTGTAAACCTGTAGCTATTCTTAGCCATGTTATCCTGATATGGAATGAGCTTGCCTTTAAAAAAGAAAAGCCAATAAAGAAAATGGCAATGCTCTGATATGGAAAGACTCCTGGTTTTATCTGAACATCCAGATCCAGCCGGACCTGAACCTCAACTACCCCTGGACTTTTCAGCTGTATAAGTCAACAAATTACCTTTTTAGTAAGTTTAAATTTGCAAAGAAGATATCTCTATCATTTGCAAAGAAAATAATTCTGGAAGACAAGAGTTGAAGTCTTTAAAACTGAAATAGTGAACTAGAAACAAACTTAAAAAACTTAGAAGAAATCCTCTTCATAAACACTAATCAGGCATGAGGATTAGATGGAATACCTATGGCTAGAGAGAGAAAATACTTATTTTCTTTAAATATACTCTTAAATCCATACAATTAAGTTAGTATGTCTTTGCCAAGAACCAAGTATATTACATTATTCTTTAGAGAAATATTCACTCCCTATCATTCAGGAGTAACCTTAAATAAAAGAGACATTTGTTATGAGAAACCACTTAAGAGTGTTTCTGCCAAATGTGATGCTATCCCAGAATTATTGGTGTAGGAACCAATAAAAGGAAATAAAACTTTTGGGGACAAGAAATCTGTCAAGAAGTGAGTCATTGAAGACATAGGCTTTCCATGGAAAAGATGATAGAAGTTAATCAGAAGGTCAAAGAATGGAGAGAACTAGAGCCACTTGGAGATAAAGATTTCAGCAAAATTGAGATACAATGTTTTGTTTGAAAAGCTTGGAGAATAAACATTATAAATAAAAAATTGGACAACGGCAATCTCAGATTTCAGAATTGAAACATTTCACAGTAATAGTATATAGTTCAGGGAATAGAAAAGGAATACATTGTTGAAATGCATTTTGAGTAAAACATGGATGACTACATGTCCCCTTGGGAACATGGTCTGAAAATAGTGCATTCTGTTTTTCTGAGTGTCTGACTACAGCGATATTACTGAAAGCCTTGAAATGTGTCATTTTACGTTCTGAAAAAACTTACAAGTCAGTTTTAAAGTTGTCACTTGTCTTTTGGGCAGACAGCTATTTCTTTGAAGTTGCTGTACTATTCTCATCTAAAAGTAGAGAAGTGTTAATCACATTAGGAAAAAAAAATAAGGAAGCTCTCTGAGTTTTAGTATAGAATTTTCTGCCACTTATTTACTAGGTTCTGAAGAAACAATTTCATATTGGAAACTAATACTTTTTGAACTCAAATACTCTAACAACACAAGCTATTACAGCCAAGGGAAGAGTAGAAAAATCAGAAGTCCATTCAGCTCATCAAGCCTTCCTGCCACCATTTGAAATCTGCCCAGCTTTCCTCAAGACCACATCTAATTGATTTTAAAGGACTGAAGTATCAGCCTCGACCTCACCTTGCAGACCATTTTTAACACATCTCTCTGAATGGACATGCTCCGAATTTGATTCTCGATTTAATTTGCTGTTTTGTTTTATTCCAGCTTTTTAATAGTCCTTTCTTAATAGCTATAGCATGATTTTCTTAATTCTTCCTAATTAACTTCCTTAATTTTTAAGGCACTCTCAGAAAACGATCTCACGTATGAAATAACTTAAAAATGCTTCTTGAAGTTTATCGAAAAACTTATCCCAGATCTGTATCTAGTCCCGCTTAACCTGCTATTGATCTCTATCAGGGGTATGTCCAACTATTTAGAAAATTCACGCTTCATACCTATGAGATGAACCATGTGGCATGCGCAAAGATTAAGCACATGCCCGCAAGCCCTTAGGATACAGCAAGTACCCCCAAATACTGGACATTTATTAAAGAGTTATTATCTTTCCATGATAACTTGCTATCTCTGTCTTTATATATATTCAAGAGTCTTTAAGATTTATAGTCTTTAGGATTCTATACGTTCAAGTTAATTACTCATTTTTATACAGTTCAATATTTACCCCAAATTTAATCAAATACTTAACAATTGAATATATTCAATATTTATTGTATATCAGTATATTCAGTATATTTACTGTATATAAGTAGCAATATATTGAATCTTCAGTTCAGACTTTCTCCTGATTTTTCTCAATTATTTACAGTTAAACCAAACTTAACTTTCCCTTAGCTGCTCTGTTTTTAAGCCTTACTTTAGGAGTGATCCTTTCTACAAAACTATATCTTAGCTTTAATGTGACCTGCTATTGCAACAAATTTCATCTTGATTTCTGTTGCAACTCTCAAAACATTCTCAGTCATTGTGCAGCCGTGTATTTTGAGCCAAAGCAGCATCTTGTGCTTTACCACCTGTTTTCCCTTTTGTATTAAGGTTTAATATTTGTCAGATGATTCAGTTGCAAATCCACCTTGGAAATAGAGAAGCTTCTTCCCACTGAAATTTAAGTGATGGGTAGGAAATCGATCTCCAAGATGTGGATTAAAGAGAAGCGAGAATAAAAACAGCCAGACCACTTATGAGCCAATCGCAATAGTTTAGGAAAGAGATTAGGGTCCCTTGAACTAGATTGTTGTCAACGGAAATGGGCAAAAGTTAATGGATTTAAGACCCACCTTAGAAGCTGATACCATAGAATGAATAGAATGGGTACAGCTAGGGAGGGTTAGAGGCATCAATTTGAGTTCGTGTTTTTAGTTTGACTAGTTTTATGGATGGTAAGCTCATTTGAGGTATGGAGAAGTCTGGTAGATTGGTGTGATAGGAAAAGAGAATTTATAGATTGATTTTTGACTAAGGTAAATTTTAATTATCTTAGTCATCTTAGTAGAGTAGAAAGTAAGATTCAGGGGTGTGGAGTTAATGGAAGTTGGGATTACAGGTATAAATTGGACAATCTATAAATAGTTTTAAAAACTTTGAGAGTAGATCTGTGTGCTTAGTAAAAGACTATAAAGAGAGTACCCAGCATCTGGCTTTTCTGGGTCCCTAAAATTTGGGGTAGTCCAATGAGAAGCATCCGTCAAAGAGAACTGAGAAAATGGTGAGAGGGATAAGAAAACCCCTAAATTATAGAGTAAGAAAGTAAAGTATCTCAAAAAGAACCGACAAATTACCTGTGTAGAATAAAGCATAGAGGGTCAAGGAAGGTTAGGATAGAAGAATACACTTTGGGTTTGGCAATGCGTCAGGCAGATAGGAGTTCTTGGTAGAGTTACTAACATTCCTAAGAGCTGACTGTTAAACTTTATAGTTTCTTACTTGAACTTCAGGACCTAGTATAACTTTAACCTCACTATCACTACTTATTGACCAAAAGGTTGGTAAAAGAATTTGGATAGATGTTCATTCAAAGTATGCACAGTGCGTTCTTCTGAGTACCCCAATATTGATTTCATTTTGAATCAGACCAGCAAAAGACTGAAATCATGCTGATTTTCAGAATAGTGAATTTTGCTGAACTGCATTTTGACTTGACGTTTGCCCTGCATTAGGAAATATGTGGAGAAACGGCTCAGTGAAATGTCATAAATGTTACCCAATTATCAGTTAACATAGACCAGTTCTTTGATATTTAAATAAAATGGACTAGAGTCCATATTCCACAATCTATGAGGACGTCATGCATTTCCTAAGATTTCAACAAATTCCCAGCAACTTAAATTGTATGCTCTATTCTGGCTCCAGGATCTTTTTCTTATTGGCTTGCTTTCCTATTTGTACTTGCCTTAGATTATTGTTTAAAATAGGGAACACTGTTATTCAGCTTTTTGTTTTTCATTTCTTGGACTCCTAAACCACTCACAATGCATTTATACATATAAGATTTTCCTGTAAAGCTGGGATGTCACTGTGTAATTATAAAAACAACTTAAATTGCATATTTTCATTCAGCTTAAGTCTGCTCAGTTCCTCTCCTGGGTTTTCAAGAAGCACCTATTTAGAGAGACAATCATCCTTCAAAACCTGTGAGCTACTCCCACCTGACGGTCTCTGAAGTCACTGTCGTCTTTTTGGAACACCATCTCTCCAGATGTATACATGGTTCACCCTCATTTCACTGAGCTTTCTGCTAAAAGATAGACTGTCCATGGCTACTGTATGTGAAATAGCTTCCTTGGCCTACCTGATCTATTTTTCTTTGTAGTGTTTATCCACACTTGACATACTTACTTCTGTATCTGTTTCCCTACTCTCTCAAGAATAAGCTCAGAGTAGGAACTTTATCTGTTTCATTCACTGTTATATTCCTAACACTCAGGGTGTGGCCTGGTCTGTCTGTGGTAGGTGCCAGATAGTGATGCTGGAGTGAGTGAATGAGTAAACGAGTCTGAATCCGTTTCTTCTTCAAGTAGAGAGAGCACCTGCTTAAGTCGCATGAATATTTTCAGTCAATGATACAAATGTTTTCTGTGCTTTGCTGTCAGGTTTGATATAGATAAATATTTAGTGTCTTAATATTGCGTACATAACCCAAAACATTTTTGACTATGACACTTGCTATAAAAATAACTTATTAGTACTACATCAAATCTATGAAGTTAGTAGATCCTAGCCTCACTAAAGTTGCTTTGAGGATGTGTAGTCAGGATCTTTTATTATCATATTTTTCAATTATTTTAACATCTTTGGACGGAATATCTATTTTTTGGTTGGGTTCTAATATATTTTTGGTGATTGTCTAAATGGGCATTTGTTTTTGAACATTCTTATGAAAACAGTGGGCCCTCTATTGTGCAATTTCTTGAGTACAAAGGTGAGAAATATGCCTCATTTGTAGTGTAGTAAACTAGTCATAAAAATAATTGCATTACCTGTGATTACCCCACAAATTCTGAAATACTAAGTTGAGGGTAAGAATTGGTAGTAAAAATGCCTTTTCCTTTTGAGTGGCAAGAACTGTTGGGTACCGTACATTACTCCATACATCCCCAGGTCCTGTCTGGTAAAACTGAAGTTTAAAAGGCATCATTCATTTTAAACTTGAGGACTTTTATCTGACTTGTTACCTCCACTTGCTACTGGCTAAAGAGCCCTGAAGTATTTTGTTCTCTATAACATTAATAACAAGTGAATATTTATTGAATTCATTCATTAGGATAATGTGTCTGCTTGTGTCAGTGAGAGATGGTCTAACTATGTGGTAGTCAGAGGGAGAATATTAGTTGCTTGTCTTTGCCTGTTACTTGTTAGGAAGACAGGTGTAAAGATGTTGCTGTGTCATTTGCCCATGAACCACATCCCTGACCTTGAGCAACCATCCTGCCAGTGTTATTGCCAGTGTGGAGACTTGGAGGGAGGTGAAAGAACTCACCACAGTTTCTTAATATTTCCTGCAAAAGCTGGTGTTGGAAGGTCAGCCTTTCATATGTGAAAACAATCTGCTTAACTAATAATCCAGAGGTGAACATAGAAATAGGCTAGAGTTCAGTCTTTGAAGTCTGGTCTCTGGCTATGAAAACATGTTTTACTTTTAAATGTATCAATTTTTCTCTTAGTTTATTATGGTTGGACACAGTGTAATGTTTTTCAACTTTTTAGCACTGGTTTTCAGCATTGATTTTTAAATTAGTTCATCTTAATTTGTAAAAGATTCGGTACACTAACTCTAATCTTTCCATTAACCACTGGAGATTTTTGCCTAAGTGTCTGTGGTAAAATCCATATTCAGTGATGTTGATGTGATGGGAAAATTTCTTTCAATTTTTTTTGCCATGCTGGAGTGTGATTCTCCCACAAGGACAATGTTTGTCTTGTGTGGGATTATTAAAGACCAGCAGTATACTTAGATATGCGTAAGATGTCATATAAAAATAAACAATTAAAATATATCATTTAAGTCATATACTGTGACTTAACTTTGCTTTATCATAAATCTAATAATTCTGAAAAGAAAACAGACCACTGATTTCCAGAGCTGCTGTTAATAACATAGCAAATACTTGTAGCTTCTAAACCACTTTTGCATGAATATGTATGCCTATAAAACCTTATTTGTTCTTCCTGAGAATCCCATGAAGAAGGTATTATTTGGCCATTATGAAGAAATTAAGATTTAGATTAGTTAAATATCTGAGTAGTCACTTAATAGCTGAAATGTGACTCATGTCACCATATACTACATTTGGTAACACTAACATATAATTAATTCTTGAATACTACTTAAGTTGCTGTTAATATTGACTCAGATATTTTAAGCAAGTGTAAATTATATTTCAATAGTAAAGAAAATACTTTAATAGTATTTAATACAATGTAGTCTATGAAACGTTATACACTATTCCTTATACGTATATTGTAAAGTGCATAATACACAGGGGATACTTCAGATGAAGTAAGCCATGTAAGTCAGATAAGTTGGTGAGTGATTATTTGTGAAATATACTGCTGTTCTTATTCAGAAAGTCACTTTTTCTACCTTAGCTATAACTACAATATAACAGAATACTAGTCTCTTTTTCATGAGGATCTCTTAACACCCATTTGAACATTGACTGTTAATTATTTGGTGGGAAACTAGAGTGTTCATAATTTGGAAGCAGTATTTATCCATTTTCTTTCACCTGAATTGTTTGGTGTACGTATTATCCTTTGATAGCTACTATGAGGATGGAGTTACGTAATCCTATTAACACATTTATAATCTAAATGCACAGACGAGACCTATAAGTATGTTAAATAACACTGAAAGAGAAAAGGTGGGTTATTGGGATGTCTGGGACTCAGATAATAGGCAAACTGCCAGACTGGGTCAAATCATCTAGGCTACTTCAGCAAACGCACAAGGCGTGATACTGACATGAGGACCTAATCCTGTAGATACTACAGGAGGCATTGAGAGGTTGGTGGGACAGGAAATAAAGGAGTGATAAATAGAAAACCATTAGGTTTTCAGACCCATAGTCTGGGGGATTTGGGAGGGCTGGCTAGGAGTATTTAGGAAAGCACATGGTGTGCAGCAAGTTAAGCTTGGTGTCTTGCCAATTGGCCAACAGACAACATGTGGAAGTTCAGACACGGGAAGGAAATCGGATAGTAAACAGTAAGAACCTAAGCACAGGAGCTAAAATTTAGGGCTCTGGAATGGCATAAGCTGCTTTCCAATCCTGCTTTCACTATAACTCAACAGCCTGACCTTGAACAGGTTATTTACACTCCCCAGTCTCAGTTTTTTCTTCATCTGTAAAATGCTAATACTACCTTCCCCATGGGATTGTGGTAGGATTAAATGAGAAAATGTATGTAAAGGATTCAGTAAAAACTTGTAATAAAAAAAAATATATGGAGATTTCCTGGTGGTCCAGTGGTTATGACACTATGCTTCCACTGCTGGGGTCTGGGTTCAATCCCTGGTCGGGGAACTAAGATCCTGCAAGTTGCGCAGCACGGGCAAAAAACAAACAAACGAAATGGTTTTCATGTTCACCGGGAGGCTTGGAGAGAAGGCTAGGGTTCTAATCTGCAAAGGGCACAAAGTAGTGGCTGAAGACAGGCAATGAGATGGGGATTCTAGTAGGAAAATTCTTGTTTTACTGCTGCTAAGGATGTTTCTCTCACTCCAAACGATGGAAGGCTGCCTGATCCAGCCTTTCACCCACTGAAGAACTATGGCAAAGTTCCTTAAGTTTTAAGTTTCATGAGATGGCTAAATTCTGATAAATACAATGTTTGTTTTAAACCAGTGTTACAGAGGCCAGTACAAAGGGGTATGAATAACAGAAGGGTATCTGTGTTCAGTATCTGTCAACCCACAATCAAAGATATGCTCCTTAAATTTATTTGTGTGTTCCTCTTGTGTTAATAATACCCTATTTGGTCCCTATGAGCAGAAGTCAGAGCTGGCTGAGAGTTTTGTGTTTATCCTGATAGTTTTTTCTATAGATTAGTATTGAGGAGTTGGCCAGATGGAGCCTTTTTGAATACATAGTAGGAGAACATTAAAAAAAAATTCAGGCGGGTATAGTGATGTGACAAATACAATGTCTTAGGATATTTAAGGTAGTGACAGAATGTGAAATGACCATATGTACAGAGCAAAGCAAGCAATTCAGGAATCCGTGGTGGTTATTTTAATTGTTTTGTCAACATGTTATTCAACTTGAACAAATTATCTAAGCTATAGAAATTACATTCATAGTAGAAACTTTTCATAGTGGAAATGTTATCCATTTAACTCCCTTAGGTTCTAATACAATAACTCTCCTAGTAGCGGTAATACACGGTATATATGGTTTGGTTAACAAAATCATATTTTATATAATTGCATACTTTAAATGAGAGCAATAACTAACTTACAAATATGTAGTAATAAAGGTCAATGGATAAAAAATTCTTCTGCATCCCCTTAGCTGCAGGCCTAATCCTACTAACATGACAAAAACTTGCACCTCTGTCAATTCTTTATCAAATTTCACTATCAATCAACCTATATCTAATATTAACCATATCCTTACTTTCTATCACCAAACACAGCTCCAAAAAATCATGGCCTACTCATCAATCACCCACATGGGATGAATAACAACCATCCCACTGTATAATCCAACCATAACTCTTCTAAATCTATTGATCTACATCATAACAACCCTCACTATATTTATACTATTTAATCAAAACTCAACTACCACCACACTATCATTATCATAGACATGAAACACCTATTATCCCAACCCTCACCATACTCACTCTACTGTCAATAGGAGGGCTTCCACCACTGTCAGGATTCATGCCTAAGTGAATGATTATTCAAGAATTAACAAAAAATAATATCCTTATTCTACTAACATTCACAGCCATCACAGCACTGCTCAACCTATATTTCTACATACAGCTCAACTACTCCACAGCACTGACTTCAGCATCATCAATAGTTGAAGCCGGCACAGGCTGAACTGTATATCCTCCCTTACCTGGAAACCTAGCACATGCAGGAGCTTCAGCTAACCTCACCATCTTCTCTCTACACCTAGCCAGCGTATCCTCAATTCTCGGGGCCATTAATTTTACCACCACTATTATCAACATAAAACCACCTGCCATAACCCAATACCAAACACCACTTTTCGTGTGATCAGTCCTAGTTACAGCAGTATTACTTCTATTGTCCTTACCTGTCCTAGCAGCCGGGATTACCATACTGCTAACCGATTGAAACTTAAAATACAACTTTCTTTGGCCCTGCAGGAGGAGGAGACCCAATCCTATATCAACACTTATTTTGATTCTTTGGACATCCCTAAGAATACATTTTAATCCTACCTGGGTTTGGGATAATTTCACACATTGTAACTTCTCGGGGAAAAAAAGAACCTTTCAGATATATCGGTATGCTCTGAGCTATGGTATCAATCGGGTTCCTAGGTTTTATCATATGAGCTCAGCATATATTCATGGTGGGCATGGACATTGACACGTGGGCATACTTTACATTAGCCACTATAATTATTGCTATCCCTACAGGAGTAAAATTGTTCAGCTGACTGGCAACACTTCACGGAGGCTATATTAAATGATGGCCAGCCCTGATGTGAGCCTTAGGTTTCATCTTCCTTTTCACAGTGGGCGGTCTAACCTGTATTGTCCTAGCCACTTCGTCGTTAGACGTGTTCTTCATGATACCTACTATGTATCGCACACTTCGACTACGTACTCTCACTGGGGGCTGTTTTCGCCATTATAGGGGGTTTTGTACACTGATTTCCACTAGTCTTAGGATATACACTTAACAAGCAAAAATTCATACTTTATGATTATATTAGTGGGTGTCAACCTAACCTTCTTCCCACAACATTTCCTAGCCTTATCTGGCAGACCTCGACGATACTCCGACTACCCACACGCCTACACAACATGGAATACTATTTCATCAATAGATTCATTCATCTCATTAACAGCAGTCATATTAATAGTCTTCATTATCTGGGAAGCATTCACGTCCAAACGAGAAGTATTAGCAGTAGACCTTACTACCACAAACCTCGAGTGACTAAACGGATGCCCTCCACCATATCACACATTTGAAGAACCGGCCTACGTTAATCTGAAGTGATCAAGAAAGGAAGAAATCCAACCCTTTTCCATCCCCTTGGGGATGCATTCATTTGTATGAATATGTATTTTTCTTCTGGCAAATGATGATCAGGTTATAAATTATAGAGTAACCTCAAGCACTTAATTTACAGGAATTCACTGATATGCTCCGCCAATGAAATTGAGAGAGAAAACAGTTTAATACGCGTGCCTATGCAGCAGAAGTACAGCGTTTTATGTGTACATCTGCATACTTGTGTTCATAGGTTTGGTTTTAGGCAGTTTCACTCATAATACAGGCAACTACCATATGTCCCTTTTCATATTAGCCTTCAAATAAATGAAGATAAGTTTGAAAGAAACTCCCATTAATGAAACTTGGTGTTCACAGATGACAGCTGTCACCAAATGTGCATGAGGGTCCTCGAGGACAGTGCTCTTCACACCATGTGTCTTGGGCAGACTACACATACACCTCACCCTCTGTGTCCATAGAGAGGCAGTGTATTCAAAGACGCTGGCCCAGCCTCACTCCAAGTTGTAGGCAGTGGTATGGAGAGGTTCATCAAAATAGCTCAGGTGAGCCTTTTGCCTCGTTGCAGCCAAGGAAGCAACATGGGGCACCAGCAGCTTTACTGGAGCCATCCGAGAAAATTCGGCCAGGGTTCTCGTTCTTGCCGCGTCTGCTCAAACCGGCACGGTCTGATCCGGAAATACGGCCTCAATATGTGCCGCCAGTGTTTCCGCCAGTACGCGAAAGACATCGGCTTCATTAAGTTGGACTAAGTGTGAACTTCTTGAATGGGTCATCACGCATATCTACCTTCCTCAGAAACAATACTAACTCTTTGTATATAAAATAAAAAATGTAAAACTTCAACAACAAAAAAAAAAAAGCTCAGGTGACCCTCACTGCTGCTGTTTTCTCTACTTTAACATTATCACTTTTCATACATGAAAATGACCACAACTTACCATTGTTTGTCACAAAAAAAGTATAGAGGAAATATGTAAAATCTATTAAAAGAATGCATGTGCAAATGAATATTGGACGACTGATATAACTGGATTTTTGGACTTTTCTAGATCCTGCTAAGTGAGGATGGAATATAAAGTAATAAAAAAACTAAAGCCTGATTAGATTTATGATGGCATATGGCAGGTCATCTTCATTATTTGAAGATTTTCATGTATGAAAATAAATGTGTTCCCCCAAATGGGCTTTAGATTAGAAATCCAAGTTAAAATGACTTAAATCCATAAAACATGGTAATGCTTTAAAATGTGTAAGCTATATTCAGGATTCTCCTTCGTCCCTTACTTTCTTTGTAATTCATGTGCTGTACGCTTAAATATTTTTATAATGCCACATAACGTCAGTTAAACTACAATCCCTCCTAGAGCTCCGCAAATAGGATGCAAAGCTAGGAAGGCAGTTAAGGGTGGTACTGATGGAAGTGACAATGTGTAAATCAATAGGCTGGATGTATAGGAATTGGTGTATCCAACAGCAGAGTGTCTGAAATGGGACTCTTAGAGGCTAGCAAATTATTGGGGATGGTGCTGTCAATGTGTTAGGCCGAGGTTTGCTATTGGGAAAATAATGTGACGGAGGTGGCTTGTATTTGCTTCCATGCTTGTGTTCAGGGCATTCCTTCTGGTTCATTTTTCCTTTTTCTTTTCTACCTGCTGATTTCTTATCCTTTAAGACACAGCTGAAGTATTACTTCCTCTTTCCCTAACGCCAACACAGATTCTCTTCACCACCTCATTGCCATCATAGCTGTTCTCCAGACACCTACCATAAACACTCACAGTGGATTATATGTGTTTGTGTCCATCTCTCCTGAGGAAGAGTGAGTAACTTTATAACATAATGGATTTCATGTCTGAGAGCTCTGTAAGTATTTGATGTTGTGCTTGGATTCTAGTGTATAAGGCTTTTTTTTTTTTTTTTTGGCCTCTCCCGTTGCGGAGCACAGGCTCTGGACGCACAGGCTCAGCAGCTATGGCTCACGGGTCTAGCCACTCTGTGGCATGTGGGATCTTTCCGGACCGGGGCACAAACCCGTGTCCCTGCATCGGCAGGCAGACTCTCAACCACTGCGCCCCCACGGAAGCCCAGTATAAGACATTTTTAAAGTAGAGAATATAACATACATATAGATGTATTATTGTAGATATTAGGATATTTAGATGTTATTGATTAGCTGAATTCATTAGATTACCTATAAATTCAAATGGAATTAGGATGCTTATAACTTAATCAGATCGAGTTCATGGATATTTAATATAAATTAAATACTTTTTTGTAACTTGGAATATATTCCATCAATGACCAATGTAGTTAAAATTTAAAGATATATTATTGTAATAATATCAGTGACCACACACATGTAAATGGCAATTATGAAATCCAGGAAAAATATAAGCATGATTGGGAACTTTAAATTCTTCATTTATAAAATCGAACCAATTATCATGTTTATTTTTCCAACAAGCAAATAATACCAGTAGTTCCAATTTATGTATTTATACATGCTTGATTCATCAAAGAAAATAATTGGAAAAAAAGGAGCAGAATAGAGCTGGAGTTGAATATTTGTGCTTTGTCTTTTGCCATCAATTTTATTTTATTTTTTATTTATTTATTTTTTTTTTGCGTTATGTGGGCCTCTCACTGTCGTGGCCTCTCTCGTTGCGGAGCACAGGCTCCGGACATGCTGGCTCAGCGGCCATGGCTTATGGGCCTAGCCGCTCTGCGGCATGTGGGATCTTCCTGGACCAGGGCACGAACCCGTGTCCCCTGCATCGGCAGGTGGACTCTCAACCACTGCGCCACCAGGGAAGCCCTGCCATCAATTTTAAAAGCAGTCAAAGTGACATCTTCCTCCATTTTTTCCCAGTGAAATGGTATAATAATTTTTATAAGTCTAAAGGAAAGACCATGTAAAGTAGAAATTTAGAAATACACTGAATTCATCAACTAGGATTAGGTTAATCTGTATCCAAAAGAAAACCCCAAATAACAGAAGGTTAAAGAAGACTGAAATTTCTCTCTCACATAAAACAAGTGGAAGGTAAACAACAGAGTTGTTAGGGTGTCTCCTGGTTATGAGGGACCACAATTCTTCAATTTTTCTGTTCCACTGTTCTTAGTATATGACTAAATATGCAGGTTCCAAGATCCCCACAGGAACTCCTACAGGATAATACCACTTCCACATTCCACATAGTGGGAAGGTGAATAAAAGGTCTCCTTCCAACACAGTAAGTTTTCTTTAAACAGCCTTTGACCTCTCATGCTTCTACTTACATCTAACTGGCCCGAAAACTCACATGGCCAAACTCAGCTGTATAAAGAGTTGGTCAATATAACCTCAGAGAAGATGAACTTTGCATTACCAAGTAATAAAAGTTCATGGATGGCAAGTAGAAGGCTGTACCACTGAGTCCTATTATAGATAACTACCTCCTTTTCCATGGGAGAACTTAATTAGACAAAGTTTGCAGGAATAAAAATTGCTTATCATGACAGATCATAAGTAAAAGATAATTCTGAACCCTCAAAATGATGATATAATATGGGCAGTACTATAATCAACTAATTAAACTTAGCAAAGAAGAGCAGTAGGGAAAAAAACATAAGCAAAGTCAGAAGAAGCTGTAAATAATTATATCTAATTTATATTCCTTTGTGTATATACGATTAGAAGTTCATTTAATCACTGTATTATACAAATCAAAGTTTTAAAATCAACTATGATATTTAAGAAACTAAAAAGTGTATAAGAGGAATACTTTAAGGAAGTAGAAATAGTCTAGAAAAGAGAATATCAAAAGGTATAACATAGCTGCATTTACTTTAAGAGCTTTCTTTTGGAATAGGACTTGAATTGTCCTATATGACACAAGGTGTAGAATGAGAACCATTGGGTAGAACTTATGTTCATTAATTCACTCACTCATTTGTTTACTTAATGAGCACCTACTATGTCTCAGGCAGTGCTTTGTGTACTGTAGTTATAACTGTGAATAAGTCAGACAAGTTCCCAGAACTCGTAGAACTTGTATTCTAGGGAAAGTAGACACCAAGCAAGTATACACACAAATTTCTGATGCTCCAGTGAAGAAAATGAGGTAGGCTTCTGGAAAACAGCACCTCAAGCATAGGTGAGCTACTAATACAGAGCAAACAGTCTTCCGAGATACCAGGACTCAGACTGAATCAGAATCTCTAAAGCATGCCCAACCTTCCCACTTACCTGCATGTCTTTCTACACCCTAGTCCCCATCGCCGTCATCTGTCACAAGGGCTGCGGCAGTACTCAAGATGATCTTTTTTTAAAAAACAATAAAGAGATTGTGTCCCTTTCTTCCTTAAAATGTTCTAGTGATTCCATTTTGGGATTAGAGTAGACTCCAAATGGTTTAGCACGGCCTATCAGGCTGTTTGTAATGGGTTTCTGCAAAACTTTCTTTCTCATACTGAATTCCATGTTCATCTCTTTTCTTGGGCTATATGAACCTTCTTTCTGTATCTAGAATATTTCAAGTTCTTTCTTCAGAACATTTGCATTTTCTGTTTCCTCAGCCTGGAATGCTTTGTTCCTAATATTTTCATAGTCCTTAAAGGAATGAGGTTCAAACCCCTGGAAATTTGAAGTAAAGGCAGGAAGAGATATTGGGATTATTGGATGCACTGAGAGGTAGTGTTTTCAGAGATCTTTTCTAGTCCACATCTTCAGGAACTCTTATTGACCATTTTAGACTAAGTTGTCATGTAGTCACTCTGTTACACTATCACTTTTTAATAGCACACATCAGTAACTGAAATTACCTAATATCTTCATATCTTCATCTACTAATGTTTGTTTCCCTCCTCCATTAGAATATAAATCTCAAGGTAAGGGAAAATAACTGACTTGGAAACAATTTGCTTATTTCCTAGAATATTGTTTGCACATGGTAGGCACTCAAGAAATATATTTGAATAAGTGACTTTTCTTCTAGGTTTTCAGAATATAACTTAAAAATATTTGGGTACTAGATAAAATAAGGTGTATTTCTTCTATCTTTTAAAACAATAGCTTGGACTTTGGAAATTTTACTTTGTTTATATCTAACAAGATATAAAGTTTATTTTCTTATTATGTTTACAATTTGAATTGTCTTTTCTTAACGGAATGCAAGACTGCTGTGACAGGAAATTTAATCTGTTTGGGTTACTCATATGTCTCCAGGGTCTGGAACAGTGCAGTCACATGGAAGTTGATCAACTATTGAATGAATAAATTATTCTGTGAATATGCACATTTATGAATGTGAATTTATATAATAGAGTCCAAAATTGGGAGAAAGACCCATAATATATCCTAAGAATTTTTTTTTTTTTTTTGCATACTTAAGATCAGGCTCTGTCCTCCATCAAGAGGGTAACCTCTTTCTGTGAGCTTTCTTTGTCTCCTTGATATAATCTAAGACTTCTTGGTACCACTTTCTGGAGAAAATTGTTTTGCAATAAGAACCGATGATTCTACTCTGAAAATGGTTCCGTTATGTAGTGAGTAAGTGCTTTATCAAAAGAAAGCCTGTGACTCGTTGTTGATGGCCTTATGATGTCTGGGCAGAAGTTGCCATGTTTGCTTCACACCTACCTTTCACTACTCACCAGTTAGGTGGTAAACACCATTTGCATTTTGATTTCCTTGATAGCATCATTTCTTCTCTTTTGGAATATCCAGTGGTGTGCAGGAGCTGGCTCTTACGAATTCACAGGAGCCAGCTATGCACACTTCTTCCCAAGTTTGCATTCAGTGACCTCAGGTCGGTAGCCTGAAATTAACCACGAAATCTTCCAATGCTACAAATCAAAGCTTTTTTGGTCTCATTTACCAGCCCACCACTGTATGTCTGAGTAGATTCTGTGCTTCATGGCAGCTGCTTTTACTGTTCCTCTGGACCATTCTTGGAGGGTAGCATGGAGCCTGGAAAAGACTGTGGACTTTAGGATCGTATCCTACTGCCTTTCTCCCTACATGACCATGGGAACAGGCTAGCTTCTCTGGACCACATTTATAAAACGCATTTTTGTACAGAGAATGGAAGGAAGTAATATATACAATATCCTAGCACAGTGCCTGGCACATAAAAGACCCTGAAAGACAATATCTGTTTCCTTTTAAATGGCGTGGTACTGGGAGGGGCAGAATAAAGCCAGACTTTGGTGAAGCGCCTCTGTAAGAGTAGAGCGCACTGTGCTTAAACTACAGCTTCTTAAGTGAGCACTCATAGCCCCAATTAGGAGTATTTATTCTGGCTCATCTTAAATCATGTGTGATCCAAAGGAACCTGGTTCCCAACTATAGCACAGTGTTATCCAATAATGCAGAGCAAGGGTAAATGTACTTAGAAGCAAAGAACATCAAACATCCTAATGTAATTATCTCAAACTGGGTTTATGCAGTCAAAAGGTAAAATAATCTCTCCAGTGTGGTTACCTTCATTAGTGTTATGTCTTATCCGAAGAGAGAAAATATCTGAGAATGGGTGGAATTTTAGTAACTTGAAACATTAGCCAGCCATTGATTTGAGGTAGCACTCCAGTCTGGGAAAGTATTAATGATATGGCTGGACTCTCTGACAGTACGGTTTGTAGTTTTTTTTTGAGGAGAATAGAAAAGGAGTAAGACCTGTGCTTTTGAAGATGATAATTTTATTTGTAAAGCAAGGAGATTGATATTTGAATACACTATAGCTATTTCTAGTTAATTGAAGGTAATTACATTATAAAAATGCAAATAATGTGTGAGAAAGAAGGTCCCTGTGTGTTGCAATGAGATTTTTATTACGTGTCTATCAAAGTACTAAAAATGGATTTCACAGCATTAATATAAAACCAGAAGAAACATTTAGTCTTATTTCTGCTTTTTTACTTTTGATGCTGCAAAATGATAGGTCTGTTCTAGGTGTTAGAATGTAATGGGAAATTACATATATAGGCAAGTATTTATACATATAGACCTATATGTGTGTGTGTGTGTGTATGTATATTTCCACTATTTCTTAGATAAATATTACTGCTCTATAAAGTTTTTCTGGATTATACTTCCTCTGCTAGAGGTTACCATAAAGTTATACAATGCATTTAAGATGCTATTACAAGATAGAAAGTAGGGTTTGGTAATGTAGCTAATAGCAATGATCAAAAATTTTAAAGGAACATTGCTGTTAATACACTACTGAGTTGATATTCCTAAAAAAATACAAATGCCATCTTCTTTGAGCCTCATTCTTTGAGTCAATCAAGTTTCAATGCCCTTGTAAGAGCTGCAAACACAAGTAAGACACATTCCATTAGCTAAAGGTTCTGAAATATATGATGGGCATACAAAATATGCACGTGGAAGCTAAAATAGAAACATGACGTGATAAAGAGAAGGGGGGCCGGTATGGAAATGCTGTGGATGTTCAGAGAGCAAAGTGATTTCCTTTTGGCAGAAGAAATCCACAGTGATACTTTATTTGGGCCTTTTAAGATGGGAGTATTTGATCAGTTTCCAAGTCAGGCAGATTTTCCCAGTATAGGAGAAAATGTGAGTAAAGCAAATGAATAGAGGAAATCAGGTACAATTGTATTCATCTGCTTGGACTGAAATGAAGGGAGTAGCAAGGAGAATAATGAAAGATAAGTCTTGAGGGGTTGTTATAGTTTAGACTGTTGGAAACTGGAAATTATTAGTGGCGATTAAAAAGTCACTAAAGGGTTTGGAACTTGGAAAAAACATGAGAGCTCTAAGAAAGGTTATTTTATTGCAGATACACTGGGGTGAGTTAGGATTGTGGGAAACCTATTTAGGGCTCTATGGCTGGAAATAATGGGACATAAAAATAGAAGTAAGAGGCATTAGAGAGAATTTATTTCCTTTCTAACAGTCATTCAGGTAAGAAAGAAGTTACCTGTATTTAGTGGAGACCAAAGGCACTGAAGCTAAAATAGCATTCTGGATGACCAATGCATCACGTTGCAAAGCAAATTTCTTCACGTGTGCAGTACAAGTAATGCAGAAGTTGTGAGATTAAACAAAAGGATGTACATGAAATAGACTTGTTAATTATACTGCTCTAAGAAAATGAATAACATTGTTATTAGTTTTATTAAATTTCATAACATCGCTAGAAAAATGTTCATATTAACAGAATTGCAAAAATCAAGATTTGGGGGAAATTAATGAGTTTAATTTTAGAAAGATCAAAATGGAGATATTGTACCATTTAGGGTCCCAACAGGAGAAAAATTAGGATAGTGAAAGTAGGGTTTGTTTACAAAATGGTTAATTATAATGCTGTCAACAGGGTATAAGGGAACTTCAAAAGATACTGTACTATAAGAACCCAGAGCAAGTAGCAGCCCAACTGATTCTACCCGAGGCTGAATGGATGAAGAGAGGAAGAGATACAAAGTTCTGCATTGCTAAATGGTGTTACAAGTAGTCAAGGGCCACAGACAGACCAATGCAACCTCACAGGGAAAGAACCAGAATGCACAATTAGATGACTCTCTTCTCCTTTCCTTTGGTATCCAACTGGGATTCCCTATTGACAAATCTAACTGGAAGCCAAAGAAGCATGAGAACCAATGAAGGTAAATCCGTACATGTCAGCGTCTTGGGACAGGCAGCAGGATGGAGAATAAACCCGCACAAAGGGAGATACTCAGCACAGATGCCAATAGGGAGATCTAACAGACAGATAGAAATATGAGACCTTAGGCAGAATATTTGACTTAGTAAGTGTTAATAGTACTGACAATTGAATAATCAGACTCTATTCTTTAGTTAATACCCCAGGCTGACTCAAAAAATAATGGAAGCTTCTTTGAAAAGCCTTTTGGGTAATGACAGGTATTCTGCGTTTAATGAAGTTTGTGTAGGTTCACATAAAGTAACTTTGGAACTAGTTCCTCACTCATATTCATCTGTCCAGAAAGGGGAAATAACTTGTGTGGACAAAGGGGAATGGACTGATTTTTATATTTTATCCTCTGGGGTACCTCCTACTGAAAAGAACATATTGGTAAAACAGCCATGAAAGCAGACTGAAAAAACCTCCGTACTTCATTAGAATGGGGCATAAAAGAGCTAAGCATACTTTCTGTCTGAACATCAAAAGAAAGAGTTGTGATTCTTCTTCATTGAAACAACCGTGGCTTCTAAGTCAGTGAACTTGCACGGAAGAACACCTAACCTAAAAATGTGTAAATTCCTTCAGGTTCTAGGTGGGGATACATTTGTCTTCTACAGATTTATACATCTGGGCATATAAGCTTAAAAACTAAAATGTTATTTTAATGCTGAATATCCTTCAGTACTCAAAAATACGAACAATTTTAATAAGGATATGTGAAATTAAAAGATCATGATATTCAGGCCCCATCTAAAGGAACAAAAAACAGTTGCTTGGGAAGATATTTTCTTTTTGCAATCGCTGCTAGTCTGAATTTCTCCATTAGATCTCTTAGTAGATTTTGCAATATTAGCATAGAGATATATTTCAACAGTAACTCAGCTGGGTCCCTTGGCTTGAGGCATTTGGAACTTTCACAATATTTGGTTTCTATCAATATTGTCATTTTCCTTCTCCATTTATTACCTCTTTATGTTGTCTCTAGTTCTATTCCAAGGATTTCTCACAGCCTTGCTAACCTCAAACAGGAGTACACAATATTTTGAGAAGAAGCAATTCTATATAATTTTCTGGCATACCCTTATGGGGCCCCTTCAAAATCATCTAGGTGGAGAATCAATAGGACTTAATATTCTGAATCAATGATTCTCTAAAGCAGGTCAAGCAACATTGATGAAATGAATGTATATTTTACTTTTTTAATGCCATAATTTCCTTACCTATAATTTTTATGTATTCTTGAAAAAGGCTTAATTTATTTGTAGAACTTGTTGGCTTGAAATGTAGATAGACAAATATATAGCCAGTTTTGTGGTATAGCTCCTGGCACATAGTAGTCACTCAAAGACGGTATATTCTACTGAATGTCATATGTCCGTACACGTGTCTAATTCATTGCAAATATCACATTATTATCTTGAATGTTCATAAGGTCTCTGTCAGCTAGACATGATTTTATATAACAGAAAAGAAGAAAATGAAAACTAGGTTAAGTTACATAGCCAAATACCCCAATGATTCCAGAACTTTTAAATTCAGCATATTGTCAGGGGTTACCTAGAGGTCTCAATATTTGAGAGAGAGTCTCTGACACTTTCTGTAGCTCTGGATGAATTTTAGTTCCATCATTTACTTTACAACGTTTTTCTCAACTCTTAGTCATGATTTTCAAGCTACTGTTTAACTCTGCACTTTCCGAGTATAACATGTACCTAATTTTAAGCCATTGTTCATTGAAAAGAAGAGATTTACTATTAAAACAGTTACCTCGCTCATTATGAATTCCTGCCAGTTAAAATCAATCCTCTAATTGATAGTTCCTGGGGCAAAATTATTCTATTACCTTCTGTTAAAAAACATATCTCTGCATTATTTCCCCTCATCATGTAAAAAACATAGAATTAAATTTGCTTTATTTGATCTTTTACACTACTAAATTTTCATTCAAAAATCATATTAGAAAACAGTTGCTGAATATCCTTGAAAAAGTAAAAACACACAGCAGTAAACTTGCTCAGCTGGGACTAGATATTTCACTTGAGGTAAGTCCTTGAAAAGATTCAAAACAAAGCCAAAAAGGATTATTTGAAGTAGAAAATATCTGCTAGGGAATATCTGGTAATAGTTTGAGTTGTGGAGTGCATGAACTAAATGAACTTGCCTTTTAATATTTTAAGTAATTACCCAGAAGTAAGAAGAGGTTTTATTTAAAAGGTGTAATAAAACGAAAGGTAATCTGTTTGGGGGTTTATGTCACCAATTCATCATAAAATTGCCTTACTAAGTCATGAGTTCCTTATCAAATCTTTGTTAAAATATAGAAGAAATTACAGATCTGAAAAGGAAAAAATAATGGGAAATAAATCACTTTCTGATAACTAAATGCCTAGGCTTCTTTTCATTGAAACTTTTTGGTAAGAGACAATTTCACTTATTTATAGGGAGATTCCAGGGCAACCAATAAAGAATAGGGCTGTGTCCCTTAAGAGTTCAAGAACAATGCTAATTCTAGTGTTTCAGGTCAAATCTACCAGGCACTTTCTAACCTGTGCAGAAATGCATCCTAAAACATCCTCAGTGGACTTGGATATGTTACAGCTACAATACCTTCTATAATTACTATTATTTGGGAGTAGCCTTTGAGACTTAACAACATTGGATTCCAATGATTAAAGTTGTTAAAGTATGTATAGTTGTTTTCCAATCAGTGCCTTGATATCAATGAAGAAAGAATCTGAATGCTTTTTCAGAATAACTTGGGAAAAGGTAAGACACATTTAGGATTTATTTTCATAATACAGCTCCAAATATATTGCATTGGGAAGTAAATTGAATCCAGAATATTAATTCTATCTTAAACCATATTAATGATGACTGGTAGACTCCTAAAACTTCATACTAAACAGACACACATGAAATGAACTCTGTGATGCCCTGGTGACTAACACTGAAATTCTATTTTTTGCCAGTGAATTTAGTGAAGATCGAAGAGCTCTGTGAGGTAGAGTGAGGCTTGCATTTTCATATACCACTCAAGGGGGTATAAATTTACAATCCTGTTTAAGATAATTTTCACAGTATGTGCCCAGCAATGGTGTTTACAGAATTACAACTTGGGTATATAGGACATGTGACAGTTCTATCTAAATCTGAATTCAGTTTTTTCCAAGCTCCCATTTCTGCTGTTGGTAGGAACCATTTATAATTGTCACTTCCAGTTCCCTCATTTACTTCAGGTTTATAAGTTTTCTTTAGAGTAAACATTTAATCACAATCAGTTTTCTTCTCCCCTGCCCTTTCCTTCATATCTGGGTGGCCTTTAAATGCAAGTAGAAGCTTCATGTAATATTTTGAACAAACCAGATGAAAGGAATATATGAGGCTTAATTTTTGCCTCCACTGTCCATTTAACATGTATTTTTTGGAGGAAGTTTCTCCCCTACCCCCAGTTGAAAACTCCAAGAGTAGTATTTTCTTCTTGTTGGAGGATAATAAAACTCTTCAGTGAAGTTAAGTGGAAAACAGACTCAGTCCAGTGCTTAGAATAGTCTGCCCTGTTTTTTTTCCCTTCTTTTTTGCCTAATACTTGGACTCAAGTTTCTCATCTTACTAACAATTGGTACCTGGTATGAGATGGGAACAAGAAAGACAGAATTTGAAAAAGAATAGATATATGTGTATATGTATAACTGAATCACTTTTCTGTATACCTGAAACTACACAACATTGTTAATCAACTCTCCTGCAATAGAAAATAAAAAGTTAAAATAAAAAAGAGATGCCAATGATGAATGTTCTTACCTGAATTATCCTATAATGACTGAGCCTGGCAGGTTCTTAGAGCTTGAGTTTTTCCTCTTAAAAGGAACTTGTGGTCTCAACAGATTTTTCAGTTTTGGGGCCCTGCCTTGGCTTGGGCAAAGCATTCCTCACTGGCTTGGTGATTCACTGCCTCTGCAACTCGGCTTCAGAAATTCAACAGTGTCTCAGGTCACATCACCCCTCTCAGTAGCCCATTTGGGGAGGCTCCCATGTAATTCTCATGCTTTCACTTGTGGGACCCAAATCTTTTGGATGGGAGACGGTCATGCTGTCCTAGACTCAAACTCTGGAAAACAGGCCAAATCCATTGCAACAGCAACTGCACTCTGGGATGCAGCCAGAGCAACTAAGCTGCTTATTCCTCTCCCTCTAGATTTCCATACATGAATCAATCTTATCTACCTACTAAGGCTAGAAATCATGTCAAGTTTTCTTTGGAATACCCAGTTGAAGTCTAACTGAAATTAGAAATAAGAGCTAGCCCTTGGCCACTCTTGCACATTGGTGGGTAGGAGGGTGCAGCTCTCCCCAGAAACTCTTCAGAGACTCTCCCAAATCTCAACAATTCAATGTGGATGAGTTTTCTAAATGACTTCTAAGCCCCTTCTTGGAAACTGTGCAATGTGGCTTATCTAACTCTCTTTGGAATGTAGTATCTACTCTCTTCATTCCGAAGTTGAAAATGAGACGGGAAGAATCCTGTTTTAACCCTCTGTAACACTAGTGTACTGTCATTACTGCACATTACAGCACTGTTTTACGTGTTGTTTGTTCTCTAAGTCTTCAGTAGGCCCTGCTCATCCAAGCAAGTCTCTGGGAGCACCCTCTGCTAAGGCCTGGGCTCCTTGCCTGGCATTCTGTGCCACCACATCCTGAACCAGAGCCTCTGCTGCTTTGCCATTCCTCTTGCCTTGTCTCCAACTCCCCACTGAATTTCCAAGTTTAAAAACATCTGCACATAAGCCATAGGAAATTAGTGTGATGGGTTGGGCCACTTTAGGAAACCATGATTTAGTTCCTTTCTTTTTCTTCGCATCTGTTGATAGCATTCTTATGTTTTCTTGGTAGAAAATCTATTACATAACATCCATCTTCATTCCTACCTTATTACTTGATTTAATTAACATGAGACTTTAAAACCAGCTTTCTTGAGATTAGATGTTCTTTGCTTAAAGACATATTTATTTGAATTAAAAGCTAAACGTTTAATCCTTAGAACTTAAATTTCAGTTGTCAAAGTAGTTGAAATAACAAAAATTACTGGGAACTATCTGAATTTTCCAAAACTGATCTCAATTCTTATGTAATATTATTTGTGTAACAAAATGACCATCAGAATATTACAGCAACATGGTAAATACCTTCATAGTTAAAACGTAAAAGTAATTAAATGATTTATTAAAATAACAATTCTATGATACACTATTAAATGAAAAAATAGGTGAGTGGGTAATGAATACCAGTTATCTTTTTGTCAGAATTGTTTTCTTGTTTAGTCTTCTATTTTCTACTTTTGTTAACATCATATACAATGAGAATGAAAAATGATTTAGAATCATGTAATCTTTCCAATCAGTATCTCACATACTGCATAGGTAATTGAAAGCTTAAATGCTGTAGAGGCCAAACTCTGCCAAAAAAAAAAAAAAAAAAAAAACCTACATTGTAATAAGGAATTTAGTATTATATAGTAAATATGGACATTGGTTAGTCATTGGTAAGGTGAGTGGGTCATTGTCTCTAAATATATTAAAAACATATTTTCACCTAAATGGGACAAAAAAAAAATCTCTGCAGAGTATGCATTACTCATCTAAATGAGAAGGATGTAAAATTGATGATTCCTGCTAGCTTGAAAGAATTGATTAAGGGAGATAATGTTTAATTACCACTAATTATATCAGTGAGCAGAATGATGTACAGGTCAATGGAAAAACTTCACTCCTTTCATATTAAAAAGACATTAATTCATGACATTAAACATTTGATAATAAAGTACTTAATGTAAATATTGAAAAAGACTCGTTAAATTTTAATAAAGGTTTGGACAACAAAAGGAAGCTGATATTTAACTTTCACCCCTTTGTAGAATTTCATTTCCCAGAAATAATGGAAAATGACTCATCAGATAAAGAAGTAAAATTCCCCAGTCTTCCTCAGAAAAGCTGTTATATGCTCCTTTGAAAACTACAACTTTGGATATTCATTTCATTTAGCAAGTCAGAAAACATTATTTGAACATAACTGTGTCCTGTGGCTTTCCATTGGTGACTATAAATGTCTAATATGTATAAAATCATTGTGCAGAAAGACACGTTGGAACTTAACACACCCATATTTATGTAAGACTAAATGATTTCCAGAGGGAAAAAATCAAACTTTTCTAATACAGTATTTTTCAGGGTATACGTTGCTCAAATATTGTCTTCTTTCTGAAGCTATTTAACAACATTTAACAAATTTCTGTAAAAGCAAAGGGAAACTTTAATGCAACTTAATGAAAGTATAAAATAACCAATTTTAAATAGGAAATGGGAAGAGATTATGGAAGGCAATTCTAAATGAATGATATATCAATGGTAGCCAATAAGCTAATAAAGAGACATAAGAAAATTTATGGATTTTTGAGAAATGGTTGTAGTACTTTACAATATTGTCTGTATGTCTACATTTTTTTTAATTAAAAAAAACTTTTTCACCCCACAATTAGCAAATGGGTTCCATATTAGTTCAACTGGAAGTTTTCTTCCTAGAGTTGCCTTTCCGTACATCTACTTTTAATCAAAAGAGAAAACGTAATTTAAAAGAGAAACTTATTCACTGGTGAAAGAAAACCAAAGGAGTAAGGTAATCAAAGACAGTACTTTGATCATCCCTTTTGTGGGGTATAGTAAAGTTACTGATTCAGATGGGGAATTTGGAAGGGAAATAATAACGGTTAGATGGAAAATCCCTCTAACCAGTCAAATGCAATTGTGAACACATTAAAAAAGGAAAACAGCATATGATCAAATAGTACATAAAACATTAGACAACAGTGTATATATCAAGTAAAGTTGTGCGTGTGCAAGCACACATCCTCATGAGACACTTATTGTTGTAGTGTTGTAAATGGTGTAGAGATATGTGTATATATATATATATATATATATACACACAAATAAAAGTACCTCTTGAGGCTTTACTGTATGTACAGTATTTGTCGTCAGGTATTTCCTTTCCCAAATTTATAGTTTTTAATACAATAAACATAACAAGGAGTAAGGAAAGAAAAATGCTTGCCTGTCTTTCAGGGGAGCAGAAGCAGAACTTCCCTGCCCTTTTCCTTCCACTGCCTTTTTTTCTTTAGGTTCTTCTGCTGCCATGGAGCTTGGAGCTGCTTTATAACATTTGATTTATATTTGGTTTCTAGTGTTTCACAAGTGCATTAGAACTACAACTGGAGCCAGAATCTTATTAGTGGAGATGCTCTGCAGTGAAATGTCAACACGGGGCATTTGTGTTTTACTTTTACTGCTTTAATGGATACTGCATTTTGTGACAGCATGATCTATTTGTGAATAATGTGACATTTGGGGGAAGTTTTAAAATTGATTTTTATTCAATTGATATTAATGTTGGGTTAAGACCTGATGTAATAAAGAAAATAGATGTGTCATTCTCTATCTGTCTTTTAGAGTGAAGGAGTTTGGGCCAGGAGGCCAACAAAGTTGGAAAGGAGCTTCCTATTAGCATTAATGCCATGTGTTTTACCTCATCTGTTTTTCAGAGCATACTTAATATGATCATTTGAACAGAATGACTGGCAGGTAACAGTCAAATACAGCTTAGGCAGTAGCAAGTCATAGACTGAGACAAAAACACCTTAGGGGGAAGGAACTAGGGTCCATTACCTTACAAATGATCACAATGTGTATTTCATTCAAACATGTTTCACATGGTGTACAACCTTAAGTTAATGGAATAATGTAAATGTGCTTTCTACAGAGCCTTAGGGGGAAAAATGGGCTAAACAGAGAATTAGTCCCTATCATCACTCTCTCATGTGCTCATTAGTATATCTTGAGTATACTAAGCCCTGGATAAAGCTGTTGTCTTATCCCAGGATTCCTGTCCTACCACTTCCATGCTGTCCAGCTATCAGTGGGGACCCAATATATTATACCTTAGCATAAAGATGCAATACCTTGAACTTTGAACTTTTGAACTTTTATATCTGAGAGCCACTTTAACTTATTATGAAGGAATTTAAGGTCTCTCTCCATTGTACAGAAAAATGAAAATAAGAGACAAGATTAGAGACGTAAAACAATACAAGGAAACAAACTTATGAAAGTCCTGTGAGATAAGTTAACCCTTGGATATTGTTTAAAACATTTACATACTAACACAGAAACACAAGCTCTTTGCAGCACAGAGGATGCATCCTTAAGTGGCACCAACACACTTTACACTCACAGTACAGACTTGCTTCCTGTCATTCAGCTGGGAAGGTCAACTTAACATCATAAGGCATAAGTTCTTTCCTTCATTCTCTCCAACACAGTATTTCTTTGTACCATTTTTCCTCTCATTTTCTATTTGAGAATAAGAAAGATTGTGTTTCCAAGGAGTATTCCCTTCCTAGATCAATTCTTTTTGTTTCCTGTCTTCCATGAAGTATAACATTTAGAGGATGGAGAGTAGGGAATTGATCTTTGAAGTCAGATAATACTTCAAATGCTAGCTGTGTTATATTGGATGTTATGGAATCTCCTCATTCATACACGGGGATGAAGGTCTTACCACATAGTGATAAATCGTTACCTTGTATCTTAAGGGATACTTTCTAGCTTAGGTTCATCTAAAAAAGGGTTTTCTTCCTATATTTTCTGCCAAATGACTTACAAAAATGTTAAAGAGGACAACCAATGATTCAGTTAAATGGCTAGTAGCTGAATTTATCTTTGGGTGTTGAAAATATCCATTCATTAATTAGGGACAATTATTTGATTTGTTGGGATAACATTTAAATGCACTATCAACCATATAATTTTTTCTAGCATATTTAATAACTATAATACTCTAATAAGCCTGTTTTCTAAGTTTCTTACAGAAATAGATGTATCTTTCCTACTATATTCTGTTTTGTATACTAATAGAACCTTCAACTGATCAGGTTAGTTCAGACAAAAAAATATACTATTAACAAGAAAAATAAAATGAAATATTTGGCATAACGGAATGGCTATGGAATTAATTTTTAAAGATTATATATTATGTACTGTTATAAACTAACTTTCATGAGATAACCCGAAGGCAACAAGATAGATCTCTGAAAGAGGTAAAACACAGAGATGAGCCCAGCATTTGATACAGTATTTTACCTCAAGGTCTTTGCCAGTGACTGTGGATTAGCTGCATAGAAGCCAAGGAGAATAGGGTAAAAATTAAGGATGGGATCCCAGAGACTGAGAAGCTAAGCAGAGTTTTAAAGTTCTTCATGGTTGTGAGGGACACAAATTAGACACAGATGTACGATCGGTAGAGCGTTAGACCCTGGAAGTAATAATCTACATTATCCAGAGAGACCTGCTTTCATTAAGAACCATTTTACTTGATGACAGGTTGGATGAGGGTCAATTGCCCCACCCTGACTGTGGCAGACACACTCTAAGCTGCCTTGCTGGTGCTTATGTCTTTGTGTAATCTTCTCCCTTTGAAGGTAGACAGGACCTGTGACTTGCTTCAAACAAACAAAATGGTGACAGCGATGCAATGTCACCCCTATGACTATGCTGTGTTACATAAGAATCCATCTTGACAGCCTACCCACCCCAGAGCATCTCTGCACTGGCTTCAGGGAGGAAGCGAGCATGTTGGTTAGAAATTGCAGGTGGTCTTTAAGAGTTGGGCACAGTGCCTAGGTTCACCACGTCCTTCAGATGCCCTGTTGCCTTCCTCAGTTATCCCCCATACACCTGAAGATAACCCACGGTTCTCTGATTGCTGTTGGTTTTCCCCATCTCACTTCCAGTTTGTTTTTTGGAGGGGAATACCTTCACACCTAATTACCTAATTTTTTTGTAAATGTGTCTGTGGTTCTTTGGGTTTGCTCTTGAGCATGGCTGTACACACACACTGCAACCAAACATACAATACCACAAAATAATGTCAAATTCTCAAGGATAGGACATATTATATGAATACAGCATAAATAAGGTAGAAATTGGTAACAAAAAGTAAGTAGGAAAAATATTTATCTTCTAATTATAGAAGTTCTCATTATATAAGTTAACTTATATAATTCTAATTATCCTGTAGGTTAAATGAGAAATCAAAGAAAATTAAAATTTTGAATTGAATGACAATAAGAACCTGTGGGACACAGCTATAGCTGTGCTCAGGGGAAAGTGTGTAGCTTTAAATTCATACACTAATGAAGAAGAAAGGTTAGGAATCAATCTGCACCTAGAAAAGCTTTAGAATACCTGCAAATGCAAAAAAGCAAGGAAAATAATAAAAGTAGAAATTTATAAAACAGAAGTATGTTCAATTGAAAGAGAAAATAATTGCTTCTTTGTGGGAAGAATAAAACTGGGCCCCTGACAAGAATTAATGAGAGAGACAGAAGGTACAAATTATTAATATCATGAAAAAAATGAGACATTATTGTATATTTTATATTTGCCCATAAGTGAGCCACATGACTCCATTTTTTGCCAGTAGGTTTGAAAACTTTGAAGTGAACAAATGCCTAGAAAAATTCAACATAGCAAACTTAGAATAGTATAACTGAATAGTCTACATTCTGTTATTGAAATTGAATTGGTAATTTAAAAAAAAAATCCCCACAGAGAAGACTACAGGCTCAGCAGCTTCAATAATGAAGTCTTTCAAATACTTATGGGAGAAGTAACACTGAGGACAGTTCTTTAAGGAGATAGGACAAAAAAGGAAAATTTCCAACTTAAAAAATAAGAATAGCATAAACTTAACACTAGAAGTTAACATGTCACATAATAGTTAAAATTCAAAAATTTCCTACTGAAATCAGGAACAAACCAAGGCAGACCACCATGTCTTCCTTGATCTAGTGTCAGCTACATAGTTATGGACAGTTTCAAAATTTGCTCACTTTTCTGTATGAATATGATATTTCAATTTGAAAATTTAAAAATATGGTTCATGTCACTTTCAGCCTTAAACACTCTGTGCCTAGCAATATTTCTGTCCTTAAGACTGAATTAGTCGGCAAATTATGTGGGTGAGGTGAAAAAACAAATGCTTTGGACCTTCCTCTCATATTTTAGATACCATATTTAAATCCCTTTAACTCTTAGAAGTAACTGATCATTGTATAAGCTAATGAGGGATAACTTTCCCCAAAGTCCCCAAAGTTGGGGACTACCATGCATAAAATATCTTTGGGTATGTGTCTTTTTTCAATCTTGCTAGCAGAAAGCACGTATTTTTAACATCAGCGTATGAACACTTGGAACATACTGCTTTTAGAAAAAATTACACTCTCATCATATTTTTCTATCAAATCTGTTCATGATATCAACATTATCTGCTGTCTATAATAATGGTGCAGACATGATTAGTTTGATATTCATTTCATCTAAGGCCACTGAAGAGGTGTTAGATTACCAAACCAATGCAATTTGTCAGGATCCTATTGCTAAGCTACTCTTAGAGTAAATGGTCTCTGATAAGGGTGGGGTGGAGAACAAAGGAATATTTTGATTGAATTGATGTTGCCTCAGTTCCACCTCAAGACAATTCTATCACCAGTTAACCCATGGGAATAAATTTTTAGGTTTGCTCTATTTGGTGGATATTTGAATGGTAATAGAAATTCTATTGCCAGAAAATGATTTCTCTTTGGCAGTGAACCAATCTGTTATCTATGTTTCTTACTTGTAATTCCTCAGAAAGTGTATAAAGTTCAGTGCCTTTTATACTTGTTATAATTCCTTTAATAGAGAGCCAACATTTTCACATAATCCAGATCTATTTATTCCTCGGTGGTTACTGAATAGTTATCTATTTCCCGTTTGCTTATTAATTTTATTTCTTAGTTCCAAAACACATCCATATGTTCTGATAACGCACTTGCACACATACAAACCAGGGTCAAAAAGACATCCAATTCTGGAGACGTGATTATTTTGAAATAAATATGCCTTAACAGAGGATTTGTTCCACTTAGGGTTGTATTTTAATAGGTTGCTGAACATTTTGCTAGTAGATGTTAACATTACACTTACCCAAACTTATGTATGTAGGAACAACCCATCCTTTGTAGACTGCTTTTAGATAAATAGCAAAAATAAGTTGAGACTAATGACTGTTTTAAGTCTTTTTGGTTGGGGAAATATGCTTCTTACAGTAAAAATAAGAAATGTTAAGAAATTTTATTTGATACACATGTTTATTCAATCATTCTTCTCATTCACCCAATGCTTTCAGTAATAGACATGGTAACGAGTATCCGTATAAACAAGAGACTAGATTTTCATCTCTCCCTTTTCAATCTAGATATTAGCCCTACTAGGAGTAATATTAAAAGTTTACCAAAAGATAGCACTAATTAACAAAAAGAATGCAGGAAATTCCTTATGTTGAAACTATAGATTTTTCATATTGCTGTAAACAGTTACAACAAATTGGTCAACTAGAATTACTGAGTAACCGGTACCTCATTAAATTTAACAATCATATTTCTGAAAATCTATAATTTGGACACAGGAAAACCTGTCAAAAATTGCCCATTTTAAACTTATAAGTGCCTTCGGAAAGTTTTAGAAAAATAACAAATATCAGCGATCATAGGGCAGAGGTAAATCCTGTATATGTACCACCTATCAGATATGTGTTTACTGATACGTATTTACCCTGTGTTTATTTACATATTACAATAAAGATATGTATTTACCCTGTATTCTCGCACGGCACAAAATTTCTGATACCTCCCAACTTGTGTTTTCAACACACGGAAAGTTTTTCTTCAAGACTAGTAGATCTCAGGCTCTTGTGTTTGTTCAAATTATCTCTGGGCTTGAGAAATATACAAGCTGTGCTCTCTGAAGTAGTCTAGGTCTGAAGCAAGAATCTCAGAAATAAACTAGTAGATGCTATGGACTGAATGATGAGAAACAGTGTACTTGTCCAGTTACCATTCTGCTAAATATAACTGGAAATTATTTTATTACTACCTATTTGAAAATTACACTTTTTTTCCAATATCTTACCTTACAATTTACAAAAGTATCTTTTTCCTATTAATCACACTAGTAAAATTATATTTTTTCCTCATTAATTTACCGAGGCTCCTTTGGCAAAAATCATTTGAATTATACATCAGTGAGTCTCTTCCACTGATTTATACATCCTTTCATGATTACCACACTCCTGATTACTGTAGCTTTACAGAAAGTCTGAAATCAGGAAGTATGAGTCCACCAACTTTGATCTTCTGGGTTTTCTTTCACCCAGACTTTGGATGTGGCTAGGTACTTTGCACTTTCATGTAAGTCCTAGAATTATCTCAATTTTTACAGAAAGAAAGCTTTCTAGAATGTGAATTGCACTGATTCTATAGACCAATTTGGGGAGAAGTCTTAACAACATTGATGCTTTCATTCCACGAACATAGTATATCTTTCCTTTTATTTCAAACTTCTAAAGAAAAATTGGCAGGTTCTTTGTAGCTCTCAATTCACAGCATTTTTATGTCTTTTTTGTTTTGGTAACTTTGTTCAAAATGGCTCCCAGTTGTAGTGCTGAAAACTGCCCACTGTTCCTATGTACAAGAAGGCTCTGATACACCTTATGGTGAAAAATGTGTTTGATAAGCTTTATTCAAGCTTGAGTTATAGTGCTGTTGGCTATGAGTTCAGTGTTAATGAATCTAGTAAATACAATGTCTATAAACAAACATATACACAACAAGGTTATATATTAATCATTTGATGAAAATGGTTTGAACAAAGGCTCACAGGAACCTGATTCTGTATTTCCCCTATGAGCAGTGGTTCAATACCTGCTAATTCAGTGTTTTCTGTGACTTAATAGAACACAGCTACCCTGAATAACAGAATTCAGTTGTAGGCTAATACGCATGAAGAATTTGATATTCATTCATTAGTGATGAACATATTTATGAAGAACTTAGCAGGTGCTATCAACTCTGACCATCAGGAATCCATCAGAGAAGCATAGCCCTGGCCACATCCTTAATTTTTTCAGACGTAGTCTAACAAAGATTACTCTAAAAGGCCTTAATTTTAAGATATAATGATAATATACTCATGTCTTCATATAACAGTAACATGAAAAAATAATGAAAATGGAATCATTTTCAGACAAGGTAATAAAAAAAAACTAATCCTTAAGGATCTGTGCATGAAGATCTAGGCAATGACAGTGTAATGCCCAGGGTAGTCATTGTAAAATTGGGTTGCTAATACTTCATTACAACAGAAATTGTTGTGTATACTCCAATTACCTCTCTTTTGAGAAAAACATGCATAATATAATAAACTTATCTACAATTTTGTAGAGTAACTTTTATGGTTGAGATGAATTATTTTTCGTCAGATAGCTTCGTGGGAACATAATGCCCTAGTGGCCAAAAACAAACTCATAAATTCTGTTTTCAACCATAATTTACTCTGAATATGACCATATAGCCATTAAATATTTATTCAACTTTAGTTCCATTTCAAAATTAAAAATGTAATTTTATGTCCTTCACTGAGGACACTGAATAATAGCTGTATTTTCTTTGGCTCAGCTGGACCAATATGCTTAAGGTTCTTTGTCAACTTTAAGAAATAAGTATGAAAACAACACCCTTGTGAAACGATTTATTTTCTTAAACAAGTCAATAAAACTATTTACATTGTTAATATGTCTCTAAAATAAATGATTACCCTCATTATGAAGCATAGTTACAGTAAATTGCTATCTACTCTGAGCACCATTGAAAATAAAACCATAAACTGACCTCCTGCATTCAAATGACCTCGTTTACTTGCTTTTTTTGAAAGCTAGGTTATGTTGATATTTCACTGAGCTGCATATTAGCTTCAACTAGGGTCACTAATGTGTGACTTCAACCTGTCCTTTTTTGTCAGTGTGTATATAGACTTTGCATACTTTTTAAAAATGAGGGAATTTTGCCTGCTATTAAGAATAATATGTTAAAGCTCTGATTTAATCAGACTTAGAATTAATAACATTGCCCTGAGAATAAGGTCCAAAATTTTAGCAAGACTATTGAAGCTTTTTATAGTTAAAATGCTTCTCATCATTCTGGACTTTTACCTTCCTGCTCCCCATTTTCTGTAATCTTCCTGTCACAATGAATTATCATTCGATTACTCTATTTCACAACTGTATCTTTATCTCCACAATTTTTTCTTTTTTTATATCCATGTGTAGTATACCCTAATTTCAGGCAATATAATATTCCTTCATACCTTTTCCTCAGAGAGAGAATAGGTTTCCTTTTTTATGTGCTTTTGTAGCACTCAATATTTTGCCCATTGCAACACTTCATTCTATTACATTTGACAACCAATTTATTTTTTTGCCCCATTAAACTGGTAGTTTTGTGAGATCAAACACCATTTTCAGGTTTTTTCCACTTGGCACAGTGCATGAAATATATTCAATATCTTTTATTTTCTTGTTAAATGAAATAGTGAAAAATACTCTAAATGTGGATATTGGGTGTCATGTCACATAGCTGAGAACCGGAATTAAAGTCAGTGGAAGATAAAAGTGGAAATATGCTTAATGCCAAGCTTTACTCAGTTCAGTTATTCTAGGTCTAGTTCAACTTTAACATGTACATTTGTCTTGCGATTTCTTTTGAAGATAATGTAGTAAAGTATAAGATTCTCTCAGTCTATATATTCATAGTGGAATAGAATTGTATGCATGTTATTATCCTATGATATTATTAAAAGCCCTGAATAAGAATGTATCTAAAGTTTCAAGTTATCTCGAACACTGGAAGTAGGATGAAAGGTGTGAGGAAAATTAAATGTGCAATTATGATCATGTGAGGGCTTGTATACACTATTTTTAAAGGCATTTAAATGTTACAGGTAGAAAATCACTACAGTAGAGATATATACAGAAATTTCAAATTATAAGAGGCAAAGAAGGCAATTTCAGTGTAAACCTCGTTAATGCAGGTGGGAAATCAAGATAATTAGAAAGGCAACAAAAAAACCAATATACTGTTAATGGAACATTAGAAGATTTAGGAATAAGACCAAATATATCAATTATATAAACCAATGTCATTGGTTTATATAACTGATATAGAGTTTATATAATTATAGAAATGTATCTATAATACATCTTCAAGAAAAAATGTATAATATGGGCATAAAACCTTTTTTTGTAAAGAAAAAAGCTTGTGAGTGTGTTTATAAATACACAAGTATATTACTCTGAGCGTGGAAAAGTACAGGGATGCTCTGCACCAAATGAAATATGAGTATCTATGACCACCGGAATTTCATGGTGATGTTTGGGTGTACTTCTACCTTTTTTTATCTTACAAACTTTTAAACGTTGGAGAATTAAGCCTTAATTTTAAAAGGCATAATCACCTCTTCTGTAACACAGATTGATGCTTTTATATATTTTGTTGCATACATGGATGTATTAAAAGATGTATATAAAAGCTAAAAACTGATTCTTCAAATGGGGAATATATTTTAACACATGTAGTTGAAGTTTAATAAAGCCCAAGATTTGAAAAAGGCATATATTTCAGTTGGCAATAGAGGTCACTCTCACAACTCCCTTCAACTCTATTGTTGTACCTGAAAAGCAGCATTGACAATATGTAAATGCCAGGGCATGGCTTTGTTCTAATAAAACTTTATTTACAAAAACAAATGTTGAATTGACTTTGGGCAATAGTTCGTTGATCCTTCCTTTAGCCATTTCGTTAATTATTTAAGCTTTAGAGTATATTTTAAAATCAGGTATTGTTTGTACTCCAACTTGATTCTTCTTTTTAAAAACTATTTTGGCTATTTGAGTCCTTTCTTCATATAAATTTTACTGTAAGCATATCTATACATAGAATACAGCTGAGGTTATGTTTATGTAAAGATCATTTTGGCTAGAATTGACATATTTACCCAGTGAACTTCCTTTATTTAATTACAGTTAAAAGAAATTTTGATAAATTCCTTGTCTTAAAGACAATTGTGTATTCTGCAAATAAGGATATTCTTAATTTTTTTCCAGTCCAAGTGATTTTATTTTTCTTTCCTTATTGAATTTGGTAGAATTTTCAGCGTGGTATCAGATAGGACTGGTATGGGCAAATATTCTTGCCTGACTACCAATCATAGGGGGAATGCATTCAGTCTTTAACCATTAGGTGTGACTTTGCCATGGATTGTTTTTTCAAATGTCCCTTAATAGTTTAAGGAAGACTTTCTATGTCTAATTTCCTGATAGTTTATCATGAATGAGTCTTGAATATTACAGTGTGTGTTGTTATTTTTTGCATCTATTGGTATAATGTGCTTTTCTCTTGTCTGATATTATGGCATTACCTTGATTTTCAAAGGTTGAACAGGACTTGGTTCTCATTCTTATGTGTTGCTGGATTTGACTTGCTAACATTTTGGTGAGGATTTTCATGGCTTTGTCCATAAAGTATATTGGTGTGAAATTTTATTTTCTCTCTTTTTATTATTTTATGGTAGCCTCATAAAATAGAATTCCGTCTTCTAATTTCTGGAAGAGACTGTCTAGAATTCATTTCTTCCTTAAATATTTGGTAGAATGAACCAGCAAAATGATGTGGGCATGAAATTATAACTCTTTTTTAGATTTTTTTTTTTTTTTTTTTTACTATTTTTCAATAGCATTGCTTATCTGTTTCTACTGAGTCTTGCCGATTTGTTTCCTTTAAGGAATTGTCAGTTTCATCTCAGTTATATTTATGGGCATAGAGTGATTCATAATAATCTGTTATTCTTTAATTTCTATATGGTGAGTAGCGATATCCACTCATTTGTCAGTATCCACAACTGCATCTTCCCTTCTTCCTTTTACTATATGGTCAAACCAGCTGGAGGTTTATCAATTGACTGATTTTGAAGAATCTTATATTTCAATGATTTGTTTCTATTTTTGTTTTTAATTTTATTAATTTCTCCTCTTTATTTTCCCCTTCATTCTTCTTGGTTTAGGCACAGTTTGCCCTTCCTTTGCAAGTTTCTTAATCTAAAATTACTGGTTTTTCTTTTGTAATATAAGCTTTCAGTGTTAAAGTCTCACTAAGCAGTTTAGCTGTAAACTAGATTTTTATGTTAGTTTTAACAGCTTTTTCTATTCCTTTCTCTCCCAGCTCTACTGAGATATGATTGACATGTAGTATTGTGTAAGTTGAAGGTATACAGTGTGATGATCTTATACGTGTATATATTGTGATATGATTACCGCAAGAAGATTAGTTAACATACAATTACCTCACACAGTTAAACATTATTTTTAAGTAGGAAACTTTAAGATCTACTCTTTTAGCAATGTTCAAATATACAATACATTATTATTAACTATAGACACCATGTTGTACATTAGATCCCCAGAATTTATTCATCTTATAATTGGATGTTTATATTCTTTGACCAGCATCACCCATTCCCTCCACTTCTAACCCCCTGCCCCTGGCAATCACCAATCTCTTCTGAGTTTTTTTTTTTTAGATTCCACATATAAGTGAAATAAATCATATGTTAACCTTTTTTCTTTTTCTTATTGTACACTTTTGCCAAACCACTCCCTATTTATTCCACCCCTGAGCCCCTAGCAACCACTTTTCTACTTGCTGTCTGAACTTGCCTTTTTTTTAATATAAGATGGCAAATCTAAATAATACCATGCAGTATTTGTCTTTCTGTTTTATTTAACTTAGCATAATGCCCTCAAGGTCCATCCATGTTGCCACAAATGACAGGATTTCCTTCTTTTCTATGGCTAAATTATAATCCATTTTGTGTATATATATATATATATATATATATATATGTTTGTGTGTATATATATATATACATATACCACATTTTCTTTATTCATCTGTCAGTGGTCATTTGGGTTGATTCCATACTTTAGCTATTATGAATAATGAACATGGGGGTGCAGATACCTTTTCAAGTTAGTGATTTCTTTTTTTTTTTTTTGTATGGATACCCAGAAGTAGAATTGCTGGGTCATGCAGTAGTCCTGTTTTTAATTTCTTGAGAAACCTCCACACTGTTTTACATGGTGACTGTACCAAGTTATATTCCTACCAGCAGTGTACTAAGGGTTGCTTTTTCTCTACATCCTTGTGGACACTTGTTATCTCTTATCTTTTTGATGATAGCCATTCTAACAGTTGTGGAGTGATTCCTCATTGTGCATTTGATTTCCATTTCTCTGATTAGTGACATTGAGCACCTTTTCATGTACCTGTTAGCCATTTGAATATCTTCTTTGGAAAAATGTCTACTCATGTCTACATTTTTCCTTGGAAAAATGTCTACAAAAATGTCTGCCCATCTTTTAATTTGTTTATTGATTGCTATTGAGTCCTGTGTGTTCCTTATATATTGTGGATATTAACCCTTTATCAAATATATGATTTGTAAATATTTTCTTTGATTCCAGAAGTTGCCTTTTCATTTTTTATTGTTTCTTTACCGTGCAGAAGTTTTTATTTTGATGTATTCACAACAGTGTTTTTTATTATAATTCAGTAGAAAACAATTTCAAATTTCTCTTGAAACTTCTTTGATTACTTAGATATGTTATAATTTTTAATTTGTGATTTTTCATATTTCAGTTTTTTCAGTTACTGCTTTTATAGTCAGAAAACAAACTCCGTACATCTTCAGTTTTCTGTAAAAATAAGATTTATTTGTTTTGCCAAGGAGATGGTCTATCTTAAAAAATGTACCATGTGCCTTTGAAAAGAATGTGGACTCAGCTGAGGGTGGAGTCTTTCATAAGTGTCACTTAGGTCCAATTAACTGATTGTGCTGTTCAACTTTTCTACATCCTTGTCGATTTTGTCTACCTGTTCTATGAATTAGTATTGAAGACTCCAACTATAATTGTGAATTTGTTTCTCTTTTAGTTCTGTTAGTTTTTTTTCTGCTGTATTTTTGCAGCTCTAGTGTTAGGTACAAATATAAAAATGTTTTGTGTCCTTGGTGACCTAACCCTTTCATCAATTTTAAATGTCCCACTTTACCTCTGGTCATTTGCCTTTTTTGTATGCTATTAATATAGCCATTCCAGCTTTCTTTGATTTTTGTCAATGTGGTGACTAGGAATTCATGCAAAGATTTAAAGGGTCCCTTCCTTCTGCTTCCTCCTCTCCATGATCCTTCTTCGCCCTCTGGTTTCCCAGTGTTCTCATTCCTTTTGTTCGTTTTTTGAAGTTGGGACTTCAGCCTCTGCACTGTATTGCACAGCCCCCACAAAGTGGCCCAACATGGGCAAAGAGATGAGAGAAAACAAGGTGCAGGGCTGATTCAGCCACCACCTCCAGTTCTACCTCTGCATCAGGGGTGCAGTGTTGCTACTGGAGCTTACTTTTTGTAGGGCAGGGAGAATTGAACACTCCACCCTGCACAAGTGGGTCTCAACCATGTCAGAGAAGAGGGGAGGCAGGCCATTTGATTGCTGGTGCAGAACTGGTGTAAGATGGGGAGTGTCAAAAGACTCCTCTCTGAAGGACTGTTGCTGCTGTTCGCATTTGGTACCAGCCAGGGAAAGGGGGAAGAGGGGAGAGCTGCTGCTTCACTGCTGCCACTCACCTGGGCCAGAGCAGGGAAATTCCAAGAAGGTCTGTCCTGCAGGGGGTCCCCTCCTGATTCTCTAACTAGAAGGAGTGCTTTTCTCCAGGAGCTTTTTCTAACTTAGACTTCTAGGTTTGAGCTTACCTAGCGTCCCAGCTGTGGGTGTTTTCAAGGTCTCTACTAAAGAATATAAAAATTATTCTAATTTAAAAATTCATTCATTAATACTGGAGTCCTTATACATTTGGAATTTGTTTTGTATTTACTGGGTTGTAGGGTTATTTTGTTCAAATCATATAGTAAATTGCCAAGTTCCATTCATTAAATAATCCATTATTTCTTCTCTGAATTGAAATACTTCTATTGCTGTATATCTGACTCCCTTTCTGTTCTCTATTCTGTTGTAATTTTCTATTTGTCAACTGTGTTCCCATGTCAAACGGTCTTAATTACAGTAGCTTTATTTGTTTACACATCTGTTTCTAGATTCCCATTTCTCTTACATTTAAGTTCTCACAGGGAAGGAGTCATCTTATATCTTTTGTACTAGCTTATCATATTTCTGACACATAGATATTATCACTAAATTATTGTCTAATTTTATTGTCTTGAAACTCTAATGCTCTAAAACTTCTTCTGTTCCATTTGGCTAAATGCTTCAAAAATGGATTCAACACCATAAGTATTTATGGAATATCTGCTATATGTAACAGTTTGTATTAGGAACTGTAAAGAATGCAAAAAAGATTTTGTTCTTAAAGAACTTCCAAGCTAGTGTGGTGAGCATAAGTTCATGTAAATAATAGTAAATAAAGTGTGATGTAAGACACTATGGAAAGTGATTTGTAAGAAACATAGGTCAAAGGGAGAAAAAATAAGTTTTTTCTCGATCTCTGAAAAAAGGTTTATAGAAGGTATAGATATTTTCTATTGCCATTTTGACTCATTAACTACATAAGTGAATATAAAATAATGTAGATAGATCTTCTGAAGCCTAACCCCTACAGACCTTTTGAGTCTTTGTGCTTCGTGGGACACAGGAGTTTGCCTAAGTTAGGGTAGAATTTTGTGTTTCATTCTCCGTTTTCTTGCTTTCCAAAAGAACCATAGTTTGGATGGGTGATTTTTAGTACTGTCCTTTTATCTGCATTTCTCATTCAGCTTTCTAATTAGTAAGCGTTCCTACCCAAACCTAGCTTCACACAAGTAAATTAGTTACATCCCCTGAATGATTCTGTTTGCCAACTGCAGACCTTTTCTGATTCCGTGGCAAGCCCACATGGTAACTGTGGTTCAATCAGGGTGTGGTTGGGGAGGAGGAATCTCTTCTATGTCCACAGTCATGGATTACAGCAATAGAAAAGGAGTCCATGAAGGGAAAGTGATGGAACCATTTAACTCTAGTGACAGAAGTATGTTGATTATACCATAAAAGATACTTTAATACTTGATGAGGTGTAATGGATATTCCCTTAATATTTCTAGGAAATGTGGACATTTGTCAGGTACTCCTCATTAGAGAGTAACTAATGATGGAAATTGTACATAATAGGAAGAAGATGTGAAAATATCTTTGGTATTCATTGATTTTCTTAATATTAAGACCTCACGTGAAAATTCTGAACTCAGTTCTTTGATTTAAATCCTGTTCTGAGCAAATCACAAAACTAAACTCCTTTTAAAAATATACTGAATGTATATTTTCTAAAATGTTAACATGTGCATAGCTAACCTAGTCCTGACCTGTACTATGCATGCTTATAATTCGTAGTCTTGTTCTCTATTTGATGAAGAAAGAGGTGTTTTAGCTCCACTGGCTTACGTATGGTTGGTATGCATCTTTGTTGCACGTTCAAAGGACTGCTTTTTAAAAATACTTTTGCCTTCAAAAGGCAAACATACTCTTGTGGTCTCCCCGGGAAACTTGGGAGCTGACCTCTCATTTGACAGAGCACCCATGGACACAATTTAGAACCCAATTCCCTGGAGCCTCAGTGCTGTGAGACAAATGTGTGACCTCTGCTGACATATCTTTTTGTACAGAGCGATGCCAGGGTGACTGAATCTACTGTGCTTTGCCAAAGGTGACATTTGGGGGAGAAGTAAAACATGTTGTGTGGGCATGTTTGGCTTTACATTTAAACTAAGTTTAGAATGAGAGCAACCTGTCACTTCCAGCAAAAATATGTTCACAGGGATCATGATAGATGGGCAATCTGTTTCTAACCCTACTCTTATGACTTGTACCTTACTTGTTACCTCCCTTGGAACATATGTTTTCCATGAATCAACGAGAACAATCTTAAATAGTGACATACATTGTTGTTTGTAAAGTTAGCTGCTAAAACCATATTTCTGAGAGAGAAGTAAACTGATGACAAAGATAGAATGCCACGGGAATATAATGCAACAGATTCTAAATAAAATGAAGAGAGCTTTCTAAGTCATCATCTTCTAAAAACATTTAATAAATTTAGTAAGAATGTAAGGCATAGCAATGTTCCCCCGGGCGATGGGAATTTAGGCTAGGGTTGTAAAGGCACAGGAGAGCAGAGAGGCAGAAGGGTAGAGATCTAGAGAGAAATGGCAAGAGTGAGCAAAGTTCAGCAGGTCTTAGTATATGTGACTAGGTAATTAATGAACGGCAATGAAAACATAGGGGCTCCCAGGTCTTATTTGACAAACCTACATCCTCTCCATTCCAGATGCCAACTCTGTTCACTGTTCAGCCAGTAAAGGCAGGGATGGGGCACTTGAATCCTGGAACCCTAAATGCACTTGAAACACTAACAAGGAAGTTTTAAAACTGGTCGGGGTTTGCACTGGAATGAATGACTTTTTGTGTAAAAGCACTTAAATTAGTTGATCCTAATACACCTCTCCCCAAGATTTTACCAAAGTATGAGAAGCCAAGGACGGGAAGGGAAGAAGGAAGATAAGAGCACAGGAAGGAAAGAAGTTCACATCAGCGCAGAGCACAAAGACTGAAAGCCACCCTGCTCTCCACTGGGGCTACCTCGCGAATACTGCCTGTGACCTAACCATCTGAAAAAATGTTCTCATTCATTTATGAAATAGAACTGGTTTTCCTGTTTGAAATACAAAACAAAGATGGTGACTCTCAATCCTCCCAGTCAGTGTGTGTGCTACCAACTTGTCAGAGGGCCAGACTGGGGCAGAAGAAGTTACTACCCCTGCACGGCCCAGGCTCACTGGAGGAATGACATTTGGAAGCGCAACAGTTTGCTGTTCCACATGCTATGACAAGGGGATTAGCCCGGGCCCGAGACCTTTGTGGCCACCGATCAAAGCCAAGGGCAGATGCCAATGTTGTACCGCTCCCTCCTTGTTGAAGATGAGAAAAGTAATGAAACCCAACACCATGGGGCTTAAAAGAATGTATTGCAGATCAAGCTGCAGGGAGTAGAATCTGTGTGACTCGGAAGAAGACACACTTCTATAAATTATTTCCTACAGAGCCCACAGAACATTTTAGAAAGCAATTTGACATCCTTGATAGGATACTGGAGACAGCATGATCGTGAGTTGAGAAGAACAGAAAGCCAGACTGTGGCAAAAATACAGTTAGGAAACAAAAGATGAGTGAGCAAGCAGTGTTAACATTGTGAGAGCAGAATGAAAGCGCTTACCTGGTGGGGATCCTGCGGCCAGTGATAACCCCTGGGATCTCTCTGGGAATTGGATGGTGATAATTCACTTGAGAACAAACAGGGCTTTACCTTATTGCTTGGACTTCTTTCTCATCACCATGTTTGCTTTAAGTTAAACTTAAAACAATATTAGAAAGTTTCCTAGACTGTAACATTTATCTTGTTTAGCACGGTATTCCCAGTGTCTAGCACCATGCCCGGATGTTGTCAGAATCCTGTAACTATCAGTTGAATTGATCACTGGATGATGATTTTACACTAATCAAAGTGGGACTGGTCAACTTGAGTCCACCTCTAATCCCAATGCTTACTAGCTCTGTCGCCTTGAGGAAATGCCCTCTTTGTGGATCAAGTTTTCTCATTTGTAAAACAGCGATCATAACAATGTCTTCTGAGTATTATGAGGTTTTTACAGGGATAAGGCACGTAAGATGTTTGTCCTAATGCCCAGTACAGATAAGTGCAGAATAAATGTTAACAATTGTCATCCTATCAAAACGACAATAACAAAAGAGAACCAGGTATAAAAATACAGATGATCTGATGTTCCAATCAAAATAATAAAAGGAGTCTCACCTCCCTAGACACGCTCTGGTAAGATAATTACATGGTTTTAGAAAATGGAAGTGACAGTACAAAATGGTAAAACTTTCTGATAAAGATACAACGATTTGGCAAAGAAGTTCAAATTTCTCTGTGAATTTAAGTGCCAGGAGAAAAAAGGATCAATAAATCCAAGTTTCAGGAGAAATAGTGGTCCAAGTATTTAATCCCTAGGAAACAGCCAGAGGTGAAAATAAGAGGGTGATATGCCATACAATAAGAAACATTTTTCAATACTTGCAAATTGGCAAAATGATGACGGTGTCGTACCTTTCAGTGGATCACTGAACCTAGTCTAGTGGGCCCTCCTGGAATTACCCAATGATATAAGGGATTATAGAAGGGTGTATATTTAACTGACCAGGTTCTTTTACAACTCTGCAGGAGTAGAGATCAACTTGTAGAAAACGGATAGAAAGCCAGAGAGTCCTGTCTACACCAGTGCAGATAATTTTGTCCAGTTGAGAATGTAAATCTAACTCAAGTTCTTATCAAAAATTGTCTCAAAATTTGACCCAATTTAAATGTTTTATTGGCTTTCTTATTAAATAAGCTTTGGCATGTATTCCCTCATCAATTAATCTTTGACCACACATTCATGTTACATTTGTAGTAAGGTCCCATTTTAAACTTCTTGAAAATTATACTTGATCAAAGCAATTAGAACATCTTTTGGAGCATATGTTCCTTACATACAATAATTCTGCAAAATCATATAATGTATATGACCCTTAGAATTTTACTGTAGGCAAGGCTTTCATCATAAAATTGAGTCACATGGCTTTTCATGATCTGCTTTCAGTTTTTATTCTCTATCTTCTTACCTTACTACTCCTTCCAACAACCCAGACTTGTTGATCAGGCCATACTTTGTCGCACCTTCACCCCACTGTGTGTTTTCACGTACCACGTCCTCCGCCAGGCTAACCTCACTCTTCCCGTGGTGCACAAAAACACACACCCCTTCTGAGTAGCCCATGCTCATCCTTCAAGCCTCAGCTGCTACTTCTCTGGGATCCTTTCCTCATTTCTCACGACCCAGTTTTTGGTTCTGGATTTGTGTCCCATAGTTGAGGCTTAGTCGCCTTTCTACACAGAACTCCCCCCAAAATAGCAACGATGAATGGCTTTACTCGTTATGGCGGCCCTAGGTTTATTAGTTATCTATTGTTGCATAACCAATTACCACACATTTAGCAGCTTTAAAGCACGTTTATTACCTCACAGTTTCTGTGCGGCAAGAGTCTGAGCATACCTTAACTGTGTCCTCTACTTGGAGGTCTCTCACAAGGTCCTCACCAAGGTGTCAGTCAGGAGTCTCATTAAAGGCTGAAATGGCGAAGAATCAGATTCCAAGCTCACATAATTGTTGGCAGAATTCGGTTCCTCGCTCCACTGCTCAGAGGCCACCTTCCGGTTTTTGCCGTGTGAGCCTGTCCCCTAAGGCTGCTTGCTTTGCTGAAGCCTGCAAACTGAGCGGACAGTAGAGACGGTTTGTTAGCACGACGGCAGTTACATTCTTAGGCTCCATCATCATGAAAGTGGTACCTCATCACCTTTGCCACATTCTGTTACATAGAAGTAAGCGTAGGTCCGTCCACACTCCGGTGGACAGATTACATGATGTGGGGATCATGGAAGCCACCTTAACGTCTGCCCACCACAGTAGGGCCCGGAACTGCGCTCGTACATAGTAGGTAATGAAACAATAGTCTCCAAATGAATGAGTCTTTCAATGAACAGATGATTTCTGTGGACACTTCATTACAGAAATATGCAGAAAATCCCTTCTTCGGAGCATAAGTTACTGTGTGTCACTATATTCATGTTTTTTCTTCTGACTGTATCCTTTCCTTTCTTAATCCACATGCGCCCTGCATTTTTCTCATATTTTGAATTTGCATCATGCAAGCCTGTATCCAGAGCGATGCATGCATTGCTGCCGCTGTGTATAAAATCTCCTACTTAAATGCTTTCATCCTAGATTTTCCTCAGCCTCTTGAATTATGACTTTAACGGTATACCCTAAAACTACGTCGTGTACTGAAATTGACTTCATTGAATTTTATAACAGGAAACAATTTTGACTTTCAAAGAAAAATAAACGAAATAAGATAATATCATCTTGGCAAATTTTGTCTAAACAGTGTCAGAATTAGGAGTAATTCTTTAAGAGAACACTATTAAATTCTGTTTTATTCCCCATTTCTCCTATCAGACGTCTGAACATTTCTTTCATCCATGATTTTAGATTCCTCTAAAGTAATAGATGAAGGGCCAAATTAAGCTGAAGCGGTGGTTACATAAATACACTTACCATATATCCAGTACCTAATATTACAGAGCAGTATTCCTGGAGCATGCATCCACTCTTTCTAAGGATAAATAAACTCTTTTCAAAAGTGTATTGTATGTGGGTTAATGTCTGTAAAGGTTAAAAACATCAAATTCTGAAATATCATGACCTGACATTAATGACCCAGTAATAGATTGACATTTGCAGTTCTCTTTCTGGGGTAATAGCCCACCATATGCAAAGATCAGCTTCTGTGTCTAGCTGCTTATCTCAAAGGAAAATGAGTAATAATAGTACAAGGGAGGTTAATAACAGGTACAGGGCTAGGATAACTTTTATCAGTCCGTTTAGAAAATGAACCCAGAATTGCTGTCAACTTGACTGGGAAGGGAAAAGGAAGGATGGATCCATGTGGGAGGCATCACTCAGCTTCCAGTGTGTGTGTGAAGGTTGTTTGCAAGGTTACCTGGGCTGATGCAACATAAAGCTGAAATTTGCATGTCGAAGCTTTGTTCCTTTTGTAACATAGTGCCACACAAATCACTGGCTCTGGGGTTTAAATTTCACAGATGTCTAAGCTCATTTAAAAATTAAAGTGCAATAATTTGTGATCCACAGTGTACCTAATCATTCTGCTTTTCCAGAATGTTTTGTTTAGCCATTATGCTTTGTTTTTACCATCTAAAATTCTAATTTTTCATAGGTTTTTCCTTTGAAAGCTAATGTATTCTTTTACAAGAAAATTTTTCTTTGGGGCCATGACATTATTACTACAGTTAAAAGAGTCAAAAGAAAATCCCACAATATTTATTTGTATTTGAAATCACAACCAAAAATAACTCAGCATTAAGCTGACCATTACATTTTCCTGGGCTCTTAGGAAAAAAACATGACTCTTGGGTGCTATTTTTCTGTCCTTGTTACTTATTATTATTTCAACTAGCTTCCAGGTTTCAGAACACATTGCAAGGAACATTTACACTATATTTTGAATTATTTCGTCAGAATTAGTTGCTTTATTTATTTTTTGTTACATCTTTATTGGACTATAATTGCTTCACAACACTGTGTTAGTTTCTGTTGCACAACAAAGTGAATCAGCCACATACATACATACACCCCATACCCCCTCCCTCTTGAGCCTCCCTCCCACCCTCCCAATCCCACCCCTCTAGGTCATTGCAAAGCACCGAGCTGATCTCCCTGTGCTATGCAACTGCTTCTCACTGGCTGTCTATTTTACATGTGGTAGTGTATATATATCAGTGCTACTCCTTTTACTCCAGCTTCCTCTCTCCACTGCCCACCGTATCCTCAAGTCCATTCTCTACTTCTGCGTCTTATTCCTGTTCTGCCCCTAGGTTCATCAGAACCACTTTTTTTCTTTAGATTCCATGTATATGTGTTAGCATACGGTATTCGTTTTTCTCTTTCTGACTTACTTCACTCTGCATGACAGACTCTAGGTCCATCCACCTCACTACAAATAACTCAATTTTGTGTCTTTTTATGGCTGAGTAATATTCCATTGCATATATGTGCCACATCTTCTTTATCCATTTATCTGTTGATGGACATTTAGGTTGTTTCCATGTCCTGGCTATTGTAAATAGTGCTACAGTGAACATTGTGGTACATGTCTCTTTTTGAATTGTGGTTTTCTCAGGGTATATGCCCGGTAGTGGGATTGCTGGGTCATATGGTAGTTCTATTAGTAGTTTTTTTTAAGGAACCTCCATACTGTTCTCCATAGTGGCTGTATCAATTTACATTCCCACCAACAGTGCAGGAGTGTTCCCTTTCCAACACACCCTTTCCAGGATTTATTGTTCCTAGATTTTTTGATAAGGGTCATTCTGACTGGTGTGAGGTGATAACTCATTGTAGTTTTGATTTGCATTTCTCTAATAATTAGTGATGTTGAGCATCTTTTCATGTGCTTCTTGGCCGTCTGTATGTCTTCTTTGGTGAAATGTCTATTTAGGTCTTCCACCCATTTTTTTAATTGGGTTGTTTGTTTTTTGATATTGAGTTCCATGAGCTGTTTGTATATTTTGGAGATTAATCCTTTGTCAGTTGCTTCATTTGCAAATATTTTCTCCCATTCTGAGGGTTGTCTTTTGGTCTCGTTTATGGTTTCCTTTGCTGTGCAAAAGCTTTTAAGTTTCATTAGGTCCCATTTGTTTATTTTTGTTTTTATTTCCATTTCTCTAGGAGGTGGGTCAAAAAGGATCTTGCTGTGATGTATGTCAGAGTGTTCTGCCTATGTTTTCCTCTAAGAGTTTGATATTGTCTGGCCTTACATTTAAGTCTTTAATCCATTTTGTTTATTTTTGTTTATGGTGTTAGGAAGTGTTTTAATTTCATTCTTTTACATGTAGCTGTCCAGTTTTCCCAGCACCATTTATTGAAAAGGCTGTCTTTCTCCATTGTATATTCTTGCTTCCTTTATCAAAAATAAGGTGACTATAGGTGCATGGGTTTATCTCTGAGCTTTTTATCCTGTACCGTTGATCTCTGTTTCTGTTTTTGTGCGAGTATGATACTGTCTTGATTACTGTAGCTTTGTAGTATAGTTTGAAGTCAGGGAGCCTGATTCCTCCAGCTCTATTCTTTGTTCTCAAGATTGCTTTGGATATTCTGGGTCTCTTGTGTTTCCATACGAATTGTAAAATTTTTCATTCTAATTCCATGAAGAGTGCAATTAGTAGTTGAATAGGGATTGCAATGAACCTGTAGATTGCTTTGGGTAGTATAGTCATTTTCACAATATTGAGTCTTCCAATCCAAGAACATGGTATATCCCTCCATCTGTTAATGTCATCTTTGATTTCTTTCATCAGTGTTTATAGTTTTCTGAGTACAAGTCTTTCACCTCCTTAAGTAGGTTTATTCCTAGGTATTTTATTCTTTTTGTTACAATGGTAAATGGGATTGTTTCCTTAATTTCTCTTTCCGATTTTTCGTTGTTAGTGTATAGGAATGCCAGAGGTTTCTGTGCATTAATTTTGTATCCTGCAACCTTACCAAATTCATTGATTAGTTCTAGTAGATTTTTGGTGGCATTTTTAGGATTTTTTATGTATAGTATCATGTCATCTGCAAGCAGTGACAATTTTACTTCTTCCTTTCCAATTTGTATTCCTTTAATTTGTTTTTCTTCTCGGTTTGCCATGGCTAGGACTTCCAATAAGAGTGGTGAGAGTGGGCATCTTTGTCTTGTTCCTGATCTTAGTGAAAACACTTTCAGTTTTTCACCATTGAGTATGAGGTTGGCTGTGGATTTGTCATATATGACCTTTATTATATTGAGGTAGGTTCCCTCTATGCCCACTTTCTGGAGAGTTTTTATCATAAATGGGTGTTGAATTTTGTCAAAAGCTTTTTCTGCATCTATTGAGATGATCATATGGATTTTATTCCTTAATTTGTTAATATGGTGTATCACATTGACTGATTTGTGTATATTGAAGAATCCTTGCATTCCCGGGATAAATCCTACTTGATCATGGTGTATGATCCTTTTAATGTATTGTTGGATTCTGTTTGCTAGTATTTTGTTGAGGATTTTTGCATCTGTATTTGTCAGTGATACTGATCTATAATTTTCTTTTTTTGTGGTATCTTTGCTTTTGGTAGCAGGGTGATGGTGACTTTGTAGAATGAATTTGGAAGTGTTCCTCCCTCTGCAGTTTTTTGGAAGACTTTGAGAACTATGGGTGTTAACTCATCCGAATTCTATTGTTTGATAGAATTCGCCTTTGAAGCCATTTGGTCCTGGACTTTTGCTTGTTGGAAGATTTTTAATTGCAGTTTCAATTTCATTACTTGAGATAGGTCTGTTTCTATTATCTAATTCTTCCACGTTCAGTCTTGGAAAATTGTACTTTTCTAAGAATTTGTCCATTTCTTCATGGTTGTCCATTTTATTGGCATATAGTTGTTTGTAGTAGTCTCTTATAATCCTTTGTATTTCTGTGATGTCAGTCGTGGTTTCTTCTTTTTCATTTCTAATTGTTTTGATTTGTGTCCTCTCCCTTTTTTTCTTGATGAGTCTGGCTAAGGGTTTATCAATTTTGTTTATCTTCTAGAACCAGATTTCAGTTTTATTGATGTTTGCTATTGTTTTCTTTGTTTCTATTTCATTTATTTCTGCTCTGATTGTTATGATTTCTTTCCTTCTACTGACTTTGGCTTTTCTTCTTCTTTCTCTAGTTGTTTTTAAGTATAGGGTTAGATTGTTTATTTGAGATGTTTCTTGTTTCTTGAGGTAGGATTGTATTGCTATAAACTTCCCTCTTAGAACTGTTTTTGCTGCATCCTGTAGGTTTTGGGTCATTGTGTTTTCAGTGTCATTTGTTTCTAGTGTTTTTTGATTTTCTCTTTGATTTCTTCAGTGATCTCTTAGTTATTTAGTAGTGTATTGTTTAGCCTCCATGTGTTTGTAAAGATTTTTTTCCTGTAATTGATATCTAGTCTCATAGCATTGTGGTCAGAAAAGATATTTGATACAATTTCAATTTTCTTAAATTTACCAAGGGTTGATTTGTGACCCAAGATGTGATCTCTCCTGGAGAATGTTCCATGTGCACTTCAGTAGAAGGTGTATTCTGCCACTTTAGGGTGGAATCTTCTATAAGTATCAAGCAAATCTATCTGGTCTATTGTGTCATTTAAAGCTTGTGCTTCTTTACTTTCTCTTTGGATGGTCTGTGCATTGGTGAAAGTGGGGTGTTAAAGCCCTCTGCTGTTATTGTGTTACTGTCAGTTTCCCCTTTCATGGTCATTAGCATTTGTCTTGTGTACTGAGGTCCTCCTATGTTGCATGCATAAACATTTATAAATGTTATATCTTCTTATTGGATTGATAACTTTATTATTATGTAGTGTCCTTCTTTGTCTCTTGTAACAGATTTTATTGTAAAGTCTATTTTATCTGAGTATTGCCATTCCAGCTTTCTATGATTTCCATTTGTGTGGAATATTTTTTTCCTTCCCTTCACTTTCAGTCTGTATGTGTCCTTTGGTCTGAAGTGAGTCTCTTGGAGACAGTATATATATGTTTCTTGTTTTTGTATCCATTCAGCCAGTCTGTGTCTTTTGATTGGGGCATTTCATCCATTTACACTCAAGGTTATTATCGATGTGTATGTTCCTATTACCATTTTCTTAATTGTTTTGGGTTTGTTTTTGTGGGTCTTTTTCTTGTGTTTGCTGCCTAGGGAAGTTTCTTTAACATTTGCTGTAAAGCTGGTTTGGCAGTGCTGAATTCTCTGAGCTTTTGTGTGTCTGAAAAGCTTTTTATTTCTCCTTCGAATCTGAATGAGGTCCTTGCTGGGTAGAGTAATCTTGGTTGTAGGTTTTTCTCTTTTTCATTACTTTAAATATATCCTGCCACTCCCTTCTGGCCTGCAGAGTTTCTGCTAAAAAGAATTAGTGGCTTTATGTTACTAAAAACTATCCTAGTGTGCAGTGATCCAATAGACTTATAAAGACTCACTATACTTTACGTTTATTACCACTGCCATAAATTAACATCTTTGCAGAACTGAAAACATTACATGGTAAAATTTTAGTGTAAAGTTCACTGAAAATAATTACAAATGATGAAGCAAGTATAATTTTACTCATCCAGACCAAGATATATATTTGCAGCATTATTTCAGTGCACTGAAAATATGAAGAGTAAACATTACTTTTAGTCTTTTCTTTTTCCTTCACTTTACATTAAATCTATAGGAAATGTAACCCCCAGAAAGTTGCTTTAGTAACACTGGGGTGAGTTTCAATTATGCCTGATTGATTCAGTCTTTCAACTTTTGCCCTTTTCCTTATTATTATTGAAATAAATAACATAGAAACAATTTCACAGCTCTGTTTCATATTTTTCCCAAGTCTGTAGATTTTTTTCCAGAGTGTAGAGAACAGACATGCACCATTGGTCTGGAAGCACTTAACAGCTTGAGTGTCCTTGGGCAATGGAGAGGAAGGCAAAGTCAGTGGTTGCACTGAAATTTCATGGGGGAAACACAGAAATGAATTTTATGTCAGAGGTCAAATCAATCATTTTATGTATATTCCAAAGAAATAAGAATTAAATGAGGATTATCTTATACGAAATACACTTGTATTTCTATTTGGTGCCTAATTATAGCTGGGCGTTTTGTTCAAGTGTGATCAAAGATTCGGATGGCATATGGTCAGAAAAAGCACAAGATTATACATCACTTATTATTTGACCCAATGGTGAAGATACCTCTTAAAGTTCCAGAACACATGTAAATGAATGATTCATTGTCTCCTGTTGCCAATGACAATAAAACACTTGGAGAATACCTTAAAATTCAGTGCTAAGGTTTTATTTTTACTTTTTTTTATTGCCCTTATGGTGGATATTGTAAAATTAAATGATCAAGAATTTTTATGATGGGCTTCCCTGGTGGCGCAGTGGTTGAGGGCTTCCCTGGTGGCGCAGTGGTTGAGAGTCCACCTGCCAATGCAGGGGACACGGGTTCATGCTCTGGTCTGGGAAGATCCCACATTTCGCGGAACAGCTGGGCCCGTGAGCCATGGATGCTGAGTCTGCGCGTCTGGAGCCTGTGCTCCACAACAGTGAGAGGCCCGCGTACTGCAAAAAAGAATTTTTATGTTCAAAAACTGACATTCAGAATTTTGATCATAAAATGGCATTGCAGACATCTTTTCTCCATTTCTCTGTCTGAGAAGAAGTACTCTTTCAATCAACAGGTAGTCCATGAACATCTGTTACATAAATTATATGGATATATAGAGAATAATACTGACCTCTGACTTGATGGTATTTAGACACTAGAAAAATAGTCACATAGTCTCACTATATCTTTAAATACCACTTGATTAAAACTAATAATGTAGTGTAAACAGATGGATGCCAAATAAAAATTAAGTTTTTATTTTAGAAAGAAACTGGAATTTCAGGATCCATCTATCTGGGTTTAGCCAATTGCACTAAAAAAAAATGGACAAATACAAACATTAAACTACTAATTTTTTTTTTTTTTTTGGTGGTACACGGATCTCTCACTGTTGTGGCCTCTCCCGTTGCGGAGCACACGCTCCGGACGCGCAGGCTCAGCAGCCATGGCTCACGGGCCCAACCACTCCGCGGCATGTAGGATCCTCCCAGACTGGGGCGTGAACCTGAGTCCTCTGCATCGGCAGGCGGACTCTCAACCACTGCGCCACCAGGGAAGCCCTAAACTACTAATTTTTAAAATATAAAAACATTACTTTTTTGTAGATTGAGATTTTCTATATATGGAATCATTTCATCTGCAAATAGACATCCTTTTACTTATTTTCCAATTTGGGTGCCTTTTATTTTTTCCTTTCTAATTACTCTAGATAAGTCTTCAAGTTTAATGTTGAATATTGGTAGCAAAAGTGGGAATCTTTGTTTTTTTCCCCTAATCTTAGAAGCTAAGCTTTCAGTCCTTCACCATTGTGTATGCTGTGAATTTTTATCATGAAAGGGTATTGAATTTTGTCAGTTGCCTTTCCCATATCTATTAAGATTATCATGTTTATATTTTCTTAGTTCTGTAAATACCATGTATTACATTGGTTAGTTTTCTTAAACAGAAACTTCTTGTATTCCTGGGATAAATCTCACTTGGCCATAATGTATAATCCATTAAATGTGCACCTGGATTTCATTTTCTAGTGTTGTGAACATCTTTGTGTCTATATACATAAAGAATATTGGTCTGTAGTTTTTGTTTTTCTTGTGGTATCTATGTCTGACTTTGATATCTGTGTAATTCTGGTCTTCTGGAATGTCATAGGAAGTGTTTCCTCTGTTCTATTTTTTGGAAGCATTTTTTTTAAAATAAGTTTATTTATTTATTTTTGGCTGTGTTGGGTCTTCGTTTCTGTGCAAGGGCTTTCTCTAGTTGCGGCAAGCGGGGGCCACTCTTCATCACGGTGCACGGGCCTCTCACTGTCGCGGCCTTCTCTTGTTGTGGAGCACAGGCTCCAGATATGCAGGCTCAGTAGCTGTGGTGCACAGAATTAGTTGCTTCACAGCATGTGAGATCTTCCCAGACCAGGGCTCGAACCCATGTCCCCTGCATTCGCAGGCAGATTCTCAACCGCTGCGCCACCAGGGAAGCCCTGGAAAAGTTTGAGTTGAGTAGTGTTGGTTTTGATTACTTAGAAGTTTGGTACAATTCGCCAGTGAAGCCATCTAGTCTTGGACTTAATTTGTCAGTAGGTTTTTGATTATTGATTCAGTCCCTTTATTCATTAGAGGTCCATTGAGTTTCTAAATTTTTTGTGAGGAAAAGTTAGTGATTTGCATGTGTCTAAGTACTTACCCATTTTGTCTAGATTGATGTATTGTCAATATAATTGTTCATAATATTTTCTTATAATCCTTGTTTCTGTAAATTTGGTAGTAATGTCCCACTTTTATTTCAGATTTTAGTTAGCTGTGTCCTGTCACTTCTTTCTTAGTCAATCTAACTAAAGATTCTTCAATATTGTTGATCCTTTTAAAGAACCAATATTGATTTTGTATATATTCTCTATTTTTCAATTCTCTTTTCTAGCCTTATCTCCTTTTTTCTGCTAGTTCTGGGCTTAATTTGCTCTTTATTTTCTAGTTCCTTAAGGTGTAAAGTTAGGTTGTTGGTTTGAGGTCTGTCTTCTTTATTAATATAGGCATTGACAGCTGTAAATTTCCCTTTGACCACAGCTTTTGTGGCATTCAGTACATTTTGGTATGCTGTGATTGTTTCCATTCACCTAAAAGTGTTTTCAAATTTTCCTAGTTATTTCTTCTTTGATATTATTATGAGCTGAACTGTGTTCCCCCAAAATTCACATGTTGAAGTCCTAACCCAAATACCCTATGATATTAGTATATTTGCAGATAGGGCCTTTAAAGAGGTAATTAAGGTAAAATGAGGTCATCTGTGTGGTCTGTAATACAATATGACTGGTGTCCTTATAAGAGGATATTAGGACACCAACACACACAGAATGTCATGTGAAGACAGAAGATGGTCCTCTCTAAGGCAAAGAGAGGCTCTCAGAAGAAACAATCCTGTTACCATCTTGGACTTCTAGCCTCCAGAAACGTAAGAAGGTAAACTGTTGAAGTAACCCAGTCTGTGGTACTTTGTTATGGTATCCCTACAACATAATACAGACCTATTATCTGTTTGAGTGTATTGTTTAATTTCCACATATCTTTGAGTTTTGTTTTAGTTATTGCTTCAGTTCATTGTGATCAGAGGAGTTACTCTGTATAAATTCAGTCTTGTTTAAACATGAAAGTTGTTTCATGGCCTAAAATATGGTCTATTCTGGAGAATGTTCCAGGTACACATGAGAAGAATGTATACTCTGTGGTATTAAGTGTTCTGTATGTGTCAGTTAGGTTATAGTGTTTGGGGGTTATAGTGTTTTTCAAGTCTTTTATTATTGCTCTTCTTTCTAGCTGTTCTATCCATTATTGAAAGTGGGGTATTGAAGTCTCTAACTATTATCGTATAACTATCTGTATCATCTTTAAGTTTTGTCAATGTGTGCTCCATATATTTTGGGACTCTGGTATTTCCTGTGTATAGGTTTTATCTTCCTGATGAATTGGTACTTTCAATAAAACATCCTACTGCCTTCTGGTCTCCATAGTTTCTGATGATAAATTAGCTGTTTATATTATTCAAAGTCCTTTATACATGGTGAGTCAATTCTTTCTTGGTACTGTCAGATTTTCTCTTTATTATTTGTCTTCTAACAGTTTAATTATGCATTTGACCCTTGAACAACCTGGCTGTTAAGGGTGCCAACCCTCTACACAGTGGAAAACACGTGTATAACTTTACAATCAGCCCTCCATATCCAAGGTTCCACATCCAAGAATTCGACCAAATGTGGATCAGGTAGTACTAAAGTATATATGGAAAATAATCACCTATAGGTGGGCCCATGCAGTTCAAACCCATGTTTTTCAAGGGTCAACTGTAATGTGTCTACGTGTGGATCTCTGAGTATTTGATATCTTTCATAACTTTTGCGAGCTTTTCAACCATTATTTTTTCAAACACAATTTATTTTGTAAAAAAATAACATAGAAATGAAGGTCACAATTGTATGAACTAATTTCTTTACCACATATACCACAGTATGATTTTATTAATAACTCTAATATCAGCTAACAATTTTTACTATATATCAGAGACTGTTAATTGCCTGTCATAGTATGTCAAAAAATAATCAGTGAATCCTTGAGGATTAGTATGCTTCACCATTAGCTCTTCTTATTATAAATTTCATCAACTTAAAATCAAGGTGAGTATGCCGATATCAAAAGCATTGCCCGTCTTTTTCCATAGTACTAATATTTTTTAAAAAGCAGTAAAATATACTTTTCTAGACCCACCTTTTAGAAGGCTCATGAGCTGCTTAAAGATTCCCTAAAAGACTTCTCAAAGCTACCTATCAATTATCCACTTAAAAATTTTCTTTAGAATTTAATTACCATAAGCCTTATATTTCTTTTAAATTGTTGCAAAAGAAATTCAGCAGGAACTGGAAGCTAGGTAAAAAATACCCACATACACCCTTGTATACACACATTCCATGACATAGAATCATATTAAATACTTCTTAAAGTAGCAGTTAGGGGATATGTGTCTGACAATACAGTGAAAGATTATACAAATTTAAGGTAATATTAATTTTGAAGTGTTTAATCTACTTACGTGAAACTTTCAAAAAGTCAAGGCTACAGGTATATATTAATTGGTAGATGATTATGCAACTTGTTTCCCATTGTTATAAAAATATAGTCAATAGACTCAGTGAACAAACTAAGCCTCTATTGTAACCTAACTTCTATGAGGTGATGGATTTGAATTGTTATTTTGATTTATAGCACTTTTCTATGAATGTAAATTACAACTAATTTGACAAGTCCCTTAGTTTTGCATACTTGCTGATTAAAACAAATTCAGGCAAAAAATTTGGGCTAATATAGAAGATTCAGGTAAGCTGACAATCTGAAATTGGAAATCTCTTAAATTTAGGAAATGATGATTTAATAAGATTTTGTTTTCCAGTGTTTTTAAGTTATAGAATTATAAAGAATTTTTTAATTGAAAATATAAAAGTTTGAAATATGTGATGTATATCACTCCAACTCTTAAAATATCATACAATATTTTTTCTTTGTCCCACAATTTATGACAAAAATCTTTATGAATATCTATTTTCAAGGCCATAGTTCAGAACTTCATAGCATTCCATATAATAAACCATGGGTTATCTTAAATGATTTCTGGAGGAATGAAAATCTTTTCACAGCAGCTAATATCCTTAGGAACAATTCTTTGGTGGTTCATTAAATATTCAAAGAAAAGTTAAACAGTAGGGGATTATCCGGTCTCCAAAAGAAGAGTAACTATGAATAATGACTGTCATTAACATTCAGAATTATAAATGTTAGTTTCCAATACTAACATTTCCTTTTAAATAAAAGTACTAAAATCTCAGAAAAATCTTGCCAATTATATAGCACATTCCTTTTATAACAAAATTACTTTTTACATAGAATAAAAACAAAATAATAAGTACAGCATAAATTTTTATGACATAGAGATTTTGTCTTTTTTTCAGATCTCTAACCCTAACTAATTATTTCTGAATAGTGAAGAAAAAAAAAAGTAGAAAAGGATTACTATTTCTGAACCCTGAGAAAAGTAAAAGGATAACTATCTAAACATTCAAGTAACCTTTTGTGTTTTCACCTTTTATAACTAAAATTTCGTACACATTTAACTTACTAAGAAATCATTAGTAATGACTTTTAAAGTGGGTTTATTACAGAATGTGGGTCTTTTATCTAAGTATTGCATACATTGTAGAAACTTCTAAGCTGTTACTATATGATTATGTTGTATCATTTGTATGATATGCAAATTATATAGTTCGCCTGAGGCTTGTGAAGAAGATGGTTTGTGAAACTGACATTCTGTAAGGAGTGTTCCTCACTTAATTTTCCCACCCTGGAACCAGATTTTATAGTGTGACAACAGATTTGTAACGATACCTGGAAGGGTGGTTTTTTAAATCAAATTCTTTCTGAAAACAATTGATTAACCCCTCATGAAGCAATGAAACTATATTCAATTGAGTTCGAAATCACATAAAGCTGAAATTTCTTAGTCTGTCCTGAAGGATGGGTTTTCTGGAAGCACACTTCTTACTTGCAGAGGACTATAAGCAATGGATAACATTCCAGAATGTTGTTTGAGGGGATAAGGGACAATAGTGAGGAAATTAGACCACGTACAAAGAGCAATGTGATTACTAAAGACCTATGTCCACAACAAGTTGCACCCATTTCCACGATTTTCTTTAATTCCTCTAGAGTGTTGGGGTTTTTTCCTCTATATTCTCATAGTTTAATACATAAAGCAATGGTCCTCAAACTTTAGCTGTAATAGAATCACCTCGAGGATCTACTGTCTGATAAGATTTGCATCAGCAAGGGAAACCTCCAGATTTAAAGATCCTGGTCCCTGAAACTGGTAAAAAGGTGGATTCCTGACTAATAGGGTTGCCATTGCAGTTTCAACAGCAATAAAGACAAAGTCTGCTCTTCTGCTATTGAAGTAGCATAGTAACATACTAGCACATGGCATAAGAAAAGGGAGAGAATACACCAAAAACCATTCCACTTAAAATCAACTTGTCTGGAAATAAAAACTCTTTTATTCTAATCCTAGAGGAAATATTGGAACTCAGGACAATATGGGTTCTTCTGTACATATCAAGTTGAGTATTCCTTCCTGATATAAGTTTTTCAAAGTGGAAGATCATGTAATCATCTTCTAGACAGGAGTCAAGAATGGGTTTAAAGGGCTTGGGAAAATGGAAACTTCAGAATTCCTGTTGTTGGAAATGGGAGAATGGTCTGTGCCAAGACATGTAAAAAGATTTCTGAGGATCTAGGTAAATGTGTAGAGTATATTGATGTGTAGATAGGCACTAAAATGTATTAAAATATAGTAGCAAGATAAAAGAAAACTTGGTTGCTTGCAAAATTCGGACTCTTCACTTATTAGCTTTGTGACTTAGTGCATGCTGCTTCACCGATTTGTAACTTAGTTTACTAATTTCTGAAGTGAGCGTTATACATTTTGTTATGTTGTTTTAAGGATTATATATAAAAAGGCCACAATTCTAAAAGTTTCTTATAAAATTGAGTCTAAGATTTTATTATTTTTGTGACTGTGATTATGCTTTAAATTTATTCATTTTAACTTCACACAGTTAAATCTGCTCTACATACATTCTATCATGTAGAGATATACATGCATTTTTTATGTAAATACACATAGACATAGTTTTATATTTATATAATTAATTATATAATCTGTGATATAATATTTATAATATATAGGCATAAATATAGTATGTTTTTACATATGTAGGTATATATGAATTTTCATATATATGTAGATATATATAAATAAATATGAATTTTGACCCTGAAAAATAAATAATATTGAACATATTAGTTTCCACTTAAAACATTTTAAGTACAATGTTGATACTAATTTTCTGTATTTTAATGTTGCACTTAATATTTTTTCTGTTATGTTATTTAAGGACTCTTAGGCAACATGATGCCCATAAGGAAAAGAATAAAGAATAAATAAATAAATCATTGACATAGATTTTTTTTGAGTGCTTCTATGCACATGAATTAAATGATCTCAGTATAATTAGTATAGAGGAAATTGTAAAAGTGAATTGTGCCCTTGGACATAACCCAAATGCAAACCTCTTTTTTGTTACAGTACTTTGCTTTAAAGGAAAGAAGGTAGCAAACCAAGAATCAAAAGAACCACATTTTGTACTGAATATTGCATGTATTCTCATTCTACCTTTTGTATAAGTAAGTTCTCTGTTGGACTATCCATTTCTATAGAGATTTAGTATACGAGAAAATCTATTAAGTTTTATCATGAGTATAATTACGTCTGTCACTTTTTCTGGTGGGCAGGAGTAGTAAGTACATTATCTTGTCAGCATTTTATGATAAAATTTGGCCAGCTGTGTATTTATGCTGAATAACATCACCTGGACTATTACCTCTTTTTTTTTTTTTTAAATCAAAACATCTTTTGATTCCCTGAAGAATGACTCACACATTTTTCAAAAAAAAAAACATTAACTATCTCCTTAAGATCTCACTCTCATGTCTTTCCATTTTCTCTCCTGCAATAAAACCCTCCCTCCTATACTCTTAGGGGAGGATCAAAGCACTGAAGAGAAGGCTGGTCTTTATAACTATCCCTCTACTCATTTTTCTACTTTTTTCCATTTTCCAAACCATTCGTCTTACTCACAATCAACTTTTCCACTTATGATCTAGACTTCATTTTCATCTTTTCCCTTTGTAACCACAACTCCTTTATTTTTTCCCCTTCATTATTATTAATTTTTCTTTGGTTCCTTTCCTATAATTATGAAGTATACAGATACTAGAACAGGTCTTAGAGATGGGATGAAACAATCAAGTACAGAACTGTGGGGGTTTGAGAACAACAGTGGTTGGGATCATGTTTGGTCCTTCTTTTCAAGAAAGGCAAAGAACATCATGCCAGGGTTTCAGTGACAGTACAAAGGATGATTGAGCATTATACCTGTTAAAGAAGTTAAGTAAGTCACTATAATCCACAAAGTTCAATATCAGAAATTAAAGGCAGGTGCAGAATATCTAGTTCTGAAACAGTTCAAACTTAAAGAATTCAAGTATGCAGGGTGGGAATGAGCAGATGTTAGGATTCCAAACAGTAAAGGTCAGCACTTGAAGACTATTTAGATTAATATTGATGATTTAAGAAACATGAATCTAGGTAGCCAGGTAGAATTGCCATCATAGAGACAGACCATTAGAGACAAATAACAAGGGAGGAGGGTGGAGAGCAAGAGTTTATATAACCTTTACGATAGAAAAAAAAAAAAAAAAGGACTCCATATGTCCTAGGGTAGCTTCTATGTGTGATGTACCTCTACCAGCTCCTATGTATGTTTTGTGCTATTGTTTACTCTTGAGGTATGTGAATACACATCAACTAAGGATAACTTATGAACTCATGATGTCTGTAGACATCGAATCTCATATCTTGAAGGATTCATTCTTCCCCCAGGTACTGAGCTCTCCAAATTTTAATGCAGAGTGTTGACATGGCCATTTGCTTTCAACTTAAGTTGTTTCTTGGGACCCAATTTTTGGGAAGTAATAAATAGGTAGACATTCTTACCATCTTTATGGTAATTCCAATTATTGGGTGTTGTAAAGAGATTTAGCCCATACACATTCTTTGAATGACCAGAGGTAATTTTTAAAATAATTTTTCAAATATGTATCTTAAATGTGCATATTTAAACATAAATTTTCAAATTTATTAATGATATTCCTTTAAATACATATTTAGAAAGATTATAGTTTGTATTGTAACTCTGTAGAATTGGAACATTTGTTTCTCTCCTTTTAGACTTTGATATATTTTCCTCACTAAATTTACACTCAAATGAACTGTGAGATATGGCTCATGATCTCAGAAATCCATTTTCCATTGTCGAGATCCATTTTAATGCCCCTTAAAAATGATGTGAAGTGAATATAGCCATAATCATTATCTCAAAGGAATATATTTAAACAATTTATTTTCAAAGATTGAAAATATGCTGCCAAGTGATGTACTTGTCACAATCACTTTGTATTACTCGTTGCTCATATCCAACTATTTATACTAAAGAAGTACCATTGTGATCTATATCTGCCATCAAAGCTACCTTCAGTTAAATAGAGGGCAAACACATATCACCATCCTTTCAAATCACAGGTTATTTGAGTCTAAAAATATGTTGCAAAGCAAGGTAGATATCATAGGGGTCCAGTGAATCTTCTTTTTAAAAAGTTGGTAGAAATATATAGAACTGATGATAAAATCCCAAATAACTAACCTGACATTAAGATATTCAGTCAACAGAACTGTTTTTTAGTATACATTGAAAAATAAGGTATCTGTCCCTCAGGCTTGACCTTCAGCACATTTCTTTGAATCTACTGGTCATTTTTGTATTCTTCCCTTCACACAGCCCCATCATGGAAATATCATGGGTCAAGAAACTAGATTGTCAAGATTATAAAACAAACTGCATTTCACTTCAAAGAGTATCATAAAAGAATGTCATTGCAAAGCAAGTATTTCAAATTTGTCATTAAGTTTATATCCATACTTTTCTAAGAATATATTTATTCATTATATTCTTTTCTTCAAAATCAGTTATTAAGCACCTATTGTGATTAGAACTCTGTAATATATTTGATAGAAAATTCCCAAATCCCTCATTGGCTCCGAGTCTTCAGATTCCAAGTCCACTATTTCTTGCCCTGCCAGGTATTGCCTTGCCAATGGATTGTGGCTGAAGTAATGATATTTAATGAAGGACTCAGGGAATAGCTTTTTGGGTAGCATAACTGGGATAGCACATTGCCTAAGAAGGGCAAAGTATAGAGTGTTTTAAAGGAAGGTACTGTCAGGTGTTTGAAGTGATATAGAGGGATGGGAAAGGATTGGGCTGAGGAGAGCAAATGAATGGCCTTATCCATTAAGTCCAGCTGTGACTTTTAAAAGATTGTTTCAGTCGAGTGGTGAGATTGGAAACGAGATTGCAAGATGCTGTAGAGTAAATGAGCAGTAAGAAATTGAGAATAGACCAATGTTTTTTAAAGCTTTGGAATTTTTTTCAAAAGTGGAAGTCCATTTTTTAAACAATGAGATCTTGTGTGAAACACTGAAACTGGTAAGAAGTGGAACTCTTATTTCCCCACCCCCTGCCCTGTGGCCCAGAAGTCTCAGAATCAATATCTATGGAACACTATCACTTTGAGATGTTTAAGAGAGGGTAAGGAAGGAAAGAAGTAGGGGGAAAAGGAGCACAAATGGAGGTGCACACAAACAGTGCTGTACAGGAAAAAGTAGAAGAGCTTGAAGGATCCTTAGAGACAAGAAAGTATATTCAGACAAGAGACAGCTTCATGTGGGAGGTGGTCTAATGGAGACTTGACTATAGCCAGATGTGTCCTTCTTAATTCTCTGAAAGCTAATCTTGCCCAGACTCTGCTCTCAATTCTTGATCTAACTGGAAAACATGTAGTGAATTGTGGCTCCAGAGGGCCTTACCTTTGACATCAAATCTTTATTTTTCTCTAGCTCACCTTTAGCCTGCTGCATTATTATTTTGTATTTGAGCTTAGTTGTCCAGTATCCCTGGAACCAATTAATTTAGAAGAGTATAAGATAGTGGGTTTTTTTGGACAGAGATCTTATATTAGAGAGTAAGAGATCTCTCTCAGTGAAAGAGAGCTCGCAGGATATTGAAAATGTCTGCTGTTGAGCCACTTTTCCTCACTGTAAAGTGTAGCTTTTCATCAGGTGAAATTTGACATATTTCCTCAGACCCTTAGACTATTCTTTTGTTGAGGTTACATACATGATGAAAAGGTAAAAGCTGTTTAAGAAATTTTCTTTTAAACAGGTATCTCTTTTTAAATCTTGTATTCTGATTCTTGCATTATCAAGATCTCCTCTTCCTTGGGCTCAAACTTATATGAAACAGAAGCCACAAACATCCCCTGAAAACTGAGCCAGATTTAGGCACTGGGATAAGGGGAGGTAAAAGTAGAAAACACAGAAAAGAAACACATACACAGACAGAAAAGCCTTAAAAAAAAAATTCCCGAACAACATATATACATACTACAGATAGAGAAAATAGGGCAGTGTAAGGTTGAATAACTTGCTCCTATTTTCCTCACCACCTAAGGATAAATATTTTCAAGAAGTATATGCCTTCAATGTGTGTGGGACTCGGTTTTAAATTGTCAGGCAGAGTGACAGCTGAAAATTTAAATTATTACATCTCTTAAACAGACTGTTCATTTAGTTCTTTTTCAAGTTAATCACTGTATGGCCCTATAGTGCGATGGCTAAAAGCGTGATCTGTAGAATCAGAAAGATGTGTGTCTGATGCCTCAGATTTCTGATTACACTTGACCCTGGAACAACAGGGGTTTGAACTGCGAAGGTCCACTTCTAAGCAATTGTTTTTCAATAGTAAATACTACAGTACTACATTATCTGTGGTTGGTTGGTTCTAATCTTTGATGTAGAATAGAGGATATTGAGGAACCACGGATACAGAGGGCCAACTATTAATTATATTCAGATTCTCAAATTCACAGAACCTGTGTCCCTAATCCCCATCTTGTTCAAGGGTCAATTGTATTACTTTTTTTTTAACCTAGGCTAAAATAACCCTTCAGACTTTGTTTTCCTCATCTGTACAGTGAATGTTATAAAACTTAGAGTTTGTCAGAATTCAATGATTGACCGAGGGAAAGTGCTTGCACTGCATCTGCCACACAGAATGTTCAACCAACATGAGTACTAATAGAGTCAAGAAAGGGGGTAAGGCCATGCTTAGGAGTGGCATTTTGTTTTTGTTTTGGTATATGAATGATAACGTTTCAAATATACTGCACTAATTCTTCACCATCCAGTAGTTTGCCCTTACTAAACACTTCACTGTGGAACTCAGAATACATCAGAGCAACAACCGTGTTCTCAAGGAATACTTTCCAACTGGGGAAGTAAAATAGGAATCTATAATAAACTTCTTGTACAATGTATGTGAATGTACAGAGCATCTTTACAAGTGGAGACTGAAGATCCTTGTTTGAAGAACTCAATAAGGTTTTCTGACAGGGCATAGCCATTTCCTATTTAGTTACCTTCTCTAATTTCCACTGTAGATGGCTTGTTCAATTCCATAAAAATTTGGAAAAAGAGATTTAGTAGGAGCTTCTGGTATTGACTTTGGGAACGGTTCTTAAGTTTCTTCTCAATAATCCTCCAATATCCTTTTCTGTGTTTCTTTCTTAGCACAAAGCAAGTTATGGTTCAATTGACTTTCTGTCTACTTAATAAGTATTGATAGATTGGGTACATTTAAGCGTGGCCATGTGTGATCCATCTTTAAAGGTAGAGTCATTATGCAGGGAGGTTGCAATTTATTCCTCGTTCATTCTCTTATCTTTTGAGAGGACTCATTATGCAAATATTGAACACATTCATGAAATGAAAAGAAAAATACTAGCTTTTTAATAGTTGTCTAAAACAAGATAGCATCTGCAGTAGAATGGAGTGAATATAGACCCTATTGTGCCTGTTGTAAAAGTATATATTATTTTAGATAATAAAAAGTAATTGAAGGTAAAATGGACAATTTTCTGACTGTTAAAGCTGCAGTACACTGCAATGATTGAGGAGACTATATATATTTTTTCACTGGGAATCTATGGGCACAAGATTAATAACTAAATCCTGCAATAGGACATAATTATATGATTTCTCAAAGCTTATTTCAGATATCTAAGAATTCATGACAATGTGTATAATTAATTAAATATTTGTATTCTTATTCATATTATAGGAATAGAACAGCTTAAATGTATTTATAGATAAACACATTTAATTTGGTATACCTATCACACTATTATCAATTCAGGCCACTGGTTTGATCTATTTTATTCATGTAGCTTATTAGTGAATAATTAAGAAACAGCCTTTAAAAATTCTTTTAAAACATTACTTTAAAATTCCCTCCAAATTAGCAGTGTTTTTCTTTTTTTTTTTTTAAATAACTTTCACATATTTGAGTGAGATAAATTTTCTGCTGTGTTATACATGAATAGGCTGGTGTCTAAGGGTAAAATTGCTGAATGCTTTTGTATTGAATCTGTCATCATATTCCTCAATTTCATATGTATATTAGTCTGTGGTACAGCAAAAGGAGACATCTATTCCTGACAAAAGTTTAGTACACATTATAGCTCGACTTCTCTAGAAAGCAGGAACATGGTTTTAATGGGAGAGTTGCATCTTGTTCTGTGCAAGGTACATTAGATGGCCTTCATAAAACCATTTGTTCAGAGTTCTTTGGAAAGTAGAACAGTGGGAAATTCAAACCTACACTTTATCTGTGGACTGGCCATATCATATAAAGGGGTAGATTTTCCCAATTGTTTTATTAAGTCATTTACCTTCTCTCATTTTCTATTTAAAAAATTTTAAGGTCATATTTTTCTATCTTTTCTGCCTTTTTCTAAGATTTTAATTTCATTTCTTCCCATTACAATATACATATATCCAAAAAATATGAAAACACTATAAAAATCATTGAGCTTGCACTTTGTATACAAATAACCACATTATAGGATTATAGGGAAAGAATAGTGAATGACTAATTCATAAAGATAACATTAATAATAAATATTTTTGGAGGAAAGTTTGAAAAAGTGCTGGGATGATTATCCAAATTGAATGTATCATGTCATTTTTTTCATGAATATCTTGTGTTTAGTAGCAATTAATTTTCAGGCTTCAAGTGTTAAAATAGCCTAAAATTAAAAATAGAAAATTAAAAGGGAAAAAAATTTAAAGACTCACAAAAGAAAAGGTAACTTAATATTTTTTCTGGAACAAAGGAACAGAAATAATTGTAAATTCATAAATATAATGTACACATATGGGAATCCATGTAAGAGAAAGAGTAATCTTAAAATATAAAAAAAGTCACATAGTAGTTAAAAATGTGAAACAAGGTAATTATTAAAAATATTTGTAATGCAGCTAACTAGTACTAGAAATATCTTAGCCACTGAGGGTAGAGCAGTGGAGAAGACAGACATGGTCCCTGCCATCACTGGATTTACCTACTATTAGAGGAATTAGGCATTAAAAATATATCTTCTTACATTATTTAATTAGTCATGATATGTGTTGGAGAAAGGATAGGAACAGGAAAATTTGATTTAGTCTTGATGTCAGTGAGTTGTTTCTTAAGGAAATAACCTTTGGATGAGCTCTGATGGGTAGAAATAAAGTGGGGGTGTGGCATGGACAAAGGAGAGGTAATCCAGTTTGAGGATGGAGCACATGTGAGGGCCCTTGGAGAAAGAAGAGGGTGCCTTGGAACTTTGAGAAAGCCAAGGTGGCCAAAGCTAAGAGAACAAGTGTGGCAGTAGAGTAAGTCAGGTGATTCAGGGACAAGCAGTTGTACCACTGTGACCACATAAAGGACAAAGAACCTAGGTCTCTAATCCAAGGACAATTGGAAGTCATTAAAGGATTTTAACTACAATAGGGGAAAAATCAGATTTGCTATTTAAAGTGATTACATTGGCCTCTGTGGGACTGGATTAGTTTTATAACATTGTGAGTTTGCAACGGCTATGAATGTCAAAGCCTTTCTTCTACTCCTCTTCCTAGGATATCTCCAGTGTCTTTTCTCTTTTCTCTTTTTAAAGGAGATTTAACATCTGTGTGCTGGTAAGAAACACTATATGATGGTATACCATACTGCTGAATGGGAAAAAAAAATAAGTTGCAGGAGGGGATAGTAAAAGCAGTTTCTGCACAGTTAAGGCCCTGCATATATTACATAATATTCAGAAAGCTAAAAACAAACAAAACAAAGACTTCTTAACACTGGTTACTACAAGAAAATACAATTGATCCTTGTACAACACAGTGGTTAAGGGTACCAACCATCCAAACAGTTAGAAATCCAAGTATAATTTGTAGTCTACCCTCCATATCCTTGGCTTTTGAGTATCTGCAAGTCTGCATACATGGATTCAACCAACCAGGAATCTTTTAGTGCTGTAATATTTACTATTGAAAAAATAATCCATGTGTAAAGTGGACCTGCACAGTTCAAACTCATGTTGTTCAAGGGTCAGCTGTAATAAGAGAAAGTTGCCTACTTAGCAAATTTCAGGTATACAGTAATTTATTCACTATATTCATCATACTGTGCTTTAGATCCTCTGAAATCAGAACTTACTCATACTATAATTGAAAGTTTGTACCCTTGGACCAACATTTCCCCCATGTGGCCCACCCCATCCATCCCCCAAACCTTGGCAACCACTGTCCTACTCTGGTTCTATGAGTTTAACTTCTAATGAAAAAAAATATGGAAATATAGCTGATGTACAATATGTTAGTTTCAGGTGTACTACATAGTAATTTTATATTTGCATACATTTTGAAATGATCACTACCATAAGTTTAGAAATGATGTGTCCCCATATAAAGTGACTACAATATTAATGACCATAATTTTATGCTGTGTATTATGTCCTGTGGCTTATTTCGTAACCAGAGCTTTTACCTCTTAATCCCCTTCACCTATTTCACTCTCTGCACTTCCCTCCCCTTTAACAACCAACCATTTTTTTCTGTACCTATGAGTCTGTTTTCTTTTTTTCTTTTAGACTCCACATATAAGTGAAATCATATAATACTTGTCATCTCTTTGACTTATTTCAATTATCACAGTTACCTTTATATCAATCCATGTTTTCACAAATGGAACGGTTTCATTTATTTTTATTTTACAGCTGAGTAATATTTCACTATAGGTGTATACTACATCTTCTTTATCCATTCATCTATTAATGGACACCTGGTTGCTTCCATATCTGGGACATTGTAAATAGGGCTACAATGAACATTGGTGTGCATATATTTTTTTGAATTAATGTTTTGGTTTTCTTGGAGTAAATACCCAGAAGTGGAGTTTCTGGATTATATGGCAGTTCTACTTTTAATTTTTTGAGGAACTTCATACTGTTTTGCACACTGTCTACACCAATTTTCAATCCCACCAATGGTGAATGAGGGTTCTCTTTTCTCCACATCCTCACCAACACTTGGTGAGGTATTTTATTTCCTCTTAGATTTCCTCAGGGATCCATGGTAGTTTCATAACATGTTGTTTAGATTCCACATGTTTACGTTTTTTGCACTTTTCTTCTTGTAGTTGTTTTCTAGTCTCATGCAGTTGTAGTCATTAAAGTTCCTTGATATGATTTCAGTCATCTTATATTTATTGAGACTTGTTTTGTGGCCTAGCATGTGATCTATCCTGGAGAATGTTCTCTGTGCACTTGAAATGAATGTCTGTTCTACTGGTTTTGGATGAAATGTTCTCTATATATCTATTAAATCCATATGATCTTGGGACTTCCCTGGTGGCCCAGTGGTTAAGACTCCACACTCACAATGCAGAGGACACAGGTTCAATCCCTGGTTGGGGAACTAAGATCCCACATGCTGCATGGTGTGACCAAAAAAATTAAAAACAAAACAAAAAATCCATCTGCTCTAATGTGTCATTTAAGGGCAGTGTTTATTTACTGATTTTCTGCTGTTGATGTAAGTGGGGTGTTTAGTCCCCCACAGTTCTGTGTTAAATCGATTTCTCCATTTATGTCCATTAATATTTGCTTTATTTTTTTTTGTACTTTTTTCCCCCTTTTCATCAGTTAGAATGTATCATGCCACTCCCTCTGGCCCTCAAAGTTTTGGTTAAAAAGTCAGCTGAAACTCTTATGGGTGTTCCCTTGTATGTAGCTAGTTGCTTTTCTCTTGCTGCTTTTAAGATTCTCTTTAATTTTTGCAATTATAATTATACTGTGTCTTGGTGTGGACTTCTTTGGATTCATTTTGTTTGGGACTATCTGCTTCCTGAAGCTGGATGTCTGTTTCCTACCCTTGGGGTTAGGGAACTTTTCAGCTAATATTTCTTCTAAAAAGAACTCTGCCACTTTCCTCTCTCTTCTCCTTCTGGGACCACTCTAATGTAAATATTAGTACACTTGATGTTGTCTCAAAGATCTCATAAACTATCCCCATTTTATTAAATTCCCTTCCCCCCCCCCAAATTCAGCTTGGGTGATTTCCACTACTCCCTTTTCCAGAACACTGATCTGTTCCTCTATATCATCTAATCTGCTTTTGATTTTTTTCTAGTACATTTTTAATTTCACTTATTTTAGTCTTCAGCCCTGTTTTGTTTTTTATATTTTCTAACTCTGTTAAAGTTCTTGCTGTGTTCATCTGTTCTCCTCCCTAATTTGGTGAGCATGTTTATGATCATTAACTTGAACTCTTTATTGGGTAGCTCGCTTATCTACACTTTTAGTTTTTTTCTGAGGTTGTCTTTTTCCTTTGTTTGGAACATATTCATCTGTCTCCTCATTTTGCCCAATTCTTTGTATTTATTTCTATCTGTTACATAGGGAAGTTATGTTTCCACGTCTTGAAGAAGTGACCTTACGTAGGAGATATCCTATAGGTCCCACAAGCTTGATCCTTTCTAATGCCCGGAGCTATATCCTCAAGGGGTGCCCTCTACATGAACTGTATATCTCTTTCTATTGTGGTGAGGCTAACTACTGTGAGCACACTGGTAGGCAGGGTTGACCCCGGTCCAGTTGGCTGCAAGGCCATTCCTTGTGCAGTAACTGTACACTTACTAGAGGGTAGGGTAGGCTTCCTGTGTTGTTGACTGCATAGCTTGGGACCAGAGGCTGGTGCTGGCCTGCTGGAAGGAGGGGCTTTGTTCCTGCTTGCTTGTCTGTATATTCCTGGAGGCCTTGGGCTAGTATTGGCCTTCTAGAGTGTATGACAGTGTTCCCAGTGCTAATAGGCTAGAGGGAGGATTCCAAAATGGTGTTTGCCAGTGCCAGTGTTATCAAGGAAAAACGAGCTCCCAAAAAGCAGCTGCAGCCAGCATCTCTGTCCTCAGGGGTGTCTAGAGTTGCCACTTGTCTTTCTGGGAGGCTCACTGAGATTAACAAGTGGGTCTGATCCGGGCTCCCTTCATGCTCTGTCTCTATGCTGGGACTTGGTGAATGTGAGATTTTGTGACTTTTAAGAGTGGAGTCTCTGTTTTCCTATAGTTCTCCAGCTCTTCCAGACATAAGCCCTGCTGGATTTCAAAGTCACACATCTGGAGGCTCACCATCCCAGTGCAGGACTCCCAGGCTGGGGAGCCTGATGTAGGGCTCTGGCCCTTCTCTCCTTAGGCTGGACCTCTATGATTGTGATATTCCTCCTGTTGTGAGTCACTGACCTAGGGGTGTGGGTCCTGACTATACTGAGACTCCATCCCTTCTACCTATCTCATTATTGTTCCTTCTTTATGATTTTAGTTGTGGAAAAATCTTTCCAGTTAGTCTTCAAGTTATTCTTATAAATATTTGCTCTGTAAGTAGTTGTAATTTTGGTGTGTCCATGGGAGTAGGTGAGTTTAAGGTCTTCCCACTTGGCTGTCTTGGTCACCTCTCCCCTTTGACGTTTTAAAATTCCATGTACACATGGTATCAAACAGTAATTGTATGTTTGTGTCTGGCTTACTTCACTTAGTATAATGCCTTCCAGCTTTCTACACATTGTTACAAATGGCAGGATTTCCTTCTCTTATGGTGGAATAATATTTCATTGTATTTATAACTAACTTTCTCTTGATTCATCTGTCATTGAACAATTTGAATTGTTTTCAGATCTTCGGTGTTGTGAATAATTCTATGATGAACATTGGAGTGCAGATATTTCTTAGAGATACTGATTTCACTAGATCTTATGGTAGTTTTATTTTTAATTTTTTGAGGAACCTCCATACTGTTTTCCATAGTGGCTGTATCAATTTACATTCCTAGCAACAGTATACAGGGTTCCATTTCCTCCACATTCTTGCCAACACTTGTTATCAACATATATTGTTTTCATAATCTGTATAATTGCTTAATGTTATGCACTGAATATTCATTAGCAGAATGAAATCCATTTGCTCTTCTCATCTTTAAAATTCCCTTTGAAATTTAATCATAAATTTGCCTTCTACTGACATGACCTATTGATGTAATTTTAAAGTGACATGAATGTAATTTATCTTCATGTTAAATTAGAAAAAAAATTCTCTGCATATAATTTTGTCTTCAATTTCAGTTAACAAGTAACATTTAATCTCAAATTTTTGAAATGTTTTTCCAACTCTTGATATTAATATCCAATACCTAAGTAATTTCTAAAATAGTATCTGTGGTACCAGAATTACCTATTCTAATTCAAATGGGTCACAAATTTCAGTACTATTTATTAACTACAAAATGTCTATTGTTTGAGGAAACAGGCTCCATATAGTAACTCCAGAAGTCTTAGTGTTGAGTTAATTATGTAGACCATCTCCTTGTTCATATAAAGTCTAAGTTTTCTGAATAACAGAATTGTCATGTGTTGAAGTCAGAGTTGGTGTATTGAATTAAAAATATACAGACAGTTATGACCTGATGAATGAGAAGTCACTAGCCACCTACACAGTGGGGAGGGGGTGACTGGTAGCTCCCTCAGCATGCCAGATCCCGCTTGGGGAAGGGAAACCCATAGGGTTGTTTTTACTAAAGGAGCAGTTTCAGTATCCCCACACAAAGGAAGTAGAGTCATAAGATTTATAATTTCTTACATATCCCAGAAGTAAAGGAGCATCCTTGAGCCAGGGGAGGGATAGTCTTCTCTGAGGTCATTGGTTAACAGGAGATAGAGAACAGGGTAGCAAGCATCTATTCTTATAAGGTGGTTGGGGCGGAGGTCACTAATTTTTTTGTGGACTTAAATCTAAGTGGTTATTTTTAAAGTGCCCTGAGGAAACCAAAGTGGGAACTTAGGCCTGGCATTCTAAACTCAAGCCCTTATCTAAAAGTCTAGACTCTGGGTGTGAGTGAAATTATCATACTGTAAAATTCCTAGGCAGCAACTCAGAGGAAGAAGTTGTTTTCCTCAAAAATTGCTTTTCTCAAAGTAGTTTTTATCAACACATGTCACCTCACTGTCCCTGGAATAGGAATTCTAAGTGTTTTTGGCCAAAGAAACTAGGGAAAAAAACAATATGAGTAAGGAAATAAAATTGCAACAGGGCTGCTGATACACACAGCATATTTTCTAGCCAACAAGGTCATTGAAGTAGAAGTTCAAGCCACTTCTCCACTCCCCAAAGAATAACATTCCCGTATCAATTCCTGGGAGCTGTGCTAAGAAGAGTAACAGATTTTTTTTTTAATCTTGATCTACCCAGTACCACTTATACCTAAAATACAGTCCCAAAATTTTGCCTAAAGAATAGGGCCTTCTTCACTTGAGACATTTGCAAATAATTTGTGACAAACAACTTAAGGAAGCCAAGTGGAAAATGATTATCCGTATGATGTGTCTACTGTTTCCAGAAGTTGAGGTTCTGTTTTTTTGCTGATTGTGCCAGAAGTTAAGATTCCCTTATGTTGGCCTAAGACAGACCTCAGATGGCCAGTTTCTGCTTTGCCTGCATCATGTAACATAGAGGGTATATAGGATGATTTTGTCAAATTGTTGGATTGGACCTCTGCCCCATATCCCTGCTCCACTCTTATCAACATAAGCCAACTGGGCTCAAAGGCTAATCCCACCCAGACTTTATCCCCTTCTTGATGCCTAAAGGTCTAATATGGAGCCAGACAGAAAAGTCCTATTTGGACACCTTTGCTTTATTTCCTAACCCTCAGACCTTAGTTCCATTTTGTACCTTGTATGGGAATGCTCTTTTCACACGAGAGTGAAGAAAACGAGAGAAATTTTCCCATTTCCAGATGTAGTAATCACCTGGATAAATTTGAACTCTTCCATGGCCCTCCTTTAGGCTGATCTTATCATGTGTCCTTCTATGAATTTGAAATAACGTTGCTCAGAATGCTAATTAAATTTAAAATTGCATATAAACTCTGATATTAGAATTTCATGGATTTTTAGTGAAGTTTTTCTGAGGCAAATGGAGAACTATAGCACATACCACATTGCAATACTGCCTAAAAATTTTCAGTGTTGCCTGCGCTTTCCTGAATTTTCTTAGAAGCAAGTGTATCTGGGCAGTTGTCAGGTATATTGTATTTTTCGCTCTCTCAATACCGTTTGTCACAGCTCCTCGTCAGTTTCTTATAACTTCAAGGCTCAAAATAACCAAGTTTTGTATCCTCTACTGCAAAGGGAGACACAGACCTACTGAAATAACTGCAGTGAAGTAACTTTCTGCCCATTAGACATACCCCAAAAGTTAGGAATGTAGGTGACTAATATTTTGCTAGATGAGCGATATCATGTTAAATGCTTTTATATATGACACTTACTGGATAGTAACTGATTGTTTGAAAAGCATTTATTCATTCACCACTTATTTTCTTTTACTAAAAACACATTTTTAGGCATTCTATGTGTATCATAGATAAAGCAACAAACAGAAGAAGGGCTATTCCAATAGAGTAGTGAGGAAGAACCGATTTCTATATGAATACGAAAAATACTTGACCTACTCACTCTAGGAGGTAAGGGAGATAACTGTAAGCTCTCACTTGATAAATAAAAAGTATCCAGGGCTTCCCTGGTGGCACAGTGGTTGAGAGTCCGCCTGCCGATGCAGGGGACACGGGTTCGTGCCCCGGTCCGGGAAGATCCCACATGCCGTGGAGCGGCTGGGCCCGTGAGCCATGGCCGCTGAGCCTGTGCATCCGGAGCCTGTGCTCCGCAGCGGGAGAGGCCACAGCAGTGAGAGGCCCGCGTACCGCAAAAAAAAACAAGAAAAGTATCCAGATGAAGAGAGAGTGAAATGGAATAGGCATTCATAAGAGTGCTCCAAAGTAAGAGAAATTTTTTTCTATCACCATATTTTCAAAACAAACACATGGCAACAGAAGAATAAAATAATAGTAATATGATAAGAACATAGAAAGCTAATGAGAGAGACTTTGAGGCAAGGGGTCAATTATAAAATGCCTTGTATTTTACATGGAAGACTTTGGCTTTTATCCAAAAGGCAATAGAACACTAATTTAGGTTTTAAATTCAAGGGTGATAAAATCAGACATAATTTAGTAAAAGGGCATTAGCTTGTGAGTTAGGATATGTTGCAAAAGGCACCAGTGGAAATGGAAATCCTTTTTAGAAGGTTCTGAAATAATCCAGGAGCAAGACCGTGGTTACCCAGACTAGAGTAATAGAAATGGTAATGGAAAAGAGGGAATAGGCAAGTGAAGTTTTGAGGAGTGGTGGGTATGATAAATGGGAAAGACTCCTAAATAATCTGTTTCCAGGTGTGGGCAATTGGATAAGGACTCACTTTCAAGTTTTAGTTTCTTAGAAGTTCTCTTTCCTGACCTTCACTGAAATAAAACAGTGGGCTGGCCAGCTCTTCCCATTTGGTCTGTAACGTTCTGACTCATGCCCACAGTGATTGGAACTTCAGAGTTGGAAGAGCCCCTCTCATGTTGCCTCTCCACCTCTTGAACATTACATATATTTTCAAAGATGGTTGTCTGCTTCCAACCTTGTTGGTCACTTGAATTGATATTACAAGTGTCTAGTTTAGTGGAATATGTAAACTTAAGGATGGAAGTAGGGAGCCTGAAGCGAGATTTTCCCATAAAAATTACAACTCAAGTTTTGGAGCAATTCAGTGAAGGTAAACTGCTCAAAGAGTTTTGTTGGATGAGACAGAGTGGGGAAACAACTAGAAAACATCTGAGAAGGACTCCCACTCAGATCATTTTTAAGTGTTTTAATTTCTGCTGTACTTTAAAGTAAATAAAATTAGAAAAAAATAGATGATAGGTTATGAATGTGGTTTATGCAAAGATACCCCAGTTATTCAGTAACTGTATTAAAGCAAAAGGCTTATCTTTCCCTTAAGAGACTAGTGAATACATATAACTCTTAAATGGTTAAAATAAAATTAAAATATGTCATTTATATATATTTAAATAATTCCCCACTTTGACTTTAGTTAATGAACTAACTGAAGGTTCAAATAGCATTGATTAGAAGACTTTTATTGTATTCAGAGTCTTTCTACTTGGCAATTACATTTCTTCTTTTTCTTACATCTCAATCTGTGTATAATGCTCAGAAGGTAATGTTCAGTAAGAAATTTTAACAGAAAATCATAGATAATAAAAAATAATAACTGTAAACTTAAAATAAAAACACTGACCAACACTACCTTCTTTCCACCTAGTGGAAATGGCTGAAGTTTTATTTTTAAACATCTGCGGGCTAATTACATAGAAAATACCCACCCACCCCGACATTGATTGTCTGGAAAATAATACTCAAGTATGGTGACTATGCAATAATTATTCTTTCCTGAATGTAACTTTTCCATTAGCTTTTAGCACTAATCAGAGTCATATTTTGTACACCCATATATTTATTTAGCTCCCAATAAAGTAACATTTTAGCCATGGAATTATAACTACCTAAGTGTTTATATACCTATTTTCCTAAATAGTTTTCTGTAAAGAAAAATATGATAAAGACTAAAGACATGGTATCAATACTGAGTATCTGTTAATCTGAATGAGCATTGAGGCTCTATTTAACAGACTCAAAGTAATATATTAGCTCAAATGCACAAGGAATTAAACAATTTTTTTCCAAGTATAGTATTGCATTTGATAAAGTAGTTGAAGATTAATTTTCTAGAGAAAAAGTTACATATGTATCTCTATAAATAAGAGTTTTGAAAGGAATATTCTGGATGAAGGAAGGGGTTTCATGCTCCCTGCATTTCTTTTGCTGAGTGTTTTCATAATGTTTGATTAAGTTTACCTCTAATTATGTCAGCTTTTATGTTGAATATTTTTCCTTTAATCACTCATAAATTATTCTTATTTCTAAGTGCTAAATGTTATATTGTCTTCCCCCTAATGTAATAAATTGCTGTTCTTCCTTTGCTTGTGGTCTTTCTTGTTGATTCTATATTAAAAGTAAGCTGTAGAAAATTTGATACCAAATCATAGCTAAAGAAGTTACATTCATAAGCACTCATATTTCTAAATATGTCACAGTTTGCCAAAAATTATTAATGTGTAGCTGTCCAGAGCCTTTTCCAACCCCCAAAAGTGTATTTGGAGGTTGCCCAAGTGGAGTGATTCTTGAGATAAAGGTCATTATGGTGATAGTTCGTGTGCCTGGGACAAAAGAACTGTCTGGGGCTGTGGACAGCAAGAAAGAGGTGTGTGTGTGTGTGTGTGTGTGTGTGTGTGTGTGTGTGTGTGTGTGTGTGTGTGTGTAATTCGGAATGCTCTCCGTGGAAGGGTGGGACGTGGCGGGATGAGGAAGAGGGTCCAAGATAATGAGCAAGGGAGAGAGTTCCTCAGGAAAAGTGAGGAATTTCTGGAAGTTTCAGAATGATGGAAATTAGAAGAGAAGATCAGATTTTAAAGGGATGTATTTGCCTTGTGTTGTTTTTAGCCTTCGTATGTTTGAAAGAGGTGCCAGTTGACATTTTAGTTGGATCCTGTTCTTCTAATTGTTAGAACAATCTGGAAGGTCTTGTCGATATAAGATTTTTAAGTATTTCAGTGTAGAAAATTTCAATTCTGGTTAATGTAATTCATTGGCTAAGGCATATTCCAGAAGTTAGTGATTAATGTAGGTTTGATAGTCCCCTATCTGAAAGCTACAAATGTAAGCTGAGAAAATCTTATTCTTAACATCAATTCCTAATTTTCCTGATAGCAGCTTTTCAGTTTTGACAATACAATCATACCTACTTTAGAAGGACTTAGATTTGTTTTCTTTTTTCTTTTTTTAAATATTCAGGGCACCTTGAAGTATAAAATTCAACTTAATTTAGTATATTTTCTGTTTATTTTTATTTTTGCTATTGATATGGTTGTGAATCAGATGGCTTGCTTTTGGGTGCCTTTAGTGGTATGCTAGAAAATGTTTAATAATTGGTTTACCACACACACAAACACAAACACAAACACACACACACCCCAAAACCTGATTTGCAGTGTTTTCCAATTACTGTGTGGTAAATACAATTATCATGGCTGATTTCAAATCTCCATCATGACATTGCTGAATGTGGAGTAGAGGAGAGGTGTATTTTATAGTATTTCCACCATACAGACTTAAATAATCTCAAGAGCATAGAAAATAATGAAATAAATTATAAAATAAGTAGGAAGTTATAGGTTTAGAATGTTATTTTTTATTTTACTATGTTATTTAATTGTAAATGTACAGTTTTTTACAATGTCTGTGTTTAACCACACGCTCAGAGAATTTTTGACAATTGCCAGCCATCTCTTAAGAGAGAATCTATTGCGAAAATAGTCTCAATTCAGTGCAGGAAACATGATTTCATACTATCCTAATAGCCATTAATCAATTAGGTTATTACCACTTATTGTAAAGTTGGCCACTGCCTCTTGTGTTTTCCCATAGACTTACAGATATTTATTGTAGAAATGATCACATGGTACTATAATTTTTTGTGTCCCCCTACTAATCTCTGAAGTCTTTGTAGGGGGGTAGATGTGTTTTTAGCATTTTTGTTTTGTTTTGTAAATGTTATTTTCCACATCCCCAGGAACGCATGCAGGAACTGGTACGGAGAATATTTTCAGTGAATATCTGTTTTTGTTTGGTTGAATAAAGGAGCTATTTCAAGGAGAGCTCATGTATTTAAGCACCCATTTATTTAAATGTAAACATTATTTGCCAAGTTATTTTCATTTTTTTCTTTCAGTTGGTTGAGAGGAGGGTGGAAACTAGAAGAGTAGCAGTGCAAGCATTGAAGTTTCTTTGAGTTGATTAAAAACTATCCCTAAAGTGGAAATAATAACTGCTGTTCTTGAATAAAAGAGAATATGAATGTTTATGCAATTTTTAGGGGTGATTATTATCACACTCTTTCAGGATTGGTATTAGTGAATTAAATATATAGTTGACCCTTGAACCAACAAGGGGGTTAATTTGAGTATAATTTATAGCTGGCCCCCTGCATCGTTGGATTTAGCCAACGACCAACCATGTAGTACTATAGTGTTCACTGTTGAAAAATAACCGTGTATAAGTGGACCCATGCAATTCAAACCTGTGCTGTTCAGGGCTCAACTGTACATAAATTCTACATTGACTAGGGGAGAATACTTTTGTAAAAACATGAGGAATCTTAATTATGAGCTTGCTTACAATTTGAGGCCAAGGTTTTTCTCCATGGGAATGCATCTCTAAAACTAAAAGAGGAATTCAGTTTAAAAAAATGTGAATTAAGATGGAAATTCATTCTTTGTAAAGGTCACCTACCCTTACCCCATCATCAACCACTTCGAATACCTAAAGCACTGTCCACTGTGTTACTGCACAGATTGTCTGACACATCAGCATATACTTAATATATTCTACATAAATATTGAAGTTCCAGGAGCCAACATTTTTATGATTACTCCAGTAATAGTTGACCTTTTCCATTTTAAGAAAAAGAGGGTACTTTCTGAATATGCTAAATGTGGCTGGCCCTTATTGAGTATTATCTACCTGGTGCAAGGTATTTCCATACATTTATTTGTCAGGCATACTTTACAGTGTAGTAAATCAAAGTTGTTATGACCACCATCTTTCAGAGAAAATTTTCAGAGTTTACAAAATCTTGCACCGTGTCATATTCCAATCTTTGGTTCAACAGGCTATGGAAACCAGTGCATTATGGTCTTTAATTCCATTTACTCGTTCAACCTCCATGTATTGTTCTAAGTATCATTAGCACATATTAATACAGAGTTTTATGTCAAGGTAATTTACCTATTGCTGTGCAGTAGTCTCCCTTAGCCTAAATTAGAAAAATAAATGTAGGATGTAACTTATAAATGTACATCAATACCACTTTCTTTTGTTTTGACTCTGAAGTTTCTTCCAAAGTATGAAAGAAATGCAAAGCCATGTTAGAAGATGGAGTTTCATGCATTTTTGTTAAGCAATCTAAGGAACTTAAATTATTTATCATCTCCAATATTTTAATTGAGGGAAAAGTAAAATCAAACCAAAATATCACCATTGTGTTAAACAAAACATGATACAGGATTAAATAAATTTTATAAAGACCTAGTTTATTCTTTTAAAGAAAAACTTATTTCTCCAACATATAGGGTAATGACATGCAGGTGTTTCTTTTTCTAGCTGTTCAACTTTTACCTTTCAATAAATCTATTTTATGCCATTTTGCTTGTAATTTTTGGCTTTTCTTTGTTTATTTAAAAGGCCATATAAATATAGTCGTTCTTTTAGTACATGATGTTCCTCATAAGTGTTTTATTAAGCTAACTAATGAGTTCCAGCTTGCCTGTTGCTGGATGCCTTAATTCTTAATGACCCTTGATAAGGGAAAATATACTTTTGTCTAAAGTTCTTTCTAATCAAAGCTGCAACTCTCTCATCAAAACATAAGGCAAATGCCAAATCTGATTAACAATGAGAAAGACTGCAGACCGAAAATTCAGGACCACAAATACCTAAATTTCACTGAGTTGTTTTAAAGATTTTGGAGCAAAACATTTACGGAAAAAGAATATTTTTTAATGTGGATTTTAAAAAATAAATAATGATCTACAAAATATATAAATCAAACTTGTTGAATCTTTCACTCACTGATAATAAATCCCTGGTATCTTATTAAATTCAAATTTTGATATGAGTTATTTTTCTTGATAGTAGCAAATTACTACTGGTTTTCTCTTTTGCATAATGTAGAATAGTAGTATTAGAAATTACCTTCCTGAAAAAAATTGTGAAAGATATATCTGGAGTAAGTCACTCAGCCCATCTTTTAGCAAATGGGGATGGCTTGATGGTAGGACAGTTTAAAATTTTTTTTTAATTAATTTTATTTATTTATTTTTACATCTTTATTGGAGTATAATTGCTTTACAATGGTGTGTTAGTTTCTTCTGTATAACAAAGTGGATCAATCATACATATACATATGTTCCCATATCTCTTCCCTCTTGTGTCTCCCTCCCTCCCACCATACCTATCCCACCCCTCTAGGTGGTCACAAAGCACCGAGCTGATCTCCCTGTGCTATGCGGCTGCTTCCCACTAGCTATCTGTTTTACGTTTGGTAGTGTATATATGTCCATGCCTCTCTCTCGCTTTGTCACAGCTTACCCTTCCCCCTCCCCATATCCTCAAGTCCATTCTCTAGTATGTCTCTGTCTTTATTTCTGTCTTACCCCTAGGTTCTTCATGACATTTTTTTTCTCTTAAATACCATAAATATGTGTTAGCATACGGTATTTGTCTTTCTCTTTCTGACTTACTTCACTCTGTATGGACAGACTCTAAGTCCATCCACCTCATTACAAATAGCTCAATTTCATTCCTTTTTATGGCTGGATAATATTTCATTGTATATATGTGCCAATCTTCTTTATCCATTCATTCGATGATGGGCACTTAGGTTGTTTCCATCTCCTGGCTATTGCAAATAGAGCTGCAATGAACATTTTGGTACATGACTCTTTTTGAATTATGGTTTTCTCAGGGTATATGCCCAGTAGTGGGATTCCTGGGTCATATGGTAGTTCTATTTGTAGTTTTTTAAGGGACCTCCATACTGTTCTCCATAGTGGCTGTACCAATTCATGTTCCCACCAGCAGTGCAAGAGTGTTCGCTTTTCTCCACACCCTCTCCAGCATTTATTGTTTCTAGATTTTTTGATGATGGCCATTCTGACTGGTGTGAGATGATATCTCATTGTAGTTTTGATTTGCATTTCCCTAATGATTAATGCTGTTGAGTATTCTTTCATGTGTTTGTTGACAGTCCGTATATCTTCTTTGGAGAAATGTCTATTTAGGTCTTCTGCCCGTTTTTGGATTGGGTTGTTTGTTTTTTTGTTATTGAGATGTATGAGCTGCTTGTAAATTTCAGAGATTAATCCTTTGTCAGTTACTTCATTTGCAAATATTTTCTCCCATTCTGAGTGTTGTCTTTTGGTCTTGTTTATGGTTTCCTTTGCTGTGCAAAAGCTTTGAAGTTTCATTAGGTCCCATTTGTTTAATTTTGTTTTTATATCCATTTTTCTAGGAGGTGGGTCAGAAAGGATCTTGCTGTGATTTATGTCAGAGTATTCTGCCTATGTTTTCCTCTAAGAGTTTGATAGTTTCTGGCCCTACATTTAGGTCTTTAATCTATCTTGAGCTTATTTTTGTGTATGGTGTTAGGGAGTGATCTAATCTCATACTTTTACATGTACCTGTCCAGTTTTCCCAGCACCACTTATTGAAGAGGCTGTCCTTTCTCCACTGTACATTCCTGCCTCCTTTATCAAAGGTAAGTTGACCATATGTGTGTGGGTTTATCTCTGGGCCTTCTATCCTGTTCCATTTATGTGTATTTCTGTTCTTGTGCCAGTACCATGCTGTCTTGATGACTTTAGCTTTGTACTATAGTCTGAAGTCAGGGAGCCTGGTTCCTGCAGCTCTGTTTTTTGTTCTCAAGATTGCTTTGGCAATTCGGGGTCTTTTGTGTTTCCATACAAATTGTGAAATTTTTTGTTCTAGTTCTGTGAAAAATGCCAGTGGTAGTTTGATAGGGATTTCATTGAACCTGTAGATTACTTTGAGTAGTAGAGTGATTTTCACAATGTTGATTCTTCCAATCCAAGAACATGGTATATCTCTCCATCTATCTGTATCATCTTTAATTTCTTTCATCAGTGTTTTATAATTTTCTGCAGAGAGGTCTTTTGTCTCCTTAGGTAAGTTTATTCCTAGATATTTTATTCTTTGTATTGCAGTGATAAATGGGAGTGTTTTCTTGATTTCACTTTCAGATTTTTCATCATTAGTATATAGGAATGCCAGAGATTTCTGTGCATTAATTTTGTATCCTGCTACTTTACCAAATTCATTGATTAGCTCTAGTAGTTTTCTGGTAGCATCTTTAGGATTCTCTATGTATAGTATCATGTCATCTGCAAACAGTGACAGCTTTACTACTTCTTTTCCGATTTGAATTCCTTTTATTTCCTTTTCTTCTCTGATTGCTGTTGCTAAAACTTCCAAAACTATGTTGAATAAGAGTGGTAAGAGTGGGCAACCTCGTCTTGTTCCTGATCTTAGTGGAAATGCTTTCAGTTTTTCACCATTGAGGACGATGTTGGCTGTGGGTTTGTCATATATGGCCTTTATTATGTTGAGGAAAGTTCCCTCTATGCCTACTTTCTGCAGGGTTTTTATCATAAATGAGTGTAGAATTTTGTCAAAAGCTTTCTCTGCATCTATTGAGATGACCATATGGATTTTCTCCTTCAGCTTGTTTATATGGTGTATCACGTTGATGGATTTGCGTATATTGAAGAATCCTTGCATTCCTGGAATAAACCCCACTTGATCATGGTGTATGATCCTTTTAATGTGCTGTTGGATTCTGTTTGCTAGTATTTTGTTGAGGATTTTTGCATCTATGTTCATCAGTGATATTGGCCTGTAGTTTTCTTTCTTTGTGACATCCTTGTCTGGTTTTGGTATCAGGGTGATGGTGGCCTCGTAGAATGAGTTTGGGAGTGTTCCCCCCTCTGCTATATTTTGGAAGAGTTTGAGAGGGGTACGTGTTAACTCTTCTCTGAATGTTTGATAGAATTCGCCTGTGAAGCCATCTGGTCCTGGGCTTTTGTTTGTTGGAAGATTTTTAATCAGTTTCAATTTCAGTGCTTGTGATTGGTCTGTTCATATTTTCTATTTCTTCCTGATTCAGTCTTGGCAGGTTGTGCATTTCCAAGAATTTGTCCATTTCTTCCAGGTTGTCCATTTTATTGGCATAGAGTTGATTGTAGTAATCTCTCATGACCTTTTGTTTTTGCAGTGTCAGTTGTTACTTCTCCTTTTTCGTTTCTAATTCTGTTGATTTGAGTCTTCTCCCTTTTTTTCTTGATGAGTCTGGCTAATGGTTTATCGATTTTGTTTATCTTCTCAAAGAACCAGCTTTTAGTTTTATTGATCTTTGCTATCATTTCCTTCATTTCTTTTTCATTTATTTCTGATACGATCTTTACGATTTCTCTCCTTCTGCTAACTTTGGGGTTTTTTTTTGTTGTTTTTTCTCTAATTGCTTTAGGTGCAAGGTTAGGTTGTTTATTCAAGATGTTTCCTGTTTCTTAAAGTAGAATTGTATTGCTATAAACTTCCCTCTTAGAACTGCTTTTGCTGCATCCCATAGGTTTTGGGTCGTCGTGTCTCCATTGTCATTTGTTTCTAGGTATTTTTTGATTTCCTCTTTGATTTCTTCAGTGATCACTTTGTTATTAACTAGCATATTGTTTAGCCTCCATGTGTTTGTATTTTTTACACATCTTTTCCTGTAATTGATATCTAGTCTCATAGCATTGTGGTTGGAAAAGATACTTGATACAATTTCAATTTTCTTAAATTTACCAAGCCTTGATTTGTTACCTAAGATATGATCTATCCTGGAGAAGGTTCCATGAGCACTTGAGAAAAATGTATATTCTGTTGTTTTTGGATGGAATATCCTATAAATATCAATTAAGTCCATCTTGTTTAATGTATCATTTAAAGCTTGTGTTTCCTTATTTATTTTCATTTTGGATGAGCTGTCTGTGGTGCAAGTGGGGTGTACAGTCCCTTACTCTGAATGTGTTACTGTCGCTTTCCCCTTTTATGGCTGTTAGTATTTGCCTTATGTATTGTGGTGCTCCTATGTTGGGTGCATAAATATTTACAATTGTTATATCTTCTTCTTGGATCGATCCCTTGATCATTATGTAGTGTCCTTCTGTGTCTCTTCTAATAGTCTTTATTTTAAAGTCCATTTTTTCTGATATGAGAATTGCTACTCCTGCTTTCTTTTGGTTTCCATTTGCATGGAATATCTTTTTCCATCCCCTCACTTTCAGTCTGTACGTGTCTCTAGGTCTGAAGTGGGTCTCTTGTAGACAGCATATATATGGGTCTTGTTTTTGTATCCATTCAGCCAGTCTGTGTCTTTTGGTAGGAGCATTTAATCCATTTACATTTAAGGTAATTATTGATATGTATGTTCCTATTCCCATTTTCTTAATTGTTTTGTGTTTGTTATTGTAGGTCTTTTCCTCCTCTTGTGTTTCTTGCCTAGAGAAGATCCTTTAGCATTTGTTGTAAAGCTGGTTTGGTGGTGCTGAACTCTCTCAGCTTTTGCTTGTTTGTAAATGTTTTAATTTCTCCATCAAATATGAATGAGATCTTTACTGGGTAGAGTATCTTGGTTGTAGGTTTTTCTCCTTCATCACTTTAAATATATTCTGACAGTCCCTTCTGGCTTGCAGAGTTTCTGCTGAAAGATCAGCTGTTAACCTTATGGGGATTCTCTTGTGTGTTATTTGTTGTTTTTCCCTTGCTGCTTTTAATATGCTTTCTTTGTATTTAATTTTTGACAGTTTGCTTCATATGTGTCTTGGCATGTTTCTCCTTGGATATATCCTGTATGGGACTCTCTGTGCTTCCTGGACTTGATTAACTATTTCCTTTCCCATATTAGGGAAGTTTTCAACTATAATCTCTTCAAATATTTTCTCAGTCCCTTTCTTTTTCTCTTCTTCTTCTGGAACCCCTATAATTCGAATGTTGGTGCATTTAACGTTGTCCCAGAGGTCTCTGAGACTGTCCTCAGTTCTTTTCATTCTTTTTTCTTTATTCTGCTCTGCAGTAGTTATTTCTACTGTTTCATCTTCCAGGTCACTTATCCATTTTTCTGCCTCAGTTATTCTGCTCTTGATTCCTTCTAGAGTATTTTTAATTTCATTTATTGTGTTGTTCATCATTGCTTGTTTGCTCTTTAGTTCTTCTAGGTCCTTGTTAAATGTTTCTTGCATTTTCTCTATTGTATTTCCATGATTTTGGATCATCTTTACTATCATTATTCTGAATTCTTTTTCAGGTAGACTGCCTATTTCCTGTTCATTTGCTAGGTCTGGTGGGTTTTTATCTTGCTCCTTCACCTGCTGTATGTTTTTCTGTCTTCTCATTTTGCTTATCTTACTCTGTTTGGGGTCTCCTTTTTGCAGGCTGCAGGTTCATAGTTCCTGTTGTTTTTGGTGTCTGTCCCCAGTGGCTAAGTTTGGTTCAGTGGGTTGTGTAGGCTTCCTGGTGGAGGGGACTAGTGCCTGTGTTCTGGTGGATGAGGCTGGATCTTGTCTTTGTGGTGGGCACGTCCACGTCTGGTGTGTTTTGGGGTGTCTGTGGACTTATTATGATTTTAGTCAGCCTCTCTGCTAATGGGTGGGGTTGTGTTCCTCTCTTGCTAGTTGTTTGGCATAGAGTGTCCAGCACTGTAGCTTGCTTGTCATAGAGTGAAGCTGGGTGTTGGTGTTGAGATGGAGATCTCTGGGACATTTTCGCTGTTTGATATTATGTGGAGCTGGGAGGTCTCTCGTGGACCAGTGTCCTGAAGTTGGCTCTCCCACCTCAGAGGCACAGCACTGACTCCTGGCTGCACCACCAACAGCCTTTCATCCACACTGCTCAGAATAAAAGGGAGAAAAAGTAGAAAGAAAGGATAAAAGAATATAAAGTGAGGTAAAACACAGTAAAGTTATTAAAATAACAAAATAAGAAAAAAAAATTTTTTAAGTGTAAAAAAAAAAGATGGATAGAACCCTAGGACAAATGGTGGCAGCAAAGCTATACAGACAAAATCTCACACAGAAGCATACACATACACACTGACAAAAAGAGGAAAAGGGGAAATAATAATAAATCTTGCTCTCAAAGTCCACCTCCTCAGTTGGGATGATTCGTTGTCTATTCAGGGATTCCACAGATGCAGGGTACATCAAGTTGATTGTGGAGATTTAATCTGGTGCTCCTGAGGCTGCTGGGAGAGATTTCCCTTTCTCTTGTTTGTTCACATAGCTCCCGGGGTTCAGCTTTGGATTTGGCCCCACTTCTGTGTGTATGTAGCCGGAGGGCGTCTGTTCTTCGCTTAGACAGGACGGCGTTAAATGAGCCGCTGATTCGGGGGCTCTGGGTCACTCAGGCCAGGGGAGGGAGGGGCATGGAGTGCGGGGCGAGCCTGCAGCGGCAGAGGCCAGCGTGATGTTGCACCAGCCTGAGGTGCGCTGTGCGTTGTCCCAGGGAAGTTGTCCCTGGATCCCGGGACCCTGGCAGTGGCGGGCTGCACAGGCTCCCCGGAAGGGAGGTGTGGAGAGTTACCTGTGCTTGCACACAGGCTTCTTGGTGGCGGCCGCAACAGCCTTAGCTGGGGCCCGTCTCTGGGGCTCGCGCTTTTAGCCGCGGCTCGCGCCTGTCTATGGAGCTCCTTTAAGCACTGCTCATAATCCCCTCTCCTCGCGCACCAGGAAACAAAGAGGGAAGAAAAAGTTTCTTGCCTCTTCGGCAGGTACAGACTTTTCCCCGGACTCCCTCCCAGCTAGCCGTGGCACACTAACCTCCTGCAGGCTGTGTTCATGCCGCCAACCCCAGTCCTTCCCTGGCGCTCCGACCGAAGCCGAGTCTTGGCTCCCAGCACCCCCCTCCCCAACCCCGGCGGTTGAGCAGAGAAGCCTCTCGGTCTGGTGAGTGCCAGTCGGCAGATCCTCTGTGCGGGAATCTCTCTGCTTTGCCCTCCACACCCCTGTTGCTGTGTTCTCCTCTGCGGCTCCGAAGCTTTCCCCCTCCGCCACCCACAGTCTCCACCTGCGAAGGGGTTTCTAGTGTGTGGAAACCTTTCCTCCTTCACAGCTCCCTCCCACTGGTGCAGGTCCAGTCCCTATCATTTTGTCTCTGTTTATTCTTTTTTCTTTTGCCCTACCCAGTTATGTGGGGAGTTTCTTGCCTTTTGGGAGGTCTGAGGTCTTCTGCCAGCGTTCAGTAGGTGTTGTGTAGGAGTTGTTCCACGTGTAGATGTATTTCTGGTGTATCTGTGGGGAGGAAGGTGATCTCCACGTCTTACCCTTCCACCATCTTCCCCTAGATCTCCTTAAAATGCTTTATAGATAAATGTATCTATGGTTACTGTCATCTTTTTACATCAATGCTTTTCTAATAAAATTACATTTAAATGTAAAGATTTTGAAATGCATAAATTGAAAAACGATTAAGTTTAAAGACTGGAATATAAGGGAAAGATCACCCAGGAACAGTTTTCTTTATGCTTTTGTAGTTGCAGTATACTGATTTGGCCACTAAATTTCCTTACTGTGTTTTCTGTTGTAATTCAACTCATGTGGTCATATTTATTTCTTGTCTTTTAGCCATTTTAGAATGGGTTGAAAAAATTTCCTGTATTGCTCCTTTTTCTTTGAAATATCATAGTTGCCATGATACTTAATATCAACAGTAAACATGGATACTAGTCAAAATAGTCTTTGTGATTATAATTAATCTAATTTTTCTTTTTCAACTTTAATTTATAACCAAACAATAATTAAGTGAATTCATCCATGTAGCAAGTATTTATTTAATGCATGACATAACAGCTAAGTTAGGAATACAGAGATAATTAATACATAGCCTCTTTTAACTCAAGTGGGGAAACAAAGGCACACAGAGGTTAAATAACTTGTGCAACTTTACACACATAATAAGTGGTAGAGCTTTAGATTTGGAGAAGAGAGATGAGTAGCCAAGTAACCAAATAGATGGTTAGTGAAATAAATGGAAGCTCTGGCCTAAGTTAGGGCATTAAAATAAAAAGGCAAAGAAGGAAAGGAAAATTATGTGGAGCATCTGACAACAATTGTATCAGAAGGAAAAGTTAGTATTTTTTGTGAAACCGTAAAAGTAAAACATAGCTCTGAAATTTCTAGAAAAAGCAGAAGAAATTACTGGAAAATTCTGGCCTTCTAAGCAGAATGCAAGAACATATACAAGTGCATACATAGATCTTGTAAATGGTTGCTGCAGTCTTACTGGCTAGATTGTATGCTGTTATAATTCTCTTTAGACTAAATTCATTTCTGTCAACATAGGTATTCAAAGAGTACTTGTGAGCTTATTAAAATTTCAGTGTATTTGTGATGGGAGATCTTTGAGTAGAAACAGGTTTCATGGGCTCAACTCTGTTGCGCCTTTCATCTTTGAAGAAATAATGTTTCATGCTTAGTTCATGTCATGGACATACTGACTTGAAAACACAATTTACTCTCTCAATTTCTCGATGTCAGACAATTATTTAAATTTGCTACCACAAGCATTCTCTAAAACAGAAAATGTGTGTCTTAACGGGGGAGCGTCTACATCTCACATCAGGAAAGAGAGAGCCTGCTAAGACTTTAGGTCATCTCTGTGTCTGTGAGGAGAGACAAAAAACCAAGACATTTGTGAGTTAGAGAGAAGCAGAATTTCAACCTTGTTATTATAAGATTCTTCCTAGGAAAAAAATAGTTGAATTTTACATTTCCTAAAATTAATCTCCTTCTTTCTTCTCTCTTTGCTAATAAGTTTAACATGCTCTGAAGGAAGCTGTGTAATGAAAAGAGCAAGTCTATGAAATCAAATACATCAGCGCTTCAATCAATATCAACTTTAATTACTATTTCTAAGCACTTAAACAAGATACTTAATATTTTTGATGTCACATGTATTTTTGGTAAAATAGAGCAAAAATACTGGTTTGAACTGATTATATGATGAAAAAAATATTTAAAGAGGTGACACACATTAGGCATTCATTTATTATTTTCTAAATTAATAAAGCATATATATTTTAAAATGTACTATATTGATATATCCTCCAAAATCCAAAGTTCCAAAAACTTTCTAATTATGTAGTGAATAATCTAATAATAAAAGATTTCTTTAAAATAAGTTTTTAAATGGATAGGAAACACTGAAAATTATTAAATAGTCAGTGATTCCTTGCGCATGATTCCTGATCTTAAGAATAGAGTTTTAAAGTCCATAAATCAAATGAATCCTTTGTTCTACTAATATCCATGTTCTCTGTGTATAAAATATACTCAAAATACAATTTGTTTGAGATAAATACAGGTGGTATGTCAGAGCAGAGGAAAACAAATCCATTAGTTCCTGTGATTTCAAGCTAACAATTCATGGTTCACTATGTTTAAAAAGTAGTGTTGAGATGAGTGTGCTCTTTATAACGTCCCTTTACCTGTTGTGTGTTGTCTACTGTCATGTTTTGTTGTGGTTTCCATTCATGAGAACTAATATGGAAATCCTTTCTTGTCATGAGGTTAAATAGTATCATGTGTAACCTGTAGAGATTTCCGGAGTTATAAAAATCTGTGAATAAGTCAATGAAGAAAAAATTATTTCTTTCATGCAGGCTTGACTTTACAATATAATACAATGAACACGTATCAAAGTATGTTTGCGTATATATCTGTAGTAATTTAAAATTAAACAAATAAGAAATATATGTTAATGATAACAAAAACAATAAGTTAGGCGCATTTGGTTAATTTGCAAAACTAATATATTTAGTAACATTGAATACTGAAAGCTTCTATTGCTTGATATTTCCCATATTCAAAATGATTATAGCAATTTCCCCAAACAGAGCACATGAAGGTGTGGCTGATTCAGCATAAAATACATGATTTTAGAACTACATCCACCTTCTAGCTTATGATTAGATGTAAAAAATGTTTGCTGTAGGCCAATTCAAAGTAATTCTCCATACCTGAATGTTAATGTCTAATATTATCTTAGTAGGAAACAAAGGCTTGCATTCTGCAATACAGATAAAATATTTTAAATGCCTGGTTGGCATAATAAATGACAGAGAGTAAAGTTCAGTTAAGTAGGTGGCAGCTCTCGGGTGCTTTATTATAGATCAGCACAGATTAGAGAACACGAGCCAAGTTAAGAGACTTGAGGATAGAAATAAGACTTTTAAAATGATAAGACACTGTGCTGAAGTTTGTTGTCATAGCGTGAGCTCTAATCAACATCTGTAAGTCAGAGATAATGCTGTAAAAGCATTCTGCATGTGTGTGTGACCTGTGACTTTCTCAGCATTTTGCTGTAGAGGTTTTAGAGATGTGCTGAATGTTACCATAGACTTCTGCATCACAAAAGGTGACAAAGTTTGATCAAGAAGGGTTTTACAGTCACTATGGAAGTAGCTTATGTTTATCTAGGTGTCCTCAAAATACTCCATCTCCCACAAAACAAACCAGAAAAACGTTACAGACTGAGAATGAAATTATATAGTTTAATTTGCGGAAGAAAAAATGACCTTTTCCAAATATATTGTCATATATTTGGAAGGGAGAAAGGAAGTTTCCAAATGAAAGTCAATCTGAAAAAGAGAATATACCCATAATAACTTCTGGAGTATGTGTGTATACATTTATGTTTGTATATTTTATATATTTTTATATATTGTACATGTCATGTATAAAATCAGAATATCTTCTCAGATGAATAATGTAATCTGTTCACATATATCAATCAATCCAATGATTTTAATGGAATTAAGTGATTATGGATGTGCACATCAGAGTGAAAAAAGGAAACAGTCCATGCCTTTAAAAGTACATATTGATTCCGATTGGGTAAAGTGGCTAAGAAAGACCATGTGGAATTTAATAACTTGTGATAAGCAGGCTGGTCAAACTGGACTAGATAAATGGAGACAAAACAAAAGTAAACACCCAACACACTTCTAAAGCTACTGTGGTATTCCTGAGTTTATATTCTAGGTGAATCTATAGTGTTGGAGAACAGTTCACATAGGGGGTAAGGGGAATGGTGATTAGATCAGCCCTGCTGTGATTGTTCAGAGGACGAATTGTTTAGGTGGAGGATGAATTCTTCCTGTATCAAGAATAGGAAGAAGTAGGAAGAACGGGAATAGGGGAATATAGTGTATGGCCTGTCATCAGACAAACAGGTGATTGAATAAACAAATGGTAGTATATCCACACAATGGAATCATTCTTTGTATTAAGAAGGAATGAACTATTGATATATATACTATAAAATGCTTGAATTTCAAAATGATTATGCTGAGTGAACTAAAATAGCCAAAAAAGAGTTTGTACTATATAATTCTATTTATAAAAAGTGCTAAAAAAATACAAACAAATGTTTAGTGATAGAAAAAATCAGTAGTTGTCTATGGATGGGTCATGGAGCAGACAGAGAAGGGTTACAGAGGGCGCCTCCCATACATTTGAGATTGATGAATAGGTTCATTTTCTTGATGGTGGTAGTTGTTTTAGGGGTGTATACACATTAAACTTATCCAGCTGTATATTTAAATATGTACTGTTTATTTTATGTCAACTATACTTCAATAAACATGTTTAGAAAGTATGACTTTCCAGTGCCATATTAACTAGGAATTCTTGAATCCCAGATGTGATTCTAATTTTTCAAAATCATCTAAAACAATGTCTTATTTAGATATTGCTACTCTAAGTTGAGGAATAAAGCTATTAATGAAAAGAAAGGAAATTAGATTTCTGATGTTCTCATTCATGTGCAATTTCTTCTATCAGCAAGTAGCTTACCTGTCTGATTTTTTTAAAAAAATGAGACTCGCACAACAAAAGATAAATGAATTATTATATATTTTTTCTTTTTCCCTCCCTAAACCTATTAAGAAACAGCTTGCATGTGTATAGTCTGGACTAAACATTTTATAACATTATCCTCAAGTGACTCAGTCTTTATGGAAATCTCAGCCAGTGTGTACATTTTTTTGTATACTTGTTTGATTTTGGTAGTTTATTGATTTTCTTTTTTTAATATCTTATGAGTCTACTTGACTTCACATTACATTTGCATTAGTGGTAGAACATTTAAGTGTTCATGAAAAATATTTAATGAACATCAATTGTTTGAAAAATAGTGTTTCCCAAGCCGGTGAAATGTTAGCACTTAAGCAGGATGGTGTCGTCTTTTTCCCTTTCCTTCTAGTGTCCCAGCTGATCTATTTGTTCAGATGATGACTTCAGTGATCATAATGTGGGACCTCTGTTTAATCCTTGTTTAAATCAAGTAAAGACAACATCTTTGCCTAAGAAAATTTAAGTAATTCTTGCTTATAAATCAGGCCTTTGAAAATTGACAGTTTTGGGGCCACTTAGTTACTATTAATTTATTTTTTGTAAAGGGTGAATACTTTCATTAAAGGAATTGTTTCCTTTAGCAGTCTGTTCAGGCTGCTATCACAAAATACCATAAATTGGGTGGCTTACAAAAAACATATATTTCTCACAGTGAGGAGGTGGAAGTTCAAGATCGTGGCAGTGACAGATTCGGTATCTGGTGAGAGCCTGCTTCCTAGACTGGTCTTCTCACTGTAACTACATGGCAGAAAGGACAAGGGAGCTTTCAAAGGCCACTTTTATAAGGGCACTAATCCCATTCATGAGGGCTCCATCTTGATGACCTAATTACCTTTTGAAGGCCCCACTGCCTAGTATATTGGACATTAGGTTTTAATACATGAGTTTTAGAGGGACACAGTCTACAGCAGGAATTATGCTTCTTTTTTAGCATGTACACACCCACACAACCTCTAGGATGCTTTTTGTATAGTAAGGGCTTATCAAATACTTCTGTAAGTAATTTGTAAGTTATTACTAAGTAATAACTTATTTGGAAGTTTAAGTAATAACTTATTTGTAAATTAGAGTAATAACCAGCCAGGACATGGAAGCAACCTAAGTTCCATCGACAGATGAATGGATAAAGAAGATGTGGCACATATATATGATGGAATATTACTCAGCCATAAAAATAAATGAAATTGAGTTACTTGTAGTGAGGTGGATGAACCTAGAGACTGTCATACAGTGTGAAGTAAGTCAGAAAGAGAAAAATAACCGTATGCTAACACATATATATGGAATCTAAAAAAAAAAAAAATGTTCTGATGAACCTAGGGGCAGAACAGGAATCAAGATGCAAACGTAGAGAATGGACTTGAGGACATGGGGAGGGGGAAGGGTAAGCTGGGATGAAGTGAGAGTGGCATGGACTTAAATACACTACCAAATGTAAAATAGATAGCTAGTGGGAAGCAGCCGCATAGCACAGGGAGATCAGCTCAGTGCTTTGTGTCCACCTAGAGGGGTGGGATAGGGAGGGTGGGAGGGAGATGCAAAAGGGAGGAGATATGGGGATATATGTATATGTATGGGTGATCCACTTTGTTATACAGCAGAAACTAACACACCATTGTAAAGCAATTATACTCCAATAAAGATGTTAAAAAAATATATGTTACGCAAGAAAAATCGTGTGCATAGCTCTCAGAGAATGTTCTGTGATGTAGCGTCTCCATTCCCTGTGGGGAGAGTATGACGTGAGCATGTGTGTACTGGGAAGAAGTAGGGAGGTGTGGTCATTGAGGCCGCTCTGGCACAGCCCGAAGTGATGGGTAAGCCTGTCCTTTTTGCCCTCTCTCCCTCACTTCTTATATTGAAATATGGAGTTGCCCTGTAGTCAGCGTTTGTACTTTAACTGCTCTTGTGAAGGATGTGGTAACCTGTCCTCGTCGAAATCTGGCACCGTCCTTTTTTGATCAGCAGCTGTGTCGGCAAAGTTAATATAAATGGCTAGTGAACTTGGCAGACTCCCAGCAGAACTATGATCCAATCCCCATGGATGCAAAGTTTCCCTTTTAGCAACACCTGACTAGGAATCTTTAGGATTTTGAAAACAGTGAAATGAACTACAAAAGACGAAAGTAACGTCTGGAGGGAGTTACATATGGATATTTAAATAAGGTATACTTATAATGAAATCGTAACAATTGCACATAGCAATCAAGTCTTTTTTCTCAGAGAATTGTACTATCATTTAAAGAAGTTTGTGCTAAAGTATCATTTTCAAAAACTTAATGAAATTCTCATAGAAACCAACTTTTTTTTTTTTTTGCGGTACGCGGCCCTCTCACTGTTGTGGCCTCTCCCATTGCGGAGCACAGGCTCCGGACACGCAGGCTCATGGGCCCAGCCGCTCCGCGGCATGTGGGATCTTCCCGGACCGGGGTACGAACCCGTGTCCCCTGCATCAGCAGGCGGACGCTCAACCACTGCGCCACCAGGGAAGCCCTAGAAACCAAATATGAATATATGCCAAAGATGTCATTTAACATTGAATACTGAGAAGGATGTGTATGGTGTTTAAGACTACTTCGAAACAGAATTAAGAAATAGAGAGTTATGGATTGGTCAGTCCAAGAAGTGGGGAAATGAGTGTGCTAATAGGTCCAAAACTAATTCTTTCAAGGCGATAAACAGTAATATCTGGCTTTACCTTTTATCCTGGACAGAAGTTATTATATTACCATTGTATAAAACTATCTTCATTGATCTCAGTCATCTGCTTTCTTACTGGTTTTCTGTATGCTAACCTCAACTCTGTGAAATATACTTGTTGATAGTAAATAGGAAGAAAAAGGTACACGAATCTCGAAAGTCAGATAATTCCTCAAGCAAACTGAGCTACTAGAACACCTTCTACTACTAGGCAAAGGCACCTTGAATCCTTTTGCCTACTTCCAAATCGGGGGTCATTTTTCATGACGCTGGCTACAGCCAGAGCTTCAGTCAGGGTCTTCAGGCTCAGATGTCACGTTTGTCCTTACAAGTTTGGTCTCTGCTTTCTCTCTTGTGAATGCTTGTTGAAGACACTTCTATTGGGCAAGGTTTATACCTGAAGTGCCGCTGCCATTGAAAGTTTTCATTAGTTATTGTTCTTTTTTAAAAATGTCATTATGAATTGTATTATACTATTGGAAGCAAGAGGCCTCTCCCTCTCGTGGAAAAATACATATCTTTTTCTCTCAACATGTGCTGAATACTTGCTATGTGCTAAGTGCGATTTGTATATTATCCTATTTTCTGTTGACCGCATTAACAACTTTACAGTCAGAATGCTGAATCAGAATCTCTATTTTTCAGGTAATAAACGTGAAGGCAAAGGGAGGGGCAGTACCTTGCCAAAGGCCAGGAATTTAGTAAGTGATGGAACAAAGATTTGATCGCAATTTTGTAAGACTAGAGTCTGGTCATTCTATTAGTGTATTAACTATTGCAGCAAATGACATTAATTTACTGTGACTCAGTTTTCCTGCCAGTCACTTCTACCTTGACTAATCTTTAGCTCCTTCCTGCAATTTTCATTTTTCTGTCTACTTCACCAAGCACAGGTCTTGGGACAGCAGTTCACACAGCTGTCTGCCTTCAGGCTGTATGGCCGGGAAGCAGTGCCCCACTCTAGTCGTAAACATTTCACTTTCACCTACATGGTGACCCTGGCTGCAGTAACCAGTGTGACCTCACTTTATGTGTTACCTTCATCCTTTCATTCTGTCTCTCCTGTCTTTAGCTTGGGCTAATCTGTTTCAGTGTTTCCTTTGTTCACAACATTCTGAGAATTACTGTTTATCCTGGTTTGGTGAGTTCTAGTCTCTTTACAAAGTCCTGTTCATAATAATTTACTTCAGGAACCTAAACCCATTTCACCATTTTTGCCTTTGCTTTCTTCACATCATTAACTTTGGTTCCCAGCTGATAGGAAAGAACCAGATGTCTAAGTTTAATTTACAGTGTTCTTACTTAATTCAGATTTACTGCTATACCATCAGAAAAACTCAGTTTCTTTTTGTAAAACACTTTCCAGTCTAAAGCTCAACTCTTGTATGTTCCCTGCTGTGTATAACACGTACTTATGTTACCGTTTAATACATTGGAGAGGTTATACTTGTCCAGTTGACAAAATTACTATGTTTGCTTAGATATTCTGATAGTTAAGTTTTCCCTGATAAACAGCATTCAAGCTACCAAAATTAGGCCTCCCTTGATTGTAGGTCAGGAGGACCAGATCAGGGAAAATGGAGTATTTGCTAGAGCAGATTGAATAATCTGTGCAGCTCCCAGTAACAAGAGCTGGTGAAGATCCAATCACGCAGCCATCTTGAACGTTACCATCAGCATTATTTTTGTGAGCCACAGACATGATCATGCTTTCTCTAATTTTAAAAGCATATAGATGGCTCCTCAATTTCTTACAGAACAAAATCAAGACTCTTTACTGTGATACTCAAGAACCCCTCATTTTGTCCCCAGATTATGTTTCTCACATCATTTCCTACCCTCTCTTTCTTACTAGCAAATCCCTCACTTCCCACAGAAAGTCCTCTTATTCTTCCAAGCCACTTAAAATACAGTTCCCTATGCCTGGAAGATGCTTCCACCTTTTCTTCACTGGGTAAAGTTTTAATTTGTATCCAAAGCCTAACATAGCCCTCTGTGAAGCTTTTCCTAGCCAATCCTGACCCCTCCTTGAAATGTGTCTTGCATAATTTTTACTGCCTTACCTGGAGGCAGAAGGAGCTTTGTGTATACCTCTTACGGTACTTACGGCACTGTGATTTATCCAGTTGTTAACAAGTCATCCTTATTGAAATGAGAACCCATGTCTTTTTCTCTTTGCATTTCCGGGAGTGTGCACGTGCTCGGTGCGTAAGTCTTCAATCTATAATTGTGGAAGGAATAGGTGCAAGTCTGGGAATGTAGTACAGTGATTTTCCTGGTAGGCAAAAGGAACATGGCAACACAAGGATATGGAGGACTGCAAAATGCAGATGAACAACCTGACGGGGCGTTCTCAAAAGGGAAATAACAGATACAAAGAAAAGGGACAAAGATGTAGGATCCGGGGATATTAGACAGTTTGCTTATTCCTAGGAGAGCAAGTAAAATAAGTAGAAATCTTGGTCCCAAGTAAATGGCAATATTAGAAAAGGCATTAAAGCAAGACCTTTGTCAGAGAGGAATAAGAGTGAATATATTACCGGAGCTAGGCTATAAGGTGAGAGTTGTTTATTTGAAAAGAACCAGAGTAAATCGTGCAAATTACACAAGTAACAAGGTACCAATGATAGAGCTCCTGAAACTACCCATGGCCAGGAGCAGACTTATGTCAGGGTGTCTACAGCTGGTCAAATTCATTCATATCTCCATATTCATGGAAAGGAAAAGAAGGATTAATCAAAAGGCTTGTCAGGGCTTCCCTGGTGGCGCAGTGGTTGAAAGTCCGCCTGCCGATGCAGGGGACATGGATTCGTGCCCCAGTCCGGGAAGATCCCACATGCCGCAGAGCGGCTGGGCCCGTGAGCCATGCCCGCTGAGCCTGCGCATCCGGAGCCTGTGCTCCGCAACGGGAGAGGCCACAACAGTGAGAGTCCCGTGTACCACAAAACCAAAACCAAAAAAAGCATAAAATACAGTATATTGGATAAGAAAGGGAGACAATAAAAAAGAAAGAAAAAAAAACCAGGCTTGTCAATTTCCATACCTCAAAGTGTTTCTTTAGGTTCTAGATTCCTACCTATCTAAAATGCTCTGGTCCTATTTGGGTTTCCTATTAGTCATCATTTTGAGGTGGTGCTTTTTACTGTTATTTTTAATCCATACTGGATTCTACACATAGGAGCTTTCAACCGATGACTTGGTATTTTGGGGGGTTCATTCAGGTTCTGCCTGGTTCATCCCCTTAGGATTTTGTGCCCCAACCTACATTAGGGCTTGCAGTCCTAAATTCCTGAGAAGTTAAGGATGTGAGAACATTCAGGGAGTCTACAAGGTTATGATTAGCCTTCCCTCGAACGTGTATGAAGGAGTAAATAGCTATCCTATCATCCTCTCATCATCAGTTTCTTAAGCCACTGTAAAAGCAAAATTCAAACAGTATAGAAGTAAGGAGGAAGATTATTCTTCTTCCAGGTGTGTTTGTTTATTCTTTTTAATTCAAGGAGTCTATTGAAGTGTAAATGTTGGGTTTAGAAAAGGCAAAAAGACAATGGCTATAGTAGTCTATTAACAGTGGTCAAGAAGACAGCATAAGGCAGCCATGGTGTTCTGGGTTGGTAAGCAGTGATCAAAGGAAGTTGTAAATTGTGGAGATCCCTCCATGAGGGACCTTTACTTCAACTAGACAAACTGCCTTCTAACTAATTGTTCTGGAGTTAGAAGAGGCTTTGATGTTATTAATTTCCCCTTTTATGAAAGAGAACCGGTTATGAGACTATTAAGTTGTAGAAACAAATCTCTTCCCGTTTTCTCACACATCCATGCCTCAAGCCAATTTTTTCTAATTAGTCAGATGGAGAACTAAAGGAGTTGTTGGATGGCTGATTGAGTACTTAGCAGCTCAGCAAATCATAAATCACCATTTGGAGATGAGAGACTGTGGTTAGCAACGCATGGGTTGGTATGCTGAGATGCTGCAAGTTCCTGCCCCAAGGGAACTCTCCTCCCAATTATGTCTCCTCATTGGCTGATGGAGGACTGGAATCGGCTCAGTGTGACTACCCAAGTTCCCGATCCTTATTTCTTGCTGAGATGGTACCAGTACTAGCCCCTGGCATATCTTAGAGGTGAAACAATTTCTTGCAGAAGACTGATTCTTCATTCACTATATTTTTAATTCATTCATCCATCAAACAAGCAATTTCCATGTACATTTTAATCTTATATATGTAAATTTTTAAAAAGACGTGTGCAAATTCATTCTGTGAAAGTTATCGGAAACACACAACAATATTTTTAGCATTGTTTCCCTGGCCCAGAGGGAGTAGAATCAGAAGGTGAGGGACTGTTAAGAGGACTTTCCATGTAAACCCCCTCTAAAATGTTTGATTTCATTAACGACGTATCTATGTATTGCTTTTTATTTAAAAATAATTATATTTCTTGGAAGTATTCCCTATTTTCCCAGAGAAGAAGCTGGATGAACAGGAAACATATCTCCTAGTAACAAGGTAACATTGGCCATGCTTGTTAGAACACATAGCACCTAATTCAGGTGTGAGGCACGGCTGAGCCTTCAGGGGAGTGAAACTCGTCATTACACTCCTTGGTCGACAAAGACCCACCAGCCGACTCTAAGAAATCCCTGAATGGTTTTGCTCCTTCATTTCCTTAACAATAATAATAATATAAACCATCATTTTTGTTTGCAAAGTTGATTGATTCTAAATAAAAATAGCAAGCAGTTCTTTTCTGTCCTTAGAGTTTAGGGTGATTTAAATTATAATTAAATTTTACTGCTCTCATCATTTTAAATTCATCTTAGGCAATTTAACAAAAAAGTCCAAATAGATTTTTAGAACATTCTAAGGTGATTTGAATCTTTAATTGCCTGTGTATTATCGTGGCTCATTCTTCAGTGAAGCCTGAGTGCATAATTTCTTCAATGATCCAGGCTGTCCGTCTTCCTTTTTTCTCCTCAGTCTTTTAATGCGCAGAAGTACACCCTAAATTCAGTGAGGCAGAAAACAAAGGAGAAATATATTTTAAAGCATAATTATTACAAACTGCCTCCAGTTTTTTATTTTCTCGAAATGAATCAAATCTGCAAGTTTAAGCTATTGCCTCTTCTCCGGTTCCTCTCTTTGTCTTTGGATCCCTTGTCACATAATGAGAAGTTGATGAATGGTGAAATTTGGAGTTTCACTAACGAGAAGACTAAATTGAAAAATAAATAGTTTTCTTAGTTTTTATATTCACAATAATGTTAATTGTAAAACAAAATAGTGACTGAGCTGTCTGGTTGAAATAAGGGCACAGTAACATACTGGCTGTGTTGATGACAGATTTCAAATTATGTCTCTTCCACTGGCTTTCCATCAATGCAAGGGTAAGTATTCATCTTGAGATAAAAAAATCCAAAAAATAATTAAATATATTATTTTTGTCTGAATGCTGAGCTGAAATATATAATATGAAATAAAATATACATCAGTACAATCAAAATTTTGCTCATCAAAAAAGCAGTCTTACAGTACTGTCTTCAGGTCTTTGCCAGACAATTACAACTTTATTAGAAATGAGTATTTACATGCTTACTAAGTTGCACCCAGTAGGGGATTATTATATTTTCAATTCAATAACAAAAATAAGACAAATAGGAGTGCTGAAGGAATTTTCAATTACTAAGCAAAGAAGTAATTACCGTTTTCAATGATACGAAAGCAACTGAGTATATAAACTGTAATTAGAGGCATATGTGCAAATTCCCCTTCTTATAGCACTAAAAGTCTTTGAAGTATTTCCTGAAAAGTTAGTTGCTAACGTCATTCGTGTCCCCCCATGCAGCCACACCACCACCCTGAACATTCTCAAATGATTCCTTTTGTTATAATGACTCTGAAATCCTTCTACTTTGTCTACAATACATTTTCAGAAGTTTTGATTAAATACGTAATAATAAACTGTACTTTTTAGGTGACATGGCATGTATCTGAAGTTGGCTTAAGCCTTTTGAAAGAGAGTACTTCTTAATGGGACTAGAATAAACAAGCTGAGGATATCCATTTGATAGCTTCTGCCTTGTTTTTTTCTCTTCTTTACCTGTAAGTGGTGGTTAGCAGTAAGGGATGAAGATGATTGATGGACAGTAAGTAGTGTTAATAGCAGGAGCTTTGAAGCCATGGGGATCTGTGCCCTATCCCAGCTTTGTTTACTCCTGGAAGGCCTCGACAATTCACTTCTGTAATTGCCTCAATCTTCAGTTTTCTCAGTTATAAAATGAGAACATTGAGAGTACTTCATAGGAATGCTGTGAGCAGTAAGCACAGTGGAGCACAAGCAATCAACATATTACAATTATTACAGTTTAATTAGGAAGCAGATCACACATTTTAGTTTAGAAAATAGAGAAATTTTCATTGTTCAAGAAAATAGCTGTTGATGATTCCTTCTTAAACTGAATTTTATCCCTATATAGACTCAGCCTTAATGAAAAGAACAGAATAATAAAGATGTTTCCCTAAAATACTTATTTAAACAAAGGTACCTGCTTGACACAAGTTAGACCATCTCAAAATATTTCTATTTAAAATGGATGCTAGAAGTGAATACATATTTTATATATATATATATGTGTGTATGTGCTTGTATATGAAAGGTTATTCATCTATAGCATCTTCTGTTTCCAATATTTCTTCAGTTTGTCTTGCTAGTGATTAAAAATGGTCCTTCAGGGCAGAAGGTTTTATTATGCCCGTAATATGTTAAGGTTGGGAAATCATTTTCTATTTGTAAATTTTTGCTCATAGATTTCTAATGAGAAGTCCGTGTGTTTGAATAATCAATAATAAACCGGAACATTTTAATGAGCCATTAAGTGTTCTGGGTAACATTTATTAATGTTATTTCATGAAACTGGGAGGCATATTGAGAGACTCGAACTTCATAACATTATCTAGACTTCTGCCATGTTTATAACCACTTTCCATTTAGGAATGAACTAAATGGTATTATAACTAAACAATTAAATAGCAATATGTACTGGGAATTATCTTTAAGAATATTTGATCTCATGCTCACAGAAAAATGTTGATTTGGTATATATAAAAATTGGGGTTGTACATTTGAGCTGTGCAATTTCCAAAGCTACTGCAAATGTGTTAGTTTAAAATTTTAATAAATTCAGGCACTCGTTTCTACTAATTTGGACATCTCCAGAAGGCATTAAAGGACAGTTAAAGCAAGGTATTATTATAACAATTAAATGTTATTTTCTAATAATTCATAATTATGAGGTAGCTTATTTTTATACCTATGTTTTAACAATGGATTAAATGTTTTTATGATGCTAAATGCTCACACACAGAGATATCTGCAAAAGTGTTTATTTCTTTGTACTAGGCCATAAGTATGTGGAGTATTGGTATCTATGCACAAAAATATGAGGATAAGTACATTAGTCAGGTGTTTACTTCTTGAAACAAGTGTTCATTTTTTTGTCATTTTTACATATTTTACCAAAAATATACTCAGGATAGAAACTAATTGACAAAAATTAGAGAAGAACTAATAATACCTTAGTATTTAATGTTGAGAAGAGATGAAATTTGGGCTTATCAATTAATGTCAATCAGGAAATATTTACATATTATACATTTCCATAATAAAATTATATGCAAATAATAATTTTGATCTATTTTCAAGGAAGCAGTAATGGCATATAATGATGAAAACGGGTGGAATTTAGGAAAGAAGCTTTTCATTCAATAACAAGGTTCATAATCAAAGCCAAAATAGAATATTAAGCAAGTAGATGTAGTCAAAACTCTTAGTATCCATCCCCGGTTTCTGAAATCTGACTGAATCTAAATCTAAAGTATTTTAAATATTTGAAATAGTTATAAAACTAAATAATTATTATTTAGTTGTAGATAAAAATAAAAATCTTAGTTTTTCTTTAAAACTTTTTATTTTGAAACATTTCTCTAATATTTCAAGCATTGCGATTTTGGTTCTTTACCTTTTGATAGGGCTGGATATGAAACTGTTAAGGTATGAAATATTAAAAACAATCACATGGCTGTATTGAAAATAAAAAAACTTTATTGTGGCTTTTATAAGAAACTAAGTATTTGACTTCTATCAAGAGGTGTAAAAACTCAGTTTGGCTCTAATGGGTAAAAATAATGAAAAAAGTTTCTTGTGGGTCCTACTATACAGAATTTAGTGTCTTCAGGTAGGCCACTGGGTTGTAAAACATAAAAATATCATCTAATGAACATCATTTTGTCATAAAGCGCTGAAGAACAAAAATTGTGTTCATTTGCTTGTGCTTTTCAAAATTGCATTCACTTGCTCTATTCCTTCTTAGTTTTTAGACTCAATTATAGATATATTTTAAGAAATATTTGGCAAAATAATGAAAACAGTAATTCACTTTTAGTTTCGTTTCAAGAGTCTGGATAAAAGAAATATGTCCATATTCTCAAGCAAATGTGAGATTAGATCATGAAATATTTAGCTAAAAAATACGAAATTATAAGTATCATTAATTTGCTCTGATTTTCTTCTTAGTAAAAAGGATTTTCAAGGGCTTTACTTTAGTATTTCACAATAAATTTTATCTTCACAAGTATTTATGGAGGAAACAAATTTAGGCCTAATCTCTAAAGGCAGATTGCTGGATCATATATTGGTATCACCTTGTAAATGTTTGTTTATGGAATACATTTTTTATTTTTTAAGATTAAAGAAGAAAACATGTGAATTAAATTACAAGATTAAAAGAAACTATTTGTATTGGTGATTTTAAAGTGATGTGAATATTTTAGGGATTTTTTTTATTGTAAATCTTCTTCAAAGGTGTCTTGATGGCATAATTAAGAGTCGAGGTGCTGATTTCATAAGTTCAAGTTTGTATAAAAATAAAATTTCAGTGATTACAAATGACATAAAATTTTTGCCAGAGTAAATCCCCTATTACTAAATTTTAAATAAATACAATTTTGAGTATAATAAAATGTTATAAAAATTTAAAGAGTAGCATCTATTGAGGGGGAAAAACTTTATCAACCAAAAAATGAAGTGCAAAAACCCAAAGTTATGTTTATGAAAGCAGAGGTAGGTTGAGGTAGGTGGTTTCACCTACCTCATAGAGAACAGAAATCACTGTTCTCTTATGTAGTACGTATATGTTTATAAATTATCTTGCTATAGTCCTAAAATTTCTATTTTTAACCTTTGATTTGTTTGATATCTTGACTTCTCAATTCCCTAATGTCTTATCTTGAATTATCTTTTCTTAGAATTTTCTGGAACCTCTGATCTCCTCTAATTGTTTGACTCTTAAGGCCCTGACCTCTTATCTTTGCAGCTTCTTGCTCCACTCTGCACTCTCCAGTTGCCTCCTCCAGCACATGATGTCCATTGCTTGGAACTCTAATTTTCTATTTTTATTTTATACTCCTTAACTAGGTGTTCCTATCCATGTCTAATTAATCATAAATTCCTATTAATTGTTCATCAAGTAACTGATTCTCCCCTGGAATATTGCAGTAGCCTCCTAACTAGTTTCTGTGCACCCACTATTGGTAAATATTGTTGACAATGATGCCAAATGAATCCTTACATATGTGAATGTACTGCTGAAGACACTTCCATTCCTTCTTATTGCTTTTAAGTGAAAGTTCTAAATCCTAATAAATGGAAAAGTTTGTCACCATTTTGTATTACTCCAGCTTTGTCAAGTATTGAAATATCATCTTCAGGGGATTTATTTAAACGTATAAGTATTATTTTATCATATTGCTTTATACATTTTTCTTTGCACTTTGCTTTCATATATTACAACATTTAGTATATCATTTTCTCTTTCCATCTAGAACACAATATTTATATATTTAATATTTTAATTAAAAACTTAAATAGCTAATATATGAAACAGTACCATGGTAAGATGTGAAATTCACAACAATCACTTGCTTTCTATTTCATTTATCAAGGGTCCAAAATTGGTCTTACTTCTTGATAACAAGATAGGTCTGGTGGCGTCTCTCTTTCAAGCTGTCAGAAAGTAGCAGGTGTTGCAACACCACTTAGACACTTAATGCAAAGTGATGCTTCACCATCATTTAGATCAATATGTCTGTGCCTATATCCCAGGAGCCAGGGAGAGCAGGAAATTACTAATTACTGAGAGTTTGGAAGACCAAGTGCAGTTCAATTGCTGTATATTATGAGAAAGAATAGTGCTTTCAGTTTGATTTTGTGGTTGTGCTAATATTCTTGTCCTTAAACTACTTTTATTTTGCTTTCCTCTGAAATGGAACTGAAATCATGCTATGTTAGTTTTATTTTTCTTAAAGCTACCTTATTTTATTTCATGAGTTCTCAGATTCTACTGCTTTTGACAAACTAGGCAAACAAGGCTATTTTGATATGAGTCAGACACGTATTGAAACACAATGATATTCCTTCACCTTTTAAAATGAACCCATCTGAGCATGATTTTATAAAATTAACATTTCTATAGCTTCCTCCTAACACCACATTTTAAACATCCTAGTGTTCATAAAATCAGTTTCAACTTTTGAACTAAGCAACATAACATTCATCATTAAATTACCTAAATGAAATATGGCAGAGTTTTATATTCTGCCAAGACTTGTTCTATATAAAATATTTTATCATATTTAATTCTCATTCATGTAATTTTACTGAATATATGTTGTTTTCCATTCCCATTTTCTCTAATCCGTTATCTAGTCTTATAAAAGGAGAGAGTTGAAGCTGACAACGACAAGCCCAATCTCACATTCAAAAGGCAATAAAGTGCTGTCTAAAAGATAAGGATGAATAAGAGTGTTTCCCTGAAATGATCAAGTACATATAATATTCATGTGGCAAATAATGAAAATCAGTTTTAAAAGGTCATTTTGCTTCTCTAAACCAATGTTTCATACAGTAATAATACCATTGACCCATAATTATTTAGATATATGAGTTGTGTTCTCAAATTTCACTTAACCCTATTCCTGGAGCCTATTTGTGTTAATAAATATATTAATATAAAAGTATAGCAGTTAGGGATTCAGTGTGGGTTCTTAAAAATTCTAAAGATTGCTGCCCTTTAGGGTATTTACCTTTAATGGCATATTTTCCCTGCCTTTAAAAAAAAATTGCGAAACAATTGACATATAACTGACATTACGTCAGTTTCAGGTATAAGACACAATGATTCAATATGTGTATATATTGTGAAATGATCACTACAATATGGCTAGTTAACATCCATCACACATACTTACAAATTTTACTTTGCTTATGATGAGAACCTTTAAAATGTACTCTCAGCAACTTTCAAATATAGAATATAGTTTTGTTAACTATAGTTACCGTGCTGTATATTACATCCCTATGACTTATTTTATAACTGGAAGTTTGTACCTTTTGACCACCTTCACCCATTTCACCCACTTCCTACCTCTGTCAACCACCAATCAATCTTTTCTCTGTAACTATGAGTTTGTTTTGTATTTGTTTTAAGATTGCACATATAAATGAGATCATACAGTATTTGTCTTTCGCTGTCTGACTTATTCTACTTAGCATAACGCTCTCAATTCTCATACATGTTGTTTCAAATGGCAAGATTTCCTTCTTTTTAACGATTGAATAATATTCCATTGTGTATATAGATACCATATTTTCTTTATACATTCATCCATTGATGGACATTTAGTTTGCTCCCATGTCTTGACTGCTGTAAATAATGGTATAATGAACATGGGGTGCATATATCTTTTCAAATTAGTGATTTGGTTTTCTTTTGGATAAATACCTAGAAGTGGTATTTCTTTTATCAAATGATAGCTTTGTTTTTAATTTTTTGAGGAACCTCATATTTTCCATAGTGACTGCATAAATTTATATTCCCATCAGCAGTGCACGAGGGTTACATTTTCTTCACATCCTTACCAACACTTGTTATTTTTCGTCTTTTTGGTAATAGCCATTCTGATAGGTGTGAAGTGATATCTCGTTGTGATTTTTTGATTTACATTCCCCTTATGATTAGTGATGCTCAATGCTTTTATCATGTACCTGTTGACCATTTGTATGTCTCTTTCGAAGAATGTCCATGCAGCTCCTGTGCCCATTTTTTAATCAGATTTTTTTTATTTTGATTTATGTGAGTTCTTTATGTATTTTGGATACAAACCCCTTATCAGATATATGATTTGCAAATATTTCTCTTATTTGGCAGGTTGCCTTTTCATTTTGTTGGTCATGTCTTTTGCTGTACAGAGACTATTTAGTTTAATGTAGTCCTACTTGTTTATGTTTGCTGTTGGTGCCTTTGCTTTTGGTGTCATATCCAAAAAAAAAATCATCTTTAGGACCTGTGTCAAGGAGCTTACTGCCTTATGTTTTCTTCTAGGAGTTGTAGTTTTAGGTCTTATGTTCAAGTCTTTATCCATTTTGAGTTGATTTTTGTGTACGGTATAAGATACTGCTCCAGTTTCATTCTTTTGTGTGTAGCTATCCTGTTTTTTCAAAACCATTTATTTAAGAGACTTCCCTGTCCCTATTGCATATGCTTGGCTGCTTTGTCTTAAATTAATAGACCATATATGCACGGGTTTATTTCTGAGCTCTCTATTCTGTTCCACTGATCAATGTGTCTGTTTTGATGCCAAAATCATACTGTGTTGATTACTGTAGCTTTGTAACATAATTTGAAATCAAGAAGCATGATGCTTTCAACTTTGTTCTTAAGATTTCTTTGGCTATTCACGGTCTTTTGTGGTTTCATATGAATTTTAGAATTGTTTGTTCTATTTCTGTGAAAGCAATTGGAATTTTGATAAGGATTGCATTGGAATCTGTAGATTGCTTTGGATAGTATGGGAATTTTAACAATGTTAGTTCTTCCAATCCCTGAGCATGAAATATCATTCCATTTATTTGTGTCTTTCATCAGTGTCTTAAAGTTTTAAGTGTACAGGTCTTTCATCTCTTTGGTGAAAGACAGAGCATTACTTTCTTTCATACACCTAGTACATTCAGTAGTACACCTAAGAAAAAAGATCACTTAAGCATCAACACAAATTTCATGTTTTGATTGAAACTCTGATAGCATTATTATTCAGAGATTGTCATTAGCACTTCAAGACTAGTGCACATATAGAAATATAATTTTGTTATTTGAAACGTAAGATAGAGCGTTTGCGAATTGATATATTGCAAAAATATTTAATTTGACATTTACTTGGTGTACTTTCAGCATTATTGTTTCTAGATTTATTTTACTTCAAAGCATAGTTTGAGCGTCTCTATTGAATCATCATTTTACACCCATTTCAGGCAGAACAGCTATATTAATAATCCGTTCGATTTGTTGCCATATGTTAAAGTTTATACCAGTAATGCACACAAAGAAACAACCAAATACAAAATGGAAAAAAGGAAAACCACATTAATCAAAACTCCTAAGCAGAGAGTTGGTAACATTAAGTTCTCTGCTTCTAAAGCAACAGAGGATGATGATTTCATAGCTATGAGTCTTAACCTATTCTATATCCTGTGATTGTTATAAACAGTTTTGCTCATATCACACACAAACCCTCTTTAATTTTAATCACCCTGATGCATTCATTAAGAGTAATGTTCCAGAAGGCTATTGGATCATTTACATGGTAGAAACTCTGTTGCCACAAAATTTCTATAAAAAAATGGCGTTCTAATGGATATGCTTATCACTGTCTTCAACAGCTAAAGCATTTGGTTATTTTACCTCTTGTCTGTTGAAACTCTTGTCACTTTTTACCTTTCTCATAATAGAAGTGACATAATCTGAGGCTGATAAGTGATACTTTGTACTCACTATATTACAAAGTTAGTGATAATGGCATTTTGAAAGTTATTTTTTCATTTTTTGCTTCCACCTTAAGACCCCTGAACTCTAGATTTATATCTTTATGTAATTGGGTAAATACAGTGATTTGACATGAAGAAATGAGAGGGGGTTTTAAAACATGTTTTTCCGTTTCCTTCTTAACTTGTAAGGTAATTTTATGAAAAACACAGTTTTCTAGGGTCTTTCTGACCTGGAATGAAATATGAAAATAGCAAATGTCAGATTTTCCTCAGTGCTGGAAATGAGGGCAGTGTGTGTGAAAGGAGTTCCAAGATGGTTTTTAGGAGTCGATAGATCAGTTATACTTGTGGGAATGGTCAGCAGTAAAGCATTCAGTTACTAAAGTAAAGACCTTTTATTATCACCAATAAGCTGAAAGCTCTACTCCTAGCCTCAGAAACAAAACTTGTAAAAATTAAACAGAATCCTGAAAGTTAAAATTTGGAAGTGTCCTTTTAATACTTTGCTCTGAATTATGAAATTTGTGAGAGTAATGAATTGAATGGATTATGAGTGAATTATAATTCAAATTACTTTAAAAGACTAGGTATTAATTTTATGGTCCTTTGAAAAGCTGGAGTGAGATTAATTAACTAAAGCCAGGCATACTCATTTCTGAATTAAGAACTCCCTTTGGTTTTCCAGGGAGAAGAGTAATTATTGGTTTTCTGTTAATACTTGCTCTGTGTGAGAAGAAAAACTGTGTTTAGGTTTGTAGTCAAGCAAGAACTTTCTGCATTGTCTTTTCTTAGCCCGTGCACCGTCTCCCTGATTTTGATTGATCTGTGTAAAATTTGGACTCATTCATAGACCAAACAAATTCATCAAGATAATATTTGCTAAACACTATTTGCAAAGTATTGGGAGATCCTGGGGTGATGGAATGATAAGCAAGATATAATCTCAGCCCTCATAGAGATTGCAGTAAGTAAAAATAGAAGACAGTTGAATATTAGACGCTAATGTAATAACTGTCATATCATTATAGCATCTTCAGAGATGTTTCTCATGCAGTCATTGTTGCTGTATTCCCTTTAGTATCCAACATAGTATATTGAATGAAACGTTCACCTAGTAAGTGAAGCCTGAATGAATAGAACTCTGGATATCAGTACTACAAACTATTCCAAGAAAACTACTTTATGGGTCTTAAGCTATTCGCTCAATGAACCTCAGTAAAAATGAATTAAGAGCAGTGATAACACCAAATCTCAGAACTTCTCATCATAAAAAATCCTTGCAGTTTAATGCATGATCACCTACCATCAACATTTCATTTCCTTATTTTTTGCCTGTGTTGTATTATATGTAGTAATTAGAATTAATTTTTATAGTATAATTTCACAAGATACCAAAATAAGTACTCTGCTAAAGGCCAGAAAAAGATTTATGGCATACTTTCAAATGTTAACTCTACAATTCTATTAAAGAAAATCAACAAATGTTTAATAAGTCTGTGTAGTACGATGCTCATTAGGCATTGTCCTGTCAGTGTTTTCAGGCAGGTCCTTCTTTAAGACTACTTTAGGAAATACATCTCCAGAAGACTTCTGCATCGCTCCAGAATCATTAAATCATTATTTCAAATTTAAGGGTGACTTTTTTCTTAGGTGACAGCAAGAATCTTAAGTTCTATCACTGTTTAAAATGTGAATATATTTATGTAATTATAAATGCGGGTCTGAAATAGAGAATTTAGCTGAGCACTACAAAATTAGATTGGTTAAAACACTTGGAAATCTATATAAAAAATGAATATGAAATAACTTAATGAAATGTGTAGGAATAACTAAGACCAATGCTTCATGGACATATGTTCCATGGACATATGGTTTGGGGAACCCCATTAAAACTGTTTTCTTCTAGTCCTTTATGACATACAATATCTGGTTTTCTTTAAGGTTCATTAATCTTAGAAAGAATTTATTTTCCATTAAAGGGTCAATAGATTTGTAGTTTCTGAATTGTAAAATACACAGGGAATCGTTACCTTAGCGTTATTGTCAGATTGGATAAGAACACCTATTATGTCAACAACATTGATGATTTCTTAAGATGGGATGGAAACTCCACCTACTTAATTTTCTCTAAAACCTGGAAATTAGTGGTTTGCTTTAAAAATTTGAAGACACAAAATGAAGAAGAAAAAATTGGCCTGTGAATCATCTTTATCTAACATGTTAAATGGAACATAAGATAGAAAATTGACTTAGTCACTTCCTAATACGTGTAAAAAGCATTATCCACTTACTACTGAAATGTTTAGAAGTTGTGTTTTACTCTTTTAGAAGGCAATTACTGTCCATAGTGCATTGAGTATAAGTATATGTATTATCAGTGTTTTCCCTAAAAAGTTTAATTTTTCACAGTATATTCATTATGTGATTAGATCATAATATTTTTTTTGGAAATTCATATTGCTTATTCACCAAAATTTATATTTCAGAACTCATTTTTTCATAAAGATTTTCTTGTTGATTTTCAGCACCCAAAGCTATTTGACATTTTATTTCGTTGTCTTTTGGGTTTTGCTTCACTAATTATGAACTGTGAATGTGGTAGGTAGAATTTTGGTCCTCATAGCCTTCATCCTTTGGTGTTATGCCTATGTATGGTACATTATACGACAATGTGGTTTTGCAGATGGAATTAAGGTTATTTCCATCTTAAAATTATTGTTCTGGATAATCCAGTAGGCCTAATATAATTACATGGGCCCATAAAAGTAGAAGAAAGGAGGAGTACAGGTCAGAGAGATGCAATGGAAGGAGAGGCAGGAGAGTTTCAAAGCATAAGACAGACTCAACCTGCTGTTGCTTGCTTTGAACGTGGAGGAGGGACCATGGGCCAAGGAATATGAACGGTTGCTGTAAGCTATGAATGGCCCTGAGGTGACAGCCAGCAAGGAAATGACCACCTCATTCCTACAACCACAAGGATCTGAATGTTGCCAACAACTTAAATAGGCAAGAAAGGAATTCTCCTCTAGAGCCTCCAGACAGGAACCAGCTGACACCATGATATAGCCTTGTGAGAGTCTGAGTGGTATCTAGCTGATTTTCCTGGACTTCCGACCCTCAAACTGTGAGAAGATAATTTTTTTTTTTTTTTTGAGGTACGTGGGCCTTTTACTGTTGTGGAGCACAGGCTCCGGACGTGTAGGCTCAGCGGCCATGGCTCACGGGCCCAGCCGCTCTGTGGCATGTGGGATCTTCCCGGACCGGGGCACGAACCCGTGTCCCCTGCATCGGCAGGCGGACTCTCAACCACTGTGCCACCAGGGAAGCCCGATAAATAACTTTTTTAAAGCTACTAAATTTTTAATAATGTTTTACAGCAGCAATAGATCAGAATTACACTGAATCTTCAATATTTTGAGACACTAGCTTGCAAACTTATAGCTGAAACTGTCCCTGTTGAAAGTGTATTTTCTATAATTTTCAAAATGTGAACCACTGGGATGTTCCATGAATATCAAAGAAAAAGTAAATAAAAACAACCCTTACCTTCCAAAAAATGTATTAATTCTAACCCAGCTTTTCAAATGATCTTCCTATAATATCAATAATTTCCTCCCAAATTAAATATAATTCTTTCAAGTGAAACTGCTGTTAAATTATGGCATACTTGAACAAAACAAAACAAAAACAGAAAATATTGTTTTTGTTGGCTTACAATGCCCCTTACTGAAAGTATTTCAGATGAGAATTAATCCACTAATGCCAGTTATGCAGCATTGTCCTTGACCTTGTTATTTTTCTATCCAAAAAGTAGGTAATTTTTCTGTAATGAGGACAATTGTAAGACAAAGACTCTAAAAAGAAAAATACTGTTTGAGTACTGTGATCTGAAGTAATGATTTTTCTTGACTAAATCGCACATTAAAAAGATGACTTTATTTTTGGAAAGAGCTATGTGAACTAGGTGAACTCAATGGACTTGTTCAGGACTTTGTGCCTGCATCATGTTATACAGCAAGGAAATAACTACATCATTATGGTACATTAACTACTCCTTTTTTTGGTAATCTGTAGTTTGTCTCTGATATTAATTTTAACTCTGAAATATTTTGGAAGTAGAATATTTACACTGTTTATTTTTACAGTGTAAACAGTAAAGACACTAGGGCAGTTGTTTAAGTATATTCTCTTGTTCCTATTTGTAAAGTCAGTAGGTTTAGTGTGAATAATCCCTTAATATAATTTTCTGCATGCTTCACAAAACATAGGTGACAATGCCATCAGCTAGGTTAACACATGAGTATCTGGAAAACATGTTCGTTTTAATGTGTTAAAGTAAGCACATATATATTTAAAGTGAAAAATAATATAATGTTTTAAAGTAAAAATAGAAAAATGCATAGTATACCTTGTTACTACGCTAATGTACACTGCTTTTAATAGTGTGTCAGAAATTCTTATGTAATTGACATCAGTCCTTCTCCATGTGTCACATATCATGTTCTCCTTGTAGAAAGAAATACTGACCACTGAACCACTGAAACCATTAACTCTTGCAAACATTTATCAGCTGTATCTGTTCTCACTTCCTACAATCACATGAGAAGCCCAGGGAAACCTCTTGGGTCTGAAAGTTCAAGCTTCATAGGAAGTTTGATCTCTGTATTTTGATTTCCAGCAGATGCTTCATTTATGTCCTGTGATTGTAAGTCTCTTTCTAACTTAAACAGGCATTTATATTTCTGCGAAGATTCTTTTAAATCGCAGTACGAAGGTTATGGAGGTGAAATTCTATACATTACAAAGTCCGTTCTAATAAAAATTGCCAATATTGAAAAATAGTAATCAGCTCTAGCTAGTTTCTTTTTACTCTTTCCAAAAGGGACAAATCCCACCACAACTAACCAAGGTCACAATAATGTTCCTTCACCTGATTAACAGTGAAGGAAGGAGAATGGGTAGTCTCATAGAACTGATAAATAATTCATAATAACATGATTGGTATAATGTTGCTGAATGTAGTTACTAAAATGCCATTCATATTCTCTTGGAATTATTCAATTCCATTAATATTATGGCACATTGCTTTGACCTTGGCTTGCAATTTTCCTACAAAAGAATAGAAACCTGTGCTCAGATGTGAATTTATTAACCCTCTCAATAACTATAGAATCAAACTTGGAAAATTTTCTTTTAACAAAAAGAAACCATGGTATAGATTCAGACCTCAGTTAAAATCACACTGCTATAAAGCTAGTAGCTGGTTTCAGAAATAAAATAATTCTTTCCTCAAAAAAGTTCTGATTCCTTGTCAGGTGGATAAACCATACCTTAGATTGAGTAAGATTTAATAAAATGACACTTCTTACCATTGGTAGGCAGGTAAAGTAGCTGGGGACAGAGGACAGAGGCTCTGATTTGTAGTATTTGATGATTTCTGTGGCGTAAATATTTCCATGATGATTGATCTTACACTCTTGACATGATGGCAGTGAACTCCTAGTTAATAAGAGATGTGCACATTTGACTCTTATGAGCAGAGCCAGTAAAAGCCTCCTCCCAGACTAAAAATAAAATAAAATAAAATGGCTGGTTAATATTCTTGATATAATTACGATAGTTTCTGCACAATGAAATTCTCCAGACCAACTTTTCTCAGACTTTAATATGCAAAACCAAATCACCCAAGCAGATTCTTATTTAAAATACAGATTCTTATTCAGCAGGTGTGGAATGAGGCCTAAGATACTTTGAACAAGTCCCCAGATGATGTCAAAATTTCTGGCTCCATAGACAATAATTGCAGTAGTACGAGTATACAGTACTGGTTCCAAAACTTTAGCATGCATCAGAATCACCATGTGACAGTGTTAAAACACACTTCTTGCCCCTCAGAGCTTCTGATTCAGTATATGGGGGTGAGGGTAAGAATTTTCATTTCTGACGAGCCCCCAGATGATACTGGTGATGCTGGTACAGGGACCACATGTTGAGAATCACTAATCCACAATCACTGAGAGGTCTCAGAACTCTGAACAACTTTTGTCTTTTAAGTATCTAGAAAGAGGACAATTACAGTTTCAAATTAATCAGTTGGTTCTTTTTTTCATCCCATTATACCATTGCCCACATGACATGACTGTCCATAGAGTTTATAGCCTTATCTATGTTCTGTTGGGGAATTACAGTGGAATTTAAATATTTTTTGCCTTTGGGAATTTGTAATTTATAATTGGATACTAGCCAGAAACAATATGACAGAAAAATAAAAGATGTATCAGAATATTCATCAACACTGAAGTATGATCATGTGAGAGTTAAGTACAAGGACATGAGGGAAATAATTAAGAAAAGTGACCATTTATGTTGGAGGTATGGTTCAAATCAGCCAGGCATATCTAACAACATTATGTAGGAAATACGGCTCATAACTCTGAGTCCCAGAAAGAAGATGCAAAATTTGATGGAGAAATTTTCAGTGAGGATTGCAGCTTAGAATGGAGAAGCCACTATTAGCAGTTTAAAGGTTTCATAAGATATCTTCACATTAAGGTTTATAAAGACCAACAGCAGGCATATTGTTTCAGAAGGAAAAGATGGAAATTGTGAGACCTTGGTATTCTAGTCTGATATAATGGTGAGAGCTATCAAAATTGTTAATTACATATCTATTAGGTTTTCTTCTTGGTAAAATGGAGACTTACTAATGTGGAAATGAATGAAAACCACCCAAATGAAAATCAACAAGCTACTCATTCGTAGCTAGGAAATCAGTCACCATCAGAGACTCAAAGGCAGGTAGGGGAATGAGAAATTTTACAGCATAAAAAAGAGAAAAGCTTCAGCTATGATCTGGTTGCAGATCGTTGGCATGGGGAAGCTGGAGGTGGGGAAACTAAAATTAGGGCATGTGATTGGTTTGGGGAACATATTTGATTTTCTTTGGTTGGTCCGGAATTGGAAGTGGAGGCAACAATAGGGACGCTAGAAGTGATTGGCCAATTCATTATTATTCTGGGCTGATAGCTGCTGAGATTGTGGGTCAGAGTTATAATGTCATATTATCTGTTTATATACTTAGCCTCTTAGTATACTCTATTGGTCATTCTCTCACTGGCAAGAGGTTGACCAATCTAGAGACTCAGATCTTAACTGCTCAGGGATTGTTCAGTTGTCTGCATAGTCAACTATAACACAAGATATTCTTGACCTTTTTGTGGTAATTTTTTTATTCAAGTATAATTGGCTTACAATATTAGTTTCAGATGTACAGTATAGTGATTTAATGTTTTATACATCACAAGATGCTCACCACAATAAGTCTAGTTACCATCTGTCTCTATAAAAAGTTATGACAATATTATTGATTATATTCCCTATACTGTATATTACATCCTTGTGACTTACTTTTTGCATCATGGCAATTATTGATAAAAGAGAAGCTGCACAAAAGCATTTAGACTCTAGATAGAATGCAATGGAAAAGCATGATGACCACTATGACAAAAATAATAATGACTAGTCCCTATAAGATGCTTTGGAACCCAAAGCATTCAGACCAAGAGAACAAATAACAGACTACGAGGACCAGTCCTAGAGACATTTTTCGCTTTTTACTTAGGCCAGTGTAATGCCTGTTCTACTTGACCTGTTTCATTGATCCAAGTACAGCAAGGAGAACTAACTGTAGCATAGATGTCACCATGATGAGCCCAAAAAACCCACAAGAAAACAAACCTAGAGCAATGTAATTGTGTATCATTACTTGTGCCAAGGAGTTGGAACTGATCTGTATTCTATCCAGGGCAGAGGGAGTATCATTAATAACTGTCGGAGTTAGTGATTAAATTTTTTTGAAACAACTTTACTGAGGTATAATTTACATACCACAATATTCCCCAGCCTTAAGTGTGACAGTTTGACAACTTAGTAACCATAAACACAATCCACAAGTCAATTTTATGTGTTTATTTCTCAGCTTTATTGAGCTGTAATTGACAAAAAAAGATATTTAAGGTGTACAACATGATGATTTGATATATGTATACATTGTGAAAGGATTCCCTCTATTCATATAATTAACACAATCCACCACCTCGTATGCTTATCTTTTTTTTTTTTTTTTTTGTGGTACGCGAGATTCTCACTGTTGTGGCCTCTCCCGTTGCGGAGTACAGGCTCTGGACGCACAGGCTCAGCAGCCATGGCTCACGGGCCTAGCTGTTCCACAGCATGTGGGATCTTCCCGGACCGGGGCACGAACCCGTGTCCCCTGCATCGGCAGGCGGACTCTCAACCACTGCGCCACCAGGGAAGCCCGCTTATCCTTTTTTTGTGTGACAACATTTAAGTACTACTCTTAGCCAATTTCAACTATACAATATAGTACTATCAACTGTAATCACCATTATGTTAAACATTAGATCCTCAGACCTTATTCATCTTATAACTGAAAGTCTGTACCCTTTTACCAACCTCTATTTCCTCCATCACCCAGACCCTAGAAACCACTTTTCTACTTTGTTTGTAAGAGTTCAACTTTTTTTTTTTTTTTTAAGATTTTATGTATAAGGGATAAATGTTGTCAACAAATGGCAGGATTTCCTTCTTTTTAAAGGCTGAATAATAATCCACTGTGTATGTGTCTGTGTGTTTAAAAAAATATTTCTGTTACATATAACAATATTTCAGGAAATTCAGGAAGCTTATATTTTGTCTTTGTTAATATTTAGTTATTTCTCATTTGAGGACTTTCTCCTGTATCCATTATGTTTTAGTTTCTTGGTCCTTTATTTTGTAGTCCTTCCAGTTCCTTTTGAGGTTACGAAAAATGTTTAAATGCCCAATTAAAAGTGCTATATATTAGTGTAGTACTTTTTTTGTATAAAAGTATCCTCTCCCCAGTGGTGTAGGCTTTATAATGAATTAGATTTTCTGCCAGTAATTGATATACAAGTTATGTTTTTTTATTGTGCCCCTGAGTTAGCATGGTTTATAAGAATTTCTTTGTTTAAAGGGAATTAATCTTTTTATGATGGAAAATGACCACTATGACATCAGTAATAACACTGACTAGTCCCTTTTGTTTATCCATCCATCCATTGACAGACACTTATGTTGTTTCCTTACCTTGGCTATTGTGAATAATGCTGCAGTGAACACAGGAGTACACATATTTCTTCAAGATAATGGTTTTCTTTCCTTTGGGTATATAACCGGAAGTGGGATTGCTGAATCATAAGGTAGTTGTATTTTTAATTTCTTGAGAAACCTCCACACTGTTTTCCATAGTGGCTGTACCCATTTACATTCCAACCAACAGTGTACAAGTGTTCCCTTTTATCCACATTCTTACCAGCATTTGTTTTCTTCTGTCTTTTTGATAAACGGCCATCTTAACAGGTATGAAGTGATATCATATTGTAGTTTTATTTGCATTTCCCTCACGATTAGTGATTTTGAGCACTTTTTCATGTACCTATTGGCCATTGGTATGTCTTCTGTGGAAAAATGTCTGTAAAGATCCTTTGCCATTTTATAATTGCATTATTTCATTTTTTGCTGTTGAGTTGTATTAGTTTCTTATATGTTTTGGATACCTTATCAGATAATTAGTTTGCGAACATTTTATTTATTCCGTCGTTTGCCTTCTTATTTTGTGGATGGTTTCCTTTGCTATTCAGAGGCTTTTTATTTTGATGTAATCCCATTCGGGTTTTTTTTTGCTTTTGTTGTTTTTGCTTTTGTAGTCAAATTAAAAAAATAATAAAGTTGCCAGGACTAATGTCAAAGAGCTTACCCCCTATGTTTTTTTCTAAGCGTTTTATAGATTCAGGTCCTATGTTGAGGTCTTCAATCCATTTTGAGTTGATGTTTGTGTATGGTGTTAAGAAGAGGTCCAGTTTTATTCTTTGCATGTGGCTATCCAGTTTTCTCAACACAATTATTGAAGAGCCTGTGCTTTCCCCATTGTATATACTTGGCTCCTTTGTCTTAAATTAGTTGACCATATATACATAAGTATATTTCTGGGCTCTCTATTCTATTCCACTCATTCATGCATCTTTTTCTATGCCAATACCATACTGTTTTGAATAGCTTTGTAATATAGTTTGATATCAGGAAGTGTGATGTCTCCAGCTTGGTTCTTATCAAGACTGCTTTGGCTATTCCAGGTATTCTGTGGTTTCATAAAATTTTAGGATGGGTTTTCTATTTCTTAGAAAGTTTCCATTGGAAATTTATGGGGATTGCATTGTCTCTATAGATTTCTTCAGGTAGTATGGACATTTTAGCAATATTCTTCCACATGGGCCATTTTTTCATTTATTTGTGTCATCAGTTTTTTGTTTTGTTTTTTATCAATGCTTTAGTGTTTTTAGTGTAAAACAAATCTTTTACTTCCATGGTTAAGTTTATTCCTAAGTATTTATTCCTTTTCATGTATTGTAAATGGGATTTTCTTAATTTCTCTTTCTGATAGTTTGGTGTATAGAAATGCAACTGATTTTTGTATATTTATTTTGTATCAATAAACTTTGTTAAAATTATTCTAACAATTTTTTTTGTTGGAATCTTTAGGGTTTTCTATATACAATATCATATCATCTGCAAAGAGACAATTTTACTTCTTTCTTTCTGATTTAGATGCCATTTATTTCTATTTCCTGCCTAACTTCTATGGCTGTGACTTCTGCTATTGTGTTGAATAGAAATTGTGAGATTGGAATCCTTGTCTTGTTCCTTATCTTTGAGGGAAAACTTTTAACTTTTCACTGTTTAGAATGATGTTAGCTCTGTGGGTTTGTCTCATATATTGTCTTATTATGTTGAAGTATGTTCCCTCTACACGCAGTGTGTTGAGAGTTTTCATCATGAAAGGATGTTAAATTTTGTCAAATGTTTTCCCGCATCCATTGAAATGATTATATGATTTTTATTCTTCATTTTGTTAATGTGATTTTTAATTTATTGTCTTGTAAAAGTTGAACCATCCTTTCTTCAGTGGAGTAAATTCCACTTGATATGGCATATGATCTTCCCAATATATTATTAAGTTTGCTGACACATTGTTAAAGATTTTCCCACTTACAGGAATATTGGTCTATAATTTTCTTTTCCTGTAGTGTCCGTATCTAGTTTTGGTATCACAGTAATGCTGGCCTCATAAAATGAAGTTGGAAGTTGTCGCTCCTCTTCTGCTTTTTGGAAGAGTTTACGAAAGATTAGTATGTATTCTTCTCTAAAAGTTTGGTAGAATTCACCAGTGAAGCATCTGGTCCTAGATTTTTCTGTTGGAAGTTTTTTGACTACTCATTCAAATCCTTATTAATAATTGGTCTATTCGGATCTATGTCTTCATGATTCAGTCTTATTAGATTGTATGTTTCTAGAAATTTATCCATTTTTCTAGATTGTCCAATTTCGTGGGATAAAATTGTTCATAGTTGTCTCAGGATGCTTTGTATTTGTGTGGTATTAGTTTCTATGTATCCTCCTCACTTAAAATTTTGACTCCTATTTTTTTTCTTGGTAAGTCTAGCTACAAGTTGTCTATTTTGTTTATACTTCCAAAAAATTGGCTCTTTCATTAATGACCTTCTTTGTCTTTTATTGCAGTCTTTAGCTTAAAGTCTATTTTGTTTGATACAAGTTTGGCTACCCCTACTTTTTTTTTTTTACTTTCTGTTTTCCTGTAATACCATTTTCCACCCCTTTATTTTCATTCTTTGTGTCTTTAAAATTTAAGTGAATCTCTTGCAGGCAGCACAAAGTTGGTTCTTGTTTCGTTTTGTTTTTTTTAACATCTTTATTGGAGAATAAATGCTTTACAATGGTGTGTTAGTTTCTGCTTTATAACAAAGTGAATCAGTTATACATACACATATATCCCCATATGTCTGCCCTCTTGTGTTTCCCTCCCTCCCACCCTCCCTATCCCACCCCTCTAGGTGGTCACAAAGCACAGAGCAGATCTCCCTGTGCTATGCGGCTGCTTTCCCACTAGCTAGCTATTTTACATTTGGTAGTGTATATATGTCCATGCACTCTCTCACTTTGTCCAAGCTTCCCTTCCCCATCCCTGTGTCCTCAAGTCCATTCTCTAGTAGGTCTGTGTCTTTATTCCCATCTTGCCCCTAGGTTCTTCATGACCTTTTTTTTTTTGATTGCATATGTATGTGTTAGCATTACAGTATTTGTTTTTCTCTTTCTGACTTACTTCACTCTGTATGACAGACTCTAGGTCCATCCACCTCGCTACAAAAAACCTCAATTTCGTTTCCTTTTATGGCTGAGTAATATTCCATTGTATATATGTGCCACATCTTCTTTATCCATTCATCTGTCAATGGATACTTAGGTTGCTTCCATGTCCTGGCTATTGTAAATAGAGCTGCAGTGAACATTGTGGTACATGACTTGTGTTGAATTACGGTTTTCTCAGGGTATATGCCCAGTAGTGGGATTGCTGTGTTGTATGGTAGTTAACCTCCATACTGTTCTCCATAGGGGCTGTACCAATTTACATTCCCACCAACAGTGCAAGAGGGGGTTCCATTTTCTCCACACCCTCTCTGGCATTTATTGTTTATAGATTCTTTGATGATGCCCATTCTGACTGGTGTGAGATGATATCTCATTGTAGTTTTGATTTGCATATATCTAATGATTAGTGATGTTGAGCATATTTTCATGTGCTTTTTGGCAATCTATATATCTTCTTTGGAGAAATGTCTATTTTGGTCATTCCATTTTTGGATTGGGTTGTTTGTTTTTTGGATATTGAGTGGCTTGTAAATTTTGGAGATTAATCCTTTGTCAGTTGCTTCATTTGCAATTATTTTCTCCCATTCTAAGGGTTTTCTTTTCATCTTGTTTATGGTTTCCTTTGCTGTGCAAAAGCTTTTAAGTTTCATTAGGTCCCATTTGTTTATTTTTGTTTCCATTTCCATTTCTTTAGGAGGTGGGTCAAAAAGGATCTTGCTGTGATTTATGTCATAGAGTGTTCTGCCTATGTTTTCTTCTAAGAGTTTGATAGTGTCTGGCCTTACATTTAGGCCTTTAATCCATTATGAGTTTATTTTTGTGTATGGTGTTAGGGAGTGTTCTAATTTCATTCTTTTACATGTAGCTGTCCAGTTTTCCCAGCACCACTTACTGAAGAGGCTATCTTTTCTCCATTGTATATTCTTGTCTCCTATATCAAAGATAAGGTGACCATATGTTCATGGGTTTATCTCTGGGCTTTCTATCCTGTCCCATTGATCTATATTTCTGTTTTTGTGCCAGTACCATACTGCCTTGATTACTGTAGCTTTATAGTATAGTCTGAAGTCAGGGAGCCTGATTCTTCCAGCTCTGTTTTTCTTTCTCAAGATTGCTTTGGCTATTCGGGGTCTTTTGTGTTTTCATACAAATTGTGAAATTTTTTGTTCTAGTTCTGTGAAAAATGCTATTGGTAACTTGTTAGGGATTGCATTGAATCTGTAGATTGCTTTGAGTAGTATAGTGATTTTCACAATGTTGATTCTTCCAGTCCAAGAACATAGTATATCTCTCTATTCATTTGTATAATCTTTAATTTCTTTCATCAGTATCTTATAATTTTCTGCATACAGGTCTTTTGTTTCCTCAGGTAGGTTTATTCCAAGGTATTTTATTCTTTTTGTTGTAGTGGTAAATGGGAGTGTTTTCTTGATTTCACTTTCAGATTTTTCATCATTAATGTATAGAAGTACCAGAGATTTCTGTGCATTACTTTTGTATCCTGCTACTTTAACAAATTCATTAATTAGCTCTACTAGTTTTCTGGTGGCATCTTTAAGATTCTCTATGTATAGTATCATGTCATCTGCAAAGAGTGACAGTTTTACTTCTTCTTTTCCAATTTGGATTCCTTTTATTTCTTTTTCTTCTCTGATTGCTGTGGCTAAGACTTCCAAAACTATGTTTAATAATAGTGATGAGAGTGGGCAACCTTGTGTTCTTCCTGATCTTAGTGGAAATGGTTTCAGTTTTTCACCATTGAGGATGATGTTGGCTGTGGGTTTGTCATATATGGCCTTTATTATGTTGAGGTAAGTTCCCTCTATGCCTACTTTCTGGAGGGTTTTTTATCATAAATAGGTGTTGAATTTTGTTGAAAGCTTTGTCTGCATCTATTGAGATGCTCATGTGGTTTTTCTCCTTCAATTTGTTAATATGGCTTATCACATTGATTGATTTGCGTATATTGAAGAATCCTTATATTCCTGAGATAAACCCCACTTGATCATGGTGTATGATCCTTTTAATGTGCTGATGGATTCTGTTTGCTAGTATTTTGTTGAGGATTTTTGCATCTATGTTCATCAGTGATATTGGCCTGTAGTTTTCTTTCATTGTGACATCTTTGTCTGGTTTTGGTATCAGGGTAATGCTGGCATCTTAGAATGAGTTTGGGAGTGTTCCTCCCTCTGCTATATTTTGGAAGAGTTTGAGAAGGATAGGTGTTAGCTCTTCTCTAAATGTTTGATAGAGTTTGCCTGTGAAACCATCTGGTTCTGGGCTTTTGTTTGTTGGAAGATTTTTAATCACAGTTTCAATTTCAGTGCTTGTGATTGGTCTGTTCATATTGTCTATTTCTTGCTGTTTCAGTGTTGGAAGGTTGTGCTTTTCTAAGAATTTGTCCGTTTCTTCCAGGTTGTCCATTGTATTGGCATATAGTTGCTTGTAGTAATCTCTCATGATCCTTTGTATTTCTGCAGTGTCAGTTGTTACTTCTCCTCTTTCATTTCTAATTCTGTTGTTCTGAGTCTTCCTTTTTTTTGTGATGAGTCTGGCTCATGGTTAATCAATTTTGTTTATCTTCTCAAAGAACCAACTTTTTTTATTGATCTTTGCTACTGTTTCCTTCATTTCTTTTTCATTTATTTCTGATTTGATCTTTATGATTTCTTTCCTTCTGCTAACTAGGGTTTTTTTTGTTCTTTCTCTAATTGCTTTAGGTGTAAGTTTAGGTTGTTTATTTGAGATGTTTCTTGTTTCTTAAGGTGGGACTGTTTTGCTGTAAGCTTCCCTCTTAGAACTGCTTTTGCTGCATACCATCGGTTTGGGTCATCGTGTTTTCATTGTCATTTGTTTCTAGGTATTTTTTGATTTCCTCTTTGATTTCTTCAGTGATCTCTTGGTTATTAAGTAGTGTATTGTTTTGCCTCCATGTGTTTGTATCTTTTACAGAGTTTTCCTGTAATTGATATCTACTCTTATAGCATTGTGGTCAGAAAAGATACTTGTTATGATTTCAATTGTCTTAAATTTACCAAGTCTTGATTTGTGACCCAAGACATGATCTGTCCTGGAGAACGTTCCATGAGCACTTGAGAAGAAAGTGTATTCTGTTGTTTTTGAAAGGAATGTCCCATAAATGTCAGTTAAGTCCATCTTGTTTAATGTATCATTTAAAGCTTGTGTTTATTTCTTTATTTTCATTGTGGATGATCTGTCCATTTGTGAAAGTGGGGTGTTAAAGTCCCCTACTATGATGGTGTTACTGTCGATTTCCCCTTTTATGGCTGTTAGGAGTACCTCAGTACATAAGGCAAATACTATGTTGGGTGCATAAATATTTACAATTGTTATAGCTTCTTCTTGGATGGATCCCTTAATCATTATGTGTTGTCCTTCTTTGTCTCTTGTAATAGACTTTGTTTTAAAGTCTATTTTGTCTGATATGAGAATTGCTACTCCAGGTTTCTTTTGATTTCCATTTGCATGGAATATCTTTTTCCATCCCCTCACTTTCAGTCTGTATGTGTCCTAGGTCTAAAGTGAGTCTGTTGTAGACAGCATGTGTATGGGTCTTGTTTTTGTATCCATTCAGCCAGTCTGTGTCTTTTGTTTGGAGCATTTAATCCATTTGCATTTAAGGTAATTATCTAAACACGTTAAATATGTATGTTCCTGTTACCATTTTCTTAATTGTTTCGGGTTTGTTATTGTAGGTTTTTGCCTTCTCTTTTGTTTCCTACCTAGAGAATTTCCAGCATTTGTTGTAAAGCTGGTTTGGTGGTGCTGAGTTCTCTTAGCTTTTGCTTGTCTGTAAAGGTTTTAATTTCTCTGTCAAATCTGAATGAGATCCTCGCTGGGTAGAGTAATCTTGGTTGTAGGTTTTTCCCTTTCATCACTTTAAATATGTCCTGCCACTCCCTTCTGGCTTGCAGAGTTTCTGCTGAAAGATCAGCTGTTAACCTTATGGGGATATGCTTGTATGTTATTTGTTGCTTTTCCCTTGCTGCTTTTAATATATTTTCTTTGTATTTAATTTTTGATAGTTTGATTAGTATGTGTCATGGTGTGTTTCTCCTTGGATTTATCCTGTATGGGACTCTCTGTGCTTCCTGGACTTGATTAACTATTTCCTTTCCCATATTAAGGAAGTTTTCAACTATAATCTCTTCAAATATTTTCTCAGTCGCTTTCTTTTTGTCTTCTTCTTCTGGGACCCCTGTAATTCGAATGTTGATGTGTTTAATGTTGTCCCAGAGGTCTCTGAGACTGTTTTCATTTTTTCCATTGTTTTTTCTTTATTCTGCTCTGCAGTAGTTATTTCCACTGTTTTATCTTCCAGGTCATTTATCTGTTCTTCTGCCTCAGTTATTCTGCTCTTGATCCCATCTAGAGAATTTTTAATTTCAATTATTGTGTAATTGAAAATCACTGTTTGCTCTTTAGTTCTTCTAGGTCCTTGTTAAATGTTTCTTTTATTTTCTCCATTCTATTTCCAAGATTTTGGATCATACTTACTATCATTTCTCTGAATTCTTTTTCAGGTAGACTGCCTATTTCCTCTTCATTTGTTAGGTCTGGTGGGTTTTTACTTTCCTCCTTCATATTCTGTGTGTTTCTTGGTCTTCTCATTTTGTGTTTGGGGTTTCCTTTTTCGGAGGCTGCAGGTTTGTAGTTCCCGTTGTTTTTGGCATCTGCCCCCAGTGGCTAAGCTTGGTTCAGTGGGTTGTGTAGGCTTCCTGGTGGAGGGGACTAGTGCCTGTGTTCTGGTGGATGAGGCTGGATCTTGTCTTTCTGGTAGGAAGGTCCAGGTCTAGTACTGTGTTTTTGCATGTTTGTCACCTTATTATGATTTTAGGCAGCCTCTCTGCTAATGGTTGGGGCTGTCTTGCTAGTTGTTTGGCATAGGACTGTAGCTTGCTGGTCATTGAGTGGAGCTGAGTCTTGGTGTTAATGGAGATGCCTGGGCGATTTTTGCCATTTGATATTATGTGGAGCTGGGAGGTCTCTGGTGGGTCAATGTCTTTTAGTTGGCTCTCCCACCTCAGAGGCACAGCCCTGATGCCTGGCTGGAGCACCAAGAGCCTGTTATCCACACTGCTCAGAATAAAAGGGAAAAAAAATGAAAGAAGATAAAATAAAATAAAATAAAGGTATTAAAATAACATATAAAACATAATAATTAAAAAACAATTAAGTAATAAAAAAAAGAAAGGAAGAAGGGAGCAACCAAACCAAAAAACAAATCCACCAATGATAACAAGCACTAAAACTATACTAAAAAAAAAAAAAAAAAAAAGACTGAACCCTAGGACAAATGGTAAAAGCAAAGCTATACAGATAAAATTACACAAGGAAGCACACACATACACACTCACCAAAAGAGAAAAAGGGAAAAATGTATATATATGGTTGCTCCCAAAGTCCACCTCCTCAGTTTGGGATGATTCATTGTCTATTCTTGTATTCCACAGATGCAGGGTACATCAAGTTGATTGTGGAGATTTAATCCTCTGCTCCTGAGGCTGCTGGGAGAAATTTCCTTTTCTCTTTGTTCACACAGCTCCTGGGGTTCAGCTTTGGATTTGGCCCTGCCTCTGCTTGTAGGGCATCTGAGGGTGTCTGTTCTTTGCTCAGACAGGGCAGGCTTAAAGGAACTGCTGATTTGGGGGCTCTGGCTCACTCAGGCCAGGGGGAGGGAGGGGCACGGATGTGGGGCGAGCCTGCGGCGTTAGAGGCCGGCGTGACGTTGTACCAGCCTGAGGCGCGCCATGCATTCTCCTGGGGAAGTTGTCCCTGGATCCCAGGACCCTGGCAGTGGTGGGCTGCACAGGCTCCCAGGAGGGGAGGTGTGGACAGTGACCTGTGCTCACACACAGGCTTCTTGGTGGTGGCAGCAGCAGCCTTAGCGTCTCATGCCCGTCTCTGGGGTCCGCGCTGATAAGCCGCGGCTCGCGCCCGTCTATGGAGCTTCTTTAAGCAGCGCTCTTAATCCCCTCTCCTCGTGCACCAGAAAATAAAGAGGGAAGAAAAAGTCTCTTGCCTCTCTGGCAGCTCCAGACTTTTTCTTGGACTCCCTCCCGGCTAGCCGTGGCGCACTAACCCCTTCAGGCTGTGTTCACGCAGCCAACCCCAGTCCTCTCCCTGGGATCCGACCTCCGAAGCCCGAGCCTCAGCTCCCAGCCCCGCCCGCCCCAGCGGGTGAGCAGACAAGCCTCTCGGACTGGTGAGTACTGGTCGGCACTGACCCTCTGTGCGGGAATCTCTCCACTTTGCCCTCCGCACCCCTGTTGCTGTGCTCTTGTCTGCGGCTCCAAAGCTTCCCCCCTCCGTCATCCGCGGTCTCCACCCACGAAGGGGCTCCTAGTGTGTGGAAACCTTTGCTCCTTCACAGCTCCCTCCCACTGGTGCAGGTCCTGTCCCTATTCTTTTGTCTCTGTTTATTCTTTTTCCTTTTGCCGTAACCAGGTACATGGGGAGTGTTTTGCCTTTGCGAGGTTTGAGGTCTTCTGCCGGTGTTCTGTAGGAGTTGTTCCGCATGTAGATGTATTTCTGACGTATTTGTGGGGAGGAAGGTAATCTCTGTGGCTTACTCTTCCACCATCTTGAAGCTCCTCAGTGCTGCTCTCATTTGTTTTAAAATCCATTCAGCCACGCTGTGTTTCTTGATTGATGAAATTAAAATTCGCCAACGCATTTATAATTAAAGTAATTATTGATAGATATGGACTTCCTATTTCCTTTCTCCTGGTAAGGGCTGAAAATTGGCAGGATTTAGGCGTCGCAGAGGTGAAAAGTACCGTGGGAAGGATCAAGTAACCGAGTCTCATAAGATGTTTGGGGTGCCGTTATTTGTTGGTCCTAGTTGGAGTTGAGGGCCAAAAAGATGAGAGCTGGAAGACACTGAAAAACTCATGCATATTGTGAGCTGATTGCTCCAGAGGTTATGTTTTACCTCCCAGGCCAGTTGCTGTGGAAATTGTGGGTCAGAATTCATTTGTCATAGAATGTCTAGCTATTGTCCATTGGTATATTTAATCTTTCACTAAAGTTTTACAATAAAATTTAAAACATAACATTTAAAAAACAAAATTTACCTTCTGAAAATGAAGTAGAATTAGAATCCCTTTTTAAGAATCTATGACAAATGTAAATATATTATACCTCACAGACTACATTTGTTACACTTTCACCCCAAACTATGTAGCTTAAGTGATGAAAATTATGTAGATTTAACAGTGTAAAATAAATTATAAGTTGTAAATGAAAATTTTGCAAATTTATATTTAAAAAGGAAATCAATACTAATTTTTATCCAAACTCATCAGTGCCTGACACATACGAAGTTCTTTGGTAGAGAGTTTCTACAAGACAGGTGTTCAAGTGGCATTGTTAGAGCACCAAGACCAAGTAGATACAAAATGTGTTCTACGAGAAGAGTTGAAAGAGCAAGATTTGGTTTTTTCTCAGTCATTTGGATCTAGGAAAGTTTTATTACTTCCCCTTCAGAGTGTGGTATCTTGCATCAGAAGCACCTGAAGGGAGGGCTGTCAAAAATCCACATTTCTAAATCTCACAAGTAGGAGCATTTAATGAACCAAATTTTAAAGCCTTTAGAGACTCAAGCTTAAAATGCAATGATTGACCCCAAAGATTTTGCAGGTTGCACAGGATTAGCAGGGTTTTTAAAATTTTGTTTTATAATTACTAACATATCTATACATGTAAAAAAAAAAAAAAAACACACAGAAGTTAACAACTTAATACAACTAAAATGTCACAAAATATACTATGACTTAGAAGAGCTTAGGGAAAAAAATCTTAAAATAAGTCAGAATTAATTTTGAGTTATAATTTCCACAATTTATTTCTTGTTTATGAAAATAAAAATATCTAATAATTTAAATTTGCATTATCTTGAATAAACATTTGTATGTATATTACAAAGTATAATCCATTTTGAGGTAGTATTTTTCAAGATTTCATGTTTTTTTCTTTACCCTTGTTTGAAATAAAGTTTTATTTCCTTCAGTTTTGTCTTTATATTTCTTTAGTTTTATTCTTCCATGTGGTAACTGATGAATCTTGAATGTTCTAAGTTATAAAGAAGCTTGGGATTACTGCATTTTAGAACACTTTTAGTAATAATTTTTGTCCTGTGTTCAAAGAATTGTCCCCGGTATTCTCATCTCTTGCTCTTAACTTATTTTGTGACAAAATTTACTCAATTCCCCAAGTTGTTATTATTTGAAAGGAATTAAAACCCTTTTGGAAAGCTAATTAGAATCTCTTCAAAATGTTCTGTCCCTTCCCAAAAGACACATTGAACTAGTAAGAAAATAAACTGTGCACCTAGATTCTGAGTTGAAAAAGGAAGACATTAATAAGGAGTCTTCAGTAATTTAATGTCTCCCCTCCCATCCCCTGCCAGAATATTCTCTCACTGGTAGAAGGAACTCTGGTGAAAATGGAAGATCATTTTATTCTGTGCTGTTGGTAATTACTGTATATCAAAAAACTGCAAACCATGGCCCACGGGTTAAATCCACACACCACCTGTTTTTTAAATAAAGTTGTATTTGCTCACAGCCACACCCTTTCCTTTGTGTATTACCTATGGCAGCTTTCAAGCTACGGCTTAAGAAGTGAATAGATGATAGAGACAACACAGCTCTTAAAACTGAAAATATTTACTACATGACTCTGCCTAGAAAAAATTGCCACAACTTTTTTCAGTAATGAAGTAACTTTTTTTTTTTTTTTTTTTTTTTTTTTTGCGGTACGCGGGCCTCTCACTGTTGTGGCCTCTCCTGTTGCGGAGCACAGCCTCCGGACATGCAGGCTCAGCGGCCACGGTTCACAGGCCCAGCCGCTCCGCAGCACGCGGGATCCTCCCAGACGGGGCCACAAACCCCCGTCCTCTGCATCGGCAGGTGGGCTTCCAACCACCGCGCCACCAGGGAAGCCCTGAAGTAACTTTTTAACGCAGAAAAATGTCCTGAAATAAAATCAAGAAAGAACTGTTATGGGCTTCCCTGGCGGTTCAGTGGTTGAGAGTCCGCCTGCCGATGCAGGGGAGACGGGTTCGTGCCCCGGCCCGGGAAGATCCCACATGCCGCGGAGCGGCTGGGAGAACTGTTCTGATTGTTCTAGATTTCTACTGTGATGGCTACCCGGGCAAATTTCTTTTTATCCTTCCAACCTTAGTTTTTGAATCAACTCTCCCATGAGGCCTTTCTAAATGTCTCCAAATAGAATGAATTACTCCTCTGTGTTGCCTTCATATGTGGCTCATGCTTGCACTGCTACAGTTCTCACTGTGAAGTTTAATTACATTTTGCCTGTGTTCCCCACAATACTGTGAACTCCTTGAGGACAAGGACAAGATTAGTATAGTGTTCAGTGAATGTTTATTAAATTGTATTTGCACTAGCATAATAGTCTAAGGATTGCTGGCTAGGTTTGCTAGGCTTAGATTCACAGTATGCATGGGGAAAAATTGTTGGAAGACCAAGTGATATGGAATCAGAGGAACAAATTGTCTCTGTAATGTTGACTGAAATAAAAACAGGTGTGAGAGCTGTGAGTTTGTTGCGTTTGGGGAGTGACTGAGGACTGTGGCCCAGGATACAGCCTCTCAGATATCTTTGAGGAACTGCTCCAAATAGGTAAGGGGGGGAGTTCAGCCTGTATGTGATTTTGGAGAAGGGGTACATGCCATCAAGCCCATGAATTGGTAGAAGGATACTGCTTGTTACCAAGCACAGATATCCTAATGATGTTAGGGCTTTTCTAAGTATGGGAAGATGCTAGAAATTGGGTTCATAAAATTTTCTCCTGAAAATATCTATCTGAAAGCCTGTTCGGCCAGTTTTCCGACAGCACAGAGGGCCTCATTCCTGATCTCCACCCTGAAGTCCTTTCAGAGTCTGTTAAAGGTCAGCAACTGCAGTGGCTAATTATTCAATCCTTGTAGAGCCAGATGGGTGCAACATTATTGGCATCCTAATATATGGAAATTGGAATGAGAAAAGTTGACCAATAGAAATTTATTCTCTTTAATCGTTCAACTTCCCTAGCTTTTAAATTCATTAACCAAGGAAGAGGGACAGGGAAAGGGAGAAGGGTCGGGGGAGGGAGAGGGAAAGAATGTGTTTCACAGACATATGATTGAAAATATTAGATTGCATTCAGAAAAAGAAAAAAGTCCCGTTGATATTATCTTCCACTGTCAAATTTTAAAAAACACAAAATGATCCATAGAGAAAAAACGGTGGAGTTGTCAAAACCTTGGTCTTGTTGGACTGTTTAGTGAATTTCTCTTTTTTTTTTTTTTTTTTTTTGAGCAGAGTCATTAATCACAGGATATCGTGTTTAAGTTAGAATAATATAGTAGTATGTTATTTTACTTAGGCTAACACACATTAGCACTTTGTGCAGGCTGACGTATAGTAGGGACGCACTGGTAAATCCTTGCTTAATGATTCTTTAGCTAGGGAAGCTGAGCTCCTTAGCTTCTGTTTTGCCCCATACATATTGGAGTTCTAGACCCAGCTAAAAGGAACTAGAGAAGCTCCCTCTCTCTCTCTCTCCTTTGCTTCTTACTCCTTCCTCTCTCCCTCTTATCTCTCTAATGCCTTTATTGTCTGGCAGGTCTCCTTGGAAAAGGTTTCCTTGATGGAAAATATGGCTACCAGTTGGCCATAAAGAACTCTAGGCTTAATCATCCTCACATCTAGGGACACAGCCAAAAGAAAATACCATTTTCTTGCTATTCCCGAGAAGATTTTGGATTGGGAGTATGACCATTCTTGGTCATATATGTAAAACTAAGGGATGAGGTTTAATTAAAACCAACTAAAGATAACATGTAAAAATGGCAGTCCAGTAAAGCCACCATCAAAACCATGTCTATCCATGTCACCCCTCAAAGAAGGTTGGAATTACTGTTTTCAAACGTCCTTAGATTCTCTTAATAACTCATTATTGATGTGAAAACCATTGTTTTAACATGATATGTCCAGGCTTTAGCTCATCTTGAGGTTATAAATTGGATATCTGAAGCACTGCTTTGTCTTTGAGATTATGATGAATGATGTAATCAAAACAGTATAGACTTTGGAGCCAAGTAGACCTTTATTCAAAACTATAGCATATTTTTTCTTAGCACCATGACTTAATTTTCTCATAAAGCTTGGTTTAATGTGACCTTTGACAGAGTTTTTGTGACATTTGAAATGGAAAACAGAAATTCATCATTACATTTACCACAGTTAAAAATAATAATCCCTGTGTATGTTTTTACTGTCGATTGTAAGAATCTTTAGGGTGGGGATTTTTTTTTTCCCCAAGTGCATTATACAGTTTCTGGCATATAGGACTTGAGATATAAATGATGGGTATTCCTTACCTTGCTTGACTTCTTGAAGGTTGTTACTTGATTAAGGCCCCTAACTTTCTGCAATGCCATAAAATACACAGAACGGCCAGTCTTCTGATCATATATATTAGCCTTCTGCCTGAAGAAAAATATCAGGCATACACTATGTAGTTAATAGATATTTGTGGGATAAATGTATAAAAGTGGGGTACTAGCATCTCACTTTTTTAAATGAGGTAACTGAAGCCCAGCAATATTAAGTAACTGTCTGAAGATTACCCATAAAGCCAGTTTATTATTTTAGTGGAGTTCAGACTTGACTTATTTCTGCAATCACTTGCTCAAACATACTCTGTTGAAACTCCCTTTCTCCTACACCGATATTATCTGAGGCACATCATGTCTTTCCGCTCAAGTTCACGCTAGTCAAGTCAGTGTTCCTTCTAAGTCGATGCTCACGTTCTCCCCTCATTCCAGTGCCGCCCAGGTCCCAGCCTGAGTCCTGTAGTGCCAAGAAAGAACACTCTTTTCCTTATTCCTTCTATTCCTCTCCTCTGGTCTGATTCCTCCACTGTTGGGACAAGAGGAGGCGGGGTGGGGGGAGTGAGAGCCAAGGGACAAAAGCCTTAATTAGCACTGTCAGTTGTTCTCTGTGTCCTCTGCAGAGTCACTACTCAAATGTTGGCTTTCTCATGGCTCACACATGTGAAATTGGGAAGGGGGGTGTTTTTCTCACACATGTTTCTCGGCAGAAGGGCTCCTCTCCGGCTTGATGTTTTCTGGTCCTATTAATCTTCGTAGTTCAGCTCGCTGCTCCCTGTCCTCACCTGAGCAGCAGCTCTCTTGGTTTGCATGCTGGAAAGATGCTTAATCCTGGTTACTGTCAACAGTGTCCATTATACCCACCAATACGTCGCTCTCCCTTCCCATGTCGAAGGCTTGTTCTGCAGGCTGCTTTGCTGCTAAAATTCTCAGCCGTCTCAGTGTAATTCATTTCTCCTTCTCAGCCTGGCAAAGGGCAAAGATCTGCAAGCCCACTGCATAAGCCAGCTTCCACTGGATGGATGGGATGTTGCTGTGTCTTTTCTCTGGCAGCGTCTTTCCCTAGGAGTGATTCCCTTGGTGTGCCCTCCGCACTTAGGTTGGCCTCTGGGAGAGAGGCAACCCTCTGCATCCCCAAATAATCTCTCACCAACAACAACTCCTGAGAACATATCTAATTTCCTTTCTTTCATAGCTCCGCTTTTGTAGACTGTAGGAGTGTAACCTGCTCGTGGTAACTGGGCCAGGTCGGCCAACTTAGCAGATTTCATGGAGATGGACCTGGAAGCTCTTTAAGCCTCTTTAGAATATGGGCATACCTAAAGTTTTCACCTTTGAGAGTATCCTTTTTCTAAGACCACAGGGAAATTTTCTTTTGACAGTGCTACAGAGAGTGACAACCCTCTTTAAATGCTAGCTTCTGTTAGCTCATTCTTACTGAAATAATTGGCTATTATAATGTAAACATAGAACTAAACTACCAGAGTAAATCCAAGTAGGGCTGTTAAGGAAACATTCAAAATGCCAATATCTTCCTGATCCAAATGTTATACCTCAAACCTTGTATGTCATTTCCTATTCATTATAATCAAGTTTCACAGAATGCTGCGTAAAATGTGGTGTCTGCAAAACACTAGTGGCTTCTAAGTTTGCAAACTAAATTGTACTGTCTGGTCCTTGCTTTCCTGCACTATCATCAATTACATCCATCCTACCTACCTTAGGGTGATGTTGAGTGAATTGTTGAACATTAGGAAGACCTGGTTTCACATCTATGATTTAAATGGGAATTTAGGTTATTTTACTAGTCCGGAGAGTGGTTACAAGGATTATTGCATTTTATACTTTAATTACAGTGCTACTGAGCATGACAAGAGCATATTCTCAGATAGATTTATAGAAATTTCTTAAAATTTCTTTAGTTGAGGTTGTGTACACTAAACTCCATTATATAGTTCAAGTTTAACTTAAGCAAAAGTGTTGGCAAAGTGCTTATACAAGAAGTTTGTGCCCATGCTTAGCTCATTTCAGTTAATGGGACATGCACATTATAATACACATTATAAGAACTCACATTACGTAGAGCACTTTTATAATTGCAAGACAATAGACAAGAGTATTCAGTTCATTGGCCATAAAAAGGACAATGTCATCTCAATATGTATGAGGCATGTTGCTGTCACATCCTCTTCACCTGCCATTTCATCTCCCAGAGGAAACATTAAAGTTTATTTTTTAATGTAAAGAATGTTTAAGCCAATATCTTATGTAGAAATTATCATGGAATATTAAGCAACTAAAATTCACTTGAAAAAGAAGAAGTATTCCACACATGCTCATAAAATGACTACTTGTTTTTAAACTGGATGGTAAATCATTTATCGTTTGAATAATATCTATTAGCCTTTCAAAATCAATAGGAAAGAGGGTTTCTAATCCTTTTGTTTTGCCTCTAGGGCAGATTGTCACGTAACTGAATAACTTATAAACAAAGGAACTGGTGATATTAAATTTTGCATACCTACAAGATTAAAAGATCAGACGACTAAACTTATACCAGGCTTATCTTGGTTTCATGCACAGGTATATTGAATCTTCTTGCATCCTTTGAAAATATAATGAGGCTTAAAAAGAAGGGAACACTGAGAGGAGGAAGCACTGAAGCCAATTGTCAGTTTTTTTGTTAATAAGGTATTTCAGGTCATCATATATTCCTCTTTATTTAATCATTTTAGTAAAGCCTGTCCTTTATGCGCATTAGAAGATACGTAAATTAACCACCTAAGGCCCCATGAAAAATAAGTTCTATTTTAACTTAGAATTTTTTTTTGTCAATTTAAAGTTATTGAGAAATAAAATTTTAGATCAGGAGTTTACTTTGCAGAAAAACCAGTAGTAATTCTAAGAATGCAACTGTTAGGTAAACCCTGTCCACAGAGAACAAAACTAAATACTTAGCATTCAGTTTAAAAGTGCTAAGTATCCATCTATTCCATTACAGCACAATTTAGTTAATTAAGGCCATTTGTTCAGCAGTTTTTCTGAAGTTAGGAAGTGGAAAAATTAGAGAATCGGTATGGTGCTGAGAGAAATATTTTCAATTAAATATATTCACAAAATGCCGTATTAAGGCATATACACATATATATACTGTTTTTACAGTTTATTCTTTCACTGCAGTTTCTTTCAGTTGCTGTCTGATGGGTAAGTGATGAACTAACTGGCAGCTCAGTCAAGTCTCCCACGAAATGGGGCAGAGGTTGATCCAGGTCTAGATGCTTATACAAACGTGGCATTTGTGTCCAGTTTGTAATCCATCCCATCTTCCTGCGGCAGGACTCTGAAATGCACTTGGAGACCTAGGATGGGATATCACAACCTCAGACGTCATTTGTTCTTGTAATTTTTTTGTTTATTTTCCTACTGTGTTGGACAAAAATTTGCCTTTAAAAAATGAAATGATTTTAGTCAGCTCTATTAAGACTCAGCATGACTTAAGGAAACGTAATTACAACCCCATCATTTATGTAATCAACTTATAGTTCTCGCCTATCATACTTTTCTGAAAAAAATATTTCTGCTGAAATATCTCAGCAGTACCAAGGCAGTGTGTGTCATTTCTCCTCCTTAAAAAACCCCACAGAATTATCTTAAAGGCAGATAATTCCAGAATGTGAGGTTTGAGGTCGGAGGAAGAGTAAGGTAGCTTCACAAATAGCCTTATTCTCATCTGGCAGACAGAATCAGTGCAGAATTGGTGCTAGATGAATGCACGTTACGTGTGAGGGGTTTGGAGGGGGAACAGCAACTTTGCTTCAAATGGTTATTTTCAGGGCTTCCCTGGTGGCGCAGTGGTTGAGAGTCCGCCTGCCGATGCAGGGGACACGGGTTCGTGCCCTAGTCCGGGAAGATCCCACAAGCGGTGGAGCGGCTGGGCCCGTGAGCCATGGCCGCTGAGCCTGTGCTCCGCAACGGGAGAGGCCACAAGAGTGAGAGGCCCACGTACTGCAAATATATATATATATATATAATACAAACGGTTGTTTTCTTTCGCCTGTGAGCAATAGTCTATGCTGACAGAGATCCAGGCAGAATTGTGGACTAATGATGTTTATGATTGGGTGGTGGTCATAACATATGTGCACTAAAGGGCTAGATGAATGTAGGTGCTGCCAGAATTCCCTTACCCATCACCACCTTTCACGTTGAAAGCACACCCAAGGCAGACTTCATATGAGGGGTGATCTGCTCATATGACCCTGACTGCTTTGTGAAGGTATCGCTGATGACTCGGTGATCCCAAGTTGCTGTAACTGCCTGTGTTACAGCATGACTAGAGGAAACATTTTATCTGTAGAGCAGATAGGGAAACTCTCCCCAGATATGACCTTTCATTTTCCAATTATCATTATGGAAGCAAAGCATTTGTCTTTCATTTCAATGTGCCAAAACATCTTGCTGATAGCCTACTCCTGGCCAATTAATTCTGAATAAAAATGCTATGTAAATATATTTCACTATTTTTCAACCATTATGGCAGAAGTAGTAAGTTTAGAATTTGGTTGTCGTGTACCCAAGTGGACTGTTTACATTATGTACTATAGGTGCTATTTGAAGATATATATATGTATATATAAACTTCACATGAAAAGAAATGAAACATAAACTATTCCATTTAGGGACTTCAAATCATACCCCAGTGACTCACTTAAGCCTCAGCAGGTAGAATAGTCTATGTCCTTCCAATGGAGAGGCCTATAAAACCAGCCCATTTCTACCTAGGGTAATGTAATGGACCATAGAATATCTGTCGATGTAACTACATTTGACTTCAGGAAATTAAACTGAGCCTGTTTAAAGCTTTACAGACCTAGTGAGACATAGTTTCTTTTAAATTCTTAGTTGAACATATGAGAAAAGCCATGGTCCATGAAAAACCTAGGAAAGCTGAAAAGGTGTAGAATTTTAGAATCATTTTTAGACTCATGATAAAGAATTTGCTAATGTGAGCTCCAGGCAGTATGCTTTTCTTAAATACAGAGTTATTTTCTGCCATTTTGGCTCAAGCGTTCTGCAGAACTAAACTTATTAGCTCTGTGTAGAGAACCGAAGGGAATGTAACAATATCCCTTTTACTGGTTCCATAAGGACAGAGATAATAATACTTGGGCACGATCAGTGGGCTTTGAATGACACTTGAGCTTGGTCAAACCATGAGGTATAACTATATATTAAAAAGTAGATTCTACAAGTTACGTATGTTTCTCTCTCACTTTCTGTAAACCTTAACCTGTATATATTAAACTATTTTCCAGATGAGTTATTTTTAATATACCACTTGTGTCTAGTACAGTGTTCAAGTCTTAAAAGGCCTGTAATAAATGTGTTTAAATCACTAAATGGGAATGTCAATTTCTATCTGCTTTTGAAGGGTTTGTTTGTGGAATTACATCTCCTGAATATTGTAGTAACGAATAGCCATTCCCGTATATAAACACGGCCCACTGTTTAAGAGGTGTTGAGTCCACATGTTTAAAATAAGTATTATTCTTTAGTGAATTTACTTTTTTAACTTTTAATTCATTGTCCTGTTCCAGAACTTACTGTATTATAAAAAAAAAAATACTCTCCACTGTAATGACATAATTATTGAAAATAAATTTTCAGAGTTGGGCATTACATTGATGCCTAGCTCCAAATTTGAACTTAAATATTTTGCTAACTCTTTCGGAATTTAACCTCCAGTTTTTTCACCTCTGAAAAGGTGGGTGTTACTTGAAAGAGGCCTTTAATGGAGTCAGGATGAGAACTCATGTGTTCTGACATCTCCTTCCCATGATCTTTTATTGACAGTGTGCTGCATGACTTATTATTTTGATTGCAAACATCTTTAATGAGATTAAAGTCAATGGTGCAAAAGCGAGGACACCAGTCCTTGAGTCCTCAGACTTCACAAAGAGTTACTTCCTGATTTCTGGAGGTGTTTTAGAGTTGCTTCACTACAGATGTTCTTCTGAAGTTTTAAAGTCCGATTATTATATACAGGATTCATTAGGTGTGGATAGGTGTGATGCTCCTAGGAGAAATCTGAACCCTTGGGCAGTTTGGAAGTGATTCTTAAAGGTTCAGCATGTGACTTCTAGAATTGGATTTTATGGGTTTGAATTTCACCTGTATCATTAAACTGTGTAATTTCCAACAAGTTTCTTACCCTATCGAAGCCCAGGTATCCCAACCAGTAAAGTGGAGATAGTTTTAACTTCCAGTTCAAATGGTGATTTTGAAGATTAATTCAGATGACGGGTGTGAGGCATGTAGAATAGCGCCTAGCTGGTGATCAGTGTGCAATTGATGTCAGGCATTATTACTATTTCACTGGTTGGAATAAGTTGTTTGCCCAGTACAGCCTTATTTCATAATTCATGTGGTGCTGCTGTTCTAGATCTATTGAAGATTGTAGTGCATCAAATATTACTAAAATCAAAATTTAAGTTATATACACTTTCCCTCTTAAATAGTTTCCTTTCCTAAGTTAGACTTTAAAATATAAAGTTAATATGAATTTAAAATTCCTCCTGAACTTTTTTTACTGTAAAATTCCCATTTTAGAAGTTTAAAGTAATTGACTTCATTCTGTTTTATTAATACTTTTTTTTTTTTTTTTCCTCACTGTTCTGGCCTCTCCCGTTGCGGAGCACAGGCTCCGGACGCGCAGGCTCCGCAGCCATGGCTCACGGGCCCAGCCGCTCCGCGGCATGTGGGATCTTCCCGGACCGGGGCACGAACCCGTGTCCCCTGCATCGGCAGGCGGACTCTCAACCACTGCGCCACCAGGGACGCCCAATACTTTCCTTGAGTTAGTGAAAAATATAAAAGGAAGTCAACTATTTTGATCTTCAACACATTTATGAGTGTATAAGGGAATGGAGATGAATTTCCTACTTCCAGTATTTCGACTAAAGAAAAATAATCTTGCTAGTAACTTGTATAACCTCTGTTAAGTGAGTTTGATATTTAACTTGAATAATACACCATCTCTGAAGGAATTTTGACCCTTATGGTGGCTAGGACAGCATGGCTATAAATGTCATCTCTGACAAATGGCTGCCCCATTTTGGAACTTGCCTGGTATTCCTTGGTGAATTCTCTCCAGCCGGAGACTATCAGGAATACACCTGTGATTGAACAAGTCGGATGCATTGCTCACTGTAGTGGGAAAGAACACACGCCATGGGGAACCGTGGGCCGTCTCAGTAGGAGGATGCTGAAGATTGGGGCTCACTTTAGGTTACCTGAGAGAAGGTTTAGAGCTCTTTGCTCTGAATTGGGTTCTGTCAGGAAGCAGAAGTAGTTTTATGACTGGGTATTTCGGTAAACCCTGTGTAGAACGGGGGAGGACTACAGTGAGACTCAGCTGTAATTGGTAAAGAAGTAGTGGTTCTATATACCAGGACAGGGAGGTGTTTGGTCAATTGTGTTGATTTGGAAATTATGCTCTGTGCTCAGAAATGATTATCGAGGAGTCTTGCTTTTTGTCTTGATCCATCGCTGTCACAGAGTGACCTTGTCTGATGTTGAAGTTCTGTGAAATTCTTTATTTCAAGAGGAAAGTGCCACAGTCTGTCTGAGCAACAGGAAGAAGTCAGGCACTGCCTCTCACTTTCTCATCGTGGTCACAATATACGAGGTTAGTAAATACTGGCAAAGAAAACCAATATTTACTTTAGGGCAGCTAAGTGCTGAGACTTGTGCTCGTTGCTTCAAATACATGACCATGTTGATACTGCACAAGAGTCTTAGTTTCATAAAGCAAGAATGTTACCTTTCTTTGCAGCCAACAAAAATGAGACTCAGATGACATGATTTACCTAAGGTCAGACATGTACTAAAGGTTGGATCACACACAACTCTCTCCAAAACGCAGCCTCTTGGCACTAGGGCGTAATTCCTGCATGTGTTTCAGTTAGCCTGCTGGAGAGAGGGAAGCAGGGCACCAATTCAAACAAAACAACTTGGGTGGTTTTCTTCAAACTGCACCATGTATTCTGGAAACAAGGGCTCCTATGAGAACCATTCTAACTCTCCTCTAAAATCCCCCAACTCTAATTTATGTGTTTCTCTAATAAGCATACCACCCGTAGTCTTAAATCATAGAAAATCTGTAACACAAAACAAAATGAGAACAGGGTGGCGAGGTGGGGAGTTCTGCATTTTAACCACACTGCTAACTACTGGTTGACAACAGAAGATCCTAATTAACCTACACATGATCTCAAAGACCAAATCAGTTTGGGACCTTAGATTATACCTTTTTTTTTTTTTTTTTTTTTTTTGCTGTACGCGGGCCTCTCACTGTTGTGGCCTCTCCCGTTGCGGAGCGCAGGCTCAGCAGCCATGGCTCACGGGCCCAGCCGCTCTGCAGCATGTGGGATCTTCCCGGACTAGGGCACGAACCCGTGTCCCCTGCATCGGCAGGCAGACTCTCAACCACTGCGCCACCAGGGAAGCCCATACCATTTGTTTTGATATTCATTCTCTGAGGCTATTAATGCATGAATATAATAAAACATTGATATTACTATAGTCATCGTGATGACTCCAAGTTTTACAATAAAAGTGAAATGAAAATTTTATTGTTTATGGAGGCAGTACATTTAAGACAGCATACTGAAAAGTATGAAATCCAACAAGTTGGTTGCTAAATGGGTAAAATGCTGTGATCTAGAAAATTTACTACGAATTCTTACTACTTCATCAGATAAAACTGGCTTTATGGTAGTGTTATTAAAGATAGGAACCAAATAATCTTATCACCATATTACAACTTGATTAGAATTTTGTATTTGGGGGATTTGGTTAAATGTTGCATGTAGTCATGAAGGAGAGTTAAAAAATAATAATCTACAGTGTGAACCCAATGTCAAAAAAAAAGTCAAATATAACAGTTTGTTCTGAAGGCAGGATGAAATTGGTATAAACTGAAGGTTATTTTATATTAGACCTTAAAATACCTAGTGAAGATCTTATAACTAGTATTAGTCCCAGGAGATTTATATTAGGAAAGCAAGTTATATGAGCCACTGAATGGTCTGGATTCGACGTGGCAAACTCCGTCTATGAAAAGATGCAGTTTGCAGACTTGTTTTGTTTAGTCTGCAGGGTATTGATCTACTCAGGGATTTTTGAGAAAAAATGTAAGCTGCTCTCTACAAAGATAAACAGTAAGCCAACCGGATGATGATGGAAGCGTCTGTGTGTCCCGTATTTCTGCATGACATAATCAGCTGGAGTAAAGGAAGAGCAACTGCCTTTTATGGGCTGTGGTCAAGAGAAGCACACACCTGGCACCCTTTATCTGTCTACGCCAAGTCCCCACAGACATTTATATTCATGGTCCTACTCAGGATGTTGACTTAGATTTTGTCTTCTGGCTCTGTGACTCTCTGTGTACATCAGTATGTTTCTCTTATCCTCATTGACATTTTATACACACTTTTATCTTTCATGTGTGTGTATGGCCAACAAGAAGAGAGAGGCAGTTTTTCAGAAGCTAAATATGTTTCAGCAAATATATATATATTTTCACCAAGGAAGTTTTCATTTTAACTTCAGTGTATTAGTGATATTGATTTTTAGAAAAATCCTGGCAGATGTGCAGGGCTTTGGCTCAACTAGTCACATTATCAATGTATAGATTAATTTTATTTATTAATCAGTGTTAGAATTGGATTTAGGTTGTAATTTTGCTTCAAAATATAGACATAATTATGAAATCATATAAGAAATGAATGTTCACTTTCTCTGGTGTACTCTTCTGGCTTTTTTATTTACTCTCTGTAAGCAAGATTAGTGGCCTGCTTGTATTGACTGAGAGGCATCACAAGTTTCATTCAGAAAGATCTCATTAATAGAGCTCTCGATGTATTTATTAAACACAGAGAACAAATCACATTTTACATTAATGGCTTTAATTCTCCAATCCATATTTTTAGTTGCTGTTTTTGCAACTGTAAACATTAATTTTGCAGGCACCACGGCTGTATCACAGTTCTACTAGTTTTGAATTTTTACCAGAAATGAGACATGATTGTCCATTAAGATACAGCCACCTGTGAACACAAATTATTCTATTGCGAATAATAAACTACAGTAGTGAATTTCTCACAGTAATTTGTTTAAAATGCCAGATAATTTAAAATTTTTCATTTAAAGGAAACACAGCCTTGTGTATTTCATTTGCTTGGAATCTTAGATGCAGAATAAGATTTTGTATATATTATTGAATGCTTTATATGATTATTTAGGACTTCGTATACTTTGTTATGATCCCCAAGTATAACAATATTCCAAAGGCTCTATTTTGTAGTTGAAATGTTACAGTATAGATCCATTCATTTGCTGCTGGAATTATGATATCCATCTTCTGGATTACTACTCTTTACATGAATAGTACATATTCTAATTTTTTACCTTAATATCTGATACTGTTTTTATTCATGACTTTTTGTAAAGACTTTCACTACGAATACTGGTCAGTCTTCTTCTGGCTTCCTTATTTAAGAGGCCACTACCAAATCCTTTAGGCAGTCATATAGAAGCCAAAGCATGTTGATTATGACTTTCTGGAAGGTCATGACTAACAAAATGTAGGTCAGATTCCTCAAGCTAAGCTGCATGATGATGGCAGGAGGGGATGAATTTTGGAGGCAAAGAGACTGTAAATAGTTTTACCTGACCTACCCTAATGATTGCATAAGAAGAAAGAATTACGTGTGTTATCCACTTAAGGATGTATGCAATTATATAAAACCGATGTTAGATGCTAAAGCAAAACTCAGGAAGAGTTACTGTGATAGAACTAAAGAGAAAGAACCATTCATACTCTGTCCCTAGTGTACTCATCAAGATTCTCCAGAAAAAAAAAAGCACAGTTGGAGAGAGAGATACATATATGTATGTATATATATGTACATATATATACACTCACGTGTGTGTATATATGTGTGTGTGTATGTGTGTGTGTATGTATATGTGCGTGTATGTATATATATGTGTGTGTGTATATACACAGAAGAGAGAGAGGGACAGCAAGAGAGATTGACTTATTGATTTTAAGGAACTGTCTCATACAATTTTGGGGCTGACAATTCCAAAATCTATAGGGCAGGATGGCAGCCTGGAGAAATTGATCTAGGGTTATTGTTTTTGTCTCCCTTCTCAATTTCGGACTTGTCTAGTAGAGCATCTGTGCCTTGCAGCTGTAATTCACTGTTAATACTGGAGTCCTATTGTTGAGGCAAGGTCTGAGGGAGGCTAGGCATCCTGTAGTTTTATAACTGGATCTCAGTCTTTCAGTGGGCCTGTGTCTCTGAACTGTCATCTTCAGGTGGCCTTTACAGAGCTCCCTCACTTTGGCGAAGCAGGAAGGCTCTAGCATTGTCTGGTGGGAGCAGTGTCTTTCTCTCTGCGGAGCTAAGACTCTGATAAAGTCTTTTCCCCTGGAGAGTAGGCCCTTTTTATGGAGAGTGCTCTGGGCATATTTCATAATGATTATGCTTCGCCTCCTTCTGTTAGTGCCAAAAGGGGAGATTTGTTGAATCTTTATTGTGAGAATTGGGTGGTCTTCCTGGCGGTGAAACTCACAAAAGAGTAGGTTCCACCTAAGATTTGACCCCAGCAGTTTCCCACTGTCATGCTATCCTGCACTCAACTTCAGCAATTTGTTAAAATTACTTTATAAGTGCTTCTAAATTTATGGTTCCAGCAACTTCTGCTCCAGTTGAAGAGGTCAGTTGTGACTCTGGATTTGCCTATTGCTCCCAGTTTTGCATGTGGGGAGGGGATTTCCCCACAAACTCAGTTCTCTGATGCAACCAAGAGAAGTCACTGATTTTCTGTTTATTCAGATTCTTTTGTCTTGTAAGGACAGGAGGGACGGCTTGTAAGTTCTTATATATTGGGGCTGAAACTGGAAATTATTACTCCATGTTGTTATAATTGAGACCTCAGAAAATCTCTCTCATTCACAATGTATGCATATATATTTTTATTTTTAAATTTAATTTAATTTTTATTTTATATTGGAGTATAGTTGATTTACAATGTTGTTAGTTTCAGGTGTACAGCTAAGTGATTCAGCTATACATATATCCATTCTTTTTCAGGTTCTTTTTGCATATAGGTTATTACAGAATATTGAGTATAGGTCCCTGTGCTATATGGTAGCTCCTTGTTGATTATCTATTTAATATATAGTAGTGTGTATATGTTAATCCTAAACTCCTAATTTATCCCTTCCCCCAACCTTTCCCCTTTGGTAACCATAAGTTTGTTTTCGAAGTCTGTGAGTCTGTTTCTGTGATATCATATAATATCACTTATATGTGGAATCTAAAAAAATTATACAAATGAACTTATTTACGAAGCATATATATCTTAGATGAGTATGAAAGTTATTATCCTGTTATTCTGCAGTATATGTAAGGCACCATAATAGATATCTGATAAAAATATGGTGCACTATCTTAGACATATTTTATATGTTTGTATAATTACCATTGACCTTAGCTGTTCAGAATGGAGCATAAAGCTGAGGACAGGAGGATGGGAGATACCAAAATGTAAACTGGGTCCTGATAATGAATTTTAGATTACCACCGTATTTTGGTACGCCAGGTTTTCCTTCAGAGCCCTAAAAGGTGGCCTGATGCATAAATTATAACAAGTTACAACCTAGGAATGATTTACTTTCTAAAATAATTCCACTCAATTTGTTTTAAACAACAATAACACAATGACATTTTGAATATTTGTTTATTCTTTTTCTCCCAGACTTCCTCCCTTTTCCCCAAATGTTTAGAATAATGAACATTATTACAGCTATAATTTTTACTCCAGTATCATTGCTCTGGAATGGTCAACTACCTGCTAAACATTCCCACCGAAATAAATCAAGTATTCCTTACACTCCATATGTCCAAAACTAAAATTATCACTTCATCTAATACAAATGCTTCTTCCTGTTTCTGTCGATAGTCTATCACAGTTGCAGATCCGCAAACGCAAGAGCTTGGGGTCTTTTGCTTCTTGTCCACATAGCTGCATAATTACTAAATCCAGTTTATTCTACTGCTAAAATCTCTCTCTTTCTCTTCCCCTTATCTCTATCCTAACCCAGGTCCTCCTCACTCCCCTCCTGTACTCTTCCAACAACCCCTAACTTCCTTCCCCCTTTCTTTATGCCCTTCTCCAATCTGTGTTTCGTGGAACTATGAGATTTGCCTTCCTACACTAAAGTTCTGGTCAAGCCAAACCTCCACACAAAAACCTCTCTACAGATTACATCCTGCCAATTCACATTCAGTATTCTTCATGATTTGGTTCCGGGTTTCTATTTATTTCTTTCATAAACATTTATTGTTTTATATATGTGTGTATATATATATATATGGATAGTTATACGTATGTATATATATAATACATGTGTGTAAATGTGTGTATATAATATATGTATGTCAAGTGTTATGCTGGAGGCTGGGTTATAGAGATGAATAAAGAGAGCCTACTTGAAAAATCAGTCTAAGAAGGTAAAACAAAGATCCTAAAAATAATTAAAATGGAAATTATGATGAGAGTATTAGTAGAAACCCTTGTTAAGTGCAACTGGAGAGCAGTCAATGTTATGACTTTGTAACTTCGTGTGGATTATCCTCTGTTAGTCCCATCATATTAAGTCTGGAAGAGACCCTGGGCCTCATTTTACACAATATACTCTTTCCAGGCCATTCCGCTTGTTGAATCTCAATTGCTTTTTCCTCTACTCTACTCAAACACCCCCAGCTGCTCCACCCTCCAACACACACTTACAAATTGGAACCCAGCGGCAGTAGCCTATTTTTTTTTTTTTTGCGGTACGCGGGCCTCTCAATGCTGTGGCCTTTCCCGTTGCGGAGCACAGGTTCCGGATGCGCAGGCTCAGCGGCCATGGCTCACGGGTCCAGCCGCTCCGCGGCATGTGGGAACTTCCCAGACCGGGGCACGAACCCGTGTCCCCTGCATTGGCAGGCGGACTCTCAACCGCTGCGCCACCAGGGAGGCCCAGTAGCCTATTTTTTTTAAACAGCATTTGAGTTTATGTGATTCTAGGCAATGTATGCCCCTTCCACTAGGCATTTTACAATACTGAAAATACTTTCATCACAAGCAGGTTATTCCCCACAGTGACCTAGGGTATGTGGGTGTCCCGGAATAAAATGTACTGCCCCGTCAGAATTATCTATCTTCCATATCTATTATGTATTTACCTAAGTATGCATTATCATTCGTTATTATTTGACTTTGTGTGCCTCTGTCTCATCTCTTCAAAAGGAAATTAAGTTATTTCAGTGCAATAATAATTTCGCATTCTTTTTCCCCCAAGGGCATCTAACACAACAGCTCACCTCTAATAGGCAATGCAGAATTATTTGTGGCTGACTGATTCTAGGCTTTCAAAATCAGTTTGTGGTCAGGTATTGGTTGAGTTTAGAAAAAAAGTCAAATTTGCAGTTGGTCCTACCTGTGGGATACGCTGTAGCTTACCACTGTTTCTTCATGAATTGCCTCCTACCGTTATACAAAGTCCATTTTTAAAAAGGAATGGAGTGGGAGATTAGGTGCTAAAAGTATCTTCTTAGCATCTTCGATGAGATTTTGAACTCAGATAAATTGACATTCATGCTGCTTTACGATTTATGTCACATCTTCAAGATGTATTTGATTTAAAAAAAAAGTTTAAGTTCCAATGTGTGTTTAGAAACATCTGTGACTTAAAAAGCCCTCTCCTTTCATTTAGGAGTATTAAATAACAAGCACAAAAAAGAATAACAATAAAAAGAATAATCTCTTTCTTATATATGTATAGCATTAATGATTTAGCTACTAACCCGACAACCTTATATCCCATGATTTCTATACATTCATGCCATCTAACACTAATCATGGCATACTGTGCAAATCCATTTTCTTTCTGAACTCTATTCTTTTGCTCTTTCATTGTCCTGGAACTCCCCTTTCTTATTTCCATATGCCCAAGTTTTAGTGTTTTTAAAGATCTAACAGGTGCTATGAACCTTTGCTTTTCCCTGCAATGCAAAGTTCTCTTTCCTGCCTCTTAAACTTTACAAAGCACTCAATTATTTATTTCCTACCACAGTTTTCATTTTGTTTTCTATTAGTCATTTTTTATTCTGCTAGTAAGAGTTCAGGAATTTTTTTACATCATTTGGTGAATTAAGAAATTTTCAAAACAAGGAGATTATGCCTGAATCATGTTTCCTTTCTCCATTCCAGTCCTATAAATGCTTGACAAATAAATATTACCTGAACACTCTTATATGTTTTTTTTTTTTTAATGAGGCTTTTGGCTCTTGGGATGGGACATAAGGTGACTGGCTTTTTTCCCCTAGCACATGGAGAAATCTTAGACATATGCAGGGGCAGATACAGTTTCTTGATTTCAAAATTCCCTTACAATAATGATTTTTGGATTAAAATAATGTAAAATCATGAAGTATTTCTGTTCCCAACAGGAACTTTCAGTGAGAGACTTGCACAGTAGACTCTTTGGCCAATAATTGACATACTTCCTACTATTTGTTTTGTTTTCTAATTCCTTTTGCTTAACCTTCTGAAGAATTATTCTTTTGAGAAAATTGAAGGAAAAAAATTACATAACTTGGTCTTCTCTACAGTACTGTAAGCTCCTTGAGGATATGATGGAAGTCTTTATATCCTCTAGGTACATAGCATTATGACATGTCCTATGTAGTTATACATTAAATAAATGATAAAGAGTTATTAAAAATGACTACACATTATTAGAGATCAAAGCATCAGATTGTGTTTGGACTTCCTTTTACTGACTAATTTACTTCAATTCAACCAGTGTGAACTTTTATCCAGGAATATAAAAAATGACATCATTTTATTTTTAAATTATTTAATAAATCACATAAACTTATATGAAATTCATAAAAATAGAAAAGGTTAAAGCCATGTATTCAACTTACAGAAATTATTCTGGTGTCTTGAAAAAACTTTACTCAGCTCTTGAATAAATAGTAGAATTAAAATTCTAAAGAGAAAGTGAAGAATATGAGAATGCACAAGAAAACATTGTATATAATCCATATTTGCAAGGTTTCTAAAAGTCATTTCATTATAATATTCTTACAGAAATTCAAAAGACTTAAGACTAAAAATCATTATGGTGAATTTTACTTAAGATCCCAACATTTTGCCTTTAATTACCTGAGTGTAAATTCAGTCAGAGAGCATATGCATTAAGAAGCCGTTAACATCTTTCTGTATAAAGAGCACAGAGCTCTTGCTCTCGTGCTTTCATTGCATACTCTTTGCTAAAGGGAAGAGTTCTTAACCCTATGAAATTGCTTTCACTAAGCCATCAGAAGGCTCCCTTTTGAAATCAGTGGAACGGTTGATCCCTGTTTCTTGGAAAGCCTGTAATCCTCTGGGTGATATGTTTAGTGGGAAGAAAGTGGGTGAGCTTAGTTATTCAACCAGGTAGGACTTGAACCAGAATTTGAACTAACTAGGATTAGATAATACTAACTCCTTTTGTAGTCAGCCTCTTCAGTATTAACTTCATCCATCACTTTATAAACAGCAAAGAGTTGAAGCAAAAGAAATATAGTAAATATCATGTCTATACTTGATTTGGGTGGCTTACTAAAGACAATAACAAACCTGAAAATAGGCAGTTAAATAAAACTTCCTTTTCAGCCAGCAATCAATATGTGAGTCTAAGTATTTTTCAGATTCAGAGTTTATGGGTTTCTTTGATATTTGGGGGCCACATTAATTTTCTACAGCATAATAGTAATGTTATTTCTCTCTATGATCTTGACCTTTGTACTTTGAGATCACCAGTATCATTTCCAAGAATATTGAAGCATAATGCTTTTGTCTGTGTTTGCTTTTGTATTTTTTATTTGGTTAAGAGTGTAGCTTCTTGTTGTCCTTAAGTGAATTGAATCAAAGTGGAAGCAAAAAAGCTCTTCTTGAAAGTCAGTTGTCAGCTCTTGACAAATATCTAAGGATTTCAAAGTCAATTAGAAACCCCCTCCTTGAGCTAATGGTGCTCCTTTGGAGTGTCTTACTCATGTCACAGAAGATTCGTAGGGTGTACAGAGGCTCTCCTCATCTCTTCATGTTTCTTTTCCACCCAACTTTAAACTCAGGTTTTAAGATTTCTTTCCATTGGTCCAGCAGCATATCTCCGTTTGCTCTTCTCTAGGTGAATGGAATCAGCCTTCCTCTCAAATCTCCCTTATGATTACCTGAGAATGTTCCTTATGTCAAATCGTAGCTGACTAGATTCAGATCAAGAGACAACTGTAGCTACAACTCAAAATCCCTACTTCAGTATAGGACATCTGTGCTATATTCTCACACTCAATTTTGTCTAATGTAGTTCTATTCTATGACATTTTGTAAAGTTTTAAGCAAGATCCCTAAAAAATTTGACTGAACTGCTGAAATGTCAATAGTTGAGGTCTAAGGATTTAATGGCTATATAACCTAGCTTATAGCAACTTAGAAATACATAGTTTTCCTAACTGTGCATTAAGTACTATAAAAAGCAACTGGAAGCAGACTAGCAAGTTGAAACATTCTAAAGATATTGTTTTGTGACTATGCAATATTTGTGTCTTTTTAATGAGGGGAGTAGAAGAGAGGATGTAGATTCCTGTCAATGAACTGCAAGGGTATAATCTAGATGTTAATTGAGAAATTGTAAACATTCTCAGTATTACTGCTTTTACATTTTTTTGTTGTTCTTAAATGACAAGATCATTCATGGAGCTAGTGATTTCTGCAAAAGAAACAAGCATATTAGTAACTTATTCTGTTGAAATCTACCACCTTCTTTAAAAATATTTTATTTTTAGAAAACAAATTAGTTAGCAGTGTTATATTCCACATCATTTTTTCCAAATAGACTTTTATTCACTTAACTGTTATTAAATCATCCAATATTCATAATAATCCATAAATTGCTTTATATTTGAAATGCAAGTGATTTTAGTTATGAAATTACTAAGAAGAGAGTTAAGAAAATACATTTTCAGAATAGCTAACTTTCCCCCTTTTTCTTCTGTGTTAGTCACCTTACTTTTGTTACCTTCTGATTCATATTATTTTCTGATTGTTTTAGTGTTAATTTTAAAAAGTAGAAGGTAAGCGGATTCCTGAAAGTCAAAGTACTGTTAGTCTTGTTGACCCTTGTGTCACCAGACACTAGAAATAGTGCCAAACACATGGGAGCTACTCAATTACAATTTCTTGAACAAATGAATGAAGGAAGAAAATTTAGGGACAAATTACCCATTGAGTCAAAGCTTGAGCTTGTTTTCATAAATAAAATTAAGCAAAAGCAAAATAATGTAACTCGGTATCCTTTTGCTTCTAGCATAAATCCTGGCAAATAGTAGGTGCTTAATATTTCCTTTATTCATTAAATTGTTATTTTTATTCTAGTAAGAAGTTAAGACCTTGAACAAATATGTACTTGATGAATAGCTAATCATTCACAGAAACTAGGAAACAGATGACTTTATTATTCCTAATTGGAAGAAAGAAACTGAGGCCGAAACTCAATGTCTTTCCAGACGTCCCACCATAGGGGAACAGGAACTTGAAGCCAATCTTCTGACAGACCCCAGGGTTCTTTTCACTAAGCTAGCATTTCCCCAAGATGATTCCACAGAAGATATTTAATGGGATAAATATATTTTCTCCAAGTATGATCATCTTAAACTGCTTATTTAGGTAGTAATTTTAAGTCCATCAAAGACAGTTTACTTTAAATGTACATTTAAATGTAAACATAGAATCCCTTTTTAATATTCAGAATTTTCAAAATTCTTTTTTTGTCATGAACTCTAGGTCTGCAAAGTCAGACAAATGACATTTAAATAAGAAACAGTGAACTATTTTCAAGGCTACCGTGTCCTTGTGTAAATATTTGAAGTTCCTAATATTGACATGATATTTATGACAACTGATTAGGGAAATGAAAATTAGCAATATGAAACTAGTGTTTAAAATCTCCGGACTCTCATCTCTCTTTCAACTATTTTCCAATATGTTCAACTTTTGAAAAAATATCTGCCTTTACATGTCCTCTGTGATCTCACATTTAATTGAAAATTACAGAGATGATGATTGACTACCTCTGATGTTTTTAGAGTTGATCCATCTTTGCTGTCCCTCCTAGGGTATCCTTCCAAGTGTCAGAACAGGTGGAATAAAGTGAATCTACACAAAACAGATATGTGATAGATAGATTTACAATGACTATGATTAAGGACTACACCAGGTCTCTTAATTCAGGGAATTTTTGAGTACCCAGTTCATTACATCTGTTTAACCTACCCTTCATCCTTTGTGCACGGCACTGATACCATTCAAATCCACCACACACTTCCCAAATGAGAACTACCTGGAGTGTGAATTTTTCTACCAGTAATTACATTTTATTTAACATGAATATATCTTTTTTCATATATATAATTAAGATGAAGAGGGTCATTATAATCAAATCAACCAAGAGAGGGGCACCTCCAGTTTAACTTTTGTTGTATTCAGTGCTATTTTTTTTGTGAAGCACTGACTCTGGATACCATTACTTTTATGTGTTTCAAGACAGTAACTCATTCATTCATTACTAACGCATTCATTCCCCTGAACTCACTGTTTTAATGCTCTTTATATCTGTTAAAGCAATGAAGCATCTTATTCTACCACTATAATAATTTGGAGCTAGGAGGAATTTGGAAATTGTTTTATAATTAAGAAAACCAAGTCACTGAGGGACTCACAGTTCATGAACATTTGTGGTGTTATCTACCATGAGCCACGTGGTCTGCTCCATTGTGGACTCATTCATAGACCTTTCTGATGGAAAATCCAACACATGGAGACCCCTTCACAGCATAAATGTACAAGTGTATAGGTTAAACTCAGGTCAGATGTTTACTCTAAAGCGTATCAGTAAACCAAAATCATATTTTCCCCAGTCAGGTGTGTTTTCCTATCTCATACACTTAAAGACAAAGATCTCAGTAAGTCTTAATAAATTTTCATACAAAATACAAAGTACTTCACATGATAAATTATTGAATCTAACTTTCAACCATGCATTGGAAAAGGAAAGTTTGCCCTCCTGTCTTCTGATAAGTGTCCTTGAAGAAGGAAAGTATATACTATATATAAAATAGATAACCAACAAGGACCTACTGTATAGCACAAGGAACTATACTCAATATTTTGTAACAACCTATAAGGGGAAAGAATCTGAAAAGGAATGTATATATGTATATATATAACTGAATCACTTTGCTGTACACTTGAAACTAACACAACATTGTAAATCAACTATGCTTCAATTTTAAAAAGTTAAAAAAAGGAACATATCACAAATTCTCAATTACTGGACATTAAGGGCAATTTGTTGTCTATTACAATATTCACTTTTTTGCAGATTTTAAAATGTGATTAATATTAACCTTCACTAATGATTTTTCTAATCATGATTTGAATAACCCCTTCACAACATAAATGTACAAGTGTATAGGTTAAACTCATGAATGTGAAGCTCGAAATTAACATCTTGAAATTCTCCAGAAGACAAAATTTTAGTTTATTTGTAAATATTCAATGATAACTGAATTAAAATTTTTCTGAGTTTTTTTTTCTAATACTAAGAAATTAGCTCTTTATTGATTCACTTGAAATTGGAGAATGTGAAAAATTGAATGCATCAAGATTTCTTTCACTGGTTTCTAGACTAATGTGAAGAGGCAGGAAAATTATTTCCAAGGATACAGTCTGAATTATGTGTGGAAAAAAGGAAGGTCTATCTAAAAACAATGTTTTTGTGGCTTAATTTTCTAAGTGTTCTATGCACCTTTTTTTTTAAAATTAATTAATTAATTTATTTTTGGCTGTGTTGGGTCTTCGTTTCTGTGCGAGGGCTTTCTCTAGTTGTGGAAAGCAGGGGCCACTCTTCATAGCAGTGCGCGGGCCTCTCACTATCGCGGCTTCTCCCGTTGCGGAGCACAGGCTCCAGACGTGCAGGCTCAGTAATTGTGGCTCATGGGCCCAGTTGCCCCGTGGCATGTGGGATCTTCCCAGACCAGGGCTCGAACCCGTGTCCCCTGCATTGGCAGGCAGATTCTCAACCACTGCGCCACCAGGGAAGCCCTCTATGCACCTTTAAAGAAAAAAAAAAGTTGTTTTTAACCACTAATTGATAAAATGATCTATTGGTAATCTTTACAAACTAATCCCTATTTTTTAATGGAAATTTATATTTGAGATTTTAAACCACCTACTCCTTCATTAAATTAAGAAGCCATTTCAAATATAGACATTATTTATTCTTTTTTTAAAATACTAAGTCCAAGTTTGTAATAAAAAAATTACTGGGGCTTCCCTGGTGGCGCAGTGGTTGAGAGTCCACCTGCCAATGCAGGGGACACGGGTTCGTGCCCCGGTCCGGGAAGATCCCACATGCCGTGGAGCGGCTGGGCCCGTGAGCCATGGCCGCTAAGCCTGCGCATCCGGAGCCTGTGCTCCACAACGGGAGAGGCCGCAGTGGTGAGAGGCCCGCGTACCGCAAAAAAAAAAAAAAAAATTAAATTAAATTAAAATATATATATATATATATATATATATATATATATATATATATATATATATAAAACTGAGCTTATTCTCTTGGTACTACTTATTGAGACCTATGCTTCAAATTAACTTTTTTTCTTCTACTACTGCTTACAGAAATTAAATAAGAGTTATGAAAATTGGTACATAGCATTGCCCTGCACTAGGAAAATGTAGGTTAACAAAAAATTCTTTTGAAGACTTATGAAGTAATAGAATAAATAGAAATTTGATAGACTATTAAGACCTAAAAAAAATCTAGGTAATTATTGTGTGATCAGTCTGATTTTATTGTATAATAAATTTAAAGAAAAATCTATAATGAATAAGAGAAAGATGATAAATATTGAAAAACAATAGAAGTGTATTAGAAAAAATAGCTTCAATTAACTTTATGGAGGTAAAATATTGGTCTATAAGAGAGAAGGTCCAAAAGTAACATACATTAAGAAAGCACTTGATGATGCTTGTAATTAATAAACTATTGTCTTGAATATTAACACTGTTACCTATATTGAAAACCAAAGTATTAAGTAACACCATATCAAGTTGAAGAATATGCTCAAAGCTTTATTTTTATAAATTCCTTTATTTAAATTCTACTCAGAATTCTGACACAGAGAATGAATTATAAATATGCTTACTTTATGGACACCTTGAGATATAAAAATGTTTCTTTACATCTTGAACTGTTCTAATCTATTTAGCAAGGGCACAGATGCTTCTCCTCTGTGTTAGGCATGGTAAAGTTGAACATTTCATTCAATTCTACAGGCCTTCATTTCCTGCAATGTAAAATTAAACAGACTAGGCTAAATAAACTAGAACATCCTTCAGTTTTTGATTCTGTCCTGCAAATGACTTTTCAGAGAAACATATATTAGGCGTGAATTTAATTATCATTTAAATTGCTAAAAAAACAAATTCATCTTAAAACTATCTGTGGAGATTCTGTTACTAAGCCACATGACCAAACTCTAAAAAGATCTTTATAAAACAGTGAAGGAATTTTACTTGTACTAATTTACTTGTTATATTTGAAAATAAAAATTGTAGCCTATCTACACTTCTGGCTAACTTCTGAAAGAATATTAGTTCCTTATGCATAATGGCCACAGATGTTGGCAATTAGTGACCTAATTTAAATATTTAATAGCTATTGTACCACACAACAGTAAAACATAAACAACTACCAAAAAACCCCAACATTACTTCAATTTCAATGATTTAAAAAAAAACATTAAAAATAATTATCCATGTGATCAGAAGATCCATATAACAAATACAGAATTTATCTCCTAATTTTATAAAGTTATTTACAGTGTGAAAATATCCCAAAGGTACTGAAAAATCTAGCATACTTTATTTTGCTCATTTTAAACAAATACAAAATAAGTAACCAAAATCTTGTATAAAACAAAACCTTATATTTAAATAGTCTAGATCTCTATAAGTAAACACTTATCTAAAATAAACATTTGCTACTTCTTTGATTTTTCATAGTCCCTTGTTTCAACAATACTATATAGTTTTAAATATGTATCTGTTAACTCATAAGTGTGTTCATCAAATATTTAGTGAGCTACTTTGCATTTTCTATTAGGCAGTGTGTTAAATATGGTGAGTGGAACAAACAAGCCTGATGTCCAAGAGTGCACTTTCATGGAGAGATAGACTGCAAATCAATAATTACAGTTGACCCTTCAACAGTGTGTGGGTGAGGGGCCCCAAACCTCTGCACAATTGAAAACTCACATATAATTTATAGTTGGCCTTTCCTATACTAAGTTCTTCTGTATCCATGGTTCCGCATCCATGGATTATTCCAGTGGTGGATGACATTGGTAGTACTGTAGTATTTATTATTGAAAACATCCACGTGTAAGTGCACCCACACAGTTCAAACCCAGGTTATTCAAGGGTCAGCTGTACACACCCAATGGTGTTTCTGTAGTGGATGCCTTTGTGCTTTAGGTGTTGTGGTAGACTGAAGAGTGTCCTCTAAAGATGTCCACATCCTAATTCTTGGAAACTGTGAATATGTTACTTTGTATGGCAAAGAGATTTTGCAGATGTGATTAAGGACCTTGAGATGGGAAGATTACACTGGATTATATTGGTATCTCCAGTCTAATCACATAGTGCTTAAAAGTGGAGAAGCTTTGTAGGCCATGGTCAGAGAGATAAATCTTGTTAACTTGTAATAGAAAACTAACTAAGGAACACAGGGGAAGTTGGACTTAACTGAGCAAGTGAGGGGAAGATTCAGGTAGAAAAACCCTATGTGAAATTTACAGATGGTTAGAAATTCATTAGGCAGACAAGTTGGAAGAGCTGTCTAGGTGAAGGAACAGCACTGATGAAGTCATAGAGAAGTTAAATAATGTGTTATGAGAATTTCTAATTGTTCAAAATTGGTGACTAATAAAATGCTAGATGGAATGGAAGGAGAAATAATTTATGTTCAGATATTGTTACTTATTATTCAAAAGAATGGAAATAATTTTCTTACACCTCATGGACAATTTTACCTGTGTGTAAATGGACAAAAAACAACATTTTTTTGTCCGAAGCACCAAACATTTTTCATCCATGGCCAAATGAAGAGTCATGAGTCAAGGTTACCCTGTCTTTACCTCATGGGACCTCAGAGGCAGATAGCTCTGCTTTTCTCAAATCTCTTCAACTTTTCTCTGCAGAATAGCTTTCTCTCCTCCTTTGCTTCATTGTACTTCACAGCTTTGAATTGTACATGACTTTGTCTAGACTTAGTTTTATAAGATCTTTCATTCCTACCTGAGTTGAATCTAATTGTCTCAGTTTTCCGATTTAAAATTTATGAAAGGAAGAGTCTATTTCGGTAAGCTTGGACTAATGAATTGAATTTCCATAAAGCAAGGGGCATGGGACAGGTGTCCACCTCTGTCACTCAGCTGTGACCAGCGAAGCGAATGGGCTTATTTAGGGGATGAAGGGACCACATAGGCCAACCCCTTCAGAGGAGGCTCTGGTGAAAGGAAAACGGACTGGGCCTATAGTGGACCATCTATCTTTGACATTTGTTGTATTTCTAAGTTGTAATGCTCCTCTGTTAGGCTGTGATTTCAAGGATTGTGACTTTTTCATCTTTGTGACTCTAATAGCAAAAATTTAAACATTAAGTCAGCAGAATTGAAAGGACATTTCTGAGTAAAATATATTTGTGTTGGTGAAAGATGGGTACACAAGAAAGTATATAGATCAAGTATTGTGTAATAAGATACTATGCTTGACACCTGACAATACAAAAAATAAAAAAGTTAAGAACATGCTAGCTAACAACAGGACTATTGTGTCCAGCCATGGCCACCATGTTTTTGTTGCACACTAAGTAGTTAAAGTTCAAACAGAACAGGATGACTGGGATGGAGAGGTGTATGGGCATCATATCATGTAGCAAAATATTTGAAAAACATACAAGTACAAAAAAAATTAAATTCATTCCATGAGAGATAGGATACTTATTTTTAATTAATTAAAGAACTCTAATTTGAAAAATGAAATAGAAGTACATCTAGACCTTAAGAGAATAAATAATGTGCTTCTCAGGAACCTGGAAATAATGTAAACTGGATATCTACTAAAGCTATAAAAATAATAACATCTAACACTATAACATGGATATTTCCAGTCTTAGCAGAATTGTGACCTCCACACTGGTAAGATTATTAGCTGGATGAACCATGGACCTATATGGATAGGTGGCACCATTATTTTCCCCCTTGGTGTCATTCACCATTGAGTCATGTAAGCTACTGTTTATCAGAATTTTACTTACAGCTTATCATGTTCTTAATGGATACAAAACACCTATGACAAAATCTGTGTCCACCAGGAATGGGTCTGCTATACAATGGAATTATAGAAATGTGAATGTGGAAAAGGCAAATATTGTCAAGAGGCCTCCAAGAATGTCCATGAGAGAGTACAACTTGACACAGGGCATTTATCTGTCCAAACCAAATGGTTTGTGAATCTCTATTGAATAGTTGGATCCATTGCATCATTAAATATTTGAATTAAATAATGAATTTCCTTTGTTCTTATTTCATGCTCAATCAACTTTTTGATTATAATTTGTGTTACCCTGTAGCTTGTTACATTGAGACAATATGATATGCAGAGGAAATCAGGGCCTAACTCATTCAATTTTCCTTTACAGTATAAGTTTAAAATATTAGCATTATGCTTTATTTATTTCAGTTGCCTGCGAGTAATTCTCCTTGAGTCCAGTCCACACCTGTGTAAGTACAGGGTAGCATCTCAGGCCCAGTGAGCAGGATACTGGCATCTTGTAAGATGTGTCTGCTTCTCTGTAGAAATCTTAAGTACCCTTTAAGATCTTGTCATTATAAATATACAAGTTCTCTCTTGCCTTTCTTTCTATATATAATGTATATTTTTCTACATGTTCACTGTGATACCAATCAACATCCCAAAAGATTTCTTTTATGAAATACAACAAACTGATTCCATGATTTATACAGATAAAGAAATGTGCAGGAATAACCAAGAAAAAATTTTTTAAAGTACAATGATTGTAGTCCTCCCTTGCTACGTGCCCCAAAAGTTCATTAACCTATAATAGAAAAAACAGAGTAATATATACATGAATAGAAAAAAATAGTTTCCATCAAGAAATACTTTATGATAGTGTTGTCATTTTAAAACAGGAAGTGTATTCAGTAAATGATGTTTTGAGTACTGTCTACTCATTGGTAAGTAAATAAACACCTTCCTTACACCACACATCTTCACACCATACAGCCTCACACATGCATTTCAGAGGAAGTCAAAAGCTAAAATTAAACATGTTCAAAGAGTAAGAAATAACAGTGGAAAATAATCTTATAATATTTGATGAGAAAGACCTTACTAACTAAGAAAAAACCTCAGATGCCATAATGCAAATATTTACATATTTGACAAAACTAAAATTAAGTATTTCTTAATGCTAAAATATAACTGGAGATATAAATGACAATTAGAAGAAAATATTTTTCACAAATATAATAGGTTTAGGATTATCACCGTTGAAATGATGAGAGAAAGATATCCAATAAAATAAATGTTCTAAGATTAAGAACACACAATTCACAGAGCAAGAATTATAAAAATTTTCATATATGAACAGGTGCTTGACCTCACAATATTCTAAGAAATATATTTAAACAATAATGGTTATTTTAATTTATATACTTGACTATCAACAGAAAGACTGATAATACCTGCTGCAAATGAGGATACAAAAAAATTGAACCAATCATAGATTGTATAGGTAAAGCCATTTTGAAAGAAAATTTAGGCCTATTTTCAAATTTAATATATGCATCCCCTTTGACATGGGATTTTCTCACCAGGAATCTATCCTAGAGTAATCGTCACACATTCCTACCAGAATGTAAGCACAGAATGTCCACTGCAGAATTGTGTATCATACTATAAAATGGAAAACAAACTAAGTGTCCAGAAATAAGGTCATAATTGAATAAATTATGATATATCTAAACTACAGCCTTTAAAGTGAATGGCACAGAACTATAAATAAATACTGGCAAGGATCAATTTCTAAGCTATGAAGTCAAGGAGGAAAAAAAGACGAGACAATCCATAAATTATGTTCCTATATATGTAGAAATAAGGTATGTGTGTATGTACATGTACAGAGGGGCTTTCCCAAGTTACGAATAATAGCATATTATTTGAACATGTTTCAATAATGATTTATTCATGTATTACTTGATTAAACATGTTTTCTTTAATAATTGATGTTTTTGCAGAGTATTGTAGTATACTGCTTAGGCCAAAATAAGCACCAATGAATAAAAGTTAGAGAAACAATGTGAAGGGTTTCTTTAGTATACAGTTGGCACTGACCATGTTCACACTGGGGCCAGATGACAATCTATCAGCAATGCCAAGAAATGGGGGGGAGGGCAGCAACCGAAGAAACATATGACAGCTGATACATTTTAATTCTGTGATTCAAAATGTGAAACTCAAAATAGTTAATCTCCAAGTGTTCCTTTAATCAATCACCTACTATACAGATGCCACTCACTATGCCAAGCATGACTCAAGCATTCTTGCCCTGTTCACTCATTTGATGATGTCATTTCTACTAGAAGGGGAACCATATGTTGCATTTAAATATGTTCAAAGCATTGTGCAAATTGGCCCTTTTATTTAGCCCTTTTTCCAGTTCAGAGGAGAAACAAGCACTGAATTTTCTAGGCTTTCTAAGCAGTGATAACAGAAACACTAAAAGGCTATGATTGAGAGCTGTTGTGATGCCCAAGGAGTGCCAAATGTTAGTAACACTTTTGTTGCAAATACTGTAAAAACTTTTAATTAACTTGAGTTTAAAAGTGGATTAAATTTTTCTCCTCAAGCATTCAACTATGACAATAAATTTGCAAGTTCTAAATTATGATTTAGGCTAATACCATTTAAATAAATCTCATAGCAGTAACTCCATCATATAATGATTTTAAAAGCTACTTAGTTTTTGTCTACTTCCCATTTTATTAAAAATGTGATATAATTCTGACAGCTGAATATATTCTACTTTTTCTATCAAAAATACTTGAAATAGTGACACTATATCAAGTTTTCTGTAAATTATATATGGCCAATTTTTTATCTACAATATAAAACATCCATTCCAAAAAGTTGACAGATAATCTTAAATATAAAAGTTTAAAGATTACACAAATTTTAGGATTTTTTTCCTGAGAAATTTTACTATGTAAACATTTTTATGTGAAAGCATTCTTCTTTTCCCTTTCATTAACAGTGGGGATTATAATTTATGGTAAATGGTCTAGACATTATGTTTATTGAGTACAAACATAGATTCAACAGGACATTTGACATTGTCCTAAGATAATTATGTTGCAATGTGTTTTTTTTAATAAAACCAATTAATCTCTTAGAGTTTAATAGTGTTAGTTTTTCTAAGGTGAATGTGTTTTCACTTTGTGATTAATTAGTGTCATTACCATTTAACTGCCCTGGTTAAACATCTGTTTGTATCATACTCAAAAACATAATTTGTATAACGATTTGTAAACCCACATAAAAAGTAACTTTGCAAAGTATAAGCAGCAACATAGAACTTGTATATGTTTACAAAATAGTTATGTGTATATGTACATGTATGTACATATACATACGTGTTTATATTTCTGCGTGTATATATATCAGTGCATACTTTCTAACCACATACGCCTACAAGTGATTAAACTTTAGCATATACGTCTCTTAACACCATGGTTTATTTTATTATTTTGTAGTAACAATCACTAAGTCAAAATTCACCTTTTGAAATCTTCTGTCCTCTGTGTCTGTGAGGACATGCCAAAGAGCAAGTAAAAACTCTTGTTTTGCTGCAAACTCCTGTCATAAAAAGTTTAGGAGAGGAAAAAACATTTATTCATTTAACAAATAATTATCTCCCTTATGCTAGTCACTGCTCAAGGCATTTGGAATATGTGAGAAAATAAAACAGAGAACCTTGTGCTTATGGAACTTTTATGAAGAACAGAGGGTGAATGGAAAATGAACATCATAATTCAGTAAATGGTACAGTGTACCCAGTGGGAACTTAGCACCTGTGGGTTGAATCAGGCCTGCCACCTGTGTTTACATGGCCTGTGAGCTAGGGATTTTTTTTTTTTTAACATTTTTAAATGGTTGAAAAACTTCACAAGTGAACATTTCATGGCACGTAAACTTAAAATTCCTGTGTTCTTAGTTTTTTTTAATTTAAGTATAGTGATAAAATATTATACTAAGTTTTAATGAAGTATATCCATACTCATTCGTTTAAGAATTATTACAGCTGCTTTTGCACTATGAGTTGAGTAACTGAGACACAGACCACATGGTCTGCAAAGCCCAAAATATTTACTATCTAGTCCTTTACAGAAAAAGTTTACCGAACCTTGTATTAAATAACTTAATAATATTTTACTTCCTTACCAAAATTCACAGTTAATAAGTATATTTGTAGATAGATACACTGATACATAGATTTCAGTTTGTGAATACATTACTTTGCTAAAGTCTTCAGATTAAAACTCAAACATTGATGTATTTTCTAGTAAGAAATATAGAGGTTCTGTCAGGTCTACCAGATGTCTCAAGTAGTAGATATATTACTGTCAGATAAATGTGGCATTCAAAGTATGATTTACATTAAACTAACAATCATGGAGAACTTGACATGTGCCAAATGCTTTAGCTGCATTATTAAGTTCTCAAAGCTATCAACTGAAATACATTTTTCTATTTCCATTTTGCAGACAAAGGTAACTGAGACACAGGAAATTTGAGCAACTTCTCCAAAGTCAGATTGGACCGGGAGGCAGTAGGGGGTGTTGAACCTTGATGAAATCCTAATCTCCTGACTCTACGTCTAGTATTGTTCCCTCTACCCTGGAGTTCCCTATAAGTTTCCTGCATTATATACAGTATTGGCTTTACAGCTCCTTAACTCTGCTTAGCAATCAAGCAACACCGACATTTAAATATTATCAGCAGTTTGGGTTGAAACAGTTTGGATTGCCATCTAAGTCTAGAATAAAGTGAGTCAGTCAAGTTTATTTTATTGGCCAGACACAGTAAACAGGCATGGTTCCTACTTAATGATTTCAGCTCTGCTTTTATCACAAAAACAATGTGGATACTTGATAAAGCCCAAACCCCGTCTTGGCTTTTTCTATGCTTTTACTGACTCAGAAGTATCAGTTACTTTCTATTCTTTTGTGAGAACTAAATTTGTACATGTGTTGGTGGGATGACTGATGGACTGGTGGGGCAGATGAGAGCTTATAAGATGGACCAAGAGGAAAGATCAAGGGTAGACGGAACAGGACTGATTTTTTCACGGACTGCAGCAGTGCTAACCATAGTTCACAGTGAGCTACCAGCTCAGGTAAAAGCAGAGAATTCAGATAAACAGGCTGTGTAAAAAGTATGAAGTAAACTTACCTAGACCATCAGGGTTCACCTGTACAAGGGCAGAAACAGACGGGAGGCCGAGGTGAGGTTTATTTGAGAGTTTAAATAGTAGGAGGGGGGTGCTGGGCTCCTCATTTTTACAAAATACTAAGTATGTTTCCCATCATCTGTGGGTTCTAACTAAAGATGGGATCATAATCTACCAAGATTTCTCCATTTTTCAACTTTTCTTGGTCTAACTCTGTTTCTAATTTTCCCTGTTTTATAAATTGTATGTAGAAGCTAAATCAAATTATCAGGAAGTGAATTAGAGGGTCAGTGACTCATTAATTCAAAATACTTCCTGAGTTCCCTTTCTCAGGCCAAATACCATGCTAGTTCTGAGAATCTACTAACATAGACCACCATGGTCTCTTTCCCCTTTAAGTTCACATTTTTATTGCAGGGACAGATAGTAAACTACTTATTACATAATTTATTATCCAGTTAAAAGTATTAAAAACATTATGAAGGGGAAGTATAGGATACTTTGAAAGCTTATGGAAGAACTGAATTAGGATTAGATTTTTGAAGATAGAATTTTTAGGCTCAGATATGAAAGATGAGTAGGGGTTCCTCTAAGTGAGGCTGGAATGTGGCAGAAGAAAGAATATTTGCACGAGCCCTGAAGCTGGGAGAGGAGGGGTGCATCTATTTAAAGAACAGAGAGAAATGAAAGGAGGGAATCTGTACTGCAGAGAATGAAGGGTGAGAGGGAGAAGGTAAAGCTGAGAAGCCAGACGGGGGGCAGGGGTGAGGTCATGCATGCACTGTAATAACATGTTCATGATTTTAAAAGTGTTATCCTACCAACAATTTGAAGTGATTTTAAACAGAAGAAGGATTTTTAGAGGAACTCTCCAGAGGGTGGAGTGAATTGGAGGAAGTTCCGAATAAATGTGAAAGACAAGTTAGAAAATAATTAACACCATCCAAGTGGAGGCTAAAGATAAAGAAGACAGTGGTATAAGGCAGGAAAAAGACCATAGGTGTGAGATATATTTGGAAAGTTGAATTACATATTTCTAGTGATTAATTGGATGTGGGATGTAAGGAATAAGAAGTTTCAGAATAATTCTAGCTTTGTATGATTGGTTGAATGAACATACTATTGACTGAGAGAGAGCACAGACCCAGGACCAGAGTTTTAGTGGGCAATGTCGTAAGTTTGGTTTGAGATACTGAGTTTGAAGTGTCTGTGTGATATCCAAGTCAAGATGTTGAGGATTTAATTAGATATAAATCTGATGCTGAGTGGAAGTTCCCAACAGGAAAAAAGAAGTTGAAAAAAATAAGAGGCCTGGTCATTGAAGCCATGGTAGTGGGTTATGCAGAAGGGACTGAATGATGAGAAGACATGTAGAAGCACACCCTGAGGGGCTCTGGGTCATATCAAGGAAGATGAGCCAATATTGGATGCTGATGAGAGCTCAAGTAAGACAAGTACTGAAAAAGACCTTTTGGGTATAATACCATGGAGGTTGTTGGTGAACTTGCAAGACACATATCTGTGGAAAGGGGCAGGTTGAAGACATATTTAGCCATAAATTACATATGAAAGACATAGAGAAAGCAGATATAGACAAGTCTTTAAAGAAATGTGTCTGTATGTGGGAAAGGAACTTTGATAGCAATGATCTTACATATTATGTATGTATTAGGTATTGATAGCAGTGATACAGTAATTTAAGTAATCCCTCCACTTGATGATGAAAGGTACTGGAATGTATCTTGGAAAATATGTGTGTAATGAACAATGTTTCATCACAGTATTACATTTAGTCTGATGGCATAATGCTAGAATTTAGGTTAGAGCAACAAATTATACTTCAGTCTGGGTTTCTCAGAAATTAATGTCCGCCCATGGGAATCGGACAGATCAAACTGAAGCTTTCAACCATTTTGCTTCATTGTCAACTTTTGTTGAACAGGATGAAAGGCAAGTTGCCAGAAATATTTAGTGAAATGGGGTAGAGATACACAGGAAGGAAAGCATTTTATCCATAGGGCTCTTACTGGAAGAAAGCGTAAGATTATTGCTAGGGAAATACTAACCCACTCTCCCACACCTTCAGTGGAGCCCGTCCCCGGCCCTGGAGAGTAAACACTGCCTGCCTCATGTAAACAGCAGAGAATTAACTTTTTTCTCACATTGCTTATAAAATGTGTACAGCAGTGGTCAAGACTATGCAAACCAAATCACATGAACTGTCAGTTTCACTCAGGGAAGCACTGAAGGCTAGTTATGCATGTAAGCTGCAGCAATTCATTGAGTCATAAAAATCAATAAGCTTGCAACCTGGGTCATCAAGGGAACATTGCCACTGCAGGGAAAGAAATCTGAGCTTTCATAACAATGAGACACAAGTCGCATCCTTCATCAGGCCACAGGCAAGACCAAGCTGTATTCTTTTTTTCAGCTGAGAAACTGATAAGCTTTGTTATTGGCTATTCTGGTGGTAATAAGTGACTTTTTCTTCCTTTCATAACACATCACTCTCTCTGAAACAGTGACTCCTTGCTGAAATACTTTGTACACTGCAAAGAGATGAATTGCTAGAACAAGAATTTCAGATTGAATCCTGTTTCTACTGTCAGAATCTAAGGGAAATGGCCAACGTTAAATATTATTAAATGCCAATGCTAAACCTCAGTTTCCTCAATGAAGAATGAACTTAATACTGTCAAACTCATGTTTGTCTTGAAATGTCAGTTTAGGCACATAGACTTTTTGACCTACAGGTGCTGTATATAATACTGTTAGATTCTGTCCCTTTATTTAATTGATACATTTACACTACCCTGCATTCAAAAAATAGTCATTTGATTCTTTGGCACTGTTTGACAATTATTGGAAGTGGTTTCTGGACTAGCAAACTGAAATTTCTCCCTAGTCCACCAGCATGGTTTAGCATTTATAAACATTGTTTACACCGAGAATTTGAAGGGCAAGATTAATTTACTCTGTTTCTTCAGAAAAGACCAAATTGTCCCCTGGTTGATCATCGTCTTCATCTCCTATTCTTGTATCTTGGGACGGTCTGGATATTCTCCCCTTCAGGAAGGACATGGCTCTTCTAAAGAATTTTGGTTCTTAGACGGCTATCTGACTAGGATGGATGGATCAGGATTAAGCCTTGTATTTGACCTACTGCCAAAGCTCAAACCTTTTAATAGTCCTCCTCACCCCACCTTCTTCCACTCAGTTCCCTTCTATTAGTTCAAGATCATCTGCAATTTTCCCGTAGTCCACAAAGCTGTAAGCTTTAAAATTAACATATTTCTTCCAAGCCAGTCAAAGGTATAGGGGTCACATTTCTATTGGCTGAACTCTTGTACCATTTTCTAGAGAGATGCTCTATAAGAACACATTACACATCGAAACATTGTTTTCTGGTGAAGGCTTCATTGTGTAGCACAAAATTATTTTGGATTCGTTCATTTCAAGCCAAAATATCCTCAATAGCCAACCTAAACATAGGTAGTAGTATTTCAATTATTCTTCTAAGTGAAATCTCCTAACAGTATTTTGTTGGAAAATTTTGATTCACAGATTGACATAGTTTTCATTTCCTTATTGCTAAATTATGGTAACTAACCACACGTAGAATGGAACCAGTTTAGTGAGAAGTTCCCAAATGTAGTATGAACATGAATTCACTTGATAGTTTTTCTCAATCCTTCCTTTCATCTGTATGTTGTCATGTCTCTCACTGTATGTAGTAGTACCTTGATGACGTCTTTGCCAAGTCCCATAAATACCCTTTGATGTTTGGTTTAGAGTACGTTTTCTTTTCTAAATATAAGACAAAATCCTGTTAATGTTAAAGACTTCCAAGCAAACTTAATTCAAATTGTACTCCTTGTTCCTCCTGAGCTGTGGTGCTGATTGCTTGGATCAGAGGAAAGGGAGAGTGGTCTCTACGCCACCTCCGTCAGCTACTGGCTCCCTCTGTGTTTGGGGTCAGGCAGGAGGGAGAGGGAAATCGAGATATTTATGCCAGTGGTGGGTGGGAGCTATTCTTTGTTGCACTGGGGTTCTATCTGTTTCTGCTAATGTTGAGATAGTCTCTCTACTGGTGATGTGAATATCACCTTCACCCCAAGTACGACATGACTGAATACCTCACCTTCCTACTGCAGGAAGTGGCCCTGCCAGGAATACACACCCCAGCTCCTTCTTAGGGTTTAACATTCTGAAGTCTCACAATTCCTGCCTCTCTACTAACCCAATGGTCCTCCACACTCCATCACTAGAACTGTAAAACCATGCGAGGAAGGTTTAATTTTCCAAGGACTGTGTAGAAATAGGATGTAAACTGGAGGTTGCTCCATATTCTTCCCAACCAAAACTTACCAGCATTTTTTTCAAGCCCTGCTTATACATATCACTCCAGAGCCTCCTGTCTTCGAATTCTCTAGAACTGAAGAGAGCTCTGGACTTAGTTTGAAAGATCTCCCTAAACTTCAGGGGATACATCTGAATTGTTTCCTTCTTCCCCTCATAATAGAAGATGAGGTCTAAACAAGGACAACGCACTTTAGACACAAGTTCCCAGAATGTTCTTCCAAGAACTCTACACTGGGATGAATCGGTGGGTTCCACTGTTGAGCAGGCATCCAGCCCAAATCAAGAGGCCAATTTCCTGTAGGTACTTGCACCTCCAAACTTCAGGAGAGATTCCTTTAAGCACCCTGCACCACCACCACCACCATTACAGACACTTGGCTTCCTGGAAATGTAAGAATTTCCTTCCATTCTCCCCTTGGGAAAAGTGAAGCTAGTCTCTTACCCTGCCTTTATTCTCTTCTTTCTTCTTGTATTAGATGAGAGTGAGCTGTACATAAGACTGGTTCTGACCAATAGGCTCTCAGTGAACCCTGCAAAAAAGTGATGGTTCCATCTTTTGGAGGCTGTATGACAAAGAGTGTGGCCATTTTTCACAATTTCCAGGCCCAAGGACATATTCTGTAAGCCATTTGACTACTTGTATCTCAAAATTTCTCACACAGCAATAGTATAAGAGTTTCATTAGCAAATCCAGTGAGCCAATTTGAACCACCTACTTCTAATTTGTGAATTGTGTATTTGTGTTACCACTGGCTGAAACCTAAAATCCAGGAAGATAAAATATTTTAAGAATTTCTCAAGTATTAGGTATTTGCATCAAACACATTTTCAGTATATAAGACAGAGCTAGGAATGTTGCCTTGCTAATATCAACAAATTTCAGTGTTTTTCCTTTCTCTTAATTCATTTAATTTCTTACTTTCCCATCAAATCACATTACTTGCTTATTATTTTGTTAATAGTGAAATGGGAATAATAACCATCCTATAATTGCATGGTATATTAATTTGTTGATTTTGCTGAGCAATTGAGACCAAAAGCACTAACTGTTATGGTTGTTTGGAGAATGAACTTGTCTCCAACAAAGCAAAGCAAAGGACATGCCGAGTTCCAGTAAATTCAACCTGATGCCGCTATTAGTTTAAATGCCTTAGCTAAATGGTACCAACTGAGATCATTAACTTTGCTTTCATAGCAATTTTCTTAATGTTACTTAGCAACTTCACTTTGAAAATACCCATTTCATATCCCTGTAGCCTAAGGAGCATCATTAGTAGTAAAATTGCATAGCCAGAGAAGAGTTAAGGTTACATCCCGAAGATCTATCACCAGCTGCACTGAGACAGTGGCTCAGATAGCATGCATTGACTGCACAGGACCCAGCAACAGAGCCACAATAAAAGGATAAAAATTTGTGTACGGCCCCGGGCGTCCCCGGGAGTCCCGACCAGCAGGACAAATCCTTGTGAGTCTGAGGAGGAACCTGTGGGGGTTGAAAAAAGGGGGAAGGGCAGGAGACGCGAAAGAATGGAGGCAAGACAGAATCCTGATCAAGCCTCAAACTTTTATTGCTGCGGTAGCTGTATTTATACACTGCAGAGAAAGGGGGGCGGGATTCAGAATGAGGGAAGTACTTGGCTAATCATCATTGGTGCTGCGTGCGCGGGCTTTCATTTTAGGCGCGAACTTCTATCTCATAAATCAGGAAGAGAAGCAGGGTGTCGGCCATCTTCTAATGGCGAAAACTTCTTGGCTCCCAACAAAAATTTATCCACCATGAATTCAGAATATTAAAGGAATCATTTCCATGTGTGTTACGTTGCCAAATATAAATATCTATGTATTATTGTGTAATGAATGCATATATCGAGATCACAATTTGAAATATGAAAATCTAAAATGTATCAAATGTTCTTGCCTCATAAGAAATGCATGAATACTTCTTAATATAACCTAGGAATAATTATGCCTTTAACAAACGTAAATGACTTTGATGATATGAATATCTGTCTTGGGTAATGACTTCTTAAGAAATCAGTTTAATATAACAACTATTGAAACTCAAAAGTAATCAAAACATTATAGTTAAACCAATTATTTATTCTTTCTTCCAATTTTATGTATTTTTCAATTGTTTATAATTAGCACAAGCACTCAATACGACAGGCACTATTAATTTTTAAATTATGAAAACAGAATTTTAAGTAGACTTATCTTTATTATAGAAATATTATGCTTTTATATTTTGCAGTACAGAAGTATTTTCTGTTCAATTTCTCTATCAAAGGCAGGGGACATTCGTTTTTTCCTAAGAGAAGAAAACAAACAAAAATGCTTAAATACTGTTAGTAAGTTAATTCTTCTTCCATGACTTCATGCAATATTCTCTGGTTTTCTTTTAATCATGTGGTGCCTCTCCCGCTGGTCTCTTTCTTTGCTTACTTTTCTTTAAATATAGATATTCCCTATGACTTACTTCCTATCTTTTGCTTACACACTGTGTGGTTTCATTGTCACATTTATATAGTTGATACTTACATCAGTATTCATCCAGCCATCCGGCCATCCATTCACCCAGACATTCATTCATTCAACGTGTATTGAGTGCTACTGTATTCCAGATATGTGAACCAGGTGGTGAGAATTCAAAAATCATTAAGACACAGCCCCTGATTCGAGGGATAAATAAATGCTGGATATTTCTATCTATATAGGCTGACAACCCCTCACGTTCAACATCTAAAATTAAGCCTTTGCTTGTCTCAAATTGTATCTCCAGCCAACATTATCTATTTCTGTTCATGGTTATTTCAAGTTTCCAGTCTCTTAGGTTAAATTTACTGAACCTCCCCTCCCCTCCCCATGATGCCCACCCAATAAATCTCCACTGCTGCCTTACGTTCTCTGTTACTTCATATCAGGGACACTTGGTTTCCCAAACATCCTTATTTATGAGATTTTAAATTTTTATTTTGGTAAATCATGACGGGACAAACATTTAAGTTAAATATTTACAGTGTCTTCCACCTCTACCCACTCATAGACACACCTCTCAAATAATAGTATTAGGTGACATTTCCAAAATTTATTGGTTAGTTTCTGTATGTCAGGTACTGGGTCGAGGTCTTTCCATTCTTTATCCCCGCTCTCCATCCTCCCACCAAGAAAAGTGACCAGAACAGCCTTATGACAAAGATTCTATTTTTATCACCTGTTTAGCAGTGAGAAAACAAGTGACCTAATTAAAGTCATAAAACTAGGGAATGGCTATCCAGGTTTAAAACCAGGAGGTCAGATTTCAAAGCCTGTTTTCTTAATTTATCTCCTATAGTCTCTATGAGAGTAAATTATCCTTGCTTTCCTTCTGGTAGTTATACCCATAATTCTAAACAACATGCCTGTTTTATTTTTATCAACAGTAGACAATGTCTGTTGGCTCCCCACTAGGAAAGAAAAGGGTTCAGTTCATTTTCCTCAGACCTATTTCCAATGCTTTTCCCTTCCAAATACATAAATATTTTTAGATAATTTGTAGTTTATTACATATCTTCATTTTAAGTTGTTTCTCAAACAGCATATTATTTAATATTATCCTATACCATGCTTTGTGCTTTTTCACCTAAAAACATCTTGCTAATATTATCTCTACACAGTTACAATTGTGCTATATTTTTAAGAATGTTTATTTTTTTAAAACATCTTTATTGGAGTATAATTGTTTTACAATGGTGTGTTAGTTTCTGCTTTATAACAAAGTGAATCAGTTATACATATGTTCCAATATCTCTTCCCTTTTGCATCTCCCTCACTCCCACCCTCCCTATCCAGCAACCTAAGTGTCCATCGACAGATGAATGGATAAAGAAGATGTGGCACATATATACAATGGAATATTACTCAGCCATCAAAAGAAACGAAATTGAGTTATTTGTAGTGAGGTGGATGGACCTAGAGTCTGTCACACAGAGTGAAGTAAGTCAGAAAGAGAAAAACAAATACCGTGTGCTACTATTTTTAATGGCTGTCTGAAACCCTACACTACATTGTAGTATATCTACATTCATTCAATTAGTCCCCATCTTAATGGGTATTTAGGCATGGGTACTTTCTATTTCAAGCAGTACAGCACTGCATAAGGAGCACTTCTGTGATTCCAGATTTAGGAATGCTTTTCTTTGAGGGACCCAGACTCAAAATGGATGCTTCAGTTCTACGGGAAGTTTGTTCAGTTTATTTAGTGAAGAGCCTCTTCCCTATCTTCTCCCCAGACATGGAGTACAAGCCAGGCCTTCCGTTCTGTGAATAAAGCAGGAGGGGGGCGGGGGGAAGGCAGAGTGCAGCATGTCACTTAGTATTATGACCCTCAGTGAATACCCCTGCTTAGCCCCAATTTTTCCTCCCACCTTCCACACAAGCCAACGCCAACTCTGAGCCTGTTCTCTGTGGTTCCTCCAAAGGAGGTCAGCTGTACTGCCACCACAATGACTTCCTCTGCTGTGTTTTCCTCAAAAGGTTCAATCTGCTTTTTATATTAAAAAAAAATGTTTATAGTTTTCATAGAATGACAGTCTTTCTCAATCTCTATTAGTTCCATTTATTCTTAGATGGAAGACTAGATAAAAATATTTCGTAAGTTTGATAATGGAAAATTAGATTTATTCTTAAAACGTTCTATCACAGTGTGCATTGGAAAATAATGAGCACCTCCCCCTTTTCAGGATTCCTCTGCGTTAGTGTTATGTATTTGTTTGCATGTTTGACTTTACTCTGTATGTGTTTCTCTGCCTATTTTTTACCCCACCTTCAGTCACATATGATATTATATACAATCCAGAAAACAAAAGTAATGAAGATTAGAAATTCAGTAACTGTAAATGCAAGATAGAGGCTCAAAGACTAGAAAACTGGAACATGGGTATACAAATAGACTGTAGGTTATACAAGTTGCAGTGCACTTGACTCATCTGTCTAGTTAACTATGGTGAATTAACAATAGGGGAGCTGTGAAAAGAAGCAAGAAAGAGAACTAGTTAAACTATGCTGGAGATTGAGCCACCAATGGCCATAATGAATTTGTGATGGGAGATCTGAACTTGCTCTTCTGATCATTACCTTACACGCATCCATTTCAGGATGCCTATCATAGTGGGAGCATCTTATTGAACAGTGTGTGAATTTGGGGTCTGGATATAAATATAACACAATTTCACATAGTACTTATCTAAGGAATAACAATCATTTTCAACATTGGATAAGACGCTGGTTGTGTTTGTGTTTTGAAACATGGAAGGTTGGTTTCTTAAGGCAGAACCCAGCTAGAAGATTTTTAAGGATGACTTTGACTATATATTTTTTTTGCCTTCTTTGCTAACTTAAAGACCTAACTCCTATATAAGTCTCTGTTGCATTGCAGTTGCCTGGTAAATAGCATATGAGATAACTACCTCCCCTAGAAAACAGCACCTGATTCATTATATGATTCTTATTGTCCAATAAAAGAACATCTACAGATTCCTCAGGGGGAGCAAAGTATTTCTTGGAATTTAGCTCTGATATAAATCTGTGAATGGCTCTGTGTTGAGAGAGCAGTGAGTGAGAGCATGAACAAAATGTTTAACAACTTTATATGTGAATGTCTACCAGGTAACTATGACAGTGATGGGAGGAAAACAATTAAATATAGGAGTCTACTCTAAGTAAGCCTAGTGAAGACTTAGGAGGTATTCATTAAGAAAATCAATGCTAGATGTCACTAGGAGTATTTTTTTTTTTTTTTAGTGATTCCATTAGGGTCAAGTAATCTTGCAAGACACATCCTTGAAGCTGATTAACCTGGAAATCTAAGCCTAGTCCAACTGCTTTTAGAAGCTTGTGTGAAATAGAACCAAAAATCTCAATTAGTGATAAAAATTCTCTTTGCTCCTCCTCCTTAGATGCTAACAAATGCTACTCATAATAAATTAAGTAAAAAAAAAAATGTTTGCCAAAAGTATTGGAATATAATTTTATTGTCTCAGAAAAACACAGATAGAAAAGTTTAATTACCAAAGTAGAATATTGACTAGTTTACAGACAGTCTGTATCTGTGTTTTGTTTCCCACCTGCATGTTTGATTGAGTACTAGTCATCAAAAAAGGGAAATGGTCATATTACTGTCATAGTAAAAACAAAACAAAGCAAAACAGAAAAAAGAATACATAGAGTTGATTCCAAATGTCTTCTCCTGGTGTCCTCATTCCTGGCCCAAACTAATGATAGTCTCAGGGCCTCTGTCAGAATGGATAAGTGCTGATGATCTAAAGATAAGGATGTCCTGTCTTGGACAGTGTCTTGGCTGAGTTGAGCCACATTCTTATTTGTTTATTCTGCTTTGACTAGGAAAATCATTCTAATTAAGTCAACTCTCAAAGCATCACTTGAACAACAAAGATGTACCCTGAATCATCCCCACTCCCTCCCAGAGCCTTGGCCCTTTTATAGAGTCCACCCACAAAGCCTGGTTCCCATGGTGCCAGCTTGCCTCTGATTGGTTTTTTTTTTTTTTTTTTTTGGCGGTACGTGGGCCTCTCACTGTTGTGGCCTCTCCCGTTTCGGAGCACAGGCTCCGGACGCGCAGGCTCAGCGGCCATGGCCCACGGGCCCAGCCGCTCCGCAGCATGTGGGATCCTCCCGGACCGGGGCACGAACCCGCGTCTCCTGCATTGGCAGGCGGACTCTCAACCACTGCGCCACCAGGGAAGCCCCCTCTGATTGGTTTTTATTTCCCAGGACTATTACAATAGGAGTTAGTTCTCTTACTGGCTTATTTCCTGCAAATATTCAGTCAGAAGAGTGAGTCTCTGGTTATCATTGGCTCAAATATATCACCAAAACTGAGTTCGAAAAAAAGAAACATCAAAATACTCCAATAATAAGTTGGTAGTGACAGCTTAGAGTTATCTTTGGTTCACATTATATTTTATACCGTGTACCCAAAGGCCTGACATTTTTCGTAGAAAAATTCATACACAAGGCTTGACATCTACTTTATTCATTTCAACCTCCAGCGTGGAATTTAAGAATGCTCCTGTACAGCTAATCATTAGTAATCAGTCCTGCTGATCCTTGGTTTTGAATGTGAAATCATGCTATTAAACAAACAAAAATGTATGTACAGCTAGAAAAGAATTCTGGCAAACCTTGACTTCAAAAAATTCTGAGAAAACAATTTCCTTGTATGTGTTAAAGCTTACTATATAATAAATCCCGAGGGAAGAATAAATCGAGAACAATAGATGCTTTAAGGACATTTGGCTAGCTTTGTGGGGGGGGGGGTATTTTAAATCTAAACTTCATTCATTACAACAAATAAATCCTTTGTAGATTAAAAGTTAAGAGTTGAAAAAATTAAAGACAAAGGAGAACAAAAGTATACTATTTTCTCTATAAAAGAAAATGCTTTTTGTCCATAATAACAATGGGATAAAATTAAAATGATAAGATTAACATAGTACATATGCAAATATCTGTAATGAAAGTCATTTAAAATTAAATATTTTCACGTTATTAGGAGAATCGTTAAGACAAAAAACCAGGTGTATCAGAGCAGACAAGCTGCACAGTTCCAAGGCATGCCATTCACATAATTATATGACAACCATTTTTTGTAATAATCGTAATAATAATGTAATAATAATACATACATACATATTAGATACTAATGCTTAAAATTAATAAAATAATTTTAAAAGAAACAAAACGTTTTTCATAATAAATTAGATTTTTATGAAATCTACATTTTATAGTAAAACATGTTTTTAAAAATTAAAATACTCACTTTTCCCCAGAGGGAAATAGAGACCTGCATGATTATTGCCTCTGAGAATGAAAACTGGCAGGACATTTTTTTTTACAGACCAATTGTTGTGTATTTCTTATCCAATACTCTGGAAATTGAACTTTTAAGAAGGTATCATGAAAATAATCCAGAATATGGATGAATATTTATTCACAAAGATGTCTATTATGTGACCTAAATTTTGAACACTAGATGGATAGTTTTAAAAGTTATGGTCTATCTCTACAATGAAATAATTTATAACCATTAAGAAGTATTGATAGCATAGCACTAATTTTTAAAAAGTATTTACATAGCTCTATGTAGACGGGGACATTTTCCATCTAGCTCACATATCACCTGTAGAATGCCTGGCATGTAGTATATGCTTAGAAAAATAGAAAAAACATTATTATTAAGTTTGTTATATTCTCAAGTTAACAATGATTACCTGTTACCATAGGATTATGCCTGATATTTGTCAGCTACTTATTATTCGACACTTTCCAAATATTCTAAGAAAAATGCCTTTCTTGTATTACAGGGGACAGTTTATTTTGAAAGCTCCCAGCTACCAACACATTGTTGTTATGCAGCTATCCACTAAGAAAGGATAAGTTTTCAAGAAATCTGTCTTAATGAATTACTTTGAGAATTCAATGTAGCATCATCTGCATTGGAATCATCTGGGGTATTTACATAAAATGTACATTTCTGAGTTTGGTTGGGGGGCGGAACAGAATCTACATTTTTATCACATTTTTGTGCCCCTTCCCTTGTTTACCCATATGGTTCTCCACCACATTAAAGCAAGAGAATCACTGAATTAGGAAGATAATTAAAATTCAGCAAAATCTAAACAGCAGGAATGGTGGCTTTTTAGAAGAGTTTCGTAAAAGCCTGCTGAAAATGGCTGGTAAATTGGTGTAAGAAACTTTATGAGAGAGGCTATGACTGTATGCAGGATAATGGAACCCTAAGTAATAAGAATAAAGGAATCATCAGCACTAGACAGCATTGAATTTATAGAGAAAAATCATTTTAGATAAAATATATGGCTTGGGATTTGTTTTTGCAAACATATGAACGCACAAATTAATTCTTACAGTAAATGGTGACTTTTCCTAACATGAAAAGCCAAAGCATCAGTGATAGACACTATATAAAATATTTTTAAGTTAGTGGTGTTTGATGTTGACTAGTATTAGGCAATAGGTGTCTGGTATACTTGTAATTTAGACATTTTTTTAATTCTCTTTCCCAAACCAATTAAACTCTACTGATATTCTGAGACTCTGCATTTTAGATGATTCTAATATATATATATTCTAATATATATATATATGCCAAAAAGCATCAACCAGTCAGCAAATATTTATTAACTACTCCCTGTGTGTAGGCACAGTTCTAGGTGTTATTTATGAAATGGTGAGAAAGACAACATTCCTGCCTCAAGGAGGTTCTATCCTAATGGCTGAGCACAAACAGTAAACACGTAAACATAAGTATAAAAAGAAGAGATAATGACTGCAATGAAGAAAATAACTCAGAACAACATAGTAGAGTGTGGGCCCTCTAAGATGCATCTTCTTTAGCTAAGGTTGTCATCAGAGAAGCTTCGGTGGAGAGGTGACATTTGGGCTAAAGCTTGAGGCAGCCATACAAGGGTCTGTAGCAAAAGCGCCTTAAGAAGATTAAATAACAAATGGAGAGACTCTAATATAGGAACAAAGTCAAAGTTTGGAAGCAAGGCCAGTGTAGAGAAGATGGAGACTAAGTTAAATTGATCGTCTGAGCAAAGCTAAGTGAGGCCATCGTAAGGAGAGCTACTGAGACAGATACTGGAGGACTTTAATAAGCAGAGGAAAACACGATCGCATGACTGGATCTAAAATGATCACTCTGACTGCAGTGGATTGAATGTTTATATCCCACCCAAATTCGTATGTTGAAATCCTAACCTCTGATTTGAGGGTTAGGATTTGGAGCCTGTGGGAGGTTATTAGGTCACAGGTGGAATCCTCATGAATGAATTAGTACCCTTATCAAAGGGAACCCAGAGAGTTCTCCGCTCTCTGCCATGTGACGATACAATGAGAAGTTGGCAGTCTGCAACCTAGAAGAGGGTTCTCGCCAGAGTCTGACCATGCTGGTACCCTGATCTTGGATTTCCAGCCTCCAGAACTATGAGAAATAAATTAGCATCTTTTATAAACAACCCAATCTATGGTAGTTTGTTATAGCAACCCAAACCAACTTAGACATTCACCTTTGAGTTTTCAAAGTATTGCAATAACTATAGCCCAACTAGAATATGAAGGGAAGCTATTTAGAAAGCTGTTGTGTCCTAGATAAATCACGTTGCTTGAACTGGTCTTGAGATAATAGATGGGGACACGTGATTGGATTTTGTAGGTAGATTGATATGAAGAATCAGAAAGGAGGAATCAAGGGTATGTACTGTGGTGCTGTGAACTGAGGTGTATCCCTCAATATTCATATATTGAGGTCCTAGAGCCCATTCCAGTGGTATTTGGAGATGGAACTTTTGGAGGGTAATTGGGTTTAGATGTGATTGTGAGGATGGAGTCTTCACAATAGGATTAGTGTCCTTATAAGAAGATATGAGAGAAGTCTCTCTCTCTCCAACTGCCATGTTGAGGACACAGTAAGAAAGTGGCTCTCTGTGACAGAAAAGCAATTTCTGTTGTTTAAACCACCTAGTCTATAGGTATTTTTGTTTTGGCAGCCTGAGCTGATTAATACGTTAATTTTTTGAGCTGGAGAAACCAGGTGGTACTTTCTGCAAAGTAAGATAAGACTTGGAGAAGGTTAGGTATGAGGAAAAATCAAGAGTTTGGTTAAATAAAAGATGCCAATTAACCTCCAAGTAAAGTAGGTAAATGAGGAGTTGGAATTTTTTTTTTTTAGTCCATGGCTTAGGAAGATGCTCTAAATAAACATAAATATTTAGTAGTTATCGGTATAAAAATATCTAAAATTTTAGGGCTTCCCTGGTGGCGCAGTGGTTGAGAGTCCACCTGCCGATGCAGGAGACACGGGTTCGTGCCCCGGTCTGGGAAGATCCCTGGTGGCGCAGTGGTTGAGAGTCTACCTGCCGATGCAGGGGACACGGGTTCGTGCCCCGGTCTGGGAAGATCCCACATGCCGTGGAGCGGCTGGGCCCGTGAGCCATGGCCGTTGAGCCTGCACGTCCAGAGCCTGTGCTCCGCAACGGGAGAGGCCACAACAGTGAGAGTCCCGCGTACTGCAAAAAAAAAAAAAAAAAAAAAAAAACTAAAATTTTGGACTGGATTAGAAAAGAATGTCAAGGACTGTTATTTTGAGAATTGTCCTATGTCAGACAAATTAGGTGATAGCTGGAGAAGAATAAATCAAAGGATATTGTTTTAAGATGGTTAATACCAAGACATGTTTGTGTGTTGATAATAGGGAACCACAGAATGGGAAGAATGTATGATGTAGGAGAAAAATAGAATGCTCACAAAAGTGGAGACACTGAGAAGGTAAGAGATGGTAGATATAAGGGCCACCAGATTGATGAGTTTGGTGGGTAAAATAAGAGGCTGTTTTATGTGATTACATCGATTTTCCCTATGAGTTAGGGGGTAAGGTTATCATCTGGGAGTGGAACACAAAGTAGTGTTAGTTGATTGAAGGGTCTCATGAGATAGAGCTGGATGGGTGGGAATACTATAGTAAGTGAAATGCAAAACTAGGAAATATTCAACTGAGGGTGGAGTGCTTGAGATCATGATGGCAGAACTAGTGGCATTTTGGAGGATGACAATTCGTGAATGATGAGGTATGGAGGAGAAGGTAGTTGAAGCTGGGGGGGATCAAGAACTGAGAGATCAAGGTGCCAGATGGATTCTCTATATGAATGCTAATGTCTTCAGTAATTAATACAGAGTTAAAGCAGAAAACCAGATGCAATCAATAAATGGATTATAAATAAATGAGAGGTTAATAGATCATACCAAAGAGGAGAAAGTGCCCGAAGTCATGTATTTTGAAAGGATCAGGGAGTTTGGAAAGAGTAAGGGAAACCAGTGGTTTAGAAGCAGCAAAGAATGACATCTACCTCTGGGTAGTAATAAACATGAGCTGTGCACCCCAAAATAAAGCCACACATGAACAGTGTTCTCGATGATCAGCCAAGTATACCTTTGAGAGGTGAAATTACGAAGTACACATCTTGGAAAATTGGAGAGTAAAAATAAAATTGGGTGTGTAGTCTCTCTGGTAATTATGGGAACAATTCTGAAAACTGTGATTAAAAAATTAAAATGAATAGTCAATGCAGTTGTAATATTTTGTCCAGGGATCTTCAAGAACTGGGATGAAGATATTGAATAAGGTATTTTAAACGCATCTTGGAATTACCTTCAACTGACAATGTATTGTCTACATACTGTCTAGATAGAAAACACTATAGGTGAGTGACTAAATGTATACTAGGCACTGATAAAACACACACTCTTCTCTCTCTTTCAAACATTCACACATGCTTAAATAAGAAATTAAGTATCATATCAAACAATAGCATACCGTATCATTACTGTATTATCAATAAAAATCAGACTGCTGTTATTCTTACATCTTTGGTTAGGTTTATAGCATTTCTTGATAAATCTCCTAGGAATTATATCTTGACAAAGTGGAAGAACAGTGGCTTTAAAAATGGCTATGATGTTGAAGAAAGAAATGGGAACATTTCTGTGTCTATACTAGCTGTTGAAGGGGATCTTAATTGAAGTGACAGAAACAGTAACTCTGAGTTCCATGTGAATGAATGTAACCAGTCTTTTGATCTTAGATTTCTACCTAACATTTTTAGGCCTCAGTTTTCTTATCTGGAAAATTAAGATTTTGCTATCTACTCTGTAGCATTTTTGTAAACATTAAAAGCAATGAAGAGATAGTACCTTAATCAAATATCTACAACATTGAAAGTCCTAATAAATAATGGCTGCTGATGGCTTTCTGCTATTTTCTGATACAGGCAGAAGTTACATAAACAAACACTTGAATGCTGAAGCTAAAATCTCTATTTTTATCATGAGTGATCTGGCTGTTGTGTTATTCTAACCTATCTAAATGATATAAGCAGGTTGGATTCTACTTCTGAAATAAATTCTGTCGGCTCTTGTAACTCTATTTTCATCTACACGTTATTCTTTAGTATTTCAACTGAGAAAGAAAATAGTTTGCATTTTGCTGATTCATTTCTACTCTTCATGGTCACAGAGCCATTGTTAATAATATTTTGATATCTGTGAAGCTATAGAAGCTTCCTCTCAATGAACCACAAATTTTCAGCTCAGAGCAGAGAAGAAAGAATCGTAAATGGGGCAGTAGAGCAGTAGGATGGACAGAGGCTCAATTGTCCGACACAAGGATAAAGAGGAGTTGGTTCCATCATGTCAAATAGACTTGGGAGAATTTAGGGACTGAAATTTCAAGATGAGGCAGAAAGAGACATACCAGGGACGTGACCTAACAACCTAAAACAAAGTATTTTTTCCCGGAGAGTTTTGAGGGGCAGTAGCATTTTAAATGGATTATAAATAAACAAAGTTAAAAGCAAGGCAAGTGTGAAGGAATCTTTATTGTGTATTGCTGATGCAGCCTTTGGTAGATAACAGGATTAAGTTTGAGAAACCAAATAAGTGTACTATTTTCAATCTATTAGGAGTTTTGAAGTATAATGAATAATTTATATAAAAGGGTGTTTTAATGAGTATAATTTGTATTTCAGTGAATAGGCAGAAAAGCATTAATCATGTTGTAAAGTGATCAGTATAACTTCACCTTCCTTTAACATGAGAGATAAAGCTGTTTATGACTAATCCTCTGGAGTAGGGGACCACAGATCCATATCCCACTTGGTAGTCAAAGGAAAAATTTGGGCTAACGTAGTGTGCGTTGGTTAATCTATGGTGCATAACAAAATGTCCCAAACGTAGTGGCATAAAACATGAACATTTTATTATCCTCATGGATTCTGTGAGTTAAAATTCAGACAGAGCCCAGGAAACAATGATGTCCTATGATGTCTGGGATCTCAGCTGGGAAAACTCAAAGGCTGAAAGTGAGCTGATAGATGAGGATTGGAATCATTTGAAAACACACTCACTCACAATCCTGTAAGTTGATTACTAGCTTTGGATAAGGCTGCCAGCTGAAACAGGGCTATCTGGCCTCTCCAGGTAACCTCTCTTCTTCCTCACAGCTTGGTGCCTGGCTTCCAAGATAAGCATATCCCGAGCTCCAGGCTGAAGCAGAATCAACTTTTATGACCTTGCCCCAGAAATCACAAAGTAGTCGCAGGCTAGGCCAGATTCAAAAGGAGGAAACATGGACCCCATTCTCATTAGAAGGAATGTTTATATCCCATTCTAAGAAGTGCATGTGGCCACTTAAGAAAAAAATACAATCTGCTTAATATGGGAACAAGTGCTATCAATTTTATTGAACATCTGTTTCTGGGATCTATTCCTGACTTCTGTATCTTCCTTGATATTTATTTAGTTGTTTACTATTACAGCTTTAATATCATCTTCACTGTAAAGGCTAGCTCTTAGAATGAGTTACAAGAGGAAGATATTTTGGATAATGTTCTGAGTGGGGAACAGATGATGTTCCTAGTTTTAGAGGCCAGTTATTTACTTGGTATTATTATCATGAATATGTCATCGTTGGATAAATTTTACTATGGTAAACATTTTTTGTAAGATGAGTGCTGTCCAGTATAAATCCTTCACAAAGGAAGCTTTGTGAGAATATTTTAGGAGACATTGAATTTTGATTAGATTTTGAAAGTCAGAAGAAATATTCTCACTATACTAAGATGACCAAGATTTTTCTGGAGCCATAATAGAAAAATGCTGGGAAAATGGCCTACCTTCAGGATGACCTTTTCTCCAAAGATCCTATTAATTTATTACATCTGGTGATTTGAAGACAGAATGGTACTTTAAATAATACCATTATAGCCTAAACTTGCTACTGTAGAGGTTGAAAAACATTCAAAGTGAAAACCTTTATACCTTTGTAGTATGATAAAAAATTAAAGTTAAGAGAAATCTCTAGGCATATAAAGTCCATCATTTAGAAATGATAAAACTCTGATTCAGAGATATTAAATAACTCATTCCAGTTACATCTGATTAATCTGAGTCAGTACCTGAGCTGGGACTGCACAGAGGGAACCATTGCATTATCCTTCAAGGACATCTTATTAACTGTACACAGCAGATGCAATGTGTTTGGCTATCAGTATTAGCATTAAACTAAATTTATCCAATTAAAATTTGGAGAAAAGCAAAGAATACATATTAAAGTCTCCCAAGTATTTTTATTGTGACTTATTTGGGCAGTCCTGGGGGGTGGAGGATTAAAAGGATACAACTTCTGTGGAAGGTTTCCAAAACCTATGGGAAGTCTAAAAAAAGATCTAAAATATCAGAAAGAAACAGAAACTTTTTGTCAAAGAGAAAAGGCGATTCTGTTCTGGGTAAAAACAAAATGCACTTATTGGAGAATTTTAAAAGGACATCCTATCGGAAATACGATGTGAAGAAAGGCTTTATAAAGACAAAGTTAGAAATGTCTGAAAAAGAGAACTGAGTCATGAGCAAACTATGGGGAAGGGATATAGACATGTGTGTGAAAGGAGAAAAGGTCATGCCTGGGCATCGATTATAAAGGAAGGAAAAAGAACAAAGACTGAAACATCATTATTTTGGTCAACCAACCATATTTATGACTAAATGTGTGGGAGTGTGTATCATGACACAAGCAAATCAGAAGATTATGCATAATTGATTGTAGTAATAACTGAGCATGAAATTTAGAAACAGGCTGAACTTGACAGAGTATATCTAGGACCCTTAAGACACTTAATTCAACATGAAATAACTTGGGATTCACATCTGATACATTTAAATATAGCATTTCATTTGCCAAACGTACATGTTGGAACCAACAATGGTGTTGAATTTAAGAGATTAATTTAACTTAATATTTATATTTTTAAATTTTTTCTAAAAGTAGTAGTATCCAATTGATTAACTTGATTGTGATGACTATTTTGTCATTATTTTGATATTACAGTGATGCCTTCCAACCATGGAATACCATCCAGTCAAATAAGTTTCTAGTCACTATACTATCCCTGAATATTGATGGAAAAGTGGCCCAAGTTTTAGTTATGAGTTAAGGACTTATTTTGTTTGTGGTACCAGTTGAAGTATGCATTCCCTGTATGCCTAAAATTCCTGGATCTATTTAGAAAAGTCTAGCTCAGATTTTATACAATCCAGTATATGAATGTGTGTTTTGTGTGTATAAGTATATATGTATGCCCTTGCAGCTATAACAGGATTTGGTCATTCATATTGTATTTCTAGGATTAAAAATCTCATTGCACCTGACCCAGAAGTCTTGTATGTTCTACAAACATCCATGAAGCTCTGGCAAGCTAACTCGTTAGCGTGAAATAGATAAAAGTCTCAGGCTCTTCAGTTCTTGACACAATTTTTCCAATTTCATTTCTTGTTGCTCCCTGTATCCCTGTCTGCAGGACACTTAAGGTGCATTACTCACTCTTCTCAAATATAACTTGCAATTCTGTATCTTAATTCATAGATTGCTTTTCCATACGTTTCCACCCAGGAAAATTTTATCCACATTCTTTTTGAAATATTTTTCTGCTCAAACCACTCATCAAACAGAACTTCGGACTTTTTAATATTTAGTTTATATTGTTAGATTAATGCAGTATCTGTGACTTTATTTTGCATTAAGATCAGCTTTGTATGATATTATTCAATATATGATGTTCATTGTGGATAATTCTTTTATTCCAAGTGGCCCGCATTGTGCCTGACCCAAAGTTCACAATACAAATCTTAATGAATCAACACAGTGAATATTTCAAATGTTCATCTAGATTTTCTTCTAAAATGTTCTCTAAATAACTGTAATTATTTAAAGGGAAAATACAGCCGAAACCAGGGTAGGATTCCATAGCTTTCATTTCCTTCTCATCATAGGAAATGTTTTGCAATAGACTAAAACTGAAAGAGAAATAAATGCCAGACATCAAACCACAATCCCAGGACAGCAGGTAGTTTGAATACTTGGTTTGAATAAGCAGACATGCTACTTACTCTGACATAGATTTAAGAGTTGCCTCTGGGAAAGATGGTAAGTCAAAACAACAACTAAGACAGTCACCCAGGGATGTTTGTGGGAGACAGTGACATCAATAGAACCAACCCTTTTCAAACCAATGACAAGCACTGAGTGCTGGATCTTTCCTTAAATTACTAATGATACTGCTGATATTGAGTCTTTATTTAGTTCTTTGTTGGGTGTATTATATATTCTCTTATAATAGACTGTTAAATGGACTTTAACATTGAGAAGCTCTTGGCCTGGAGATGCTGTTTAAATTATCCAGGCAACATCAAATGAATTGACTTAAAAAATGAATCCACTATTAACTTAAAAAAAATAATTAAAAAAATATATATATCACCTTCAAAAGAAACAAATAGTTATATAAAAAAAAACTAAAAACACACAAAATAGTTGTACATCAAAGAACAGAAAAGTTTAGCATTTTTATTATATTCCTTAAGTTGCATTAAATTCATTTGTTCTATAAACATTTATTGAGCTCCAGCTATGTTTCAGAGAGTGTGCTGTATTAGTTTTCTACTGCTGCTATAACAACTTACCACAAACTCAGTGGCATAAAACAACATCCATTTATTATCTCATTGTTCTTTAGGTCAGAAATCCATTTGAGCTCAGTTGGGTTCTCTGCTTAGGGTCTCAAGAATCAGCCAAACAGAGCTCTGGCTCTGGTTATGGGGAAAAATCCACTTCCATGTTCCTTCAGGGTGCTGGCAGATTGGGTGGAATCCTTTTCATTCTTTGAATCTCTATGGCTCTCTCTTATACTACAAAACATAGAAAACTATATGTTTTTAAAGTGCTCTGGGATTAGAGTGGAGCCATATGGATAATCTCCCCTTTGAGTTACAGATTATTAATCTTACATATGTAAAAGTCCTTTTATCACACACCCACCCTCAAGGGGTGGAGATTATACAAGGGCAAGTGTTACTGGTGGTCATTTTTAGAATTTTTAGAATTCTACCTACCACATGGGCTATGTGCTGGAGTAAAATGATAAGCAAATCAGACTTAGTTCCTACTTTTACAAATCTTAAATTTCAGCGAAGGGAACATAAAATAAAGTATGAGCTGTGTAAGAAGCATTGTGTATACATAGGCATGTCAATGGAACAACCAAACCAATCTTGTAAGCTGTGTCCTGGAGGAAATAGTAGGATTTATTCAAATGAAGACCGTCACAGGGTGAGAGGATGGAATGATGTTCAAAGCAAAGGGAGTAGTATAACATGGCATATCTTGAAAGAAGTTCAAGTTAAGCACGGATGACAGTTTTCAGTGTTTGCAGAGGATGACTAGAATTGGAAGAGAGGATAGCAATGGGGAGATATTTCGGGCTTTTAATCAAGGTGCTACCTCTTCAAATGTGTGTTTAGAAATATCATACTGGTTGTAGTAGTCAAAACAGGTCCAAGAGGTATAACATTCCAGGGAGTGATACTAGTTACAAGACCATAAGATATAATCTGAGTAGGAGATGATGATTACCGGGACTACGGTGGTGACGTGAAAGAATGTTTGTAAGTGGATATACTGAGGGAATGTGGGAGGTCGATCCTAAAAGAGTTGGAAGTTAAATAAATAAAGGTGTGAAGGGGGAAAGGAAATCAAGGATGATACCCAGGTTTCTGGCTTGAGCCACACTGGTAGGGTGACTTGCCGTTTTTTTGTAACAAGGAAATGGGGAGGGAAAGCAAGCATAGGGAAGCAATGGATGGGAAGCCCAGTTTGGAACATGAAAAGTTTGAAACCCTTTCAAGCCAGCCAAATGCAGATGTTTGTAACACAGTTAGGGGTACTAGTATAGAACTCAGATGAAAGATCTGGATTGGAGTTATACAACTGACAAACCTGACTGCATAAGGTTAATTGGAGTCATAATACTGAAAGCTAATCTCTAGGGAGGGAATACAGCATGAAAGGAGAAGAGAATCTAAGACGTGATACCCGGGTCCACTAACAGAAAGGGCTCAAAGAAGAGGATACACAAAAGATACTAGATAAAGAAGAACTAGGGCAGTTGCTGTTATGTAAGACCAGCAAATGAGAATATCAAAAATTTCCAAATTTGAAAGAGAGTAGGCAACATTTTCAAGCACTATATACAAGTCATGTTAAAAAAAGACTGATACGTGGACTGGACTTAGTGACAAGGGACTCATGGGTGACTTTGACACAGTATGATTCGGTGGTGCAGCATGTGTGCAATCCAAACCAAAGTGGGTTTCGTTCTAAAAGAAACCTGAGGAATTTCTCCTTCAATAACATTTCTTTCATAATTGCTATTCTCTGTGAGAGCCAGTTTCCAGTTAAGGCTAAGGGTTGAAAGAATGTTCAGAGAAGAGTGTGACGGTGGAGGGGAACTTGATTATGGTGAACCATGGGTACCAGAGAGCACAATGGAATGGTTTTGGAGAGCAAGAGAGGAGAGACATTGCATCGTTTGATCAGGGAAATAAACATGTATTTTAAATATATTTATTTTCATTTTTGTTTCATTTTAAAAATTAAACTCTAGCTGATTTACAATATTAGCTTCAGGTGTATAACATAGTGATTTAACATTTTTATAGATTATACTCCATTTAAAGTTATTATAAAATATTGGCTATATTCCCTGTGCTGTACAATATATCATTATATATTTTTTACACATGTGTGTATGTATATATGTGTGTGTATATATATCTCCTCATATATTTTACACATATTTATTTTACACATAGTAGTTTGTATTTCTTAACCCCCTACACCATCTTGCCCCTCCCCCAACTCCTCTCTCCACTGGTAACCAGTAGTTCTCTGTATCTATGAGTCTGTTTTTGTTTTGTTATATTCATTCATTTCTTTTATTTTTATATTCCACAGGTAAGTGATAAAATAAAGTATTTGACTTTCTCTTTCTGAGTTATTTCACTAAGCATAATACCCTCCAGGTCCATCCATGTTGTTGCAAATGGCAAAATTTTGTTCTTTTTTATGGCTGAGTAATACTCCATTGTGTGTGTGTGTGTGTGTGTGTGTGTGTGTGTGTGTGTATGTATCTATCTGCTTTACCTATTTATCTGGACACTTAGGTTGCTTCCATATATTGGGCATTGTAAGTAATGATGCTGTGAACATTGGAGTGCATATATCTTTAATAAATATGTATTTTTAAAATGAGAATGTGGAAGAAGATAGAAAACTGGGTTTGAATCTGGGGAGTTCCAACAATGTAATGGTATACAGTGGATTGCATTGAATTGGTATCAAAATAACAAGATATAGGAAAAGAAAATAAATCAATAAAGGAGATAGAATATTGTGATAGTCTTCTTCTAGAAGGAAAATAGGGTTCTCAGGATTCAGCTATGAATTGGAGGGAGTTCAGATTTCTGGTGGATGGCCAGTGCTTATCCCTCTAGATGGGAAAGGAGCTGCATAGAGTCTAGCTTAACTGAGAGAGCTCCAGAAAGAGGCATATTTCTCTAAGGAGCTGGCACATAGGCCTCCAGAAATTTATTGCATAAGAAGTCCTGTATAGCAGAGGAATGACTGTTAATAGATGCGAAGCCAGTAGTGGAGGGAAAGGGAAAGAAGTTGGAAGAAATGTTAAGGTAAGTAAGGTAGAGAGAGTCAGGACCGCATACTTAGTAGCTTTGCAAAGTACTTAAATTTAATATGCATTATTTAAGAGGCAAAAAAAAAATCATATCTGACTCACAAAATAAATACAACATTTGGTTGGTAGGAGTGTACTGAGTGAAATGAAATATTCTCAAAATAAATAAAGAAAATTTAAAATACCAGTCTCAAATGGTTGCTAAAGGCACTGATGGAATCAAAAAATGAATATATTTGTAGAGACTTTGTATATATGCAAAGCACTAGCTATCTACCGAAAGAGCAAAGATTACCCTTGCTAAAATCTCAAGTATTTAAAATAATGTCTAACTCTCCCCATTGGGTTATCTCACTCTTTCTTGCTACATAACAGATTCAGGTAGATATCCTGGGGTTTATGGAATGGCAAAATTGAGAAAAATATAAGAATATAACGTAGAATCACTACACAAGGTACTTTCAGAAAAATTGCAATAATTTATACCAAGGGAGACTGTATCTTAGAGCCAGAGGAGCTTCCATCTCAGGATCCATAATGTTCAGAATACCATTAGGATGTTTTTAAAAAATCAATTACCTTTAGTTATCAATATTTTCCATACCTATATTAAAACTCTTTACTCAGCACTAACACCTAATAGGAGTCATCAAAAAATGATAGATAAGGATGGTACTCGGCAAAAAAGTAATATTCTAGAAATATTTTACAGAAAGAGTAGCAGTCAGTCAATGTCCCAGAATGTCTGGCTTCAGCCATTGGCTGGAGAATGGAGATGGTCCTTGAGAGAAGGAACAAAGGGAATGAGCAAGTTTTTAGTGGTGAGAAATTAGGGCAGAAATAATTTTACTTATAAATATTGTTATACTTCAGGTGATTTTATCCAGTAGGCAGTTAGGTATACATACCTGAAATGCATGGATTTTGTCAAATCTAGAGAGAGAGATTTGAAAATGTTTAATTTAGAGTTGGGAGATGAGATCACCTAATTTAAGCATTAAGGTTAAAAAAGTTTAGAAAAGAAGGGAAATCTAGAAATGCTCAGCACTTCAGGGCCAAGCACGGTAACTGACTTAGTGAGAGGCAGAGACCGAGGATGCTGAGTATAATTTGATCCAAGGGGAACAAGTCGGTGCAAAGGGAGTCATTAAAGACTCAGGAGAGACAAATAACTGATAAGGCAAAGGGCAAGAGGATTCAGGAGTGAGCAGGGTTAAGAGTGCTGCGCATAGGTTGACCTTGAACAGACCTCATCCTGGGAGACTGGAGGAAACACAGCCTGAAAATATCCACAAGTAGCAACTTGTAGGTGGTGGAGTTAGGAGGAGTTGGTGGTTTTCATGTCCATCATGGCTTCAGATTTCTAAAATAATTAGTAAAGGCAATCATCTCTGGGTAAGAGAGGGAGGAAGGATATGGGGAAAAGTAGCAGCAGATCTGAACAGTCGCTAAGGAAAACGGAGAGGTGACCAATTGCAAGGGAAAGTACTGCTGGTCAATGCTGAGGGGGTCCAGTGAGATTAGAAACTGTACATGTACAGATTCATATTGTTTTCCAGTGGTCCTCAGCTATTGGATGTAGGAACTCACGTGTGGCTATTTGGTGGGGTGGGAGAACAAAAAATAAAAAGGAAGACTTGAAGGTACTAATGGAATTCAGTTAATCTACCCTGTGACTCAAACTTTGTAGGAAATGAAATGGGGTCCAAAGGTCTGACAAATCAGGAAAGTTGGAGGGATACTGAGATTGGAATCAGGAATTTTCAAACGTATACATGGATACAGGAGGAATGAATGCATACTAGGTATTTTCTAGAGGAAGGATATAATTCAGATGTATAGATTTTTGAGATGGCATATTTGTTGTAGTCAAGAATAAACTGTAGAGGTCAAGAGAGTCAGTTGGATGTGAAAAGCAAGGGAAAGGGGAAAGTTAATTATTCAACAAATATTTAATAAAGAACCTCTATGAGTCAGGTATTATACCAGCTGCTGGAGATACAAAAATGGCCAAGACACAATGCTTGCCCTCAGATCAGTCTACTGGAATGATTGATGTTTCCAGCTTAGGAAACAATGTGGATGGCAGAGTGACAGTATTAAAAGACAGTATCAAAAATTATAATTAGCACTCATTTGAGTAGCTGATATAAAAACCCAAGTAGCAGTATAAACCAGACAAGCGAGATACATAAATCTGAATTATGAAGGGAATTCAGTGTTGAATAGGAGAGACCTAGAGGAGTATACAGGATGGCCCTGGAGAGCATGTGGAGGTAGGGAGGGTGGGTAGATTCCTGAACTCCAAGATTGAGGGGTAGATGGAGGGAGAAAGGATCCATTGAAAGAGAGTTGTGAGGAGGCCAGGCAAAATTGCTTTTGAGAAAAATGAAGAAGAGGGTTCCAGAAGAAGAATGGTCCATATAGTCCAGTAAGTCAGAGATCCCGAGGAGAAAGACCAAATTGCTTGAACAGATTTGGCAAATAGAAGAGCGTTGATCATCTTAGCAGGTGCAATTTCAGCAGATTGGGGTGGCATTCCTCCAGTGGAGGAATACATAAAAGACTTAGGAAATTATGTGTTATCCATGACGGCCAGTAACTTTCAGGGCTGTCTAATGATTGCAAGATATATGCTGTATCTTTGGTCTTTTAAGTAAAAAGGAAGATGTGAACATTTACTAGAGAAATGTACAGTAAGAAATATAAGGTATACATAAGATGTACAAAAATTAATCTAAACCTCAACAGAGAAGAAACTTGAACACAGTAAGAATAGATGCTTGAGCAGGGGGCAGAGAGGGATAGGGGTGCATTATTTGTAGGAATAACGATGGTTAAAAACATTCGTTTCATCATAAGGTAATGAAAAAACCCTCATTAGTTAAAGCTAAATTCATTTCTTCACAAACCTCAAATGATATCTGTGTCCCACAGAGTAAAATTATATGCTTTTGAAAGTACAGTAGTAGATTATTTTGACATGGACAAGTAATTGCACATATTATTGCCTTCAAATTTTAAAGAGGAGGGACTTCCCTGGCTGCCCAGTTGTTAAGACTCCGTGCTTCCAATGCAAGGGGCATGGGTTCCATCCCTGGATGGCTGATTGGAGAAATAAGATCCCACATGCTGGGCGGTGCAGCAAAAAAAAACTTAAAAATGATACAAAATGTAAACATCTTTTAAATTTAACGGATGTCTTTTGATTTCCAGAAAAAAAAAAACACCTTCCAGGGCTTTGGGAAGTGAACATATGTTTAAGAGTTCCATTGCGTTTTCAACATAATTAGTTGTCTATGTATCCAAATAAAACTAATGTATTTCTATGTACAATTAACTATGATTTATCTAAGGGTATTACAGTTCGAATTGTTTTCTATCAGTTTTCTCATGATTATCCTTTACTGTGAATTTGCTCATTATTTATGGACAAATTTCATTTTGAGTAAATCATAAAATCTTTTTCATGATGCAGCATATATTGAACAGCAGTTAAGAGAGGTGGTTGTAGAACATGCAGCTTTACTTATTTTTCCCCCAAAGGAAACATTATTTGAAAAGTTAGACAAATAATTTATTTCAGTTCTTTTTTAAATTAACTAAAAATGAATGAGACTTTTAAAATATTTTAAGATTTTTAAAAGTTCATACATCTTATTCTTTAACAGCTTCATTTTTTATTGATCTTGGTTTTATTTACTTTGCTATTTAAAGAGAAGAGAGTACTTATGTGTATTTTCTCTGAACTTTTGTTGAAGGGCATGTGGAAGTTAGAGTATAGAAAATTTACGATTTTAGGATCACACCCCACATAGAATGTGCTTATAAAGTGTACAGCAATAAATCTAACTTTGTTTTAAAATAGCCAGCTTATATGTGATTTTTAAACTGGCTAGGAATCAGATACATGAAATGCTCAATGAAAGCCATCTGAAGTTATATATGAGATAACTAAATGGTGTCTAAACAAATTCAAACTCTTAAAATGTTTTGCAAATTCTTAGTAAATACTGCAGTGATATATATCCATGTTAGCTATATATTAAAATGTATTAGATGGTTTCAGAAGAAAAAATGTGATCTTAGTGGACATAGAATTAGATTCAGCTTAATTGGTAAAGTGAGACTAAGGAAAAATACCATTAGATTTTGTTGATTTTATTATTTCACTTTGGTTTAAGAATTGCTCATTCAAAATGCCTTTAGAGATTCTCTTTAAGATTGATATTCAGCATATAGAATTAATCAATATTAAATCTCCATCTATCCTGGCTGTAGAACTTTGGAAGATTGTTACTTAATGATGTGGAAGAGAGACGTTGCTGAGTGATGGAACCAATACAGTTATATCCCCAGTAAAGCTAATTCTGTTGGCTATTGCAGAAGTGCCCACTGGGAGGGTGATGACCTATAAGAATAGAGAGATGCAAAGTCAGATCATGTGTTGTGGAACTTCATCCACATATTCTAAGACAATTCTGGTAATTCTCACATAATATGCAGGCTCTGCACTCTTTTTACAACCAATTGTATGGAAGCTCAGTTTTTCTACCAATAAATCGTCCCAAGATTCTTATCAGTCCAAATATATTCCAAAAATGTGATGTTCAAGGCTTTGTAGTTAAAGTGAAAAAGCCAGTTAGATCTCAAACAAAAGATGAAACAAAAATAACGATAGTGGTTATCATTTTTAAAAAGCATTTGCAGTCCCAACCACTTGTTAGGATGCTACTGGGCTGAGAAAGGCCACTGTTCTTTTACCCCTCTCCTCCTTGTTTCCGGCTCCCAGATGTGGCCCTCCTGTGTCATTGACTTATGTGGGTCCTTCAGCCCACTCTCTGCTCCTAGGGAGACTCACGATCAAATATAGAACATGGAAAACCCATATTATCTACTATCTACACTTTATGTTGAAATATGCGTGTAAATATTAATCTATGTTAAGTAGAAATACATGGCATTGTGCCTAGTGTTTTTATTAGAATGAAATAATCTACAGGTTTCGTTTTTTCTGCTTAGACATTAAGCATTGTGTAACACAGTGAATAGATTAGCTAAAGATAGAAGTGAAATGGAATAATTATTAAAGAGTTCAAAAAAACAGTTGAGTAGGACATAATGTCAGTTTATAGAGTTTCACGAATACTGAAAATCAAGAATAGTAATCACGCAAGCAATGGAATTTTGACTTGAGTATTACATTTTGAAGATAACCTTCCTCCACGTGCATTGAATAAAACAAAAGCAACTATTTAGCATATGTTTTTATGACCATACTGTTAATACAACATCATAGGTATACTTTAATGTTATTATACATTAATCATAGTCTAATAAATTAAAAACCAAGGCCCCAAAGACCTATATTTCAACCCTTCAACAAAAGAAAACAAAACATAGTTTGTTATTATACATTAATCATAGTCTAATAAATTAAAATCAAAAGCAGAAAGATCTGTATGTCAGACCTTAAATAAAGGAAAGTATAACTAAACAGAACTAGTGAATCATTCAGAGAATTGCAGAAGTAAAACATTTTCTTCCCCTAATCTACATTTAAAATGAATCTTGAAAAACTGGGAACTTTGAAGAAGAGAAGTTGGGAGGGGGCTTGTGTCTTGCACCCCAGCAGCACAAGCAGAGGTGGAGTATTTCAGTTTACCATTTTATTTAGGCATACCCATATAAGGACAAACTCCTGAATGGAAGCAGAAGACTGGTTGATGTTTACTTCATAAGGTGATAAAGAGAAGAACTTGTAAAACTGACCACCCAAGTCTAAAAGCAAGGACAACATGTGGAATATGCCATGTATCACAGCTGGGTGACGTCATAAAGCCTCATGTTTAAGAGATTAATCCCTGCCCTGAGGTCCCAGAAGAGGCTCTGTATCTTTAGAACCTATCTGTAACAGTCAGCAGGCTTCCTTTCTTCTTTTTCTAAGTCTTAGTTTTTTTTCATCCTTAATACGGACTATTAATAAGTTATTTTGGGAAAATAAAATGAGATAAGGAAGGTAAAGCTTTTAGCCAGTTCCCAGCACTGAGGAAGTCCTCTCTGAAGGTTATTTATTATCTTTAATATGGAAAATATTGACTCTTGGGCACCTATTCTTTTTATTCCAAGTTTATAAATAACAGTAAAATGTAATGGATTATGTGTACATGTACTAAGATACCCCCATTAGCATTTATCTCAATGGCTCCAGTAGGTGTTGATACTTTTTCTGGTTCTTTCTACCTCAAAAAAACAACAACTGTACTTTTAGTGGCAGGCAGGATTCAAATCAATTTCTGTCATATTACTTCTGACTGCCAAACGCCAGTGTCCTGATAGATTTCCGTGGGTTCAGCAGTGCATTACAAATCAGTTACCTGACTCATTCCCCTGGTGAAATGAGATGAGCAATCGGGGCTAGGCCTACCCAGGACATCTGCGTAGGTTTCCAGCTTTCCATGGAAACTTGGTCTATTTCCTTCATGTCACCGCTCCTAAAACGTTCATTAGGATGGTACCCGTAGAAGGTAGTATACTATCTCGACACTTCAACAGAGCAATAACAACCAAAATAATTTTAGTGCCATGCAGGATGGGACTCAGACTAGTCTTATTTATATGGCAGTCAAGATTTCTATCACAAGGAATAGGTAGCATAATGATATATATTATGCATTTGCCACTATGAGCACTGGGTATTTAAAAATATGTAATTATAGTCTATAACAAAAGCCTCTACCATGATCTTGTTTTTAGAGAAATTAACAAGTGTCAATAAAGGCTGATGTGAGTTTCAGCTATTTTTATGTTCATCATGGAATTACCAACATTCGGAGTTACTGCAAAACTGGCAAAAGATCAGAAGGGAAGCCTATATATATTTATATATATCCATAAGCCTTAAGTGGATTCAAATTCTGGAAATTCAAGTGGAATCTAAGTATTTGGTTTTTATAAATCATAGGTTTAGTACAAATGTTTCTGATATGTGGTAATAAATGTTTTGCAAACAAACAAGAATATGTCCTATTCCGTAGCATCAGGAACTTAAAAGAACAGGGATGATGCCAGACAGACAAATATGATACAATCCTAATACAAGTAATAGTACAGTTAAAATTAGTAAATTTCTAATTATTAGGTAAATATTACAGTTACTTAGATATTTATCTTTTAAAAATTGTGGTGGAAACACCTTGAAGGAGGGGAGTGTAAGGAAGTGTTAATATAGAAACAATGGCAGAATGTATATTAAAAAGAGACAGTGAGCTTTAACTTATAGATCTAAATATAGAATAACTATGATTATTTTTAACAAGTCCTAGTTACCAAAGAAATCTTGTAAAGTCACTTTTGAACAAAAGCCCACATACAGAAATGTGCATTAAATCCATACTAACAACAACCAAAGTAGCTAAAGTTCTTAGGAGGAGTAGAATAAAAATACCTTAATAAGTAAGATTCAGTGGAAATATATCTGAAGTTTGGAAAGGAATTTATTTTTCTAAAATGTCTAAGGATGTTTTTATTTTTTGGTAATTTCTTTTTTAAATTTTTTATTGAAATAGAAAGGAATTTAAATAATAGCTATCGATTTGACATCATGATATGTGCCTGGCTTTGTTCATTGCATTAGCTCACATTTTAAATAGGGTAAACCTAGAAAAAAGACTGTTTCACTCTCATCTAATAAGTAAGGAAATTGGTGCAGAAGGCTAAATCCAGGTCTACTAATTACTTGCCAAAGGACACATACAAAGGAAATTCCAGGGCTGGATTTCAAGAGGCAAAACAAGCTCCAGAGCCTATGTCCTTCTTCAGACCCTATGCTACACTGCTATACTATATCTCAGCTATTGGAAACTGTGATGACAATACCAATATAATCCTCTAATGGCATTTCATCCTTAATTAATATGAATATTATTTTTGATCATCCCTTATTTTATAGGATAATGTGTGAAGGAAAGCACACCTTCCAAAATGTGAAATGTCTTACAAATATAATACAAATATTGCTTGTTGTAATTCTCCAGTTTAACTTGTATATAACATTTAAAATCAAGTTCCAACTTAATGGGTATATAAATAATGAGCCTTCTAATAGAAAATTACCCACGAACTGTGTTTCCTACTAACTTAATCTTGACACTCATAAAGCTTTTGCCAAATCAGCAAGCAGAGGACCTCTAGGTTGTGGTGTGAACATAAACGTGAAAAATAGGTCGAACTGAAAGTAAGCAGTGGGAAGCCTAGGTTGACCAAGTCACACTGGTTCACGGAACAACAGGAGCCCTGTACAGATTGGAAGATGAACAAATCAACTGAACAGAGAGAAAGTGAAATCACACAAACTAAGTTGGAGTCTTTGTAATTTCTTAGGAAAACATATTCCTGACTATGGCATCGAAGCGTTTTAAAGTTCCTAAAATACTGTGAGGGAAATTGCAAAGGTGCGGTGCAAAGGAAATCATACTGTCTTGTGTCCCTAATCCTTCTTAAAATAACGCATGCATGTCTTTCAGGGAAATGGAAACATGGCATCATAAAGGTGGGCAAGGTGGAATTGTAACACCACGTTTTTTTTCTTTGTCAATCTGGGCTGTCAGTTTTACATAAATGTTAGAAAATATGACTGTATGTGTCTTACATTTAAAATTACCTACTTCTTGCTGCAGCAAGGACTGAGCACATCCTTATTTAGGCTACACAGTCCTTGTTAATGATAGAAATCTCCATTGTCATGTAAACAAAGTGCGATCTGTCTGATGTGATCCATCTGGCTCTACAGTTTTCAACAGCACTATTTTCAAGGTCACAGAAGGAATTCTAACTACATCCCAGGATACCCAGATCAAACCAAGGTTAAGTATATTTCCATGGTTAAAAATACCCACCCTTAGTTTAAACCACCTTGGCAAGCTCAAATCAAAACAGATACTTGGGTAATTTTATCTCCATGCTTATAACAAGTTATTTATCCTTGGACATCTTCTTTCCGTTTACGAAGTTCAAGCATTCCTTCGTAAGCATGACTTGGACATTGCATTACCAGAAGCTGATTTACTTTCCTAGTATTTTTGTTTGTTTTTAATCATAAGCAGTATGACTTGACTATCTTTGTGTTTGCTTCCCTGTAGTATTTTCTAGAAAGTATGGACCCTGAGGATCCATTCATGAATCAGTTTATGGATTCATGAATATAAGCCTAGCTTCAAGGCACAGAAACAGTCTTTTGCGTTTCCTCAGCACAGTGTCCTAGCAGATTCATGACAGGCATCATGACCTGGAACTACTCATCATAATAAACACTCATAGTGTACCCATGATGTAACAGGAACAGGACTAATGGTAAACAGTGAACAGGGTAGACAGGGTCCCTGCCCTCAAAGAGATTTCATGCTACTGTGATTTGTCTTGATAGGGTACACATTTGCCCATATTTGGGGCCTAATTATCATGCCAAAGATGGAGTCTTTATCCCAGCTAATGAAGAAAACAATATCTCAGGAAAAAAAGAGAATTTTGCTGTTTATCGCTTTTCTCCTTCTTACTTTTTCAGTGATTTTTTAAAAAAAATTATTTTTATACAATTTTAAAGGTTACTTTCCATTTACAATAATTACAAAATAATGGCTCTATTCCCTATGTTGTACAGTGCATCCTTGAGCCTATCTTATACCCAATAGTTTGTACCTCACACTCCCCCACCTCTATAATGCCCCTCCATCCCCACTGGTAACCACTAGTTTGTTCTCTATATCTGTCAGTCTGCTTCTTTCATGTTATATTCACTGGTTGGTTGTATTTTTTAGATGCCACGTATAAGCAATATCATCCAGTATTTATCTTTGTCTGATTTATTTCACTCAGCATAATGCTCTCCAAGTCCATCCATGTTGATGCAAGTGGCAAATTTTCTTTCTTTTTTATGGCTGAGTAGTATTCCATTGTAGATATACACCACATCTTCTTCATCCGTTCATCTGTTCATGGACACTCGGGTTGCTTCCATACCTTGGCAATTGTAAATAAGGCTGCTATGAACATCGGGGTGCATGTATCTTTTCAAATTAGTGTTTCTGTTTTTTTTGGATGTATACCCAGGAATTGAAATCCTGGGTCATGTGATACTTCTATTTTTAGTTTTTTGAGAAACCTCCATACTGTCTTCCACAGTGGCTGCATCAATTTACATTCCCACCAACAGTGTACAAGGGTTCCCTGTTCTCCATGTCCTTGCCAACATTTGTTATTTGTGTTCTTTTTGATGGTAGCCGTCTGACAGGTGTGAGGTGAGATCTCATTGTGGTTTTGATTCGCATTTCCCTGATGATTAACGATGTTGAGCATCTTTTCATGTGCCTGTTGATCATCTGTATTTCCTCTTTGGAAAAAATGTCTATTCAGTCCTTCTGCCCATTTTTAAATCGGGTTGTTTGGCTTTTTGATATTGAGTTGTATGAGCTGCTTATGTATGTTGGCCATTAATCCCTTACCAGTATACATGTATAAAATGGAAAAAAAATATGTCATTCTACTTAAAAAGACATTATAAGAAATAGCTGTACCAAATAGTTTTATTTAGCAATAAAATAGGCTCTGGTAATGAGAGCTCCACTAAATGCTAATATCCTTAGAGAGAGGAGCTGTATCTTTTTTCTCAGTATCACTCACTTAATTTGCAGATGCTATAGATCTAATACAGGTTGAAAAAGAAGTATGAACTCAGAACAAGGAATGGAGAAGTAGTCATCTTCCCCATACTGGAAACAGTGTGAATACCAGGGCTCCACAGTCAGACAGAAATTTTAATCGTGGAAACTGAGCACTGAAGGAACTTGGTGACTTAATTAGTTTCACTGAGGGTGGCCATTAGGACTAGCTTAAGCTGTGACCATTCATAAATATTGATACAATTATGATACATCAGTTTATCCCAGTATTCTGCTCTGAGGGAACAGAATAGAAATATTTAAAGGTAAGAAAACTTTTAATTTTCCCTAAAGAAATGCACTCTACACATTTCATATGTAATCTCTGAAAACATTTAAGATTTATTTGGAAAAATTCAACTAATACCAGAAAAATAGGTAAGCTTCAAGTGTAATCAGTCTATCATGCCTCTAGAAACATGTTTTGTAAACAACTCTTGTGTAAGCAGTATCCATGGAACACAGAAACGTACTGATTTTATGATAAATATTACGTACTACAAATGGATTTTAATGGAGTAAGACACAAAAGATACCAAATGACCGATCAAAGGTGTGAAAAAAAAATTAGTCCATTAGTTAAAGTAAGGTTATAATTACTGCCCAAATGCTGAGACATGAAAAAAACTTTTTAAAGTTTTAAAGCCTTTTTACTTATGAAATTGTATATATTTTTGTTAAAATGTTTTTACAGTCCATTTCAGGGCTAGCAGCTACTAAAATCTAAGCTATAAATTTTAGCATCTGTAACTGCAATGTCTCAAGACCCTTCAGAAAAATTAAACATACTATTACTATTTCAGCTAAATGCTCATACTTGCTGCATATTATAGATTACCAAAAATGTGGGTTTTTTTTTAAGGAAGAAGTGTACATTTCTTTTGGGTCCTTTTATTAAAACACAAACTTCTAAATATTTAAAATACTTTCAGAAAACAGAAAACACAAACATTCAAATACATTTTTATTTTAAAAATTCTTTTAGTTATGTAAATATAATAATATATTTTAATATCTTAAAAAGGGTGAGATAATCACTGTGTATTTTGGACTAAGTATATAACTACTAAATATATTCCATGACAATAAAGTGTTTATGTTAGCCAGAAGTGAATTTTTCGACATATTGACTGCCATATCACTGTAGGTCATTTCCTCTCTGCTGTAGAGCTTAGATTCTTAACGCCAATGAATGTTATCTAGAGGTACCTTGTTCCTAAAATTCTCCGGGCCTCAGCATGCTGTCTACTGCATAATTTTACTTGAGTATACAACAAGTGTCTCTAAATCAATGTATATCAAACTATGTTCATTATCTTTTCCCCAAAAGCTGAACCTCCTGTTTCTCCTAGCTAATAACATTACTACTCAGAGACTCATCATTAAGTAAATTTCCTTTCTTTCCTTCAGCACCCCACATCCAGCATTCATCCTCCTTAACAACTCTAAAAATCCAACACCTAGGACTGGTTACAAAATCAAAATGTAGATGCCTTGTTCAAAGATACTAAAAATGTCTATAAAGTGATAACAGAACATTAAACCAAATGTGGGCACTTCTGAGTGTGGAGCCGTGTGACTGCACAGACCACACGCCCTCCAGCATTTCCATAACCCCTTTTTTATTTTGTTAATATTTTTATTGAAGTATAGTTGATTTACAATATTGTGTTAATTTCTGCTGTACAGCAAAGTGATTCAGGTATACATATATATACATTTTTAAAATATTCTTTTTCATTATGGTTTATCATAGGATATTGAATATAGTTCTCTGTGCAGTACAGTAGGACCTTGTCGTTTATCCATTCTATATATAAAGGCTTACATTTGCTAACAGCAACCTCCCACTCCATTCCTAACCTCTTATTAAATATCTTATTCAGATACCAAGGGACTGGTATCTTTACAGTCTTGAAACTGCTCTCTCTTAATTCATTTTCTGTATTCCCACTTCACCACCACAGTCTGTTTTCTTTATCCCGGTTTTCAACCTCAGCACTGCTGCATATTGGACTAGATAATTCTTTGTTATGAGGGCTGTCCTGTGCATTTGAAAACATTGAGCCACATCTGTGATCTCTACCCGTTAAATACCAGCAGCACCCTTCCTTACAACAGGTTGTGATTGTCAAAACTATCTGCAGACATTTCCATATGTCCTCTGAAGAGCAAAATTGTCCCATTTTGTGAACCACTGCTTTCTGTACCAGAGGGCTCTTAACAAAATATGAAGGCAGTCAGGCTACCCCCATCTTATAATATTGGAAGAACTCTCCCAAGACTATAGGATAAAGTCCATCTCTTCCTCACAATAGTCAAGTGTTGTCATAACTTGGCTTTGTGTATCTCGCCAACTCTAACTCACATTTAGCTCTTTTTTCTCCCTTGAACTCCACAGTCCATCCTTGCCAAATGGCTTAGTCTTATTCACATGCTTTTTACTATCTTTGAAACTATGCTTACTACGATCTAATTATATGCTTCTGCCATTGATCTTTCCTCTCATCCCCAATTCTTGGTTTATTACCTTTTAAGATTAAGCTAGACTATTATCTTCTTTTGATAAAATCTTGGCTATTTTTATGCCATCCCACACAGAACTATTACCTCCTTCCTGCCCTTTATTATGCCTATTGTGCCAGGTACTGCTGTGTTGTTTCTAACTCTAATGTGACTAATTGAGGTTTAAATAATTCAGTCCTTCAAAGCATTTCCACAAGTTAAAAAAATGATTCCATCTTCAGAAACATTACAGTGAGGGAATCCAATTTACTTTAGAACATATGTTCATATAGGGAAAGTTTCTAAATAGAAAAACTTCTGTTATATCCCTCATAAATTACACTTGATTTTCCACATGCCTAATTCTCAATATACTGGTCTACATTACATATTCTTGAAAGGTAGGGAACACTCATTGTACATATTTATATCTCTGAAATATAGCTTATTACTTAACACATGCTAGCAATTTATTTATTAGTTGTTGAAAGAAGGGAAAGAGAAAGAGGGAGGAAAGGGGAGAAAAAAGGGAGGGATGCAAGGAAGAAGAGAAAACAGAAGGGTATTTTGAAAAAGAGCTGAGTCTCTCGATAAATGGGCTGCAGATTTGTATTTAGACAATCTTTCCTTGCCTCTCAGCATATGCATATCCAGAACCTTCTTCATCATTGTTCGTGTCATCACCACCATCACAATAGTAAACAATGAGAAGAACATATACTGAGCTCTTTCTAAACACTGGATACATACTGCCTTTGAAAGGCCCACATACTCCGTGGATGCCTACTCTAGGAGATTTGAATGATGCTATTGTTATTAATCCTTCTACTCTAACGTTGTCATAAAAGGTTTATAGTTTAGCGTGTTCAGATATATGCATATTTACTAATGTATTTATCGACTTTGTCCAAAAGAAGACGATGTCTTCTTTATTGTTTTAAAATTAAGTAACAGCCTTGCTTTTTAAAGTCTCCACATCCTATTGAAAACAATATCTATAAACAGTATCTTTGTACAGGAAAGATATTACAGAAATGAATCACACACCTCCGGACCTGTCCATATCATTTTGGTAGCATGTCGATACACTTCCTTTGATGGTGGACCAGCTCTCAGGGAGCAAGACAGGGTTTGGTGACTAGTGTTCAAGATATGTCCTTCACTCACGTGTTGCCAGAGGATTCCAAATCACTGTTCCTCATGATTACACTTTGGTTATGAATTTAAATCACTTCAAGTCCATCTGTTCATCAAAGAGTAATTGACTATCAAATCCAATAAGTGACAGGATATTCCTTTCCTTTACTTCTGACCTTGTTCTTGGCACAGAGGAAGTTGGTTCAAGACAGCTGGATGATTGTTCACTGGGGCCAAATGAGAAATCTGTTGCAGGGAATCAATAGCCTGGATGCATCAAATATTTTACCATTCTAAAATGTTCTTTTGAATTCATATATTACTTTCAAAATTTCCTTTGCTTTTTTAATAATATTCTACCTTTATTCTCTGTTAATCCTGTGAAATGCATACATCTTATCTCTGACAGATTTTGGTATATAACCGGTGTTTGCAGGCTTCTTTTATTAATATTTAAAATTGAAATTCCACTTTTTTTTTCTTTTTTCTTTCTCCCTAATTTAAAACCTCTAGTGAACTATAGCTTGTTTATAAATGAAAAACCATAATGTGGAAATCGGAAGGAGTATAAACAATCTTAATTTGGTTTATCATATAATCTATCTGAACATGCCATAATAATAACACAACTGTACAATAAAATCCTTTCTTTTCAGTTGTATTTATATAATACCAATTACTTTTTTGGATGTAAAAGTCATGATTTGTATCATGTTTTTATTGCATTGTCCTTAAAAGTTAATAAGCATTTAATTTTATGTCTCTTCACTAAAGTCAATGTATTTTAAGAAGAAAAAAGTGTGGATTACACAAGGCAATTAAACAAAATACATAGAACTCAAAAAAATAAGATCACTACTGGCCACCTTCTTCCCTCCTCTCCTTTCCTTTCTTTTTCTTTCCTTCCCCCCCCCCCACCCTTTCCTTTCTCTTTCATTCATCAAGGAAAAATGAAGCGGTCAATGTAAGCTAGGCACTTTTCTCTGTCAGACGGAAAAAAACAGAAAACACTAGCTTTTAAGATAACATGTCCCGGAAAATAATGAAGAAATTTGTATCCTTACATAGTGTTTAAGGAGCTTATAAAGTAGTCCTAGGGAACAAGTGAATGCTCAATTATGTCTCACACTAAAAATACAGTAGTTCAGTAGTTATTCCAATGAGGAACAGATCAATGTTCCCTGGAATAACTGGCAAGTGCTATAAGGAGAAGGTCCAGCTGAACTAGGTTTTGAAGACTGATTAGAGGAAACAGAGAGGGGCAAGAAGAGACTGAAAGTCTTAATTGAATTAGAAGAAGAATATTAGAGTGTGTCTGAAAGTAAAATTTTAATATGTGTAAGAGCTAAGAACACAAACCTCAGGGACCTTGGATCCTAGATAGAAGAATCTAAAAATGCAATAGAGAATTCTAGATTCACAGGGTCTCATAAGTAAAAGTTGTGTTTTCCCAGTAGGAGGTACAAGATGTATTACAGGAAAAGTATTAGAGTTAGGGAGACTAGCTGGGAGGCTATGAAATATGACTGAAACTTAGAAACATTGCAAAGGAAGAGACAATTGGTCTTAAAAACAGACTGGTAGATTTTCTCCATGCACATGACTCTATAAGTCAGCATTTTCTTCTTCTTCTGGAATTCAATCAGAAACATCATGGAGAATGAGAAATAAATCCTGTAAGCTTTATACTTGGTGAAACTAAGTAAAATGCATTCTCTGTAGACTCAAAATATACAGGAAAAATGCTCAGATAAAAGTACAGGAAAGAAAATTGGAAAATAATAGGATTTGTTTGGAGCAGAAAAATGTATTAATTGATTCAATAAATATGTATTGAGCTTTTCCTGTGTTTCAGGCCATGATTTAGGTGTAAGGGTAAAAATTAATAAAATGGACAAAAATTCCTGCCCTTGTAGAGCTTATAATATGGTTGAGGTGGACAGACAATAACAGAATAATTAAAATACATGGTGTGATGAAGGATGATAAGTGCTATGAAGCCAAATGAAGCAGGAAAAGGGAATAGAGAGTGTGCCAAAGGGGAAGTTTAATTTTAACTAGACTGGTAAGGGAAGTTTCTGTAGACTGAATGTCTCTGTCTTCCCAAAATTCATGTGTGGAAACCTTAATCTCCACTGTGAGGATACTTGTGGATGGGGGCCTTTGGAGGTGAGTCCATCATGAGGGTGAGGTCCTCATTGGTGGAATTAGTGCCTTTAGAAGAAGAGAAAATAATAGAGCTCATTCACTCTCTCTCTATTCTCCACCATATGAGGAAACAGTGAGAAGATGGCCATCTGCACACCAGGAAGAGGGTCCTCACCAGCCCCCAGATATGCTGGTGGCTTAATCTTGGACTTCTTAGCCTCCAGAACTAAGAGAAATAAATATTTGTTCCTTAAGCCACTCAGGCTATGGTCATTTCTTATAGCATCCCAAATAGACTAAGAGAGAAGTTCTCTCTGATTAGGTGATATTTGAGGAAAGACCTGAGAGAGAGAGGTAAAGGAAACAGCAAATGGAAAGGCCTGAAGGCCCAGAATGTCTGAGGGTCAGCTGGGATGCCCATGTGGCTAGACCTGAGAGAAGGACCAGGCAACTATCAGGAAGTGCAGTCAAGAGAAAGACCAGGATGCCAAACTGTGTGGGGCCTTGCAAATGAGAGTGAGTGTTGGACATTTCATCAGAGTGACAGAGGAAGCCATTGGAGGGTTTTGAGCCAGAAGACTCATGTGGTCTGATTTACATTTTCACAGGACCATTTTGTTTGGCTTCCTCACTGAGTCTAGACACAGGGTTCAAGGTGGAAACCAAGGCACAAAGTATGAGGCTTTGTAACATATGAGGTGAGAGATGACGGTGAAGTGAGCTAACGTGGCGTCAGTAGAGGTGGTGAAAATGGTAGGAATCAGATCCATGATGAAGGTGGAGGATTTTGAGATGAATGAAGTGTAGAGTATGAAAGAAGGGTCTAGGTAACTCTCAGATCTTTGGGTTGAGTAATTGGAAGGATGGAGTTGAGATTAACTCAAACAGGACAGACTGCAGATGCAGTTTTTTGGAGAAAAGAGCAGTAATTTGGTTTTAAAAAATGTTAAATTTGAGATGCCTATTGCACATCCATGTAGAGATGTATAGTAGACCATCTAGGTCTATGAGTCTAGAGTTCAGGGGAGAGATCTGTGCTGGAAAAATAAATCTGAGAGTCGTTCCAATATAGACAGTATTTAAAACCACATGATTGGGTGAGGTACCCAAAAGAATGTTTTTGTTGTAGTTTTTTTTTTAAAAAAAAAAGTACAGAGCATCTCTCAGGAAGCATGGCAAAGATGAGAGCATACTGGACAATGTATCTATTTTTTGAATATGCAGTACCAGAGTGAAAAGGACCTGTGCCAGGGCCATTCAGGACCTGTTTTGGTTCAGAGAATAAAGGAGCAGGGATAGAGTTTACTGGGAATCTCAGATGAGCCAGATTTGCATGAGGAAAACATCAAAATTATTCCAAGATTTAGGTCACCATTCATTAAAGTTTATGACAAATAGAGTTATAAACAGAGCATAAGGTTTTCAATAGAAGATGTTAATTTTGTTTTCTTTGAACTGGGCCTGTTGCAGTTCTCTGCTACGCACTCGATGAGCGTCAGCTCCCTGGGTTGCTCCTTATATCGAGAAAGTAGATGGGCTCCCTGGTCTGTTAAGACCTAACTCTATTCTTGGACAAGACGCTTAACCTCTTTGTCTCATCTTCCTCATAGCAAAGGGAAAGCGTTGCCACATTGCTCCCATCTCTGAGAGCCTACTACCACTGCCCCCTCATCACTCACTAGCATCTGCTTTAACTGCACAATGAGTGGAATTTTATTGCTTTAGGATAAAGCTACTGTGATCTTCAAACTATATTTGCATGTTAAATGATTTCCGTTTAGAGGACACTTGTTAATTTTAAGAGCTCCTCGGTTATAGGATACTGTGCTGTTCATCTTATAACACAGATACACAAAATAATGTTCAGTAACCTTTATTTACATTTCCCCTAGTTCAGAGTTAATTTTTCCAGATAAGTTTCCATAAGCAATATTTACTAATTATAAGACATAAAGCTTTTTTATCTCTGAAATGTCACATTTTTTAATTCCAAAGTTTTCATTCCTTTAAGGTGTAGTATTAAAATAAAATTTTAAATTGTTTTGAATTTATTGGACTTAGGGTTTTCTCAGGAAGAAGGAATCTTTGCCCTTTGCACACTCAATTGTCATTTTGTTGTCTGTTATATTTTGTTGCATTTTGAATTCAAAGGAGGAGTGGGAATAACTAGTAAATGCTAGGTAGTGCTGACTACTTTGCAGGCATCGTTCTAGTTAACAACTGCAGGATGAGGACAGTATTGGTGTCATCAGTCAGTGTTCTAAGGAGGCAATGAGATTCAAGAAGGTTGAATAACTTGGTCAAAGTTGCATAATGTATCACTCATGTCTGACTAGAGAGAACAGGATATTTCCATAACCCCTCATACTTTAGCGCAGCTATCCTATTTTACTTCAAATACTGATTTTTATGCATTGCTTAAGGCCCACTCTATCCATGTGAACCAATTGTATCAAATGATGCCTATTTAAATTTTTATTAACGAGTCTATCTTTTATGTCTGCTGTGAAAATTTCCATATTTTTACACCAAACAGTTAGAGATAGATCTTGCAGAAACATGTTTATAGAGTCAGGAATAAATTTATGGGTAAATAAATCACAAAATCCATAAATTTTTAGTAAAAATCTGTCATCTTTGTGCTGCTTTACTTTCATCCATCAGTCCTAAAGAAAGGAAGTCAGAGAAGTTTTAATAAATGGAAATTGTCTGCATTTATTTCCCCTCAATTTCACCATGATTAGTTTAGAGATGGATTCAGAGTCAAGAATGCCTTAATACATTACAACCTTACTGAGTTTCTTTGGAGAGCTGTGCACTTACACATAATGCGGCCAACATTCAGTCACATTGCTTATGCATGGGACAAGCCCAAGTGGTGCTATTTTAGACTATGAGATTAGTGGAACCTGTGGAGTTAAGCAGTGCATGGCCTCCACAACTCTACACTACAACCTGTGTGGTATAAAATGTATTCTACTTAGCACGGCAGAGAAATTTGAAGTTATGTATTGCATAATATTGATATTGATTATGTGTGTCATTAATAATAGAAACAATTTCTGAAAGTCACACTAAAGCATTTAATTATATAGTATATCATGACAATTAGAATTACAACCAATATATATTTGTTTGTTGGTACTCTATCACTTACCCAAAATTATAATTCTGTAGATATATATAGATTTACATATATATTTATATATCTAAACCTATAATCTTTATATATAAACATATATATTTAAATGTTACATGTGTTCAGAATAAACATAATGGAATGAGGCAAATATGCTGATAACAATGACTAGTAAAGTGACTGTAACAGGTGGCATATTCACTCCTGTGTTAACCAGCAGCCAATGTAAGGAGAGAAGCCAGAATTTGCAAATTTATTCTCCTCCAAAAAAGTAGAAATACTATCAGGTTTTTGAGGGTCAAACATAATTTAATATGCAGTCAATTCTGAAATAAAATTCTCACATGAACCTTTGAGACATGGAACACAAAGACTGTACAAGTGCATATGCTATTAACAACAATTTCTATAACAGTTATGGAAGACATTTTTATGAAACTTTTCTAACATTCAAGCAGTTCTAATGGAATATTGCTTCTGATGAAATAATCTCACATATGGGTGGAATACAGACTCTAAAGAAAAAGATGAGTAGATTTTTTTCTTTGAATTAGGCTACATGAAATTTATTTCAACATGAATTTTTAGTTGGATGTCAAACAATTCGACAGTGTGATTTCACTTGACCTAGTGTTTATATTTTATCATACTCAGGGAGAGATATTCTATATACTTTACAAATTAGATGAGTTCCTATAGAGTCAACACTGTTTTGAGACTTGAAACCTAACCATGATTTATTTATCTATTATTCCTGAAGTGGATGGCTACATCATTTCTACATGGATTGAATCACTGAGATTTCTTCAGGCAAAACTCTGCTGTTTTTTTCCCTCAAAAAGTCATTTTCATTTCATTTCAGCATTTGAAAAAGAGCTGATAAAAAAAAAAAAAAAAAAAAAAAAACCGAGTTCCACACCTACGGCAGAGGGGATTTTATCACAAAACTTTAGCCCAAAGATGATCCTTAAAAAACATTCATCTTGGGCTTCCCTGGTGCTGCAGTGGTTGAGAGTCCGCCTGCTGATGCAGGGGATACGGGTTCGTGCCCCGGTCCAGGAAGATCCCACATGCCGCGGAGCGGCTGGGCCCGTGAGCCATGGCCGCTGAGCCTGCGCGTCCGGAGCCTGTGCTCCGCAGCGGGAGAGGCCACAGCAGTGAGAGGTCCGCGTACCGCAAAACAAACAAACAAAAAAAACCCATTCATCTTAAACAGTAAAGTCACCCTATGTGGCCACTAGGATAATTTCAGTGGTGAAATAACCTTGCATATCTGGGCAAACTTACTTAGAATGCTTTGGAAAACAGTGGTTTTAATGATAGCAAAAATAAGCATTAGATTGATAACTCAACCATGAGTCTGTCCTAGTTTTTGTATATAAAATCACCCCATCAAGTAATAAAGACTGATCTCCCCATTTACTTTCAGAGAAGTTTATGCATTCAGTTCATCTCTAAATAGTCTCAGACCATTATGGTGTGAATTAAAGAAAGTAGGATTAAAACAATGATTTACGATATATCACTTGAGATTTTGATCTTTCAGTATACTATTCTTGCTACATCTCCATCTTACCGTGGCTGTCAAATGTACAGTTTATAGAAGCAATAACAACCAGGGCTTTTGACCATAGCTGATTTCTCTTCTAAACAAAAGCCAATGATGCAGTAATAAATAAGTGATAAAGTTTTATTTTTCTCTTGCTCAATCTCTCCTTGAAGGTTTAAACAGTGGTGAAGAGCAGAATGGTGGTCACTGGAAATTCTGTGGTTCCTGATGTGGGATATTGAGTTAAAGTTTAAAAAACTAAATAAAGCTGGCATAAACACCATTGAGTAAAGATTCATCAGTGAGTAGAGTATTGTTCCTTCTGAAAATGAGGCAGATTACACTTTGATTCAATTGAGAGGCTGCAAGAGGGTACCAAGTATGAGGTGTTCATTGAAGGTTTGGTGTCCACCATACTAAGTAGGCTTCAAGCCACTTGGGCTGTCCTTTCTAATAAAAGCTGGAGGAAGAGGCCTCCATTTCCCAACGGTAGGACTGCAATTCCAGTTTCCATCTGTCAGTAATACTTCATGATGTGATATGTGGCCCAGCCTTTCTTAAGTGGCTTTTGAAGAAACTCTTAGAAGTTGTTTGAACATCATCAGACTGCTTAGAGAGCTAATGAGGACCTTGAACCATTCATTTCAACTTTATCTTCTGAGCTTTTCAGGCATGCTCAGTGTTATTTGCAGACAAAGAGTGGGAAGGGATAACAGACAGAAACTCATCTTTACCTTAAGAAAGGAAGCCCAGAATGACTCCAGAATAATTGCATTGGAAATCTAAGCACATAGGAATATAACAATATAAGTTTATGTTTATAGGTGAGTCTGGCTAGATTTTCTTTTCCTTTTTAGTTCCATATGCTTATTGCTAAGTACAAGGTAGTAGAGAAAAGGCTATCCCAATAGATGTAAAGGGTGAGCATTTATTAAGTATAGGTTGCTGTTCTACAGACATTGTGCATTCTTCTATTTAATTCTCATATATACTCAAAATAAATATATGATATAGATTCTATTATTACTTCCCATTTCATAGGTGAGGGAACTGAAATCCAGAGAAGTAAAATAACTTGCTCAATGTCCCAAGAGTAGAAGTGTGTGGAAAGTACAGGACCCTGAATCTGTTGTGATATTTTTTTTACATCTTTATTGGAGTATAATTGCTTTACAGTGTTGTTAATTTCTGCTGTATAACAAAGTGAATCAGCTATATGTATACATATATGCCCATATCTCTTCCCTCTTCTGTACCCCTCCCACCCTCTCTATCCCACCCCTCTAGGTAGTCACAAAGCACAGAGCTGATCTGCCTGTGCTATGCAGCTGCTTCCCACTATCTATTTTACATTTGGTAGTGTCCATAGGTCAATGTCACTCTCTCACTTCATCCCAGCTTACCCTACCCCATCCCTCTGTCCTCAAGTCCATTTTCGACATCTGCGTCTTTATTCCTGTCCTGCCCCTAGGTTCTTCAGAAACATTTTTTTTTTAGATTCTATATATATATATATATATATATATATATATATATATATATATACACACACGGTGTTTGTTTTTCTCTTTCTGACTTACTTCACTCTGTGTGACAGTCTCTAGGTCCATCCACCTCACTACAGATAACTCAATTTCATTTCTTTTTATGGCTGAGTAATATTCCATTATATATATATGTGCCACATCTTCTTTATCCATTCATCTGTCAATGGACACTTAGGTTGATTAGATGTCCTGGCTATTGTAAATAGTGCTGCAATGAAAATTGTGGTACATGACTCTTTTTGAATTATGGTTTTCTCAGAGTATATGCCCAGTAGTGGGATTGCTGGGTCATATGGTAGTTCTATTTTTAGTTTTTTAAGGAACCTCCATACTGTTCTCCGTAGTGGCTGCACCAATTTACATTCCCACCAACAGTGCAAGAGGGTTCCCTTTTCTCCACACCCTCTCCAGCATTTATTGTTTGTAGATTTTCTGATGATGGCCATTCTGACTAGTGTGAGGTGATACCTCATTGTACTTTTGATTTGCATTTCTCTAATAATTAGTGATTTTGAGCAGCTTTTCATGTGCTTCTTGGCCATCTGTATATTTTCTTTGGAGAAACATATATTTAGGTCTTCTGCCCTTTTTTTCTTTAAATTTTATTTATTTATTTATTTATGGCTGTGTTGGGTCTTCGTTTCTGCGTGCGGGCTTTCTCCAGTTGCGGCAAGTGGGGGCCACGCTTCATCGCGGTGCGCGAGCCTCTCACTATCGTGGTCTCTCTTGTTGCGGAGCACAGGCTCCAGACGCGCAGGCTCAGTAATTGTGGCTCACAGGCCCAGTTGCTCCGCAGCATGCGGGATCCTCCCAGACCAGGGCTCGAACCCATGTCCCCTGCATTGGCAGGCAGATTGTCAACCACTGCGCCACCAGGGAAGCCCATTCTGCCCATTTTTTGATTGGGTTGTTTGTCTTTTTAATATTGAGCTGCATGAGCAATTTATATATTTTGGAGATTAATCCTTTGTCCTTTCATTCGTTGGCAAATACTTTCTCCCATTCTGAGGATTGTCTTTTCATCTTGTTTATGGTTCCCTTTGCTGTGCAAAAGCTTTTAAGTTTCATTAGGTCCCATTTGTTTATTTTTTTTATTTCCATTTCTCTAGGAGGTGGGTCAAAAAACATCTTGCTGTGATTTATGTCAAAGATTGTTCTTCCTATGTAATCCTCTAAGAGTTTTATAATGTCCAACCTTACATTTAGGTCTTGAATCCATTTTGAGTTTATTTTTGTGTATGGTGTTAGGGAGTATTCTAATTTCATTCTTTTACATGTAGTTGTCAAGTTTTCCCAGCACCACTTATTGACGAAACTGTCATTTCTCCATTGTGTATCCTTGCCTGCTTTGTCAGATTAGTTGACCATAGGTGCGTGGGTTTATGTCTGGGCTTTCTATCCTGTTCCATTGATCTATATTTTTGTTTTTGTGCTAGTACAATATTGTCTTGATTACTGTAGCTTTGTAGTGTAATCTGAAGTCAGGGACTGGTTCCTCCAGTTCCGTTTTCTTCCCTCAAGATGGCTTTGGCAGTTCGGGATCTCTTGTGTCTCCATACAAATTTTAAGATTTTTTTGTTCTAGTCCTATGAAAAATGCAGTTGGTAGTTTGATAGCGATTGCATTAAATCTATAGATTGCTGTGGGTAGTATAGTGATTTTCACAATGTTGATTCTTCCAATCCAAGAACATGAAATATCTCTCCATCTGTTTGTTTCATCTTTAATTTCTTTCATCAGTGTCTTATAGTTTCTGCATACAGGTCTTTTGTCTCTTTAGGTAGGTTTATTCCTAGGTATTTTATTCTTTTTTTTGCAGTGGTAAATGGGAGTTTTTCTTTAATTTCCCTTTAAGACTTTTCATCATTAGTGTATAGGAATGCAAGAGATTTCTGTGCATTAACTTTGTATCCTGCTACTGTACCAAATTCATTGATTAGCTCTAGTAGTTTTCTGGTAGCATCTTTAGGATTCTCTATGTATAGTATTGTGTCATGTGCAAACAGTGACAGTTTTACTTCTTCTTTTCCAATGTGTATTCCTTTTATTTCTTTTTATTCTCCAATTGCCGTGGCTAGGACTTTCAAAACTATGTTGAATAACAGTGGTGAGAATGGACATCCTTGTCTTGTTCCTGATCTTAGTGGAAATGGTTCCAGTTTTTCACCATTGAGAATGATGTTTGCTGTGGGTTTGTCATATATTGTCTTTATTTTGTTGAGGTGGGTTCCCTTTTTGCCCACACTCTGGAGAATTTTTATCATACATTGCTGTTGAATTTTGTCAAAAGCTTTTTCTGCGTCTATTGAGATGATCATATGGTTTTTATTCTTCACTTTGTTATTTTTATTATTTTATTCACTTTGTTGTTTTTATTCTTCACTTTGTTATTCTTCACTTTGGATCACATTGATTTGTGTATATTGAAGAATCCTTACATCCCTGGGATAAACCCCACTTGATCATGGTGTATGATCCTTTTAATGTGTTGCTGGATTCTGTTTGCTAGTATTTTGTTGAGAATTTTTGCATCTATATTCATCAGTGATACTGATCTGTAATTTTCTTTTTTTGTAGTATCTTTGTCTAGTTTTGCTGTCAGGGTGAAGGTGGCCTTATAGAATGAGTTTGGGAGTGTTCCCTCCTCTGCAATTTTTTTGAAGAGTTTGAGAAGGATGGGTGTTAGCTCTTCACTAAATGTTTGATGGAATTCACCTGTGACCCATCTGCTCCTGGACTTGTGTTTATTGGAAGATTTTTAATCACAGTTTTAATTCCATTACTTATGATTTGTCTGTTCTTATTTTCTGTTTCTTCCAGGTAGTCTTGGAAGGTTACACCTTTCTAAGAATTTGTCCTTTTTTCCAGCTTGTCCATTTTATTGGCATAGAGTTGCTTGTAGTAGTCTGTTAGGATGCTTTGTATTTCTGTAGTTTCCATCGTATCTTCTCCTTTTTCATTTCTAATTTTATTGATTTGAGTCTTCTCCCTCTTTTTCTTGATGAGTCTGGCTAAAGGTTTATCAATTTTTTTATCTTCTCAAAGAACCACCTTTTAGTTTTATTGATCTTTGCTACTGTTTTCTTTGTTTCTATTTCATTTATTTCTGCTCTGATCTTTATGATTTCTTTCCTTATACTAACTTCGGGTTTTGTTTGTTCTTTCTCTACTTCCTTTAGGTGTAAGGTGAGATTGTTTATTTGAGGTTTTTCTTGTTTCTTGAGGTAGGATTGTATTGCTATAAACTTCCCTCTTAGAACTGCTTTTGCTGCATCGTGTAGGTTTTGGGTCATCGTGTTTTCATTGGCATTTGTCTCTAGGTATTTTCTGGTTTCCTCTTTGATTTCTTTAGTGATCTCTTGGTTATTTAGTAATGTATTGTTTAGCCTCCTTGTGTTTGTGGGGTTTTTTCCTTTTTTTTCACTGTAACTGATTTCTAATCTCATAGCATTGTGGTCTGAAAAGATGCTTGGTATGACTTCAGTTTTTATTAAATTTACCAAGGCTTGATTTGTGATGCAAGATGTGATCTATCCTGGAGAATGTTCCATGTGCACTTGAGAAGAAAGTGTAATCTGCTGTTTTCAGTTGGAGTGTCTTATAAATATCAATTAAATCTATCTGGTCTATTGTGTCATTTAAAGCTTGTGTTTCCTTATTAATTTTCTGTCTGGATGATCTGTCCATTGTTGTAAGTGAGGTGTTAAAGTCCCCCACTATTATTGTGTTACTGTTGATTTCCTCTTTTATAGCTGTTAGCATTCGCCTTATGTATTGAGTTGCTCCTATGTGGGGTGCATATATATTTATAATTGTTATGTCTTCTTCTTGGATTGATCCCTTGATCATTATGTAGTGTCCTTCCTTGTCTCTTGTAACATTCTTTAAAGTCTTTTTTATCTGATATGAGTATTGCTACTCCAGCTTTCTTTTGATTTCTGTTTGCATGGAATCTTTTTCCATCCCCTCACTTGCGGTCTCTATGTGTCCCTAGGTCTGAAGTGGGTCTCTTGTAAACAGCATATATATGGGTCTTGTTTTTGTATCCATTCAGCGAGCCTGTGTCTTTTGTTCAGAGCATTTAATCCATTTACATTTAAGGTAATTATTGATATGTATGTTCCTATGACCATTTTCTTGATTGTTTTGGGTTTGTTTTTGTAGGTCCTTTTCTTCTCTTGTGTTTCCCACTTAGAGAAGTTCCTTTAGCATTTGTTGTAGAGCTGGTTTGGTGGTGCTGAATTCTCTTAGCTTTGGCTTGTCTGTTAAGCTTTTTTTCCCATCGAATCTGAATGAGATCCTTGCCGGGTAGAGTAATGTTGGTTGTAGGTTCTTCCCTTTCATCACTTTAAATATACGGTGCCACTCCCTTCTGGCTTGTAGAGTTTCTGCTGAGAAATCAGCTGTTAACCTTACAGGAATTCCTGTTTATGTTATTTGTTGTTTATCCCTTGTTGCTTTTAATAATTTTTGTTTGTCTTTAATTTTTGTCGTTTCGTTGCTATGTGTCTTGGAGTATTTCTCCTTGCATTTATCCCCCCTGGGACTCTGCACTTGCTGCACTTGGGTGGCTATTTCTTTTCCCATGTTAAGGATGTTTTCACCTATAATCTCTTCAAATATTTTCTTGGGTCCTTTCTCTTTCTCTTCTTCTGGGACCCCTACAATGCCAGTGTTGTCCCAGAGGTCTCTTAGGCTGTCTTCATTTCTTTGAATTGTTTTTTCTTTATTCTGTTCCGCAGCAGTGAATTCCACCCTTCTGTCTTCCAGGTCACTTATCTGTTCTGCTTCAGTTATTCTGCTATTGAATCCTTGTAGTGTATTTTTCATTTCAGTTATTGTATTGTTCATCTTTGTTTGTTCTTTAATTCTTCTAGGTATTTGTTGTTTAATTCTTTATTTATTTATTTATTTGCGGTACACAGGCCTCTCAGTGCATTGGCCTCTCCCGTTGCGGAGCACAAGCTCCAGACGCACAGGCTCAGTGGCCATGGCTCACAGGCCCAGCCTCTCAGTGGCATGTGGGATCTTCCCAGACCAGGGTACGAACCCACATCCCCTGCATCAGCAGGTGGACTCTCAACCGCTGCGCCACCAGGGAAGCCCTGTTCTTTAATTCTTCTAGGTCTTTGTTAATCATTTCTTGCTTCTTCTCGATATTTGCCTCCATTCTTTTTCCAAGGTCCTGGATCATCTTCACTATCATTTTTCTGAATTCTTTTATGGAAGGTTGCCTACCTCCACTCATTTAGTTGTTTTTCTTGAGTTTTATCTTGTTCCTTCATTTGGTACACAGTCCTCTGCCTTTTCATTTCTGTCACTGTGGTTTTCATTCCACAGGCTACAGGGTTGTAGTTCTTCTTCTACTGCCTGCCCTCTGGTGGATGAGACTATCTAAGCGCCCTGTGCAAGCTTCCTGATGGGAGGGACTGGTGGTGGGTAAAGCTGGGTGTTGCTCTGGTGGGTAGAGCTCAGTAAAACTTTAATCCACTTTTCTGCTGATGGGTGAGGCTGAGTTCCCTACCTGTTGGTTGTTTAGCCTGAGGCGACCCAGTACTGGAGCCTACAGGCCCTTTGGTGGGGCTAACGGTTCGCTTTGGGAGGGCTCACAATAAGGAGTACTTCCCAAAACTTCTGCTGCCATTGCCCTTCTCCCCACCATGAGCCACTGCTGCCTCCCACCTCTGCAGGACACCCTCCAACACAAGCAGGTAGGTCTGGTTCAGTCTCCTATGGGGTCACTGCTCCTTCCCCCTTGGTCCTGATGTGCACACTGCTTTGTGTGTGCCCTCCAAGAGTGAAGTCTCTGTTTCCCCCAGACCTTTCAAAGTCCTGCAGTCAAATCCCTCTAGCCTTCAAAATCTGATTCTCTGGGAATTCCTCCTCACATTGCAGAATCCCCAGGTTGGGAAGCCTGACGTAGGGCTCAGAACCTGCACTCCAGGGGGTGGACTTCTGTGGTATAATTGTTCTTCAGTTTGTGCGTCACCCACCCAAAGGTTATGGGATTTAATTTTACTGTGATTGTGCCCTTCCTACCATCTCTTTGCAGCTTCTCCTTTGTCTTTGGTTGTGGGGTATCTTTTTTGGTGAGTTCCACTGTCTTCCTGTCGATGATTATTCAGCTGTTACTTGTGATTCTGGTGCTCTTGCAAGAGGGAGTGAGTGCACACACTTCTACTCTGCTGTCTTGAACCAATCTGCCCCTCACCATGTTTGCAGTCATGCTCCAGACATTCAGAACTCCTCATGGTGCCCTGAAAAGCACCAGGTATCATTCTGTATCCACATCCTGTCCACCTAGAAAAGCCACCTTCAGCCTTCACCTGCCTTGCTGTTCCTTCAGTTTTGTTTCAGCCTCACTTCCTCCAGAGAACCATTTTTGTGGCTTCACCTTGTGGTTTAGGAGCATGCTCATAGCGTCCTGTCTCTATTACATGACTCAATACTCTGCCTTGAAATTGTCTGTTTAACTGTTTGTTTTTTTTGTGGTACGCGGGCTTCTCACCCTTGTGGCCTCTCCTGTTGTGGAGCACAGGCTCCGGACGCGCAGGCTCAGCGGCCATGGCTCACGGGCCCAGCCGCTCCGTGGCATGTGGGATCCTCCCATACTGGGGCACGAACCTGTGTCCCCTGCATCAGCAGGCGGACTCTCAACCACTGCGCCACCAGGGAAGCCCTGTTTAACTGTTTCTTGATGTCTTATTTATTTTTGATTTTCTAGTGCTTGACACAGGGCAAGATGCATAGGACTTGGCAACATACATTTAGAGTCTCAGTGAATGAACAGATGTTGCGAATTTTGTTAAAGAAATTCTTACATTATTTAAACATCAAATAGGTTATCATAAGGTTTCTGTCCTCCCTAAACTTCTATACCACGTTTAATGCCATTTTTATAGTATTACCTAATCACAGGATGTGAAAGTTGAAAGGGGATTTGGAGGTTGACTAGTTCAAACCTTTGTTTTCTCATCTGTAAAATATATAGTGGAAAGGTTAAATCATTTATCCAGGACCTCTCAGATAGTGAGTATTACGACTGAGAGTGGAATCCTTATCTCCTAATTTCCTTTATGGGGCTCTTTCTGTCTGTTCCACGTTGTTTAATTTCTGACTTATAGTACAGAGTTTTAAGTCCTTTTAGAGTTTAACTTATGACTGTGCATTCATGCTTTTGTGCAGTGTCGTAATAATGGTAGACACTGAGTAAATATTTGTTGAATTAAATTACTCATAGCTTCCATGTTTAAGACCATATTTCCTGCATCTCTTGGAAAGCCCTGAATTTGTAATCAATAGCAATGGGGGTCACTTAGGGGTTAAAGAGATAATTTAAAAGTAATGGTGTCCAAATTCAAATTTCATTGCTGTCTTCTTGTAATAATTCATATCACACAGGACCAGTGATATAGATGCTTCAATTCACAGCCCATACTTAGACAAGAAATAGAATTTCAATATTTATCATGAGAGGATCTTAAGAATATTAAAACTGAATTCATAACATAGTCCAGTGAATATCTGAGAACTATCAGAAATGAATTGAGGTACTAAATAAAACAAAGGTTGATACTGCAGAACTGGAAGAGCTTTTGAGCTCTTAATAATTTTTAGATAGTCATTTTCCCTGAGCTTGAACTAAATCATTCAGCCTATTTATTTTTTAGTCAACAGTAGGGCAAGTTTAAGGATTACTTTTAATTACAGGAAATAGAGATGGATATATATGAACTGGTCCTATAAAAAGAGGTCTCTTGTATAATAGATAGGAAATTAATATGTATACAGTAAATCAATTTGTATTTCACAGCAGATTGCATGGAATTCAAACTTGTATTTTGTGAAGTAGATGAACATTATACTGATTTTCAATCATATTTTATATCCTGTTCCTTCCTTTACCTGACACATGATTGCCTATGGCCCTAAAACATCTGAGAAGTGGAGAGAGAAAATTCTGAGACGAAAAGAGAGACCAACAATAGTGAGAAAAACATGATATGGAGGATAATGTCCTTGGCCTCACACTGACCTTTCTATTCAGCATCTTCGTCCCTTGACCACTGCTAAGCAGTAGCTTTCTCATTCCAATCATTCTTTTTTTTTTTTTTGCGGTACACGGACCTCTCACTGCTGTGGCCTCTCCCGTCGCGGAGCACAGGCTCCGGACGCGCCGGCCCAGCGGCCATGGCCCATGGGCCCAGCCGCTCCGCGGCATGTGGGATCCTCCCGGACCGGGGGCACGAACCCGCGTCCCCTGCATCGGCAGGCGGACTCTGAACCACTGCGCCACCAGGGAAGCCCCCAATCATTCTTATACCACTTAAAAAAAGAAGAAAAGAAAAAAATCATTTTGGTTATTGTGGGTAGGTTTGAAAGCCTCTGATTATGCAGCTTTAACCTTCACAGTGACACAAGGACATTCTATTAACATGTATGTGTAAGTATTAGTGTCCTTATGTACTTAAAGGATGTTGAGAAGCTTATTTGGCACTTTAGATGTTAGAAACTTGACAAAGAACTTCCATTTTTATTAACTATTAAAGATCTACTGATCATGTGGGAGAAGAAACTAGTTCCTCTGATGAGAGATTAAAATGGAGGGAGACAGGTTGGTGAAGAAGAGGCGTTTTCCTAACTTTGCCTTGGAAATGTTAAGGATTGGAGACGGTCACATGGTGGGGAGAACAAAGAGCCCTCTCCTTGCAGCCAGACTGACACACTGTCCTCAGTGGTGGCCAAGCCCTCTTGGGCTAAAGTGTGAGCATTGCTCTGAGCCGGAGTGTAGAAAATGGTATGAAAATGAGATCTAGAATTAGTTATAAAGGGAGGATTAGAAACAGGTAAACTAAGCTCATTTATTAATTTGCTTATATTTCCTTATTTATTTTTATTTTATTTTCTTTGATAGTATTTTTTTTAACATATCTTTGAATATACCAGATTCTCTGAGCTCTACTAAAAAGAAGGAGTGAAGGCATTTTTGTCCAACCTGGAGGTGAAATTTCAGGAACAGCATGCAGGTGGAAGTGATCATTACTTTCCGGGCATCAGAATAGAAAGGGATGCTCCAGGGGAGCACGCTGGGCTTATTTGGTTACTTGTCTCTCCCTCTTTATAGGTACACCAGCCAGGGCTGGAAACGTGGAGACCTTAGGTTGCATGGATAATAAGGGGTGAACACTGTATTCAGCCAGAGCACGAAAACTAGTTAATTGACTGGCAGAGAGTTATTTATTTAAAAAAATACTGAGTAATTGGGGAGATTGCAAGGAGTTGCAGGTGTTAGTGGGTTCTTTTGCTGAGATGTTAAAACAATTTTATGAATAATTGATTATCTAAAAAATGACATTCGTGAAGTTGTGTGTGAATGTGTGTGTGTCAGATCACAGTGAAGAAGCAGAGGCATTTATATACTTGATCCACCATGAGACACTGAATGTGCAGCTGGGGGTTGAACGAAGTGCTCACCTGTTCCAGCCTCACCAGAACAGGTGCTTCTGTTACTATAGAAAATAATAGATGCAGAAATATATTGACAGAATATCTGTTCAATCATTTTTCTCTTCTGACTTAGCTTCTAGGTAACTGTCACCCTCTTAGTTGGTGGCTAGCATGAATGAAGTCATGGTCAGGGTTTTGCAAATGGAAAGTAACATAATCCATATATAAAGGGGGAATATTTTAGTGTAGAAAGGATGGGTTCTAGATGCTGGCACATCAGAATTTGAATTCTTGGCCCGTTACTTCTTCACAGTGTGATCTTGAGATTTATTCTCTCTTTATTTCGGCTTTTTCATCAAGATGAGTATAATAATACCAAGTTCAATTTTCCTTTTATGTACCTCCTCTTCCCTTTGTGAGAGTATTTACTGAAAGTTTGGTCTCTTTTTAGGCCCTTTTCTGGATGCTTAGAAATAGAATTTTGAGCAAAACTGACCCTGTCTCTGGCCTGCTGGAGATTTCAAGATAGTGAGGTTGTTGTGAAGGTTGAATGTAGATTAGTTCACCTAAAGTTTCTCAATAAGTATGGGCCCCTTCTTTTTTATAAAAGGCCCTCAGATTTTCTTAGGCAGTTTTATATAAAAGATCCAAATACCTCTTGCCTTTTGCCCCAAACCATGTGACTTTTTCAGAGGCTAGGAAGTTAGGGTCCATGGAATAACACTTTTCAGTACATAAAAGGTTTGACATACATTTAATTCTTAGATTTTAAATGATTTTACTTTGTTTTTTGTAGGTGGATATAAAGGGAACAAAAAGTGACATAGACTGCTTGGGCTATAGTAAGATAAATTTTGTGAGTGGAAGCATGTCAGACATTATCAAGTCAGAATTAATTGTAACTTGTACTGCAGTGTTATGTCTGAGGATTCTCCAATTTCGTTAATGGCTTACTTAATTGACAATATCATCATGGCTCGGAAGGGTGTGAAATTAAAATCTTAAGAAGCATATAAAATTATACTGCAGTTCAGAAATTTTGTGTGAACAAAGCAATGCAGTTGGTAAGTACCTTATTTATGATTGACTCTTCATACTTAGACAGTTGCACTTGATATCTTAGTCCTTTCAAGCTGCTAGAAAATATAACATAAATTGTGTGGCTTATAAACAGCAGAAATATATTTCTCATAGTTCTGAAGACTCGAAAGGTCAAGGTGCTGGTGTATAGTCAATGTCTGGTGGGGGCCTACTTCCTAGACAGTCGTCTTTTTACTATGCCCTCACATGGCAAAAGGGGGAAGGTTGTGTTTGGGGATCTTGTATAAGCGCTCGTCCCATTCATGAGGGGTCCACTCTCATGTGCTACTTTCACTTTGGGGGTTAGAATTTCATAACATGAATTTTGGGGGGACACAAACATTCAGACCATAGTAGTATCAATATCGAAAGAAAAGATTGACCTAAAGCATTGACCGTTTGCCTGGTTAAGAAAAACTATCAAAAATAGACACGATGTTTCTAATAAAAATTACAAAGTAAAATAGAGCAGTATGTCCCATCTACATTCCAAGGATTGTGGTCTGGAAAGCATATACCATCTGATTTCTTTAGTTGTCTGGATCTTTATCATGGCCGAAACTTTTAAGATATTTTTGCACATTTCTGTTTTCAGTTATTACTAGTGTCTCAAACACAGACATGATGTGCTGACCAATGACCATAAGTAGGATATGGACTTTGAGTTTTGTGTTTCAGTAGTAACGGGTATAATGCTGTGTTTACATTTTCGTACCCTGTTTCTCTCCAACTTTGTGATTTATGTCTTATATTTGGTAGAGGACTAAGTACACATCATACGAGCCACAAAACAAAGTCAAACCTATGTCTCTGGACTAATGGCCTGGTGCTCTGGCTGACTGAGCTTTCTAAAACAAATGACCCACATCAATATTATTATATATTCTCTTAAACAAATTAGAGAATATTATTTCAAATAGGAAAGAGCTGATTCGTTTTAAACTACAAGTAATATTTTATTACATTTTCAAATTTAAAACATCTCAGGTAAATGGAAGTGAATATTTAAGTTTTACAATATAGTGGGGGGAAACTGATTATGTAAATTATATACATACTGATGGGATAGAAATCTACATATTGGAATTTCTATTTCCCTACTATTTTTATGATATCATCATAATAAAATAAAATTACTGCCTATTGCATTAAAAGCACTTACTTATTAGTGAAATGGCCAGGAAAAAGTAATCACTCAGGGAAGTATTAACATGAGATAGTTTGTTTAAGAGTGTATATCACTTGAACTTCCTTTGAACTCTCTGTATTTCTTGCTGTTTATGACAAAGAAAGCCATTGCTCACAAAGTATTGGCTTTGCCTTTGAAGTAATACCAGGAGATCAGTGACAAAAGGCAGAGCTGAGATTAGATGCTGAGTGTTATTGTCTTGCTATAGTCCCAAAGCTATGTGAAATGTCAGCTAATTGAAAATGGTAATTATCCTACATAGCCACCTAAACTGTTTCATTCTAGGATATGTGTTACCTTTAAATTAATAGCCATTGATCTCCTGGTTTTTCACAATTCTTCTCTGTCCTTTTGTCAAATTATCTAGCCATCAGTCCTTGGGACAAAGCCCATCTCATCATTTTTATTGACAATGGTTTAATGAGTGACCTGGCCTTCCTGTTTGGATAGACTGTAATAGGTCCATCCATCTGAGGGTCTGTCAGCCAGAGCTGTGTAACCTTTACTGTATATTTGTTTTCTTACTAGAAAGGTTTTTAAATGAAAACTTTAAGTAATTGTTTGACTGTGGCTATTTGCATTTATTTCAGATACTGATTGGGAGGAGCCATATTAATCACAGTAGTAGTAGGTCTTCAAATTATGATCTACTGAGAAAGGCTGTCCCCTTGAGAGATGAATAATATATATTCAGAATGCTCAGCTTGCTTCTAATGGGCAGTACTTCATGCCAAATGGCTTTGAGGGAAATTTGTATGGTATAATTCTTCAGACACAGAATTAAAATTCTCAGTTATGATGGGGAAAAATAAAACCATCAAGTAGAAATTAGAAATACATATTCTGCATAGCTATAAAATGAACTTCAAGTGCACTCTGATCCCGTAAAATTGAGTTAGTCTAGACAGTATTTCAGAGTAACCTAATCCCAAGTCAAGGCTTCCTGTTGTAACGAGTGAACAACCCAAAGTCACTTGGGCTTGAACTGTTTGAAAGAAGTGAAGAAGATACGAAGAGTGTGGGGAATTATTCAAATATATTCAGGCAGAATTCTCCACTGTGGAGGTTAGGAGCCTAACACAGAGTGATTATGGAAAAGTTATATTCTTGGTTCAAGCCTTGCCACAGAGTCATAAAACCAGGTTTATTTTTGAGTGTGAGGGAAACCAGTGTGTTGTCTTCCTAGTCATACTAGAAATAGGAAATAGTTCTTCCTCCATTATTTTTATGCCATTAATTGTAACTGTAAAGTATATTCACAAACTATGGAGACTAAGTACATGCAAACAAATTTGGTGCTAAAAATAGTTGAAGGTAAAATTAATCTGACACAGTGAATAATGAGCAAACTCCTTTTGTGCTCTATGTTTAGGTACAAATATGAAAATAATCATGTTGGGAAATCATGGTTTTATAGCTCAAAAAGAAAGAGGGAAAGGGTTAGGGAGTGAGAGGCAACTTCTTGTCCTCCTTTTTTAAAAACGGTTCCGACAAAGACTCTCTCGTTGACTAAACTTGATTCAAGCTGCTTTAAGACCTCTAGGCCTTGAACTTGGCATCCAGTTTTCTTGGGCTTGAATCACCCAATTATAGCAGGAACATTGCTCAATCAGTCTAGTTAGAATCCCTTACCCTCAATATCTGATCAAGCTCTGTATGTGATGACATTCTTCATCTCCCAGGTGACAGGTGATCACCCTGACCTTCCCTCAGTGTTCCAGTCAAATCTGTTTAACCAGAATTCCCCCTTTGCCTCTGATGTTTCCTCCTGGTAATGTCCTTTCCTCAGACTTCCACCCTACTACTCGGGTAGGAACCTCCGTTTGTCCATGCTGTATTCAGAATTGAGCTCAGTTCTATATTGAGATCTCTTTTCTCTTATTGCAACAGTTCCAGAATAAATATTTTTACCATTTAACTACTGCCCAGTTCTGGCTTTCTTTAATGGTTTTGCCGATTTAACCACTTCAGGCTCTGGTTTTTCTTTGACAATTTCACAGACCCTTATTTCATTTCAAGCAAAAATTGTTTAGAATGCCATGTCCCACCTGTCCTGTCCTGACGTCAGTATCTGAGAATAAGTGAAGGTATTTCCCAGAGGAACCCAGGCATAGATGTGTGGGACATCAACAAGCTTGCCGCCCTGCACAATTATGTCCTCCCTCCCCCACCTGCCAGCAGCTGGAACTGGAGGATGGGGGCCATGCCTTTGGTCCCCTATCCCTAGTGGTTGGAATTGGCTAATGCTTAATTGTCATTTCTGTCTGAATTTGATAGCATGAAATGAAGGCATTAGGGTTTTTCCCCTGAAAGTTCTACCTTTTATAGTAAAAATAACTCTATAGCCAAATCCTGTCCTGTTTAAAAGAATACCAACCAAAAATCAAAGTAGTGGTACGTTTCTTCTGGAAACTTAATGTAAGTTTAAGTCCCAGAAATCCTGTCCTTTCACTACTCTGACACCTTGTAACAAAGGCTCTTTAGAGCTTGTAGGTGTGGAAGAGCCTACAGAGTTACAGCTGGATATTGCTATGGGGAAAATAATAGCAATAGTTGTTCACTACACAGCCTACATTCATGTCATTGCTGCTCCCTAGTAAACTATCTGGCAGGCAAAATGCTACCTATTCAAAATACCTGGCATTTGTGATCACTGTAACTGTAAACTCTTGGCATTTGGTTTATTTTTTCAAGCCAGACCATTTTGCACTACTCTTAGATATCTTGGCATTAGAACTTTGTTTTTGATACAGATAATTTTCTTGTTATTTCCCTGTTTCCCTTATTACTTCCATCCATTTAGCTGCAATTTGCTTTAATTGAATCATCCTCATGATCATGGAGAATTTGTTTAGCCATTTCAATTTTCAGCTGTAATCTCATTTTGAATTGTTTATCCTGATGATTAACATCAATGTATGAAGACTCAACAGAGAAAAAATATTATGTGGAAAATTTAGTCTTTAATAGTTAATATAAACCTTCAGATGTTGGTTGTCAAAGGCTGCAATATCTCTTTGATCTTTAAAAGGCTCATCAATGAAGACAGTTCAGTTGAAGAAGCTGTATTGTTCAATCCAAATATTTTTGGAAATCTGCTTTGAGTCTTGAGGATTTAAAAATTTGCATAAATGATCTGAATCTCAGCAAGCTCTGAATGAACAGTAACTATTTGATGGGATAATTTAAAGAGCCAGCCACTGGAGTGATGATTCTCTACAAAAGTGATCATTTACTAAGTGATTATGCCTAACTTTCCATGAACTTAATATCCCACTGGTAATTTTTAATCAATAAACTGAAATATAATCAGGTTGGAGAACATGTAAGGCTGCATCAGTGCATTAAAACCTGTCAGCAGGGAGAGAAAAGAAGAAAGTGGCAACATAAGATTGAATTATTTGGGAATGTCGAAGAGAAATGTAGTTTTGCCTCTGCTGTGATACTCAGCTTGGAATAGAATGCACTCCACCACAGGGCTTGTATCTCCAGGAGTCCAGCAAGTGGGGCTTTGGCCAATGTTGGACTTCGCCAGCAAACAGAAAAGGAATCTTACACTCTTGATTCACATGTTCTTTTGGTTCTAATAATGCATAGCTGATGGTGCTGTATTGGAGGCATCTGTAATCTGTGCCTGACAGTCTTGGGTCAGTTACTTATTTTTTTCACAATGTTAGTTTTGCCATTTAGGAAATAAAGAGGACTGAGAAGGTCGTCTTTAGGCTATATGCACCTCTAAAATTCTATATTATATATGCACAGATGACAACTCTGTAGCTGATTATAAAGTCATAGTTCCAGAGAGTTCAGAATGGGAGATTTAGACTTGACAGTCCTGTTGCTATAAATGCTGGTTAAAACCCGGGAATTAGATTGAGTCAAGAGTCTATATTTGTACATGGAAGAGAGTAAAAGATCCAGGAAGGGTCTAGGACTCTGCTGACATTGGGGTGAGGAGCCAGCAAATGAGAGATGTGTCAATGACTAGGAGAAAAATAAGGAGAGCATGGGGTTGCTGAAGCCGTGAGAAGAAAGCATTTAGCATAGAAGAGGGTAATAAACTGTGCTGAAAGCATCTAAAACGTTATGGACAAGAGTAGAAGAGCTGCCATTGGACTTAGCTGCTTGCAGCTTGACAAAAGTGGGCTTGTGACAATGAAAGTGCAATCAGAGTAGAGTAAATAGAGAATGGAGGTGATGAAGTGGAGAATGTGATTATTGGTAGCTCTTTTACTCTTAAGGGTAGCAGAAGAAAACTGGAGCAGAGCTGCAGGGAGATTTGTAATTAAGGAAATTAATCCTCTTGGTCTTTCTTTTTTTGACCATTGTAATAGAACACATTTTTGGGGCATAATACAGTAGAAAGAAAATAATCAATGATGCAGGAAAGAAATTAGATAGTTGTCCAAGATAAATCCTCAGCAGATGCAAGACTATGGGCCCTGGCACACAGAGGTGTTGGCAGCTGATAGGAAAGGAGTTCCTTCATCCACATAATATTTATTTTTCTTAAATTTAATTGAGGAAGTTATAGCTGAGAACAAACTGTGTATGTGTGTGTAGGAGGTTGTGATGTAAAATGCAGTTCTCTTTACAGATCTTGGTCAAAATATTTAAGAGTAAAATTCCATCAGGGAACTACAGCTAGAGGACAGAAGGATGAAGGACAATTATAAGAAAGAATATAAAGTGGAAAGAGTACATTGAAACAGCATCTTTGAATTACCGGTTCAAGGTGGCAGAGTGAAAGGATGTGCACTCACTTCCTCTTGCGAAAGCACCAGAGTCACTGTTGAACAATCATCAACAGGAAGACTCTGCAACGCACCAAAAAAGATGCCCCACATCCAAAGACATAGGAGAAGCCACAGTGAGATGGTAGGAGGGGTGCAATCACAATAAAATCAAATCCCATAACTGCTGGGTGGGTGACTCACAGACTGGAGAACACTTATACCACAGAAGTCCACACAGTGGACTGAAAGTTCTGAGCCCAACGTCAGGTTTCCCAACCTGGGGGTCAGGAAATGGGAGGAGGGATTCCGAGAGCATCAGACTTTGAAGGCTAGAGGGATTTGATTGCAGAACTTTGACAGGACTGGGGGAAACAGAGACTCCATTCTTGGAGGGCACACACAAAGTAATGTGCACATCGGGACCCAGGGGACGGAGCAGTGACCCCATAGGAAACTGAACCAGACCTACCTGCTAGTGTTGGAGGGTCTCCTGCAGAGGCAGGGCTGGCTCTGTCTCACCGTGAGAACAAAGATACTGGCAGCAGAAGTTCTGGTAAGTACCCCTTGGCATGAGCCCTTGCAGAGTCCACCATTAGCCCCACCAAAGAGCTGGGTAGGCTCCAGTGTTGGGTCTCCTCAGGCCAAACAAACAATAGGGAAGGAACCCAGCCCCACCCATCAGCAAACAAGCGGATTAAAGTTTTACTGAGCTCTGCCCACCAGAACAACACCCAGCTCTACCCAACACCAGTCCCTCCCATCAGGAAGCTTGCACAAACCTCTTAGATAGCCTCATCCACCAGAGGGCACAGAGCAGAAGCAAGAAGAGCTACAATCCTGCAGCCTGTGGAACAAAAACCACATTCACAGAAAGATAGACAAGATGAAAAGGCAGAGGGCTATGCACCAGATGAAGGAACAAGATAAAACCCCAGAAAAGCAATTAAATGAAGTGGAGATAGGAAACCTTCCAAAAAAGAATTCAGAATAATTATAGTGAAGATGATCCAGGACCTTGGGAAAAGAATGGAGGCAAAGATCAAAAAGATGCAAGAAATGTTTAACCAAGACCTAGAAGAATCAAAGAACAAACAGATGAACGATATAATAACTGAAATGAAAACTACACTAGAAGGAATCAATAGCAGAATTACTGAAGCAGAAGAATGGATAAGTGCCCTGGAAGACAGAATGGTGGAATTCACTGCCAGGGAACAGAATAAAGAAAAAAGAATGAAAACAAATGAAGAAATCCTAAGAGACCTCTGGGACAACATTAAACACAACAATATTCACAATATTAGGGTCCCAGAAGGAAAAGAGAGAGAGAAAGGACCCAAGAAAATATTTGAAGGGGTTATAGTCGAAAACTTCCCTAAATAGGAAAGGAAATAGCCACCCAAGTCCAGGAAGTGCAGAGTCCCAGGCAGGATAAACCCAAGGAGAAACAGGCTGAGACACATAGTAATCAAATAGATAAAAATTAAAGACAAAGAATAATTATTGAAAGCAGCAAGGGAAAAATGACAACATAAAAGGGAACTCCTATAAGGTTAATAGCTGGTTTCTCAGCAGAAATTCTACAAGGCAGAAGGGAGTGGCATGACATATTTAAAGTCATGAAAGGGAAGAACATACAACCAAGATTACTCTACCCAGCAAGGATGTCATTCATATTTGACAGAGAAATCAAAAGCTTTACAGACAAGCAAAATCTAAGAGAATTCAGCACCACCAAACCAGTTCTACAACAAATGCTAAAGGAACTTTCCTAGGTGGGAAACACAAGAGAAGAAAAGGATTTACAAAAACAAACCCATAACAATTATTAAAATGGTCTTAGGAACATACATATCGATAATTATCTTAAACTTGAATGGATTAAATATTCCAACCAAAAGACACAGACTCACAGAATGGATACAAAAACAAAACCCATATATATGCTGTCTAAAAGAGACCCACTTCAGACCAAGGGACACATACAGACTGAAAGTGAGGAGATGGAAAGAGTTATTCCATGCAAATGGAAATCAAAAGAAAGCTGGAGTAGCAATTCTCATATCAGGCAAAATAGACTTTAAAATAAAGAATGTTACAAGAGACAAGGAAGGACACTACCTAATGATCAAGGGATCAATCCAAGAAGAAGATGTAACAATTACAAATATATATGCACCCAACATAGGAGCCACTCAATACATAAGACAACTGCTAACAGCTATAAAAGAGGAAATCAACAGTAACACATTAATAGTGGGGGATTTTAACACCTTACATATGCCAATGGAGAGATCATCCAAACAGAAAATTAATAAGGAAACACAAACTTTAAATGACACAATAGACCAGATAGATTTATTGATATTTATATTTATAGGATATTCCATTTGAAAACAGCACATTACAGTTTCTACTCAAGTGCACACAGAACATTCTCCAGGATAGATAACATCTTGTGTTACAAATCAGGCTTCAGTAAATTTAAGAAAATTGAAATCACATCAGGCATCTTTTCTGACCACAGTGCAATGAGATTAGAAATCAATTACAGGGGGAAAAATGTAAAGAACACAAACATACGGAGGCTAAGCAATACGTTACTAAATAACAAAAAGATCACTGAAGAAATCAAACAGGAAATCAAAAAATACATAGAGACAAATTATAATGAAAACACGATGATCCTAAACCTATGGGATGCAGCAAAAGCAGTTCTAAGAGGGAAGTTTATAGCAATACAATCCTACCTCAAGAAACAAGAAAAATATCAAATAAACAATCTAACCTTACACTTAAAGGAACTAGAGAAAGAAGAACAAACAAAACCCAAAGTTAGCAGAAGGAAAGAAATCATAAAGATCAGAGCAGAAATAAATGAAATAGAAACAAAGAAAACAGTAGTAAACAGTAAAACTAAAAGCTGCTTCTTTGAGAAGATAAAAAAAATTGATAAACCTTTAGCCAGACTTATCAGGAAAAAGAGGGAGAGGAATCAAATCAATAAAATTAGAAATGAAAAAGGAGAAGTTAAAACAGACACCACAGACATAGAAAGCATCCTAAGAGACAACTACAAGCAAATCTGTGCCAATAAAATGCACAACCTGGAAGAAATGGACAAATACTTAGAAAGGTATAACCTTCCAAGACTGAACCAGGAAGAGATAGAAAATATGAACAGACCAATCACTAGTAATGAAATTGAAACTGTGATTAAAAATCTTCCAAGAAACGAAAGTCCAGGACCAGATGGCTTCACCGGTGAATTCTATCAAACATTTAGAGAAGAGCTAACACCCATCCTTCTCAAACTCTTCCAAAATATTGCAGAGGAAGGACACTCCCAAACTCATTCTATGAGGCCACCTTCACCCTGATAGTAAAACTAGACAAAGATACTACAAAAACAGAAAATTACAGACCAATATCACTGATGAATATAGATGCAAAAATCCTCAACAAAATACTAGCAAACAGAATCTAACAGCACATTAACAGGATCATACACCATGACCAAGTGGTATTTATGACTGAGGGATAAAGGATTCTTTAGTATATGCAAAGGATTCTTCAACATACTTAAGGATTGCAAGGATTCTTCAATATACGCAAATAAAACAATGTGGCCCACCACATTAACAAACTGAAGAATGAATAAAATCCTATGATCATCTCAATAAATGCAGAAAAAGCTTTTGACAAAATTCAACACCCATTTATGATAAAAAACTCTCCAGAGTGTGAGGCATAGAGGAAACCTACCTCAACATAATAAAGGCAATATATGACAAACCCGCAGTAAACATCAATCTCAAAGGTTAAAACCTGAAAGCATTTCCTCTAAGATCAGGAAGAAGACAAGGTTGCCCACTCTCACCACTATTATTCAACATAGTTTTGGAAGTTCTAGCCACGGCAATCAGAGAAGAAAAAGAAATAAAAGGAAAACAAACTGGAAAAGAAGTAAAACTCTCAGTGTTTGCAGATGGCATAATAGTATACATACAGAATCCTGAAAGTGCTACCAGGAAACTACTAGAGCTAATCAATGAATTTGGTAAAGTAGCAGGATACAAAATTAATGCACAGAAATCACTTACATTCATATACACTAACAACAAAAAATCTGAAAGAGAAATTAAGGAAACACTCCTATTTACCACTGCAATAAAAAGAATAAAATACCTAGGAATAAACCTACCTAGGGAGACCAAACACCTGTATGCAGAAAACTATAAGACACTGATAAAAGAAATTAAAAATGATACAAACAGATGGAGAGACATTCCCTGTTCTTGGATTGGAAGAATCAATATTGTGAAAATGACTATACTACCCAAAGCAATCTACAGAGTCAATGCAATCCCTATCAAACTAGCAATGACTTTTTTTTTTAACAGAACTAGAACAAAAAATCTTAAAATTTGTATGGAGACACAGAAGACCCCAAATAGCCAAAGCAGTCTTGAGGGAAAAAAATGGAGCTGGGAGAATCAGACTCCCTGACTTCAGACTCTTCTACAAAGCTATAGTAATCAAGACAATATGGTACTGGCACAAAAACAAAAATATAGATCAATGGAACAGGATAGAAAGCCCAGAGATAAACCCACGCACCTATGGTCAACTAATGTATGACAAAAAGGCAAGGATATATAATGGAGAAAAGACAGCCTCTTCAATAAGTGATACTGGGAAAACTGGATAGCTACATGTAAAAGAATGAAATGAGAATACTCCCTAACACCATACACAAAAATAAACTCAAAATGGATTAGAGACCTAAGTGTAAGACGAGACACTATTAAACCCTTAAAGGAAAATATAGGAAGAACATTCTTTGACATAAATCACAGCAAGAACTTTTTTGATCCACCTCCTAGAGTAATGGAAATAAAACCAAAAATAAACAAATGGAACAAAATGAAACTTAAAAGCTTTTGCAAAGCAAAGGAAACTACAAACAAGACGAAAATACAACTCTCAGAGTGGGAGAAAATATTTGCAAACAAATCAACAGACAAAGGATTAATCTCCAAAATATATAAACTGCTCATGCAGCTCAACATTAAAGAAACAAAAAACCCAATCAAAAGATGGGCAGAAGACCTAAATAGATATTTCTCCAAAGAAGACTTACAGATGGCCAAGAAGCACAAGAAAATCTTATCAAAATCACTAATATTTAGAGAAATGCAAATCAAAGCTACAATGAGGTATTAGCTCCCTCCAGTTAGAATGGGCATCATCAGAAAATCTACAAACAACAGATGCTGGAGAGGGTGTAGAGAAAAGGGAAACCTCTTGCACTATTGGGAATGTAAATTGATACAGCCACTATGGAGAACAGTATGGAGGTTCTTCATAAAAACTAAAAACATAAAAAACATAAAACATAAAAACTAAAAATAAAACTACCTTATGACCCAGCAGTCCCACTACTGGGCATATACCCAGAGAAAACCATAATTCAAAATGCCACATACACCCCAATGTTCATTGCAGCACTATTTACAATAGCCACGTCATGGAAGCAACTTAAATGCCCATCGACAGATGAATGGATAAAGAAGATGTGGTATATGTATACAGTGGGATATTATTCAGCCATAAAAAGGAATAAAATTGGGTCATTTGTAGAGATGTGGTTGGATCTAGAGACTGTCAAATAGAGTGAAGTAAGTCAGAAAGGGAAAAACAAATATTGTATATTAACATATATATGTGGAACCTAGAAAAATGGTACACATGATCCCTTTTGCAGGGCAGAAATTGAGACACAGATGTAGAGAACAAACGTATGGACACCAAGGGGGGAAAGTGGCGGGGGGATGGTGTTGGTGAGATGAATTGGGAGATTGGGATTGACATATATACACTAATGTGTATAAAATGGATAACTAATTAGAACCTGCTGTATCAGAAAATAAATAAAATAAATTTCAAAAAAAGAAAAAAACAGCATCTTCAATGCAAAGATCAGGAATGTCATGAAGTAGGAGTCAATTGACATTATCAGGCACTGCTAAGAGCTTTCTGGAGTTCAGTACTGAAAGAGGAGCTTTTAACAAGTGATTTCATTGTGAATGCTGCTTTTTTTACATAGTTCAAATGAAGTATGGTATAATGTGAAGACAACAGAAAATTATACAAAATTTAAAAAGTGATCTTTATTCTTAGGGCAGTGTCTTTTCAAAATAAGTGCTATGACACATAGTAGATTATAATATGAAAATATATTTCTTACTGTGGATAGCTGCAAGAAAAGAAAATTCAAATAAGAATGCTTAACCAACTGAGAGTTCACTGTGTCACTGAGATATGCATCTACTAATAAGTGTCCAGTAGCCAGATAGTGTTAGAGTTTGCATTTGGGGATGGTCTTTCACTCGTACTTGTTGTGCCACAGCAGACTATTCCATGCTAGGGCATCATGTTTCATTCTAAAAATGAAAAGCACTGTGGTAGGAATAAAAATGCCCCTCCCCAAAGACATCCATGTCCTCATGTTCAGAACCTGTGAATATGTTGCCTAGCATAGCAAACAAGACTTTGTGCATGTGATTAAGTTAAGGATTTTGAGGTGGAGAGATTATACTGGGTTATCTGAGTGGGCCCAGTGTAACCACAAGAGTCCTTATAAGTAAAAGGAGTCAGGAGATTCGGCAGGGGAGGCGATGATAGACGCACAGTGATACAGAGTGTGAAAAATTCAACTGGCAGATGCTGGCTTTAAATATGGTAGGAGGCCAAGAGCCAATGGATATGGGTAGCTTCTTCCAGGGATGTGGGAAAACACATGAAAAAACATATTTTTCCCAGAACCTCCAGATGATTTTAGCCCATTGAGTCCCATTTCAGACTTCTGAACTCCATAACTAAGATAATAAGATAATAAATGTGTATTGTTTTAAGGCACCAGGTAATCTGTGGTAATCTGTCATAATCTGTCACAGTGGCAATAGGAAACTAATGTAAATGTGAATGAGCAAAAGGGGAGAAAGAAACACGCCAGTTGAGTTTGTCACGTTACATTAGGAAAGCAAAAGCCTTCCTAGAAATGCTATGAGTTGGCATTTGTTTGTATCTTTTAATCCAGAATTGGGCCCATGGCCAACCTAATTCAGTCACTAACCAAAAATAATTTAAATGTCATAGTATTAGACAATTATGGTCCATGCCCTGGGCCTGAAGCAAGAGATGTTTTCCTTTCTAAGATCCATTGATCTCTTCATTAGTAGGAAAAAACAGAATCTGTTGGAAAGGAAGTAGGAGGTTGAAGAGGAATGGACCCTGGTTACATAGCCAATGATGAGGTGCTGGCTATAGAGCAGTCATTGGGACACTGGACATGTAGCAGATACTGAGACATAGGGTGAAGAGCAGATGTTGGATATGAGAAGGTATTTGGGAAGTTGGGTGTGTAGCAGATGGTGTCTGCCAAGATGCCCATCATTTCCCATCTACCAGCAAGCGTCACTATTTCCTTTCAAAAATATATTTCAAATTTGTCTTATCTTCATGTCCACAGCCAACATTCTGTTCAACTGAGCATCATGTCTCTTGTGAGTACTAAAATTATCAACTAATTTTCCTCATATGATCTATTTTGCTTCAGACTCAACCCTATTTTATTTTTTCACCATTATGCAGCCAGAATAGTCTTCTAAAAATGTATTTTTATTAACCCCTTGTTTTTTGATTAACAACTTCTCAATGAAATTAGAATTCAGATAAAAATCCTTGACTGCCTTATGTCTCTTCAAGCATTGCTTACAGAGAAAAAAGATCCTTTAACAAAGGTTTCATGTTTGGGCTATGTTATTTATTTATATTTTGAGTACTCTTTTCTTTTATAGAATTTAATTTTAGCTCATAATTACGTACTCATATTTGTGATTATCTGACTAATGCCTCTATTTTAAGTCATAAGCTCCACTATAGTAGAAACCAGGTCCAATTTTGCCCAGTATTGTATTGCACTTAAACTATAACTATAGAGAGAATGAATAATGAACCAAAAAAAAACCCCAAACAAGAAAAAATAACGCTTCTTAAACTCCAAAATTCACTGATCAGTGGGAAAAATAATGAAATGACTATAATAAAAATGATAAAAGTTACACTCTAGAAAGACAGGAGACCTGAATTTGGACCTTTACAAGTCATCTGAGCCTAGAATGTGGATTTAACAGATGCAGTTAAGGTGATGTTGGAAGATAAGACATTTCAGGTTTAGTGAACAAAACATATTGAAGCAGGTTGATGCGGAAGAATAAGTCAGACTCACAGACCTAATTTCACACTCTGAGATGGCTTAGGGAGTGGAGGGATGGAACAGAAAATGAGTTCTGGAAGTTTGTGAAGATCAGGCTGTAGAAGTTAGCAAACACTGCAAACCTATGCAAATAAATTCTAATTTTTTTGTGTGTTATTTTTGTTTCTAAATATATGAGTAATATAATTTTTTAATAGATCTTTATTGGAGTATAATTGCTTCACAATGCCGTGTTAGTTTCTGTTGTATGGCATTGTAGGAAGTTAACATTTGGGTACAGTCATACCATTCTTATTTATTCACCATCTATTCAACAAATACTTTTTGAGTACTAATTAATTGTCAGAGTTCAAAATAAGCATGAGATAAGTGACAGAAAAATAAAGACATGGTTCTTGCTCTCAAAGTTCTTTTTCTCTAATTTTTAAAGGTTTTTATTTTGTCTCTAAGGCAACATCACAAGTTCATTGAGAGCAGAAGAAATCACGCTTTATATTTCTCCTGTTTCAATCATGGTAACTACAGCAGAATTAGGAAAACAATAGATTTACTAATTGGAACCCCAAGTAGATTTATTAATTGATAATCAAGATATTTCCAGATGGTAAAAATTGAAAAAAATACTATGATGACACCTTGAATCATTACAGACCTACCTTACCAAAAGTGAGTAAAATGAAAAGGGACAATTAAAACTTAATGTAGTTAGATGGACAAATCTGAGGCAGTGATATTTCAGGCTGAAAATTCACTTGGAGGCCTGAAAATCCAGAATTCTAATTTTAATATTAAATAAATGCAGCTGCCACATGCTCCATCACATTCTGTATTGTCTCACTATGGCTTGAATGTCTTGTCTATTTTGGAATGTATCGTACTAATCAAAACATCTAATGCTGGTTAACATGATAGTTCCCTGCCTTAATTACATGGGCTGTCAGGTGAAATTGACACATGGATTTCAATGAGAACAAAATTTAGTCTGATTCCCATTAGGGAACATACTGATGAGTGATATTTATATCCTACCTTAGATAAACGTTTTTCTTCAGTTGGTATCACCCTGATTATAATCACATGTACTATAATAATAGTGATTAGGACTTAAAATATATAGAATATAAACTGCATAGGACACGTTTTAAAAATGACATAATTTTCAACTAAAGAAGAAGAAAACATAAATTTTCAGTGCTCTAAAAAAGATTTTGCTTTGTTGATATGAGGAGATGAAAAGTGAAATTGAAAAATAAGAATTTAGTTCCCAGCATCCAAAAATCCAACTTAACTTTACCTTTGTCCTTTTTTTTTTTTTGGATTCTTTTTTAATAACATCTTTATTGGAGTATAATTGTTTTACAGTGGTGTGTTAGTTTCTGCTGTATAACAAAGTGAATCAGCTATATGTATACATATATCCCCACATCCCCACCCTCCTTATCCTACCCCTCTATGTGGTCACAAAGAACCGACTGATCTCCCTGTGCTATGCAGCAGCTTCCCACTACCTATTTTATATTTGGTAGTGTATATATATCAGTGCTACTCTCTCACTGTGTCCCAGCTTACCCTTTACCCTCCCTGTGTCCTCAAGTCCATTCTCTACACCTGTGTCGTTATTCCTGTCCTGCCCCTAGGTTCATCAGAACCACTTTTTTCTTTTTAGATTCCACATATATGTGTTAGCATATGGTATTTGTTTTTCTCTTTCTGACTTACTTCACTCTGTATGACAGACTCCATTTCCATCCACCTCACTACAAATAACTCAATTTCGTTTCTCTTTATGGCTGAGTAATATTCCATTGTATATATGTGCCACACCTTCTTTATCCATTCATCTGTCAATGGACACTTAGGTTGCTTCAGTGTCCTGGCTATTGTAAATAATGCAGCAATGAACATTGTGGTACATGACTTTCTTTGAATTATGGTTTTCTCAGGGTATATGCCCAGTAGTGGGATTGCTGGGTCCTATGGTAGTTCTATTTTTAGTTTTTTAAGGAACCTCCATACTGTTCTCCATAGTGGCTGTATCAATTTACATTCCCACCAACAGTGCAAGAGGGTTCCCTTTTCTCCACACCCTCTCCAGTATTTATTTTTTGTAGACATTTTGATGATGGCTATTCTGACTAGTGTAAGGTGATACCACATTGTAGTTTTGATTTGCATTTCTCTAATGATTAGTGATGTTGAGCATCCTTTCATGTGTTTGTTGGCAATCTGTATATTTTCTTTGGAGAAATGTCTGTTTAGATCTTCTGCCCATTTTTGGATTGGGTTGTTTGGTTTTTGATATTGAGCTGCATGAGCTGCTTGTATATTTTGGAGATTAATCCTTTGTCAGTTGCTTCATTTGCAATATTTTCTCCCATTCTGAAGGTTGTCTTTTCATCATGTTTATGGTTTCCTTTGCTGTGCAAAAGCTTTTAAGTTTCATTAGGTCCCATTTGTTTATTTTTGTTTTTATTTCCATTTCTCCAGGAGGTGGGTCAAAAAGGATCTTGCTGTGGTTTATGTCATAAAGTGTCCTGCCAATGTTTTCCTCTAAGAGTTTGATAGTGTCTGGCCTTACATTTAGGTCCTTAATTCACTTTGAGTTTATTTTTGTGTATGGTGTTAGGAAGTGTTCGAATTTCATTCTTTTATGTGTAGCTGTCCAGTTTTCCCAGCACCACTTATTGAAGAGGCTGTCTTTTCTCTATTGTATATTCTTTCCTGCTTTGTCAAAAATAAGGTGACCATATGTGTGTGGGTTTATCTCTGGGCTTTCTATCCTGTTCAGTTGATCTATATTTCTGTTTTTGTGCCAGTACCATACAGTCTTGATTACTGTAGCTTTGTAGTATAGTCTGAAGTCAGAGATCCTGATTTCTCCTGCTCTGTTTTTCTTAAGACTGCTTTGGCTTTCAGGGTCTTCTGTGTTTCCATACAAATTGTGAAATTTTTTGTTCTAGCTCTGTGAAAAATGCCATTGGTAGTTCGATATGGATTGCATTGATTCTGTTGCTGTGGGCAGCATAGTCATTTTCACAATGTTGATTCTTCCAATCCGAGAATATGGTATATCTCTTCATCTGTTTGTATCCTCTTTAATTTCTTTCCTCAGTGTCTTATAGTTTTCTGTATACTCGTCTTTTTTCTCCTTAGGTAGGTTTATTCCTGGGTGTTTTATTCTTTTTGTTGCAGTGGTAAATGCGAGTGTTTCCTTAATTTCTCTTTCAGATTTTTCATTGTTAGTGTATAAGAATGCAAGAGATTTCTATGCATTAATTTTGTATCCTACTACTTTACCAAATTCATTGATAAGCTCTAGTAGTTTTCTGGTGGCAGCTTTAGGATTCTCTATGTATAGTATCATGTCATCTGCAAACAGTGACACTTTTACTTCTTCTTTTCTGATTTGGATTCCTTTTATTTCTTTTTCTTCTCTGATTGCTGTGGCTAAAACTTCCAGAAGTATGTTGAATAATAGTGGTGCTTGAACAGCCATGTCTTGTTCCTGATCTTAGAGGAAATGCTTTCAGTTTTTAACCATTGAGAATGATGTTGGCTGTGGGTTTGTTATATATTGTCTTTAGTTTGTTGATATAAGTACCCTCTCTGCCTACTTCTGGAGGGTTTTTATCATAAATTGGTGTTGAATTTTGTCGCAAGCTTTTTCTGCATTGATTGAGATTATCATATGGTTTTTATCCTTCAGTTTGTTAATACGGTGGTTCACAGTGACTGATTTGATTGATTTGCGTATATTGAAGATTCCTTGCATTCCTGGGATAAACCCCACTTGATCATGGTGTATGATCCTTTTTATGTGCTGCTGGATTTTGTTTGCTAGTATTTTGTTGAGAATTTTTGCATCTATGTTCATCAGTGATAGTGGCCTGTAGTTTTCTTTTATTCTGACATATTTGTCTGGTTTTGGTGTCAGGGTGATGGTGGCCTTGTAGAATGAGTTTGGGAGTGTTCCTCCCTCTGCTATATTTTGGAAGAGTTTGAGAAGGATGGTTGTTAGCTCTTCTCTAAATGTTTCATAGAATTAGCCTGTGAGGCCATCTGGTCCTGGGCTTTTGTTTGCTGGAAGATTTTTAATCACAGTGTCAATTTCAGTACCTTTGATTGGTCTGTTTATATTTTCTATTTCTTCCTGGTTCAGTCTTGAAAGTTTCTGCTTTTCTAAGAACTTGACCATTTCTTCCCGGTTTGTCCATTTTATTGGCCTAGAGTTGCTTGTAGTAATCTCTCATGATCCTTTGTATTTCTGCAGTGTTAGTTGTTACTTCTCCTTTTTCATTCCTAATTCTGTTGATTTGGGTTTTTCCCTTTTTCCTTGATGAGTATGGCTAATGGTTTATCAGTTTTCTTTGTCTTCTCAAAAAAACACCTTTTAGTTTTATTGGTCTTTGCTTTTGTTTCATTTCTTTTTCATTTATTTCTGATCCAATTTTTATGATTTCTTTCCTCCTTCTAACTTTGGGTTTTTTTCGTTCTTCTCTCTCTAATTGCTTTAGGTTTAAGGTTAGCTTGTTTATCTGAGATTTTTCTTGTTTCTTGAGGTAGGATTGTATTGCTATAAACTTCCCTCTTAGAACTGCTTTTGCTGCATCCCATAGGTTTTGTGTCATCATGTTTTCATTGTCAGTTGTTTCTAGGTATTTTTTGATTTCTTCAGTGATGTCTTGGTTATTTAGTAATGTATTGTTTAGCCTCTATGTGTTTGTATTTTTTACAGTTTTTTTTCCTTTAATTGATATCTAGTCTCATAACATTGTGGTCAGAAAAGATGCTTTATATGATTTCAGTTTTCTTAAATTTACCAAGGCTTGATTTGTGACTCAAGATAGGATCAGTCATGGATAATGTTCCATGAGCAGTAGAGAAGAAAGTGTATTCTGTTGTTTTTGGATTAAATGTCCTATAAATATAAATGTCAATTAAGTCCGTCTTGTCTAATATCTCATTTAAAGTTTGTGTTTCCTTGTTTATTTTCATTTTTTATGATCTGTCCATTGGTGAAAGTGGGGTGTTAAAGTCCCCTACTCTTATTGTGTTACTGTCAATTTCCCCTTTTATGGCTGTTAACATTTGCCTTATGTATTGAGGTGCACCTATGTTGGGTGCATAAATATTTGCAATCCTTAAATCTTCTTGGATGGATACCTTGATCATTATGTGTTGTTCTTCTTTGTCTCTTGTAATAGTCTTTATTTTCAAGTCTATTTTGTCTGATATGAGACTTGCTACTCCAGCTTTTTTGTGATTTCTGTTTGCATGGAATATCTTTTTTCATCCCCTCAATTTCAGTCTGTATTTGTCCCTAGGTCTGAAGTGGGTCTCTTTTAGACAGCATATATATGGGTCTTGTTTTTGTATCCATTCAGCCAGTCTATGTCTCTTGGTTGGAGCATTTAATCGATTTAAGGTAATTTTTGGTAATTTAAGGTAATTATATGTATGTTCCTGTTACCATTTTCTTAATTGTTTTGGGTTTGTTTTGTAGTCTTTTCCTTCTCTTGTGTTTCCTACCTAGAGAAGTTCCTTTAGCGTTTGTTGTATAAGCTGGTTTGGTGGTGCTGAATTCTCTTAGCTTTTTCTTCTCTGTAAAGATTTTAATTGCTCTGTCGAATCTGAATGAGGTCCTTGCTGGGTAGAGTAATCCTGGTTGTCGGTTTTTCCCTTTCCTAACTTTTAGTATGTCCTGCCACTACCTTCTGGCCTGCAGAGTTCTGCTGAGAGATCAGCTGTTAACCTTATGGGGATTCCCTTGTACATTATTTGTTGCTTTTCCCTCGCTGTTTTTAATATTTTTTCTTTGTATTTAATTTTTGATAGTTTGATTAATGTGTGTCTTTGTGTGTTTCTCCTTGGAATTATCCTGTATGGGACTCTCTGTGCTTCCTGGACTTGATTGACGATTTTGTTTCCCATGTTGGGGGAGTTTTCAACTATAATCTATTCAAATGATTTCTCAGACCCTTTCTTTTTCTCTTCTTCTGGGACCCCTTTAATTCGAATGTTTGTGTGTTTAATGTTGTCCCCGAGGTCTCTGAGACTCTCCTTAATTCTTTTCATTCTTTTTTATTTATTCTTCTCTGCAGTAGTTATTTCAACTATTTTATCTTTCTGGTCAGTTACCTGTTCTTCTGCATGTTATTCTGCTACTGATTCCTTCCAGAGAATTTTTAATTTCATTTATTGTGTTGTTCATCATTGTTTGTTTGGTCTTCAGTTCTTCTAGATCCTTGTTAAATGTTTCATTTATTTTCTCCATTCTATTTCCACGATTTTGAATCACCTTTACTATCATTACTCTGAATTCTTTTTCAGGTAGACTGCCTATTTCCTCTTCATTTGTTTGGTCTGGTGGGATTTTACTTTGCTCCTTTGCTGCATATTTCTCTGTCTTCTCATTTTGCTTAACTTTCTGTGTTTCGGTCTCCTTTTCACACGCTGCTGGTTTATAGTTCCCATTGTTTTTGGTGTCTGCCCCCAGTGGGTAAGATTGGTTCAGTGGCTTGTGTCAGCTTCCTGATGGAAGGGACTGTTGGTGGGTGGGGCTGGATCTTGTCTTTCTGGTGGGCAGGGCTGTGTCCGTTGATGTGTTTCGGGGTGTCTGTGAACTTAGTATGATTTTAGGCAGCCTCTCTGCTAATGGGTGGGTTTGTGTTCCTGTCTTGCTAGTTGTTTGGCATGGGGCATCCAGCACTGGAGCTTGCTGTTCGTTGGGTGGAGCCTGGTTCTTAGCATTGAGATGGAGATCTCTGGGAAAGCTCTCACTGATTGATATTATGTGGGACCAGGAGGTCTCTGATGGTCCGGTGTCCTGAGCTCAGCACTCCCACCTCAGAGGCTCAGACCTGATACCTGGTCAGAGCACCAAGACCCTGTTAGCCACACGGCTCAGAAGAAAAGGGAGAAAAAATAATAATAAAATAAAAAATTAATAAAATAAAATAATTAAAATTGAAAACTTAAAAATAATTTTTAAAAAAGAGAGCAACCAAACCAATAAACAAATCCACCAATGACAACAAGTGCTGAAAATATACTAAGATAAACACAAAAATCAGAAACAAGTCAGTTGCAGACAGCAAACCCCAAGTTGACAGTTGCTCCCAAAGGCCACTGCCTCAGTTTTGGGAACGTGCGTTGTCTATTCAGGTATTCCACAGGTGTAGGGTACCTCCAGTTGATTGTGGGGATTTAATCTGCTGCTCCTGAGGCTGCACAGAGAAATTTCCCTTTCTCTTCTTTTTTTGCACAGCTCCTGGGGTTCATCTTTGGTTTTGGCCCCTCCTCTGCATGTAGGTTGCTCTCTGGCTTCTGTTCCCACCCAAGACAGAATGGGGTTAAAGCAGTGGCTGATTACAGGGCTTTGGCTGTGGCCAGGGGGCAGGAGGGGTACAGTAGTTATAACTGGAATGTGGGGCAAACCTGTGGTGGCAGAGGTTGGTGTGGCGTTGTAACAGCCTGAGGCGCACCATGTGTTCTTCCAGGGAACTTGTCCCTGGATCACAGGACCCTGGCACTGGCAGGCTGCACAGACTCCCGGAAGGGGAGGTGTTGATAGTGACCTGTGATTGCACACAGGCTTCTTGGTGGCTGCAGCAGCATCCTTAGCATTTCATGCCTGTCTGTTGTGTCCATGTTGACAGCCGCAGCTCGAGCCTGTCTTTGGAGCTCGTTTAGGCAATGCTCTGAATCTCCTCTCCTCATCCACCCCAAAACAGTGGTTTCTTGCCTCTTAAGCAGGTCCAGACTGTTTCCTCGACTCCCTCCCCGCTAGCTGTGGTGCCAACTAGCCCACTTCAGGCTGTGTTCACGCAGCCAACCCTAGTCTTCTCCCTGGGATCTGACCTCCAAAGCCTGAGCCCAGATCCCAGCCCCCACCTGCCCTGGCAGGTGAGCAGACAAGCCTCTCAGGCTGGTGAGTGCTGGTTGGCAGCAATCCTTTGTGCAGAAATCTCTCCACTTGGCCCTCTGTGCCCCTGTTGCTGTGCTCTCCTCCGTGGCTCTAAAGCTCCCCCACTGCCCACCCCCTGTCTCTGCTGGTGAAGGGGCTTCCTAGTGTGTAGAAACTTTTCCTCCTTCAGAGCTCCCTCCCAGAGGTGCAGGTCCTGTCCCTGTTCTTTTTTTTTTTTTTTTTTTTTGCGGTACGCGGGCCTCTCACTGCTGTGGCCTCCCGCATTGCAGAGCACAGGCTCCGGACCCACAAGCCCAGTGGCCATGGCTCATGGGCCCAGCCGCTCCGTGGCATGTGGGATCCTCCCAGACCGGGGCACGAACCCGTGTCCCCTGCATCAGCAGGCAGACTCTCAACCACTACGTCACCAGGGAAGCCCCCCATCCTTATTCTTTTGTCTCTGTTTTTTTCTTTTTTCTTTTTCCCTACCCAGGTCCATGGGAAGTTTCTTGCCTTTTGGGAGGTCTGAGGTCTTCTGCCAGTGTTCAGTAGGTGTTCTGTAGGAGTTGTTCCACATGTAGATGTATTTTTGATGTGTTTGTGGGGAGGAGGGTGATCTCCATGTCGTAATCCTCTGCCATCTTGAAGGTCCTCCAGGATAGGCTTTCTATTTTTGATGATTGTGGAGGCTTAGTGAATCCAAAATCTGATGTAGTAGGCCAGCAGGCTAGAGACTCTGCGAAGAGTTGCAGCCCAAACACAGGTTGCCTGCAGAATCTTACCTTTGTCTTTTTGACAATTTAGGAGTGTTTGGTTACTTTCATGAAAGAAAATGATAAGGATGGGGAGGTAAGGATCACACTAATTTCTAATATACTTGGTGCTGTGCTGGCCAGTGTGACAGACACTAGTTGCATGTGGCTATTTAAATTTAAAGTTAATTAAAATTAAGTAAAATTTAAAATACAGTTTTTTTAGTCACATCAGTCACATGTCAAGTGCTTGGTGGTCGTGTGTGGTTAGTGGCTGTTTTGTTAGACCGCACTGGTATAGTGCATTTTTATCATTTTGGGAAGTCTTATTGGACAGTGTTGCTTTAATGCAATCATAGTTTTGCTCGTCATCCCTGGGAAGTTAACGGAATGCTTAGAGGAGGATGAGGGATTTCCCAAGGTGAGAAACGGGTTTTCTCACGAGACCACTGGTACACATGACAGCCGAGTGATTGGGAGAAAGCGAATTTATAACTGTGATTGCCAGAGTCTAAAGGAATTTACAATCAGTAGACTATATACTTAGTTGTTTCTGAAATTGGTTTGTCGTGATTCACCAAGGCATGTCCTGATGCACCATGTGTATTTTAAGATAAGATAATAACTGGGCTTCCCTGGTAGCACAGTGGTTGAGAGTCCACCTGCTGATGCAGGGGACACGGGTTCGTGTCCCAGTCCGGGAAGATTCTACATGCCGGCGGAGTGGCTGGGCCCCGTGAGCCATGGCCGCTGAGCCTGCGCTCCGCAGCAGGAGAGGCCACAACAGTGAGAGGCCTGCATACCACAAACAAACAAACAAAAGATAAGATAATAACTTAAGATGGTATGATTATGAGATTTGCCACTTCCAGAAATAAACGTCCATATGTTTTAATGAGTGGAGAACTTTCTGTCTTTCAGAGAGCAGTGACTTTCATCATTCAACAGTGGACATGTTTATTTCCAAGCCATTTTAAAAATGCTACTTATGTACCCCAAATTTATCCTGATAGTAGTCACATAGTGACAGTTACATTGTCAGTGTGACAAAGTTAATATTAATTCTTTTTTGTTACTTGTGGAATCCCTGTGAGAAATAAATTAGTTACTCCATGTTAAATGTCATTATTGATAGGATATATTATAATGTTAATTGACAATGGAAATACTGGTATCTATTCTAAGGAGCAGCCCTAAAATCCAAAATCCTGGCCCTGACCCAGGTTCTATGCAAGTTTCTAAGTCCAACACAGGGAAGTACAGCTTATTTATGCTACGGGGTTTGCTGCCAGAGCTGTGTTCCTTTGTCCTCTTTGTGTTGCCTAATCTTTATTGTTACTTAGGGTGTTTTTTACATCTTATGATTTGTTTCTAATAGCCTGTCATGGCCCTTGAGACAGCATTATTCCTACCTGATATATAATGTACTTAGGAGGAAAAATTAATCAAAGTTGTATGCATGTGGTCTGAAGGGTAAATTTTACTCCGAAAGAACATAGTATGGTTTCTTATCGTTCATCCACATCAACATCATCAATCTTACCCTCCTCTTTCTCAAGAGTATCAAATATGCCCATGTTGTAAGGAGTCAAGGTTGAGTTCAGGCTTGGGAGCCAGGCTGCCAGGATTGAATTCTGGATCCACTACTTACTAGCTGTGTGCTAATAACTTTGTGACCCACTGGACACATCTGTAAAATGGGGATGAGGGTAATAGAGATGCTCACTTCATGGATTTATTATGATGATTAAATAAGTTAAGTGCAAGCAAAAGCACTTAGAACAAGTTATGGCACAATCTAAGTATTCACTGAACATGAAAAGCTTTTGCTGTTTTTCAGCCATGATGGGGTGTAATTCACAGTGTCTCATCAATGTTCTAGTATCAGTTACTCATTCATTTAGGATTTTTGTTTGTTTGTTTGCTTTTAGTGCCTTAGATTTTATTACAAATACTTTCCTCTTACTACCAGAAAATACAGAGATGAATGAGAAACAGTCCCTAACCTCAGAGAGTACATGTACTTGAGTGTATATTATTACCTTTTATTTTGTATTTGCTTACTAGCCATAGCAAACATTTTAGGAAAAATAGATGCAGTAGTAATTTAGCTTGATGGGGAGACTATTGAAAGGAACATGATTCGTAATAAAACCTTCCATTTGATTGTTTATACAATTTTGTTGTGTTTTGACATAAACTAAATTAATTCTTATCATCATCTCAATTATAACAGTGTCTCAGGCCAAGTAGCTTGCCTAGAGCTGTGAAACAGTTTTCGTCCATACTCTGCTGCTTTCCTGTGAAGAAAACCATGATTCCAAACATGGGCTGTATACAAAAACAGAAAACATCTCTACAGTTAGAAGTCAGGGCAATGGATACCTTTGCTAGGGATGGGGTAAGGATTGTTGCCTGGAAAGGAATATGATGGGCACCCTTTAGGATGTGTCAACGTCTGTTTCTTGATGTGGGTCATGATGCATAGTTTGTGAAAATTCATCAAACTGTACACTTAGGATATTTTCACTTTGCTATCTGTATATTATACTGAAAAATTTAAACACATACATGCACATACACACTGAGATATGTGTATGCATATATATCCACATATATATGTATGTATGTGTATGTGTTTGTGTATTCTGAGTTCAGTCTAATCTCAAATCTCATGTGAAAACCTCAGTTGTTCCTGCAGTGTGACTATCACTATGTTACTTAAAGATAGAAAACTTATTAAACAGTTCCAAACTTTTCAAACTAATTTATATTAAAGCATTATTTTACTGAAAGCCTTAGATTTATTCATCACTCTTCCATGATGGAATGGTAAGTAGATCATATCCAATGCTTCCTTCAGAACCACTTCACTTCCAAAATGCCACTGAAGCATAAATTAATTAAATTACATAAATTCCAGGCCGTGATGGGAACAGTAATATTTGATATAAGTGCATATTCTTGCAGAAATCCCTGCCCTACAAGGTGTGATTGTACATCAGCTTGCTTAACTGCTGGCATTTTTTTTATATGTCCAAAGGGAAGATGTATTTCAGTAGGTTGGTTATCCCTTGGCTTGTGAATTGCTAACATTTTTGTTGTTTGCTAATAGTTCTGCAGGGCAGAACTCATTCAGAGCCAGACAGGAAATATAATGATATAAAATCTGGTGTTTACAGTGCATATTCTCAGAATTCAGTCTTTCTGTGTCATAGGTGGTGGTCTCCTACAGGCATTCCATTTCACTTGATTCATGATGATTGGGGCTTTGAAAGTGAAATCGACTAAAATTAATTCTCCTTGTGAAACTACTCTCTGGAAAACTGTCCATGCCGATGTGAATAAATGCACTAAGAGCATTTAATAGCAATATCATTTAAAGGCTTGACAAAAATGCAGCTATTAACAAATGAAACATTAGAAGTGGCTTTTTTAACAAGTAAAGTTTGTGGGAGCCATTTAAAGTTTAGTCAGAATTATGTTTAATTTCTCAGACATTGATATTAATATATCCATAATTTTCTAGTCAACTCAATTATTTGTACCTAAGTCAGCATACTTGTAATTTAACCAGGATGTTTGTTTCTTTGTTTGAGAATTTATATAATTATGGAGTAGAGAATGATTATGAAATTCAAGATGGCTATTCTACAACTGAAATCTGATGAAATGACAAAGGATAATGATTTAACTACTGAAAAAAGAAACCCACAAAAAATTGACATCTTATTGACATTTATTGACATTTATTTATGTCAATTCACCTACCTAATTAGTCCATAAATATTTATTGTGTATTAATGTGTTGAGCAATGTTCTAGTTGCTAGAGATACATGATACAGTGGACCAATTCTCTGCCCTCATGGAATTTCTATTCTAGTGGAGAGATGGTGGAATAGAAACCATTAAATTGTTTAATATGTGTCAGATATTGATGAAATACTACAGGGAAGAATTAGGCAAGATGATGTGTATAGAAAGTGTGGGGTGAGATGGGGCATTGCTGTTGCTATTTTATCTAAGGGATAGTGGTACAGAGTCACAGGAATGGGGGCATTAGAGAAGATAGATACCTAAAGGACATAAGGATACCCAAGTGAATGCTTGAGGCATGGATGTTCTCCGAAAATCACACAGATCTTGCAATAACTATTTTCAGAAGACCTCAGAATATGAACTTAATTTTCTTGACATTCCCTACAGCATGGATGAGTAAATAACACCATGTTCTTTTGTTTGTCTAGAAGCACAAAATATTGACAATACCTGGAGGGTACACAGGACTGGGACTAAGGTCTAATTCAGTCATTCACAAGCCAGAGACTCTCAGCTGAAGGTGAAAATCAGAAAGGAGGATAATATTTCAAACTCAGAAAAACCAAATATCAGCTCCTAAAAGGGGGTAACGTAGGGCAGATCTCTTGTAAATGACTTTTTGGAACTTCATTATGATGCCTTTGTCCCTAGACATTACAAATGTCTTTTCTTTTTTCAACATACTGGTCCTTTTTTCCTGGCATGGTTTTTATACCCCTGTGGGGCATTCTTATTTATCTTATTTATGCCCAGTTCAACATTTCAGTGCATTGTTTCCTAAAATATCCAGGCTGAACTGTTCATCATTCTTTCTGAATTTCTACAACAATCTCTATTTAACCTCTAGACTCTGCCCATTTCCATTGGAATATTTAAAAATCTTTATTTTCCCTGTGAAAAATCTTTTCAGCTTCTCCAATGTAGATTTCAGTGCTTTGTACATCTTAAGATATTAATGAATGTTTTTCAAATAAATAAATGAGCAAATAATTAACTTATTCTTACAAAAAACGTGTGGGACCTCATCAAAGTGATTGCTCATTCCTCAGGATCCCTGATGCACTTTATAGAGGAGCACAGGGTGTTCCCACAGGGCTTAGAGTTAGAAGTCTGACTCTGCCATTACAGGCTGTGCCATTTTAGACACTTTAGTATGCTTCTGTTTCCTTTGCTCTAAAATAAACAAATATGAATAATGCCTGTCCCAGTGGGACTACTTAGGGTCACAATGGCTAACATATATAAAAGTGCTTTGTAAATTGTATTCTTTACCCATTCGCTTCTATGACTAGTTCTAACATTACCTATATTTAGTCAAAATAGGTTTATAGGAAGGAATTAACCATATTGTGGATTAAAAAGAAAAAAAGAATAGCTTAAAAATAATTGACCAAAAACATGTATTGAGTTGAACCCATATTAGTATTAGTAATACTCCAATAAATCCCAACAAATGTAATGGGCATCCTGCTTTAGGGTGAAATAAAAGTTCAGTGGAAAACTTTGTGCTCATTATTATGAAGGGAGCATTAAAAATACATACAGGAAAAAACTGCAGGATACCTATGGAAACTGGGAAAGATGCAGGTGGAATTTTTAGTATATGGAACTAGGCTTCTGCTTAAGTGACAAATCAAATTGTTAATATGTTTTCTTGTCAGGAGGTGACTACTCAACTGCATATTATTTCAGGATTAAACCTGTGCTAATGGTTTACTATCAGATCCATATTAATTAAAATATCAATTTGAAAACTATTTGAAATATGTTTGATAAAAGTGCTATCCTGATTAGTTTTGATGGGTTCGACATAATCACAAGATATGCTGAAAAGAGATGTGACTTTTATCTTCAAACTCACAAATATATGGCCTGATAAAAGGGAAATTTTATATGATTAAAGTTCAACCACTGATTCCATTTCTAAAATTAGTATATTTTTAAATATGTAATTAATACATATTTTAATGTTTTATATGCATATTCAGATTAATGATTTGTATGCTGAAGAAGTTTATTTTTTAAAATTTTTATTGGATTATAGTTGATTTACAATGTTGTGTTAGTTTCAGGTGTACAGCAAAGTGAATCAGATATATATATATATATATCTCCACCCTTTTTCTTAGATTCCTTTCCCATATAGGCCATTACAGAGTATTGAGTAGAGATCCCTGTACTATACAGTAGGTTCCTATTAGTTATCTGTCTTATATATAGTAGTGTGTATGTCAATCCCAATCTCCCAATTTATCCCTCCTCCCGTTTAACCCCTTGTAACCATAAGTTTGTTTTCTACATCTGTAACTCTGCTTCTGTTTTGGAAATAAGTTCCTTTGTACCCTTTATTTTAGATTCCACATTTAAGCAATATCATATGATATTTGTCTTTCTCTGTCTGACTTACTTCGCTCAGTATGACAGACTCTATATAGGTCCATCCATGTTGCTGCAAATGGCATTATTTTGTTCTTTTTTATGCCTGAGTAATATTCCATTGTATATATATACCACATCTTCATCCATTCATCTGTTGATGGACATTTAGGTTGCTTCCATGTACTGGCTATTGTATGTAGTGCTGCGGTGAACATTGGGGTGCATATATCTTTTCAAATTATGGTTTTCTCTGGGTATATGCCTAGGAATGGGATTGCTGGGTCATATGGTAGTTCTATTTTTAGTTTTTTAAGGAACCTCCATGCTGTTCTCCATAGTGGCTGTACCAACTTACATTCCCACCAACAGTGCAAGAAGGTTCCCTTTTCTCCACACCCTCTCCAGCATTTATTGTTTGTAGATTTTTTGTTTTTGGCCATTCTGACCAGTGTGAGGTGATACCTCATTGTAGTTTTGATTTGCATTTCTCTAATAATTAGTGATGTTGAACATCTTTTCATGTGCTTTTTGGCCATCTGTATGTCTGAAGAAGTTTATTTGATCAATACTTTCTCATGTGAAAACAAAGGTTCTCTCAACATACAAGGACAGTGTATTCTCCATAATCATTCTCGTAATCATTTTTGTGGCTGAACAGAATTCAGTGATAACATGATAATGGAATATAAGAATTATTGTGCTTGGAAACCATGTAAGTTATCCAACTCAGCATTTTTCTTCTAATAGGCACCAAGATAAAGAATTTGCAAACTTTTCATTTTTTAGGATTCTAATTTTTTACTTTCAATATGTGGAGACCAAGATAAAGATTGTAGAATGTCCTGCTGTTTTCCTGAATATTACTGTTAAAACTAACAGTGCATTCTCAAACTATCCATTTTTCAAACTACTCTTTTATCACTTTCATTCAAAATGTTTCCTAAATCTTGTTAATACATTATAAATTCAGACTATGTCAATTCTGACTAGAAAACTAAACCTCATAAAATTATTATACTTTGTCAAGTAGTATTTTCTTTTATGCCCTCAATTTTCTTCTCTCTGGGTTCAAAGGAGGTTCTTTTTAACCGAATTCAGTTAAAATATATCCATAATTGCAGAATCATTCCTTCTTCAACTTCACAGATTTTTTTTTAATCTTTTTAGTCCACAGTCTACATCATTTATGTCTGTCCTCAAAAGGCAGGCTCCTTTCCCTTTGATGTTTTTTTTTTGCATGCTGTGATCTGGACCTAAAAGGCTTTCGTTTTATCTTTCTTGAGGTAGAGCAACACCATTTGTGAAAAGCGGGTATAGATTCAGTATCTTGCACACAAAAAACTATTGTGTGTGTTTTAATACATCATAATTTTCTAATGATGCAACATTGCATTTTTTGGTTTTTTTTCTTTTTCATTTTTAATAGAGTAGCACACTAATTTCCTTAAAAAATAATTGACTAAACCTTGCAAGTGTCTAGCTATGTATTTGATCAGAGGGTTGGTATTACAGGCAACAGAGCCAAGCTCAAGCAAACAATCCTGTAAACACAATGCTTCTTACCCTTCATTGGGAAAACTAGGTGAATAAAAGTAAATATTCAGGGGCTTCCCTGGTGGTGCAGTGGTGGAGAGTCTGCCTGCCGATGCAGGGGACATGAGTTCGTGCCCCGGTCTAGGAAGATCCCACATGCCGCGGAGCGGCTGGACCCTGAGCCATGGCCGCTGAGCCTGCGCGTCCGGAGCCTGCGCTCTGCCACGGGAGAGACCACAACAGTGAGAGGCCCCCGTACCGCAAAAAAAAAAAAAAAAAAAAAGTAAATATTCATAAATTTGTTGAATCATGAAACACAGTTTTTAGTGTTTCAGAAATAAAGGAAATCTGCCTCTTGCTAACAGTGCCTAGATATCTCCACACCATTGTCCAGCCCATTCTTTCTTTCCACACACCACTATCTCAGAGTTCTCTTTGACTCCCTATCAAGAGGATGGGGAATAATTTTTCCTGTCTGATAGTTGTTGAACAAAGTAGCCTCACCCTGAGTCTGACTTCAGTATGTCAAACCAATGACTGTTCTCTCACAAATAAATGACAATAAACCTGTTGTTTGCCTTTTAAATTCACACCAAATGGCCCCCTTTCCAGGGCCCCAAGTGTGCAGCTGTTCTTTTCTTAACACAATCTCCACAGGCTCCTGGTGTTATTTTTTAATAGAATTTCTGCAAAAGTTGTGTTCTTAAAATTCTCATCCATATGAGACATGTTTGAGACACGTATATTGAAATGCACACATAATTTAAAATTGGAATCCTTTCTTAACAATAAAGATTGACAGACATTATTTAACTTTGTAGTTATATTTCCATATGTTGACCAGAACAATCATCCTCAGAGAAATAAGATATACTATCATTTGTATGGATATGATTTTAATAGATGAGGGGAAATTGTTAAGGGAAACACTCTCTTCTTCAGTATAACACCATTATAACAGGATTTAATGAAATAGGGGAATTTGTTACTTCTTGCTTACTTTAGTATTGACCAATTATTTGAGCATTCAACTGCTTTTATTGAGGTACTGAGTGGTAGTTAATTAAGGCAAAGGCTTTGGATTCAGAAAGATCTAGTTCTGAATCCTGGCTCTACCAATTTGACAAGTTACTTCTAGTCTGAATAAGTATCCTCCTAGGCAAAGTGGGAATAATAGTTCAGACCATTGCTGTGGAGACTAAATAGAATGACTCATACGGGTCTATGACATTGCCTGGTATATACTAAGAATTCCATCAATTTTATTTATCATATCTTTAGAGGTTACAAAAATATACGTACACTGTTCAGTTATGGAGATTAATGGAGAATATGAGTTTGCAGAACACTGGATCTAATCATAGGAAGAATTCGACTCTACCCATCTTCAGTTTTTGAGTTCTTCAACTGTATTTTTCTCAGTCTTAAAAGGAAATGATAAAATATGATTTTCTGTGGGTCCCAGAATTAGTGTATGAACTGTCTTTAATTAAGTTAATGCAAAGTTTTCATTTTTTAGGATTCTAATTTTTTACTTTCAGTATGTGGAGACCATAATGTAAAATAATTACAGATGTATCTTAAATACAAATACTGCCTTTAAAAAAGTATCTTAAATACTACCAAATTAAAGTTATTTTAGCCCCTAATTAATACATATTGTATTAATTTATTTTAAATTATTTTAAATACTTTGACTGTATGGGGAATGTTTCTGTGCCTCTAGTGTTTCATTAAAAAGGAAGAAAAAGAGCTTTGGTAAATTAGAAATAATTGCACTCTGAACACATTAACAAAGATGACTTGAAGACGGACCTCGGGATTCAGGATACAGTCTTTCTCGATGTCTTTTTTTTCCTCTCTCTCTTTTCCCAGCAACCAAAACTGCTGTACTTCCTCATTTAAGTTTCTTCCTGAGACCTAAGTTTTGATTGCTCTCTTATTTCTAGTTTTATTCTGCCAGTTTGAGAATTAAACTTTCTGTTCTGTGTGTGTCTGTGTGTGTGTGTATTGTTGGTTTGTATTTTATATCTAAACTTATCAAACTCACCAAAACAGTATCTGAAGTTTAAAAATTTCTTTAATATCATCTTGAATCAAACAATAAATTTGAAATATTCTTATTAACATCAGAAACTCTGATTATAAATTATTGTTACTTGCTGTCCTAGAACTTCCTTATATTATTTATTTTTAAACATTTTTTATTGCAGTGTAACAGAAATACCATGCAGTTTGGGAAAAGAAAAATCGCTCATTTGTAATTTTTGTTAAATTAATGATGTAAATACTCTCTTAATGGTTAATTTTAAGCTACCAACAGTTTGACACTTGACTCACAAATTCCTGTTTAACAATTGGCCCTCATGAACTAGGGTGAACCAGCTTTAGCACACCACTACAACATGTATACAGAAAAATGTACAAATCATTAGTTTATAGCTCATTGTATATCAGCAAAGTGAACACACCTACCACCCTGGTCAGTAAATATAATTATACCTTTCCTTCTTCCTTAAAGGTGACCACTGTCCTAACTTCTAACACGATAGCTAATTTATTTTTGAGATTTATTTTATTTTATTTAAGGGTGGTTTATTTTACTTAAGGATGGCAGCGGGAATAGTCATAGATTTCTAATACAAACCAAATACAAAAATCAAACAACCATAAGAATAATGAAAATATAAATATGAAAAGCTAATCTTTGAGGAGAAAAATAAGGAGACCATTTTTTTTTTTTTTGCCATTAGTAATGGATATGTAAGGATATTGACAACAACATTGGAATAGCAGAGGAATTGAAAATGCTATACATTGATCAATGGGAAACTAGCTAAATTTATTATATTGCATATACACAATAAAATACCATGAAGAAAGCAAACACATATATAGTCTTTGGTTGAACCATATACCATTCAAAGTGCTCTTCATTACATATACTATCTCACATAATTTCCCAACAATACTACTACTATCCCATTTTACATATGAGACAAGAAGTTAACTAACATGCCCAAGATGACAAATATATATATATATTTTTTTCTATGTCATAATATTGACATTCAGTCCAATAATCCTCCACTTTAACAGCTCCTTTACTTTGCAGTGAAAATTGATTTGTATATTTTTTGCCTCTGAGTCCTTGTGGGATTTTTTTTTAAATTCAAACAGAAAGTCACAAAAATTATAATCATCCACATCCGTTCACTCAGTCCCATGTAATTATTGTTTTTTTATCTTGATCTTTTGTTAGCACTTTTATGAATTCATCAGTTTTCCATTAGAGTTCTGAAAATGCTTATTCACTCAGTTCAGCAGTATAGTCAGTTACCAGAAACCTGTACTTGTCAGTCTTTTCCATGAATTCTTAAAGATGAAACCCTTTTATGGGAACTTTTTTGCAAAAGCATCAGAGTACACCCAGAACTGTCTGTAAATGACAAAAGACTTAAAAATGACCACGGTTAAAGATTTGATGAAAGTTCATAAAAATGCAATTGACATGTAAATTTAGTTATTTCTGAGATATACATTTTAAAGTAATAACTAGAATTATGACTTATAACATTATACCAGAACATATAAGATTTTTAGAAATTTCATGTAATGTCTGAAACATTTATATTAACATATTTCCATACAAATAACCCAAAGAAAGTTTAGTATTAGTTGTTTTTGTTTGTTTTTTTATACTGCAGGTTCTTATTAGTCATCAATTTTATACACATCAGTGTATATGTGTCAATCTCAATGGCCCAATACAGCACACCACCATCCCCACCCCACCATGATTTTTCCTCCTTGGTGTCCATACGTTTGTTCTCTACATGTGTGTCTCAACTTCTGCCCTGCAAACAGGTTCATCTGTACCATTTTTCTAGGTTCCACATACATGCGTTAATATACGATATTTATTTTTCTCTTTCTGACTTCACTCTGTATGACAGTCTTTAGATCCATCCACGTCTCAACAAGTGACTCAATTTCATTCCTTTTTATGACTGAGTAATATTCCATTGTATATATGTACCACAACTTCTTTATCCATTCATCTGTCAATGGTCATTTAGGTTGCTTCCATGACCTGGCTATTGTAAATAGTGCTGCAATGAACATTGGGGTGCATGTGTCTTTTTGAATTATGGTTTTCTCTGGATATATGCCCAGCAGTGGGATTGCTGGATCATATGGTAATTCTATTTTTTAGTTTTCTAAGGAACCTGCATACTGTTCTCCATAGTGGCTGTATCAATTTACATTCCCACCAACAGTGCAAGAGGGTTCCCTTTTCTCCACACCCTCTCCAGCATTTATTTGTAGATTTTCTGATGATGCCCATTCTAACTGGTGTGAGGTGATACTTCGTTGTAGTTTTGATTTGCATTTCTCTAATAATTAGTGAGGTTGAGAAGCTTTTCATGTGCTTCTCGGCCATCTGTATATCTTCTTTGGAGAAATGTCTATTTAGGTCTTCTGCCCATTTTTGGATTGGGTTGTTTGTTTCTTTAATATTGAGCTGCATGAGCTGTTTATATATTTTGGAGATTAATCCTTTGTCCATTGATTCATTTGCAAATATTTTCTCCCATTCTGAGGGTTGTCTTTTCATCTTGTTTATGATTTCCTTTGCTGTGCAAAAGCTTTGAAATTTCATTAGGTCCTATTTGTTTATTTTTGTTTTAATTTCCATTACTCTAGGAGGTGGGTCAAAAAAGATCTTGCTGTGATTTATGTCAGAGTGTTCTTCTTATGTTTTCCTCTAAGAGTTTGATAGTGTCTGGTCTTACATTTAGGTCTTGAATCCATTTTGAGTTTATTTTTGTGTATGGTGTTAGGGAGTTTACTAATTTCATTCTTTTACATGTAGCTGTACAGTTTTCCCAGCACCACTTATTGAAGAGGCTGTCTTTTCTCCATTGTATATCTTTGCCTCCTTTGTCATAGATTAGTTGACCATAGGTGCGTGGGTTTTTCTCTGGGCTTTCTATCTTTTTCCATTGATGTATGTTTCTGTTTTTGCACCAGTACCATATTGTCTTGATTACTGTAGCTTTGTAGTATAGTCTGAAATCAGGGAGTCTGATTCCTCCAGCTCCATTTTATTCCTTCAAGACTGCTTTGGCTATTCAGGGTCTTTTGTGTCTCCATACAAATTTTAATATTGTTTGATTTAGTTCCGTAAAAACTGCTATTGGTAACTTAATAGGGATTGCATTAAATCTGTAGATTGCTTTGGGTCGTATATTCATTTTCACAATATTAATTCTTCCAATCCAAGAACATGGTATATGTCTCCATCTGTTGGTATCATCTTTAATTTCTTTCATCAGTTTCTTATAGTTTTCTGCATACAGGTCTTTTGTCTCCCTGGGTAGGTTTATTCCTAGGTATTTTATTGTTTTTGTTGCAATGGTAAATGAGAGTGTTTCCATAATTTATCTTTCAGATTTTTCATCATTAGTGTATAGGAATGCAAGAGATTTCTGTGCATTAAGTTTGTATCCTGCAACTTTACCAAATTCATTGATTAGCTCTAGTAGATTTCTGGTGGCATATTTAGGATTCTCTATGTATAGTATCATGTCATCTGAAAACAGTGACAGTTTTACTTCTTCTTTTCCAATTTGGATTTCTTTTATTTCTTTTTTTCTCTGATTGCCATGGCTAGGACTTCCAAAACTATGTTGAATTACAGTAGTGAGAGTGGACTTCCTTGTCTCGTTCCTGATCTTAGAGGAAATGTTTTCAGTTTTTCACCATTGAGAATGATGTTTGCTGTGGGTTTGTTGTATATGGCCTTTATTATGTTGAGGTAAGTTCCCTCTATGCCCACTTTCTGGAGAGTTTTTATCATAAATGGTTGTTGAATTTTGTCAAAAGCTTTTTCTTCATCTATTGAGATCATATGGTTTTTATTCTTCAATTTGTTAATATTGTGTATCACATTGATTGATTTGCATATATTGAAGAATCCTTGTGACCCTGGGATAAATCCCACTTGATCATGGTGTATGATCCTTTTAACGTGTTGTTGGATTCTGTTTGCTAGTATTTTGTTGAGGACTTTTGCATATATGTTCATCAGTGATATTGGTCTGTAATTTTCTTTTTTTGTAGTATCTTTGTCTGGTTTTGGTATCAGGGTGATAGTGGCCTCATAGAATGAGTTTGGGAGTGTTCCCTCCTCTGCAATTTTTTGGAAGAGTTTGAGAAGTATGGGTGTTAGCTCTTCTCTAAATGTTTGATAGAATTCACCTGTGAAGCTGTCTGGTCCTGAACTTTTGTTTGATGGAGGATTTTTAATCATAGTTCCAATTTCATTACTTGTGATTGGTCTCTTCTTCTTTTCTATTTCTTCCTGTTTCAGTCTTGGAAGGTTATACCTTTCTAAGAATTTTTCCATTTCTTCCAGTTGTCCATTTTATTGGCATCAAGTTGCTTATAGTAGTCTCTTAGGATGCTTTGTATTTCTGCGGTGTCTGTTTTAACTTCTCTTTCTCATTTCTAATTGTATTGATTTGAATCCTCTCACTGTTTTTCTTGATGAGTCTGGCTAATGGTTTATCAATTTTGTTTATCCTCTCAAAGAACCAGCTTTTAGGTTTATTGATCTTTGCTATTGTTTTCTTTGTTTCTGTTTCATTTGTTTCTGCTCTGGTCTTTATGATTTCTTTCCTGCAGCTAACTTTGGGTTTTGTTTGTTCTTCGTTCTCTAGTTCCTTTAGGTGTAAATTTAGATTGTTTACTTGAGATTTTTCTTGTTTCCTAAGGTAGGCTTGTATAGCTGTAAACTTCCCTCTTAGAACTGCTTTTGCTGCATCCCATAGGTTTTGGATCATCATGTTTTCATTGGCATTTGTCTCTAGGTATGTTTTAATTTCCTCTTTGATTTCTTCAGTGATCTCTTGGTTATTTAGTAATGTAGCCTCCATGTGTTTGTGTTTTTTACGTTTTTTTTCCCCTGTAATCCATTTCTAATCTCATAGCGTTGTGGTCAGAAAAGATGCTTGACACGATTTCAATTTTCTTAAATTTACTGAGGCTTGATTTGTGACCCAAGATGTGATCTATCCTGGAGAATGTTCTGTGCGCACTGGAGAAGAAAGTGTAATCTGCTGTTTTTGGATGGAATGTCCCATAAATATCAATTAAATCTATCTGGTCTACTGTGTCATTTAAAGCTTCTGTTTCCTTATTTATTTTCATTTTGGATGATCTGTACATTGGTGTAAGTCAGGTGTTAAATTCCCCCACTATTATTGTGTTACTGTCGATTTCCTCTTTTATAGCTGTTAGCAGTTGTGTTATGTATTGAGGTGCTTCTATGTTGGGTGCATAAATATTTATAACTGTTATAAATTGTTTCATGATCTTCCTCTTGGATTGATCCCTTGATCATTATGTAGTGTCCTTCCTTGTCTCTTGTAACATTCTTTACTTTAAAGTCTATTTTATCTGATATGAGTATTGCTACTCCAGCTTCCTTTTGATTTCCATTTGCATGGAATATCTTTTTTCACCCCCTCAGTTTCAGTCTGTATGTGTCCCTAGGTCTGAAGTGGGTCTCTTGTAGACAGCATATAGATGGGTCTTGTTTTTGTATCCATTCAGCGAGCCTGTGTCTTTTGGTTGGAGCCTTTAATCCATTCATGTTTAAGGTAATTATCAATATGTATGTTCCTATGACCATTTTCTTAATTGTTTTGGGTTTGTTTTTGTAGGTCCTTTTCTTCTCTTGTGTTTCCCACTTAGAGAAGTTCCTTTAGCATTTGTTGTAGAGCTGGTTTGGTGGTGCTGAATTCTCTTAGCTTTGGCTTGTCTGTAAAGCTTCTGATTTTTCCATCAAATCTGAATGAGAACCTTGCCGGGTAGAGTAATGTGGGTTGTAGGTTCTTCCCATTCATCACTTTAATTATATCATGCCACTCCCTTCTGGCTTGTAGATTTTCTGCTGAGAAATCAGCTGTTAACCTTATGGGAGTTCCCTTGTATGTTATTTTTCGTTTTTCCCTTGCTGCTTTCAATAATTTTTCTTTGTCTTTAATTTTTGCCAATTTGATTACTGTGTGTCTCGGCATGTTTCTCCTTGGGTTTATCCTGTATGGGATTCACTGCACTTCCTTGACTTCGGTGGCTATTTCCTTTCCCACGTTAGGGAAGTTTTCGACTATAATCTCTTCAAATATTTTCTCGGGTCCTTTCTCTCTCTCTTCTCCTTCTGGGACCCCTATAATGTGAATGTTTTTGTGTTTAATGTTGTCCCAGAGGTCTCTTAGGATGTCTTCATTTCTTTTCATTCTTTTTTCTTTATTTTGTTCTACAGCAGTGAATTCCACCATTCTGTCTTCCAGGTCACTTATCCGTTCTTCTGCCTCAGTTATTCTGCTATTGATCCCTTCTAGTGTAGTTTTCATTTCAGTTATTGTATTGTTCATCTCTGTTTGTTCTTTAATTCTTCTAGGTCTTTGTTAAACATTTCTTGCATCTTCCTGATCTTTGCCTCCATTCTTTTTCCAGGGTCCTGGATCATCTTCACTGTCATTATTGTGAAATCTTTTTCTGGAAGGTTTCCTATCTCCACTTTAATTAGTTGTTTTTCTGGGGTTTTTATCTTGTTCCTTCATCTGGTACAGCCCTCTGCCTTTTCATCTTGTCTATCTTTCTGTGAATGTGGTTTTTGTTCCACAGACTGCAGGGTTGTAGTTCTTGCTCCTGCTGTGTGCCCTCTGGTGGATGAGGCTACCTATGAGGCTTGATGGAAGGGACTGGTCCCTTATATTATTTTTGTTACCCACACAAAAGTATTATTATTCTTGCATTATATAGGTGATGTTTCTTTAATTTCAGTTGAATACTTAAAATTCTGCCTTCACCATTCTTTCTTGCATCTCAGATTTTCCATCTGGGATAGTTTCTTTCTTTAATATTGTTCTTCTTAGTATTTGTTGGTAAAATCTCTTAGGTATTGTGTGAAGCTGTAATTCTCTCACACTTGCTCTGAGTTCATAAATCCAGAAAAATAGATATTTCCTCTCAGCAGATTGAAAAGAATATCACATTGTCTGTGTCATTATGGACACTAGAAAATCTGCTGTCTTTTTTTTTGTGTGTGTGTGATATGCAGGCCTTTCACTGTTGTGGCCTCTCCCATTGCAGAGCACAGGCTCTGGATGCACAGGCTCAGTAGCCATGGCTCACAGGTCCAGCCGCTCCATGGCATGTGGGATCTTCCCGGACCGGGGCACGAACCCGTGTCCCCTGAATCAGCAGGCAGACTCTCAACCACTGCACCACCAGGGAAGCCCTGCTGTCTTTTTAAATTACACTTTCTTGTAGATGATGTGGCCTTTATCCCTGGCTTCTTTTAGATCTTCCCTTTGTCTTTGATATCTGAAATTTCCCTAGACTGGTTTAGTGTGTGTATCTGTGTTTGAGGGGATAAATCTGTTGGCTTTTCTTTCTGCTAGTATTTTCAGTTACAGTACATTTTTTTTCCTCCTGTATTTGGGGACTTTACATTATGAATTTATATTTAACCACTGGGGAATCTTGAATAACTTGGATTATGTTTTTCTCCAGAAAAATATTTTAATTTCGTTCTGAATGGTGTCAGTGTGTCCCACCAGTCTGAAAACACTTTAATTTGACTTCTCAAGCTGGGGTGCCCAGATTCAGGGGGGAATGTAAATTCAAAACCCAGTAATATGAAACGATAAGCCTGTGGTTACACATTTTAAGGTGACTATTTTGTGCCACAGAGAGAAGGAACAGGACTAAGAGTTGTCGTCATTGAATCTCTTTCTAGACAGTTTCTCCCCCTACTTATATCTTCATTTAAACTATAACACTTAGAACTGTGCTGGTCTTATTCATGAATCTGTAGGTCAGAGTCTATTTTGTACCAGTATAAGCCCTGGTCTCCCATTTCCCTTAGTATCTGTTCATCACAAATATTCTGAAATTCCTAGTACTATCTTGACCTTTAGAGTTAAACTGGCACCAAAGTTTGTTTTAAGAAAAAATTTTTAAGGTTTAGCTTTATCTTAGTTTTCTCTATCCCCTGAGACTTCATGTATTTTCTGTTGAACTCTGCAATGAATTACCATGTATTATGTTGTGGTTTTCCTGAATCTGAGTATTTTCTGTGAATGGAGGATATATCTGAAATCCTAATCCTCCACATTGCAGGCAGTAGTGCTGCAAGTTTTTCTCTAAATTGTATAGCTCTTTTTACGTTCAAGTTTAATTATTAATTACTCATGTTGGAAAAAAATTAAGGTCATGCATAGTGTCATGAGATCAAGACCAACAATTTATAATAGCAAAGAATTATAGGAGAATAACTTAAACATAACAAATGTAAAATATTTTTATTTTATGTTATTTAAATTTTTTAGCTAGAATTTTAAGTACTACTGGAAAATATTACTGAGATAAAAAAACATTGGCAAGGTAATTTTGAAATCAGTCTCACAACATATCAATTTCCATAGCTAAAAAATTTCAAGCAAAATTATTTCAATAACTTGCTCAGTTTTTCCAAATTGAGAAAAACAAAACAAGGAAGTATTGACAAATATGTAATGTGTGTTACTCAGTAGGGTTTTCTCATAATCAAACATAATGCCCAAGCAAATCAGGAACTAGAGAATAAATAACTCATCCTCTTGTCCTGAATACCTCCATGAAAATTCTTTTTTAAATGCAAAATGAGGAAAACTTACCTTTGAAAACAAAAGGAAACTGCTTCAATAGCCACTCTGTTACTGACAGCAATGATCTTGAGTTTAGTTTGGCAGTCAAACTGAGACCTCAGGAGGCTTTAGCCAGGACCAAGTTTACTAAGTTTAAGAGAAAATGCAGGACAGGAAACATATAGCATACTTACCAACAGAATAGAAGTCATGACTCTCTCGACTCAGTCATGATATCCCATTCATTCTGACTCATAACATGCATTAAAAGGTGGTTGAGTATGTAGCCAAGCTGATGCTCTTTCATCTTTCATACCTAACTAGTCAGACCCATTAGTGTATTTTCTCATCTATACAGATTACTCATTACTCCATAACCAGTTTCAACAATGAAGTGTGGGAGTTTGGCCTGGTACATAGTCCTTGGTTCTTGATCAGATATGCTCATTCATTCTCTTTCTCTCTCTCTCTCTCTCTCTCTCTCATCTAGAATAGGTAAATTCCCAATAATTCCTTGACTTAATATTGCAAAGGGAGGAACAAAAAAGCAAGTCCCACATTTTCAGGCTTCCCTGAAGCTAGGTGTTAACCTTTTCTCTTCCCATAAATGTGGCAATAAAAGATTGCCTGGGGCTTCCCTGGTGGCGCAGTGGTTGGGAGTCCGCCCGCTGATGCAGGGAACGTGGGTTTGGCGGTCTGGGAGGATCCCACGTGCTGCGGAGCGGCTGGGCCCGTGAGCCATGGCCACTGAGCCTGCGCATCCGGAGCCTGTGCTCCGCAACGGGAGAGGCCACAGCAGCGAGAGGCTCGTGTATGGAAGAAAAAAAAAAAAAAAGATTGCCTGATACATAGAATGCTGAAAGGATTCACCAGGGAACGTGTCTCCCAATTCCATCCTAAAAAATGCAACACTATGTTTGGGTGCAGGAGACAAAATAGAGACGATTCTGGAATGTTCCTAATGTAGAAAGGAAAAATTTGGGTATAAGGATAGGACACATACAAATGAGATATACACTAAGGAACATTCCTTTCATAAGGGAAAAGTAACAGTGTTCAAAAGTAGTCACATTAGGTGGCTTCAGGGTTCAAAGAACAGCAAAACTGAGTTGGCAGTGGGCAACATAATAGGAATCTCTCTAACAGGGAAAAGCTTCTCCCCAATGTTACTGGCAACAGCACATTTGAGCTGTTTGAGCAAAACAGTTTGTACTGAGGAATGATCTCAGAAAAGAAACATGAAAATTACTGTTAAAAATCAATCTGTTGTTCTTTTCTTTTCCTGCTCAATGAACAAATGATTCTTTAGGGCTGGATAAATAGAATCAATTGACAAGGTAATATTGAAAATATTTTCATAAATAGTATTGACAGCTCTCAAAATATCTAGTCAAGATAGTAGCACAGGAAGAGATTGAGAGACGTGAAGAGGACTATGTATTTTTTAAATGAATCAATCCAAAAAATTCATTAATTTATTTTATATCTCTCACAGGTAGGAGTCACATCATAATGAGCTACAAGAGTATATAAATACTGGAACCAATATTAAAGTAAGAAAAAAGTTATACCATGTTTATATAATGTCATACATGTACATTAATACACTGGTTAACCCACTCAGCAGGAAAATATTCTCATCTGATCATGTGAATCTCCTTGTTACCCAATTATGCTGGCTGCATTTTTCTTCACTAGAAATAGAATCATAGCTTTGACTCTGTTTTTACCATGAATTCAAAATCATCAATCCAGGATTTCTAGTTTTGGATAAGATAGAATATGCTGTAAAACCTGAACAGTGTTCATGGAGCAGCACTTTGAGAACTCAGAAAGGAAAATAGTGGCAGGTAGATTGGAGTAGAAGACCAGAATTCAGGGTTATCACTGAACTGGTGGTGAGTTTACCTTTTCTTTCTTCCTCCAGTATCCTCTGACCTAGACTCAGGACAGACTGAAACATGGAAGTTGGTATCAGCAAGGATGTAGGGAACCCCAGGGAAGCCCTCTAGTTTAGGATTCAGGAGGAAGAAAATGGTTTGTTGGTAGCAGCGGCCACAGCAGCAAAGGCCTGCAGTCACCTAAACTCTGGAGGGACACCTTCAACTCTTGATTGAAGTAGCTGGTAGCTGTAGCTTCAAGAGGGTGAGACCACTCCCATTGCTCCTCCCACCGCATGCCCTAGACATGCATGCAACTCACTAAAAGAGCTCCAGAATCCCAAGCTTTCTGGCTAGTACAACCAAAAAAAAAAAAAAAGGACCATGAGAGAATTGGAAACTACTGGGGAAATCACAGAGAAAGAGAGAGCAGCTTAGAAAAGCTAACTCATTTTTTTAAATGAACCCCTGGGATCACCTTCAGATGAGTAGATCTGCTGCTAAACTACACACCAAAGACATTGAGAATGGAATTTAATTAAAGACAACAGCACCATTTCCAGACACATAACTGAGTGGTGCACATGTAAGACATTTGAACAGCATTGCAAAGAGCTTGAAAATGGAATTGGCATTCAATCCACACGTCACAGAAGGCTGGTCAAATCTTGTGACGTGACTCCGAATGAGTTGACTTCTAGCTCCAGAAATTAAAAGATATTCCATAAGCTGTATATATGACCCAAGTTCTCACAATTTAATATTCAAAGTGTCCAGGATAAAATTGAAAATTACCTAGCATATAGGTAACAGGGAAAATATCAACTCATATGTGAACATCCAGTCAAAAGATGCTGACATTGATGTGACACATTATCTAGAATTACTAGACACAGGTTAGAGAGTTACTATAAAAATATTCTGACAATGTGAATATTCAAGAAAGGAATGGGAAGATAGACAATCTCAGCAAATAAGTAAAAGTTATAAAGGAGAAATAAATAGATAATTTAGCACTGGAAAAAAAAATCACCGAATGTACTCCATAGCAGAATAGAAATGACAAAAGAAAGAGTAAACTCAACCACAGATAAAAAGAAAATATGCAAGGTAAAAACAGAACAAAGATTGAAAAAAAATGGACAGATGTTAACGGATTTTGGAATAAATCTTAATTTAACATCTACCATTTGTGTCATTATTATCCTGGAAGGAGAGACAAAACCATGCAGAGCAGAGAAAAATATTTGAGCTTCCCAAATGTAAGAAAGATATAAAGCTACAGATTCAAGAAGCTCAGAAAACCCCCAAAAAGATAAACTCAAATAAATTTATGCTTACACATGTATAATTAAAGAGCTGAAAACGAAAGAGAAAGAAGAAAAATCTTGAAAGCATCCAGAGGAAAACAATTGTTTGAATGTCTATAGATTTCTTATCAGAAACTATGAAGACCAGGGAAAGTAGAAAATATTTTTAAAGTGCTGAAATAAAAGAACTTTCTCCCCGGAATTCTAAGTCAAGCAATAGATATCTCCAGGAATATATAATGTTATACACAAAATAAAGGCATTCTTAGTTAAAGGAAAATTTATAGAGCACTATATGCCATCAGAATTTCTTTAAAAGAACTGTTAATGAAACGATATCAGAAGGAAACTTGGAACATCAGAAATGAAGGAAGAGCAACAGAAATGGCAAGTATTTGGATAAATAGAACAGATTGCTGATTCCTTAAAATACATTTGACCATTGAAAGCAAAAATTATGACATCTGATGTGGTTCTCAATGTATGAATTATTTAAGATATCATAAAGGGATGAGGGTAAAAAAAACCTTCATAGTCATAAGCTTTCTACAGTCTAATTGAAGTTCAAAAATTTTAAGCCTAAGTAGACTGAGAAAAGTTAAGTATTTGTACTGTAATCCCTGTAGCAACTGCCAACCCCCACACTTTACGGTGAGAAATAGCCAAAAGCACAATAGATACATTTAAATAGAATTAAAAAGATGTTCAAATAACCTTAAGGCAGGAAGAATAAAACAAAGGATGAAAAACGGACTAATTAGAAAATGAATAATAAAATGGTAGATTGAAATCCAAATATACCCGTAAGTACACTAAATGCATAAGGTCTAAGCACACCAATTAAATACAAAGGTTATCAGGACGGATTAAAAAATATAAAAGGTATATACACTGTCTGTAAGAAATCCACTTCAAATATAATGATATAGGTAGATTATATGTAAAGGAAAGGGAAAAAACATACATGCACACACAAATCAAAAGGCAGCTGGAGTGGCTATATTATTTAGACGCAATAGACTTCAGAGCAAGGAAAATGACCAGAGATGAAGTGGGGCATTATATAAGAAGATAAAACAACCTCAAATATGTATTTTGAAGCTAACAGAGCTTCAAAACAAACACTAACAAACTGCAAACAAACACTAACACAACTGCAAAGCCAGACAAATCCACAATTTAGAGACTTCAGCTCTCCTTTCTCAGTAATTGATAAAACAGTAATTGAAAAAAATAGACCAAAAATGGACAAGGATATAGAAGAACTAAACTACATCATCAACCAATTGATTCTAATTGATATTTATAGAACCCTTCACCTAGCTACTGCAATATACACATTCCTTCCATATTCACATGGAACATTCACCAAAATAGTCCATATCTTGGGTCATAAAACAAACTTCAACAAATATTAAAGAATTGAAATCATGCATAGTATACTTTGTGATCATAATGGAATTGAATTAAAATAAATAATAGAAAAATAATAAACTCTCCAAATATTTAGAAATTTAATAGACACTTTTTAATAATCCAGCAGTCAAGGAAGAGGTCTCAAGTGAAATTAGGATATACTTTGAAATAAGTGAAAATGAAAATTCAACATATCCAAATGTGTGTGATGCAGCTGAAACAGTTCTTAGAAACTTATAGCAATAAATGATTAAACTAGAAAAGGAAAAAAGGGCTTTCATAAAAAATCTAAGCTTCCATCTTAAGGAACTTGAAAAAAAGAAGAGGAAAATAACTCCACAGCAAGTAGAAGTAAGAGAATAAAAAGAGCAGAATTTCCTTAAAAAATGAAAATAGGAAAACAATAAAGAAAATATGTATAAAAAAGCTGTTGTTTAGAAAGGTAAAAAAATGATAAACCCTTAGTAAGACTGGCAGAGATAGGAGGCACAAACTATCAAGATCAAAGAAGATAGGATATCCCTATAGATTCCAGAATATTAGAATGACAGTATGACAATACCTTAAAAAACTCCACATATACAATTTTGACAAACTTCATGAAATATGTTAATTTCTCAAAACCAAAATCCACACATACCCAAAATAAATTAAGTAGCCTGGATAGTCAAACAACTCTTGAATTTATAATTTTTTTCCAAAAATAAAATCACTGGCCCACATTGCTTCTGGAACATTCTAAGGAACATTTCAATAAGACTTATTTTTACTTACGTATATGACATCTTCTATATAGAAAACTCTAAGGAACTTCCAAAAATAATCCTGTAATTAATGAGATTTTTACCAAAGTTGTAGGATACAAATTCAACATGCAAAATGAATTACATTTCTATATAGTAAAAATGAACAATTGGAAGCTATGCAATTGATCCAAAAAATGAAATGTTTAATTATAAATATAAAAGATACAATAACTGAATGCTGGGAAATATGAAAGTGTCAAAAGAAATCAAAGAAACACACTACTATATATAAAATAGATAACTAACAAGGACCTACTGTATAGCACAGGGAACTCTACTCAATACTCTGTAATGGCCTATATGGGAAAAGAGTCTAAAAAAAGAGTGGGTATATGTGTAACAAATTCACTTTGCTGTATGCCTGAAACTAACACAGCATTGTAAATAAACTATACCCTAATAAAAATTTTTAAAAAAAGAAATCAAGGAAGACATAAATGAAGACACAGTATGTTCGTGGATTTAAAGACTCAACATAGTAATGATGTCAGTTCAACACAATTATCTATAGATTTAATGCAAATCTGATCAAAATCTCAATAGGATTTTTTGCTTATATAGATAGGTTGATTCCAAAATGTATATAGGAGACACAAAAGTCAATGAATAACCAAAACAATTTTGAAGAAGAGCAAAGTAAGAAACTTTCAAAAACTACTATAAAGCTACAATAATCAGGACAGTATAGTAGTATCAAAGGGATGGACACATAGATCAATGGAACAGAGAAGATAGTCCAGGAGTAGACCCACCCAAATATAGTCAATTTTTTGACAAAGATACAAGGCCAATTCAATGAAGAAAGGATAGGCTTTTCAACAAATGGTTTTGGTACATTTGGGTATTCACATTCAAAGAAAAAAAATACCAAAGAGCTAAACTATGCACTTCAAAACTTAGCTCAAAGGTGATTATAGATCTACATGTAAAACACAGAGCTATAACCTTTTAGAAGAAAACATGGAAAGAAATCAAAACTTCTTAGATCTCACACCTAAAGCAAGTCTGTAAAAGAAAAGAAAAAAAGGTATATGACTTTATCAATATTAAAAACATTTGCTCTGTTAAAGACACTTAAGAGAATGAAAAGATAGACCATAGAAAGAGCAAAAGTATTATCAAACCATATATCTGATAAAGGGTTTGTATCCAGAATACATAAAGAAATCTCAAAATACAACAGTAAAAATCAAATTAAAAGGCAAATGATTTGTATAGATGTTTCACCGAAGAAGACTTTTGGAAGTCAGATAAACATGAAAAGATATTCAAAATCAAAGCCATTAGGAAAATATAAATTAAAACCATAAAATACTGCTACATACCCTTTAGAATGAATAAGCTTTAAAAACTACTAATAATACTAAGTGGTGGTGAGTATAAGGAGCAATAGTAGTTCTCACACATTGCTTGAGGGGTGGAATGGTACAGCCACTCTTGAAGATAGTTTTGGTAGTTTTTTTTTTTTTTCCTTTTTGTGTTTAACATTAACTTACCATGTGATCCAGCAATCTCACTCCTTGGTAGTTACCCCAAAAAAAAAAAAAAACTTACATTCACACAAGAACTTATACATAAATGTTTGTAGCAGCTTTATTTATAATTGTCAAATCTAGTAACAACCTGAATATTCTTCAGTGGTTGAATGGATAAGCAAACTATGGTACATCCATATTTTAGAAGCCTACTAAGTAATTAAAAGGAACTTATTTTTGTATACACAAAATCTTGAATGAACCTTAAAGACCTTATGCTGAGTGAATAAATCCAGTATCAAAAAGTTTTAATCTCCATGCTTCTATGTATATAATATGGTCTAAAAAGATAAAGCTTTAGTTATGGAAAATGTCAGTGATTGATGGGGTGTAAGGATGGATTATGGTGGGACTACAAAGGGATAAAATGAGAGATTTGGGTTGGAGGTAATGTAACTGTTCTGTATCCTTTACTTGGTTGGTGGTTGCATGAGTATATGCATAAGAGAAAATTTATACAACTGTATGCTACAAACAAAGGACAATTGTATGTTAATATAAAAATTTAAATTTTATTTTAAATACCAGACCTAGTGTGTAGTGGCAAAATGCTTAGAAGAAAAGCTATGTGAAAGTGCAAAATGAATGTTGTCTCTGATGATGAAAAGTAAAATCATTGTAGACACACATGCACACACACACATACATTTTCTAAAAATTCATGGGATAAAAATTAAAAAGCTTTAAGAAACAATATATCACTTTTTATTTCCAAAATTAAAGTTTCAAGATAAAATTTTGATTAGAAATAAGATAAATTCTAAGGCCAGTTTAGAAAAACAAAAAAAAGACTACATGAAGTACATTAAAAAAAAAAAAGTTGTTGATGACAGGATAATACAAAGAAAACTCTAAATCTTTTTCAAGGAAAGTAAACCCAAACCGAGGCATTCTTTGCCCCAAATAAATTCTTGAGGGTGACCAAAATATAGTTTAATTGTGACTCTCAATTAACCTAACCTACCAACTGCAACTCTTATTTGGTGGTTCTGAGTAAATATCAGAGAATGCAGTTCCAGCCTCTGTTTTCTTCTTTTCCTTCTCTTCTTTCTTCTCCTCACTTTCCCTCCCTCTCTCTCTCTTTTGCTGTCCTTCAGGTATACAACATTCTTGATGGGAACTTTGGAATCACTTCTTTGTGTCAAGGCTTCTGAGTGATTGCTTTGGCATTTCTACCTTTGGTTTATTTAATACTGTTAGGTTCAGAAGAGTACATTTCTTTGCTTTATTACTGTAACCTGTGTCAGGCTTGATTAAAATTTCTGAAATCAGTAGAATCCCTTTGAGTCCTTGAGTTATCCACATACCTACTGGTCATTGTACTGAAGTTGTTTTTTTTTTTTTTTGTCTCTGGTCGTGTCTGCAGCTTGGTTTCTCACTTACCTGGCAGCCCCAAATATATACAATTCCCTAAATCCACCTGAATTTTCTTCATGCTTTCCCCCATTATTTACCCTAATAATTTCTACCTTGTCTTTTAAAAGCTCTTCCTTTATCATATCCGCCCTAATTATTCTCTGTTCCGCACACAATAGACCAACTACCTCCTCCATCACCCCATTCACCACTGTCTTCACAGTTCATTGAATTTGCCTTTATCTTATTACTTCATTGTATTTTAATTTTGTCTGCCTATCAAACTAAGCAGCACCATGAGGAAATTTTCTCTTACCAATTCATTTATGTTTTACTTTTCCAATGCTGCCAGCAATACTTATAGACATTCAAGAAGTTTTGATTGATAAATGGAGAAATGCATGCATGCATGAATGAATTCATTTCTTGGCTCCAGTTCTTTCAATATAAACTCTCTATAAAATATCCTCTATAAAATGTGTTGTTTTCGTTCTGCAGTATATGAAATATTTGAAACTGTGTTATTTAGAAAAGCTGGCAGCATAGATGAAATCCCTTCTCACAAAAGATTGCACGATTGTTTTCATAACCAGTTTAGACAACACTGAATAAACTCACACCCCCACACTACCTGTAGCATCTCTGCTATGATGTTAGCAGAATTTCTGAAAGCAAAGCAAAGTTATTTACAAGTTATGCCATTGAGAATTGAAAATGTTATAACTGGTACATTATTCTGAATGAACAAAAATGTTGAGGTACTCTTATTTAGAATTAAGTGGAAATAGTTTTGTGGGTTCATAGAAATAAAATATACCATGTGCAAGTGAAAATTTTCAGTAACTGAGAGAAAGAAAACCTCCTACATTTAATGGTTTACCTTAAGATTTTAATTTTTCTATCTGAAATAGTTGTTCATGTATTTTAAATCTATGAAACCGTTTCATGTACATTGAATGGATCTATTGCTGAAAAGAAAGTACTGTTTCTGACTTTGCACAGTAAATGAACAATAGTTTATTAATCACCCAACTATATTAAGAACATCATGGTAGGTAATGAAGATTAAAAAAAAAAGTCTTATTCCTTGTCCTCAAATTGGGCACAATGATAAGGGTCATGGACAAGCACACTTATAGCTATTGATACAAGGAAAGCCAAAACATATTATGTATCAGGTACTGTGTTAAGAGTTTCACAGAGTTTATATAATTAAATCTTCATAATGAACAGGTGAAGTGGGTAATATCCTTTCTCATATGAGGAAACACATAGAAAGATAAAGTAACTTGCCCAAGGACACACAGTAAATAGTGGAGCTGGAATTGGCATTATGAATCTAAAATTTAAGCAAGTCATGGGATTTTTTTGGTTTCCCAGTGCATATAAAAGTGATGTTTATACTGTAGTCCATTAAGTGTGCAATAGTATTATGTCCAAAAAAATGTACATAGCTTAATTAAAAATCACTTTTTTACTAAAAAATGCTAAGCATCAGCTGAGCCTTCAGCAAGTCCTTTTGGCTGGTGGAGGGTCTTGCCTCAGTGTTGATGACAGAGTGGTGGTTGCTGAAGCTTGAGGTAGCTGTGGTAATTTCTTGACGTAACACAGCAATGAGGTTGGCTGCATCTGTTGGCTCTTCCCTTCAGGAATGATTTCTCTGTAGCACTCAATGCTGTTGGATAGCATTTTACCCACAGTAGGACTTCTTTCAAAATTGTAGTCAATCATCTCAAACCCTGCTGCCTTATCAACTAAGTTTATGTCATATTTTAATTCCTTTGCTGTCATTTCAATAGTCTTCACAGCATCTTCACCAAAAGTAGATTCCACCTCAAGAAACCACTTTCTTTGCTCATCCATAAGAAGCAACTCCTCATCTGTGAAAATCTTTTCATGAGAATGCAGAAATTCAGTGAAATTCAAGTGCCACTTCTAATTCTAGTCATCTTGTTGTTTCCACTACATCTGTAATTACTTCCTCCACTGAAGTTTTGAATCCCTCAAAGTCATTCATGAGGGTTTGAATCAACTTCTTGCAAACTCCTGTTAATGTTGATATTTTGACCTCTTCCCATGCATAACAAATGCTAATGACATCAAGAATTGTGAATACTTTCCAAAAGGTTTTCAGTTGACTTTGCCTATGATCTACCAGAGGAATCACTATCTATGGCAGCTATAGCTGTATGAAATGTATTCATTTAATAATGTCTTGAAAGTTGAAATGGCTCCTTGATCCATGGACTGCAGAACAGATTTGTGTTAGCAGGCATGAAAACAATATTAATCTCATTGTATATCTTCATCAGAGCTCATAGGTGACCAGCTTCATTGTTAATAAGTTTTAACATTATGAAAGGAATCTTTTTTCTAAGCAATAGGTCTCAACAGTGCGCTTAAAATATTCAGTAAATCATGTTATATACAAGGAGTGCTGTTCCATTGATACAGAACAGGCAGAGTAGATTTAGTGTAACCCTGAAGGGCCCTATGATTTTAAGAATGATAAGTGAGTATTGGCTTCAACTTCAAGTTTCCAGCTGCATTAGCCCCTAACAAGACAGTCATGCCTGCCCTTTGACACTTGGAGGTCAAGCATTGCCTTCTCCTCTCTAGCTATGAAAGTCGTAGATGGCATCTCCTTCTAATGTAAGGCTGTTTTATCTGCATTGAAAATCTGTTGTTTAGTGTAGCCGTCTTCATTAAATATTTTAGCTAAGTCTTCCAAATAAGTTGATGCAACTTCTACATCAGCACTTGCTGCTTTCCTTAAATCTCGTGATACAACCTCTGCTAGCTTTAAATTTTTCTTCTACATCTTCCTCACCTCTATCAGCCTTCAAAGAATTGAAAAGAGTTAGAACCTTGGTCTGGATTAGGCTTTGGCTTAAGGTGATGTTGTGGCTAGTTTGATTTTCTATCTAGACCACTAAAACCTCCTCCAAATCAGCAATAGGCTGTTTTGCTTTCTTATTATTCATGTGTTCACTGGACTAGCACTTTTAATTTCCTTCAAGAACTTTTCCTTTGCTTTCACAACATGGGTAACTAGTCTCAGCTTTCTACATGCCTTCCTCACTAAACTTAATCATTTCTAGCTTTTGATTAAAGTGAGAGAGGTGAGATCATTCCCTTCACTTGAAGACTTAGAGGTCATTGTTGGGTTAAGTCTAACTTAACAATTCAACTTATTGAATTGGCCTAACTTCAATATTGTGTCTCAGGGAATAGGGAGACCCAGAGAGAGGGAGAGATATGGGAGAATAGCTGGTTGGTGGAGCAGTCAGAACACACACATTTATTGATTAAGTTTGCTGACTTACAAGGGCACAGTTTGTGGCACCAAAACAATTAAAATAGTAACATTGAAGATCACTGGTCACAGATCACCATAACAAATATAATAATAATAAAAAGTTAAAAATGTTACGAGAACTACCGAAATGTAACAAAGAGACATGAAGCGAGGAAATGTGGATGGGAAATGGGATGCCAATAGACTTGCTCCACATAGGGTTGCCACAAACCTTCAGTTTGTATTAAAAAAAAAAAAAGAAAAGTACTGTAAATGAAATGTGTTTTTAGTACAGGAGACTCTGAGAAATGACTCTAGGAATAGATACGTTTCCCTAGTCTGATAGCAAATGAAATCAATGTTTAGTAGAGACAGGAGTCCTAAATTACTACTCTTGAAATAGCAGTCACATTTTGCTAATTAATATAAAGTTGACCCTTGAACAATGGGAATTTGAACTGCCAGGGTCCACTTATTCATTGATGTTTTTCAATAGAAAATACTACACGATCTGCAGTTGGTTGAATCCTTGGATGAGTAACTGCAGATATAGAGGAACTGTGGATATAGAAGACTGACTCTAAATTATAGATGAATTTTCAATTGCTTGGAGAATCAGCATCCCTAACCTCCGTGTTGTTCAATGATCATCTGCAATGTGTACTCTAAACGTACTCTGAACATGGAATGCTTAACATAAAAGAATATATAAGTGATTTTTTTTTTTTTTTGCGGTACACGGGCCTCTCACTGTTGTGGCCTCTCCTGTTGCGGAGCACAGGCTCCGGACACGCAGGCTCAGAGGCCATGGCTCACGGGCCCAGCCGCTCCGTGGCATGTGGGATCTTCCCGGACCGGGGCACGAACACATGTCCCCTGCATCGGCAGGTGGACTCTCAACCTCTGCACCACCAGGGAAGCCCTATATAAGTGATTTTGAAGCATGTTATTTTGGGTATAAATAATATAAGTGTATTATACATATAAGTAGGGAATAATATATCTATAATGTGTTATAAATGATATAAATGGGGATACCATTTTAATCCAACAGTTATTAAAAAAAAGAAACCAATACAATTTTTTAAATATAATCGACAGCACCATTTTCTGTACTAATTACCTTTGTACTCATTGTCTTTGCCTTAAAAATGGTTTTTAGGTGAACCTAACTTTTTCCTTTTCCCTATTTTATCCTGTTGTGGTGGTTTTTATTGATGTATTTTAAAATATTTACAAATATTTATTTATTTTTTAGTTTTTTTAATTTTTATTGGATATAGTTGATTTACGATGCTGTTAGTTTCTGTCAGTTATACATGTACATATATCCACTCTTTTTTAGATTCTATTCCTAAATAGGTCATTACAGAGTATTGAGTTGAGTTCCCTGTGCTATAGAGTAGGTCCTTATTAGTGATCTATTTCGTATATACTAGTGTGTATATGTCAGTCCCCATCTCCCACATTATCCCTCTCCCCTTCCCCATTGGTAACCATAAGTTTATTTTTCTACATCTGTGACTCTATTTCTGTTTGGTAAATAAGTTCATTTGTGCCATTTTTTCAGATTCCACATATAAGCAATATCATATGTTATTTGTCTTTCTCTGTCTGACTTACTTCACTCAGTATGACAATCTCTAGGTCCATCCACGTAGCTGCAAATGGTGTGATTTTTTTCTTTTTTATGATGGAGTAATATTCCATTGTATATATGTACCACATCTTTTTCATCCATTCCTCTGTTGATGGACATTTATGTTGCTTCCATGTCCTGGCTATTGTAGATAGTGCTGCAGTGAAAATTGGGGTGCATGTATCTTTTCGAATTATGGTTTTCTCTGGATGTATGCCCAGGAGTGGGATTGCTGGATCATGTGGTAAGCTCTATTTTAGTTTTTTAAGGAACTTCCGTACTGTTCTCCACTGTGGCTGTACCAATTTACATTCCCACCAACAGTGTAGGAGGGTTCCCTTTTTTCCACACCCTCTCCAGCATTTATTGTTTGTAGATTTTTTTGATGATGGCCACTCTGACCGCCGTGAGGTGATACCATATTGTAGTTTTGATTTGCATTTCTCTAATAATTAGCGGTTTTTGCACATTTTCATGTGCTTTTTGGCCATTTTATTTTTATTAAAAACCTTTACAGCCTCTGCTAAGAAGCCAATGGGTTAGAATAAAAGGCGTGAGTTAAAGGGAGTGGTTGGGAATGTGGTAGAGACAAATTTTGTCTTAAAGTGCTTTATTGGGAACATCCCTTTTATACTATCCTGTAACTCTGTTGCCTAGAATTGAGTGTCAGATCAGCTAATCTGTATTGGGACTTTGAGTAGATAACATTATTGGTAGAACTGAAGAACTGATAAACTGGGATGACAGTGGGTAAGTTGTGGGGGCAGTAGCTTTATGCTGAAAAAAAAATCTAAGTATTTTTTTCTAAGATTAAACAAAGGCCCTTAAAGAGCACCTAGTGTGAAGAGCGTTTGGAGAGGAGTAGAAAGGCGGGGCCAGGTACAAACGAACAACTTCAGAGAGCCACCTTGCACATTCTTTAGGAGTGTATTCTCTGCTGACTTGCATTGTGGTCTTCACAATTACACTTGACATAAGTCTCAGGATTTTCAGTTTTGTATCACTGAGCTCGTGAAATATGTGCTTCCCTCCTGGGATCAGGAAACGATGTTAATGAATCTGCCTCTGTGTTACCTTAAATGGACTCGCACGGCTCTGGCTTCTCTGTCTCAGAAGGACCAGTGGTATAGATGAAATTTCCACTTATAATGGCCGAGGCAAATTCATTCATCTCAACTAAGGAGTGAGACGTAAGTAAAGGTGAAAGCTGATAGCATCCCCAGTGTCAGACCCTACCAATCCATGGCTTCTCAGCATTAGTTTTAAGGTGTTCATTCTGTTGGAGCCCCAGTTCATTCCTCTAGGGAATGGAGAGAGCTCAGGGAGAAGTTCGCACTATAAGTGTGTGAGCCTTTCTGAACGATGAAATAAATTGTTCTCATCATTTTAATTTAATTCTATGACTTTCATTAAAACCATCAGTAAGTTCTAGATTGATATCTTCTTTTTTAGGGTGGACTCTCCATGAAATGACATTTTTTAAAATTATTTTTTATTGGAGTATAGTTGATTTACAATGTCATGTTTCTGCTGTACAGCAAAGTGAATCAGTTATACATATACATATATCCACTCTTTTTTAGATTCTATTCCTATATAGGTCATTACAGACTATTGAGTAGAATTCCCTGTGCTATACAGGAGGTCCTTATTAGTTACCTATTTTATATATAGTAGTGTGTTTATGTCCATCCCATTCTCCCAATTTATCCCCTCCCCTTTCCCCCTTGGTAACCGTAAGTTTTTTTCTACATCTGTGACTCTAATTCTGTTTTGTAAATAGGTTCATTGGTACCATTTTTTTAGATTCCACATATAAGTGATATCATATGACATTGGTCTTTCTCTGACTTACTTCATTTAGTATGATAATCTCTAGGTCCATCCATGTTGCTGCAAATGGCATTATTTCATTCTTTATAGCTAAGTAATATTCCATTGTATATACATACCACATCTTCTTCATCCATTCCTCTGTCGATGGACGGAAGGGATATCATAGGACTAGGGTTTCATCTGAAAGCTTAGGGTTTGGTTGATGTGCTTAGTTTGGCTTTTTTAATTGAATGGAGATTTCAATTATATTCTTATTTTTTTTTCTATTTTAATTACTCTGGCATTTTCTCAGATGAGTCTGCTATTTTTATTTATTTATTTTTTGAGTCTGCTATTTTTAGAGTCAGTTTTCTGTCTTTCATCTCCTATAGCTCTGTTCTCTCTCTCTTTTTACTATTGGTGGTTTGCAGTCTGGGAGAATATCTGAAATTTGCCCTTCGTAGCACCAATTGGATTTACTGTAGGACCCACTCTTTCCTACTGGCACAAATTTAGATTTTAATTATGCTGTCTTTTTCCATTTTTGTATTTTTCCATAAATATCTCTTAACAATTCCGCTTTTTTTTTTTCCGTGGTACGCGGGTCTTTCACTGCTGTGGCCTCTCCCATTGAAGAGCACAGGCTCCGGACACGCAGGCTCAGTGGCCATGGCTCATGGGCCCAGCCACTCCATGGCATGTGGGATTTTCCCAGACCAGGGCACGAACCCGTGTCCCCTGAATCGGCAGGCGGACTCTCAACCACTGCGCCACCAGGGAAACCCCAATTCCACTTTTAATTACTATGTTATTTATCTAGGAAACTTCTTTATTAATCAATTTTTATATTTATTTCAGATAAGTCTACCATACATTCTACAAAAAATGCAAACATTTTAAGATGTTTGCTGTTGCTTGTAATACCACTTTGTCCCAGGCTATATAATTTCTGTGAATATTTTTTGGAATTTGTATTTCCTCTCATAGTTCTCCCATGTTTGTTTGGGCTTTTTTCCCCACAAACCCCATGCTTCTTTCTTTGTTTTACTTTCCTTTTAACCTAAAGAAATGCACATTCTCTAAAAAGTCATTTTGTTGCCTGAGTTTGTCTCCTATCTCTGATTAGTCCTTTGACATTTGCCACCAGTGGAGTAAGGGAGAACAGCAATTCACAGCCTGTGTGGTTCCCCACCCCTTCTTAACTCCATAATCTCCTGCAGAGCTTTCCCTGTGGTCATTTTACCTCTCACCAGGCTATGCTAGTCATACGGTTACAACGAAGTGGGCAGCTGAGAGTCCCAAAGTGCAGCATTACTGTTGTAAATTTCAGGGGAGGACTTCATTTCTGGTTGGTTTGTACCTTGGGTGTCTGGGCTAGAATCCATTGGTAGGAAAGGAATAAAGTAGCTCCTGACCTTCTTAGAGACCAGCAGGCTTGTCCTACTTTCAGTAACAAAGCAGGTATTAATGAGCTATTGACAATTTTGCTCAGTCCAACCCATTCACCTTACATTTCATTGAAATATCTTCCAGATTCTGTCCTCGCAATAGCTTAATCGTTGGGTTCTAGGTGGGACTTTTTTTCCCTGTTTCATTTTGTTTTGTGAAAAATGTATCTTTTCCTATTTCCAAGTCACCTTAAACACATTAATGACAAGTGGGAGAAACTACAGAATGTCTAGCCACTTCAAATGCATTTTTAAATGAAAAATCCAATAATAAGTTTTCAAAGATCGTTATCTGTGAAGATTTCAGTAGATAAGATACATCTTGTAATTAAGACAGAAAGAAATAGCTCTGAGAAATAACTGTGCTACAAATTCTATGTTAAGCAAATAAGGAAGGGTTTTTGAGAAAGTTATCTTCTGGATTTTAGTATTCCAGATGTTGATGAGTTACTCTCCCCCACTTCTTCTGCTTTTTCCATTTCCCCTAAGCCAATATCCAGTGAGCTTTTCTGTATTTTCAATAATCGTTTAGAAGAGGAGTGGCTCCTCTTCATGCTTTGGCAATGAATGATATAGTCAGTCATCTAAAATTCACATGGATCGTTACTGCATTCACATTTATTTATGCTCAATTAACACACTTAGAATCTGTTTTCTGTGGAGTTGAGCCAATTGGCTTTATAGCTTCTGGCTCTGAAAGGTTCATTTCACTTCTGCTCACTAGTAGTAGAGTCCTCATTCCTATTATTAAAGTCTTCAGGTCTTTGGTTTTGTTCATAAATTGAACAAGGCCAGCATGGGGTGGAATGACTGTGACTGAGTTCCTGGCTGAGGGCCACATTGCTGCATCCGGGCGTCTGTCTTCCACACAGATGTTGGGAGGCACAATGGAGCAGCAGGGTCACAGTGCTGTGTCTTGAAAGGGTCACTGGGAAGAAGACCATTTTAGGTTCAGAGGGACGGGGAGAGTATGATTTCTACCCTTGAATTTGTTCTTCTATGAGGAGTGAGGAAATCCACACGGCTTGCTTTCCTACAGGTACCAATCAACAGGATTAGGGCTCCTTTCATTTCCAAACCTTCTGGAAACCAACCTTCAGGAAAAATTGACAGTGAAATGTGAGAGAATGTGGAATTCTTTTATATCCAAAGTTTTGGCAAAAACGTGAAATAATCAAAATTGGAAGTATTTATTGTGAATTAATTTACACGGACTGCTGTCATATTGAAATAAATAAACATCTATACCTATATTTTTCAGTGCTCTAGTTAAAAATCAAAGACATTTCTAGTTTTTCTTATTTTATTAAGGTATACAAGACATTTCTTTTTATTCTTTGTTAATTCAGACTAGGAGAATTTCAGTAAGAGTTTATTAAAAGAAGTGTATTTTGAACATAGATTAACTGTGTATTGGCAGTAATTAACTGAGAATAAGATGATCAGCAAAAAGAAATTTAACAATAGTTTGTAATAAAACTTAGAGTTTTCAAGAAAATCTTTTGTAGTACCCAAATATTCACTCATTGACTTCTGGCAAGGAACTCTATAGGTTTGATAAACTTAAAGATAACACCTTCAAAAAAAACGACAAATGTTTCAAACCAGCCGACATTTTCTGTGATACCAATCACAGGATATGCTACCTAGCATAGTGTTTCAGAACATAAGCGTGCCTCATCTATTCCTTCATGGCAAGAGTGTCATTTGATCAGTGTTTGACAAAAATCTCTGTTTAGTAGATAACTCTTGCTAATAAGTAGAAAGAGTTTAGAAAAATATCTGTAGTATTTGAGTATTTGATTTTCTAACTGAAATCTGTGTGCTTTTGTCAATGCAAAAAATTATCAGATCTCCATGGTTCAAATACATGGAAGCAGTTTTCTAAACTATTTGAGAATCAGACATTTCTAGATCTTCCAAATAAACACTACAGTGAATTTTAAATGATCTGTTTGTAGAAAAACGAACGTCAAGGAAGATGAAAATCAACCAGCCATATTTGAACAGAATCTTTTGCATCATCGTATCAATATTTATTCAGTATAGTCTACAATCATTTCACTTGAATTAATATTTTTGTGAGGCACCTCTTTCAGTTATGATGGTTATTAAACTAATGAATAAATTAAACCAAACCTAGAACCAGACTTCCAAATCACTATGCTCTATTAAAAATAAACACTTAAAAGTAATTAAGAATATTTTTTTCTCAACATTACAAAAATGTAATATGTTAAATGTAATGAAATTTGGTTTTAAAGTTATACATTTCATCTCTATATTATTCAGTACTATTTTCAACATTTTAAGTTTTGAAGTATATATAAGATATTACTACAGTAAAGTAGTTCATATAATATACCAACAAGGAAGTGCACATTTGTTTAAGTACAGCTCTTTTTAAACAAAATTTGGAGATCTAAGCCAAATGGTAGCATTGTACCATTTTGGGGTCTGAGACTCTCACATGCCAATTGTATCATTAAAAACTGTTTAATCATCATAACCTCGTGAAGAATTTAAATATTCAATGATAACATAGGATAGTTAACAATAGCATTATCAATATAGTATTTTGATTAAAATAATAAATATTAGAGTCAGATTGGATTCAAGACTAACTTGAATTTCTAAGACTAATTTGCCCTTCTCACTTGAGCCACTTATTCCACCTTTACGAGCATTAGTTTCCACATCTATGAAATGTCAATAATGGAATTTTAACTTTCTGGCAAGTTGTGGGAAATTGAGTATGATGATCTATGTATGGCTTTTTATTACTTAATTCATAGTAGCTTTTAAATTACCTAATAAATAGTAGTTATAGTTTAATAAAGCAAAAACAATGCAATTTCAATAGAAAAAAAAAACTTTAGATGATTCTAGAACCTGTTCAGAATTTCACAAGATGAAGCAGTATCCCAGCAGTTTGCTTTTAACAGATCTAACAATAAAACGTTCACTATTTTAGCAGTGAAATGTAAGTATATGTATTTATATATATCTCATACCTCCCCATAGAATCAAAAGAATAACAAGTTTGTCATTTATTTTTCTAAAGTCAGATTAAACTTCCGTCTACCTCTTCCAGGTCTGTAGTGAGGCCAACTCCTTCTAAAGTCCTTCCACTGAGAGCCTGTCAGAAAAGAAAGGAGAAGGAAAGTGGCAGATGGTTGGCCACAGCTCCTAGATAGACATCAATATTGGGGAATATCATTTTTAAAGATGAAGTTTTGTGAGCTCAATAGAAGGTCCAGAAGCAGATGTGGGGCAGGGGTTCTCTCTGTAAGAACAAATCCAAGGATGAGTAACACTGAAAACCTTTTAAGTTCCTTCTTCATTGCAGATAATGATCCATGCTGGGATTCTAACTGTATTGAAAAATAAAAAAAAGTTTAGTGGGACTTGTCAACTAAGAGAAACAAGTTTATGCTTTTAATTTTTGCCACCTTTAAACGCAAATTGTTGTTAAGGCAGTTAGGACTGAAAGGTCATCCCATGCGATGGTGCATCTCTGATTAATTCAGCACAGTCTTGGCAGGCTGCTGGTCTCTTTTCTTCAGCCATCACACAGTGGATGACTTCTGTTTGGCCTATCATTTGTTAATTATTGGTGAATTCTCCTTTTATTACTAGTGTTTATTTTTTCCCAGTGGAAACCACACAGTGGAAATACATTACTCTATCATTATACTCTGAATTGTAAACAATAGATTCAAAGAAAAATGTTACATTTTCAGTGAGTCAAGGAAGCGTATGGATTACTTCATTTGAAGATCCCATTTGACAGAGGGAAGAAACTGGTAGTATCAAATGAATCGGAAGCAAATAGATCAAAAAGTGTTTGTGTTTGAGAAGAAGAATAATCAGAATTGAAAAGCATCAAAGGTATTCTGGATGAAAGTAATAAATATATGAAAAGAGGAAAATATAGCAGAAATATAAGTGGAGAAAGCTGAGAGTCTGTAATATGTCTATCGGGTTGGAATCAAAACAGAGATTGCAGCCAGCATATTTAATTAAATCTCCAAAGGGACCACTGTAAAAGATAAGAGCAGAGTTCCATCAGAGTAAACAGTCCTTTGATGTTCTCTCTTCTCCTTGATCCTTCTTTAAGACCATATTTCTTGTTCCCAAATAAAGAGCAAGGGAAGAGAAAAAGGAGGTTACCTCTGGCACTAGCTTCTCCTTCTGGGAAATGGCTCTGATCACAATATTGACAACAATATACTCATCTACACTGAAACTCTTCCTTATCTACCTCTTTCCTAGTCCTGTGAAGAAATACATACTGTTCTTTCCAGTGCTAGTCATTGCATGTCTCTTTACTACCTCCAGGCTCTATCAATTATCATCGCCCTTTCCAGAATCTCCAGCTTGCTTTCCACTGGTCCCTCCATTATATAAGCATCTCAAGCAGCTCCTGCTTTAAATGTTACTATAAACACACAGGAAACCTCCCTTGACTTTATGTTCCCCAACGGGTATATAATATTCATTGACTTGTTCCTTTAGTCAACAGATTTTCTTTTGGGGGTGGGTGCACGTATTATGAGTGTTCGTCAGTCTGAGATTATAGAAATGTGGAGAAATAAACATGCAAATAATGTAAGAAAATGATAAATAATTACGGGAAAGATAAAGGGAGGATAAAAGATATGATAAATGTTGACTTAAAGGTCAATTTTAGATTGCAGTGGTTAGTGAAGATGCCATTGAAAGGAGTAACATTTAAACTGAGAATTGAATGCTAAGAAAATTGTGCTGTGTGATCATCTGAGTCAGAGTGCTTTGGGCACTCACTAGCTCCATAGTTCATGTGAAGACCCCAAAACAAGGTTGCAATTTGATATATTTGAAAAACAGAAATAAGTCCTAGTGTGAGTGACAGAGGTATACAGTGGGAAACGTGAGAAAATTCCGATAGGTGAGCGGGACCCAGATCACACAGGGCCTTGTAGACCAAGGTAAGAAGTGTTGTTTTTACTTAAAATATAATTGGGAAGACATAAGATGGTTTTAAAGAGGGGAGTCAAATAGTCTAATTGGCTTTTTAGCCTTACCTTTGGATGTTTTGTGGCGATGGATACCAAGGAAAGAGTAATAGAAGCAAGAAGACCAATTAGGAAACTATAGAGCTTGTTAGGAAACTAGAGTTAATATTAAACTAGGGAGGTAATACAGTAGGTGTAGAGAAGCAGAAGGATTTAAAATGCGTTTTGCATTTAGAGTTGACAAAACATCTTAGAGTGTTGGATATGAGATGTAATGGAAATCTAGGAATTAAGAATAGCTGTTAAGAGCTTGAGTAAACAGGTACACATCTCCATTTGTGACTGAGATGCAAAGGTGCAGGTAAGAAACAAGGGCAGGAAAGAATCCATAGATCATGTTAAACTTAAGGTAATTAGGTATATAGTTCTGGAGTTTAAGTTAATGGCCAGGGCTGGACTTATAAATCCAGAGTAAACATTTAAATATAAAGATTTCTGGAATATATATAATTCTGTTGAAAGAAAATATCCACCGAAAAAACAAAGGGATCCCAAAGCAGGACGTAGTATGGGCTGAATGTTTATATCCTCCCCCTCTAAATTTACATGTTGAAGCCCTCGTGTAATGATATTTGAAGTGGAGGCTTTGGGGAGGTAGTTACGTCTCATTTTGAAATTAGTGTCTTTATAAGAAAAGGAAGAGAGAAGCCTCTTTTTTCCCCTCTCTGCTATTCAAGGAAACTAGGAAGAGGCCTCTCAGGGGAACTTGACAAGCTTGGCCCCCTGATCTCGACTTCTTAGCCTCCAGAATCGTGAGCAATAAATGTTTGTTGTTTAAGCCACTCAGTCTACGGTTCTGTTAGAGTCCAAGAAGTCTAAGGGAACTACCACTTTTAGAGGCCCAGCAGAGGGGGAAAGCCAGGGATCTTAGGTAGAGTGGTGTGGGTACAAAAAAGAAAGCTATTATTCTTTTATGAAATTTTACTGTGCAAGAGAGAAAACAGCTCAGTTTATAAACTTGTTATCTCAGTATCATCATTTTCAATAGAACTTGCTGCGGTCGCCTCCAGCAGAATACTAAAATGCCTCTTGCTAAGACTTTCAAGTGGTCTTCAGATACATTACTTCTGTGATGCTAAATAACCAGGTTTTTCTCTTGATTCATTAGGCTTGTTTAGCTTCTTGAGTATGAAGCAAGTCACCAATTCAAGCCACAAATGGGAAAGAAAAAAACCTAGATAAAAAAAAGTTTCAATACGACTTAGCTGGGATATATAAGCTATTTTCCTACTGAATTTAATGGAACTGCCTAAACTACCAGAAGGTGGCTGATCGCTGCTTTTTCAGTATCATTTCATTCAATAATAATTTTGAGTATAAAAACTGAAATTTTATTCACTACTCTAATTTGAAACTTAGAAAAAGAATAAAGCTAGGCTCTGTGCTCAACTGTGCAATTTTGAGCTTCTGCAAAAACTGTGAAACATTGCACATTTTAGTTGGGAAAGCTGTAGTACATCTGCCACCTGTTCTTACTATTGAAGATTCCTTAATTTTTCTAGGAATTATTAGCAGTTGGCCACATTTTAATAAACTTTGGAAGACAGAAGTTTGGCCAGCTAGCTCCTGTTGACTGACGCAAATCATTGCCAACTGGAATAAAACTTGGCTTAGCTTACATAGTTCCTTTATGAAGGGAACCTGTAGTACCCTATATGGAGTACTTTTTTATGCTTGTCAATACACAATTTCAGTTACAGGTTTATCTTTTTTACCGTGGAATGAAATCCATATTAATCACTATTATCTCTGTCTCTAAATGATAAGTAAGTTTTGGAATTAAATAAGCATTTTGGGACCCATCAAAACTTAAAGGATTTAATAAATGCCATATTTCTTGATAAAATGATATAACAAAATATTACATTAACTCACCATCTTCTGTAAATGCTTAATGTAAAGTATTCTAAGAAAAGGAACTTTTTGGATGGCAACATGAATTTTAACTTTAATAAGCTGACCTATGTGGTACGTGTTCTTTAGGCAAACCCACTTGAAAGATTGAGCACTTTTTTTAGTGTTGTTTCAAATATGTCACTAAAATAATTCTGCCTAATACAATAGCCTTAGTTTACAAAATTTCTGTAAAATAGGGTTAGGCTATTTTTAAAATAAAGATATACTTGTTAGTGATTGTGAAACTTAGAAATTATGCCTTTGCATGGTAGGAACTGTAAAAACCTAATGAAGTAAATGTTAGTTTAACTGGGATGTACTGAATTATTGCTGTACCACTGTTAATCCTTTTTGCATTGGAAAAATGAAACAAATTATTTTTGCCAATTATATCTGCATTTCTTCTTTAAAATAAGGAATTTAAAAGCAAACGAAACCTTCTTTTGAGAATACTTAGTAAAAGAACAAGAGTTCAAAATATTCGATTGTTAATTGACAAGAGGCATCACGCAGATTGGGATATTTTTATCAGTAGGTAAAATTTTTCCTTCGTGCCCAATAGTTGAAAATTCTTAGTTCAAGGGGTCTTAAATCAACAATTTGCAAAGATTCTGTATGACAATTAGGATGGATTTAAAATAAATTAGATATATGAAAATATAACAGCCTTCATGTTAATCGAAGATTGCAAATTGTCAACAGGAAACAAACTCAAACATCAGCATCTACAGAAAAATAGGTAATATGACGTATTATTTAAGGCCTTATATTAAAATATTATAAATATCAGGCTTACAAACAATGGAAGAATTATAATAAAACCAGCAACACATAAAATCAAATAAGTTACAAAAATACATCAAAAATAATAGTAACACGGGCTTCCCTGGTGGCGCAGTGGCTGAGAGTCCGCCTGCTGATGCAGGGGACGCAGGTTCGTGCCCCGGTCCGGGAAGATCCCACATGCTGCGGAGCGGCTGGGTCCGTGAGCCATGGCCGCTGAGCCTGCGCGTCCGGAGCCTGTGCTCCGCAACGGGAGAGGCCACAGCAGTGAGAGGCCCGCATACCGCAAAAAAATAAAAATAAAAAAATAATAGTAACAGTCTCTAGGTGACAATCTAGCTCATGAATGTAACTAGCAGATAAGTAACCTGCTGCTGAGCTGCTCTACCTGGTCCAGCCTCCAGAATTCGGATCACAATTCTCAGTTGAATTCACCTAGTTCAAATATTCCTCATAAAAGATCTAAGGAAAGACGTTTAACTCAGAATTTTATAAAGACAGCAAAAATAAGTAATTGAAAAACTGAGCCCATACCGTGGAATAAGAATTAGATAGTCATATTAAGCATTAACTATCTATACTCCATTACAAATAATATACAGCATTATTCTAGAGTTCATATGCAATCTCTGGTCACTAGGGAACTAGTCGAACACTTAGCAACCATAGAGAAGGAAGTGAGTTGTACTAAAAGACACAGTAAAAATGTAGAGGCTTTAACACAAAAATATGCTGTTTCTTTTTCCCACTCAGGTCATGAGGGTGGGAACAGAGTGAAGAGGTGGGCTCAGCTCTCTGCAGTTACTCAAAAACCTATGTAGTGGCTCTTTCATCCATCTTCTAAGGCCTCAGTTCTCCACTGTATTTTCTGGATGCAGCCAAGTGGCAGTAAGAAAATGAAGTACGTATTTCCATCCAATTATATGAGGTAGAATTCACTCCTGTGGCCTTAGCCTACATTTTCCAGGTTTCTATATGGTTGCCTAACTGTATACAAAGGAGGAAAAGGGTTTCATAGACCCAAGGCATTATCTTAGCTGTTGAATATTTATAGCTTAAATCAATGTGGGTCATGTTTTTTTCTCTTTTCTATGCAGACACCCTTTTCACATCCTCTTATACGTGAATAAATGCTGTCCTCCACTCTTTCTTAAGATCTAACACAATCACACACTTCTGTGTGTCTTTTCATGTTACTGTCTTATTTCAGATCCTTCCTCTTTCTAATCGAGGTCGATGAACCATGCACATAACAAACGATCCTCCTCTGAATGTCTTCCAGGGCTCTCCACTTAGATTCCCAAGTGATCTTTGAAAAAGCATATGTGATCCTGTCACTTCCTGCTTAAATCCTTAAGTCGTTACCTTCCTCTATAGCAGACGTTTAAACTACTTAGCAGCGATTATAATGACCTAAATAAATGCTTGGCACATTCTGACAGATAGTGATAGCTGTTAATATCAAGGTCAGCATTTTGACCGCAGAAAATCCCTCATTCTGGTTATACCACATCCTAGATGTTGAAATTTGACAGCTTCCTCTGAAGCCAAAGCTTATACCCTTTTTCTCTGAGGAATGAATCATGGATGAATGTGAACCATCCACAGTCTTTGCTTGGTCTTAACTTCAAAGAAGCATACCTATTTGATAAAATATTAACTTTGGATAGTATTGTTGAAACAGAGGCTTTCGTATTTGCAGCTTAATAATAAATGCTTGGATATTGAATTAATCACTAGTTTTAGGATATACTATTTATTCTAGTACATAAAAAGAAGGATACTAGTTTTATAGTATACAATAAAGTAATATTTATAGTGAAAATAACTTTATATATTTATATATGTATGTATATGGACAGATGTGATCATCACTCTCGTCAGATCTTTCCAGAAATTAATGTTGCCTGTGTATGCTCTGCCTTGCTTAAGTTCAAGAACTGTCCCCCAGGCTCCTCTGCTCCTCTTCCACTGCAGAATTCCATTGCCTGTGTCAGCAACTAAGACTGCCTTTCTACCAGCCGTGATATCCACTCTTGGTGGCCAGGACAGGTGCCACCACTCTGGTTTCATAGTAGGGAGGATACCCTGCTTTCCCATGAATTATGTTGTCCTAAGGGTAGGCAGAAGCATGTTCATCATTCCCCGTAGCCCAAGTGAGATCAGGTTGATATTTTCATTTGAAAGTAATGAAATGTGGGACATTGGATTGTATAGTGACAGTATATTACCTGTATACTCTGGCAGCTTCCCAGATTCATTTTAGAGATTTTTGTGGGGCTGCTTCTCTCTCTCATTCTGAGAGTGTCTTTAATTAAAGATGATGGTTCATCCCCTATATCCATATCTCTTGCCTCAGTATAAAACTTATCAATCACTTCCCAAAAGAAGAGAATGTATTGCTCAGTTTCCTGAGTCCTCATGTAATGCCTTAGAATTCACTCGTTTCCCAAAATCATACTACAAACGTCAATTTCTTTCAGAGGAACCTCCTATCCGCAAGGCTGTGGTTTAGCCCTTTGGCCATAATAGGATGTTCCCACACGGAATTCATGCATTCATGAAGGCATTCATTCATTCACTCAGTCAGTCGATGTGAAGTGTGCGCCAACTCTGAGCCAGGCACTGGTGGTAATCTAAATGAAGAAAACAATCTCTACTTTCGCTGAACTTATTTTCTAGGGATAAGATGACAATAAATAAAAAGATTTCATGTAACAGATCTGGATATGTGATAACAAGGGAAATGATGCAAGATAAGTGGTTAATGATTAATGGGACACAGCCAGTAGAGTCAAAGAGTACAATACCCAAATCTAGGTTACTAAATCCCCAAAGAACAAACAACGCACGTCATGTGTGACACCAAAAGGGATTGTTAAAACCTTTCTCCAGTTCCTTTCATCACTATCAGAGGATCCCCCAAAAGTTGTGGGTCTAATCTCTCCCCTCTCTACATTTTATATCCTCTCAGTCTAGGTTAGCCATGAATTTGTAAAATTATGAAAATGGTAAAACTATATGACAACTCAGAGTTACTTTCACTGGGGGTTTCAGGCCCAGAGCCCTGCATTAGTCACTGATAATTACATTTTCAAGAGTGGTTATTTTATATTCCTGTTTCACTTTCTCTTATGTCCCAATAAACCAATTTATTTTTAAAATACCACATCTTTTATAAATAAAAGAATATATAACAGTTATAAATTACCAAAACAATGTGGGGTTTAGGTGGATGGTAAGTGGAAATTTAGTTAAATTGACATTTGCCTTTTTCCTTTTTAGAACTAAGTTATTTTGGCAAGAGCTAACATGACCCTTTCAATATGATATTCACATTTGATGACAAACTTGAGAATAATTATTACTACTTTATCAGAAAAGATATCATCTTCAGAGAAATTTTAATGTTTACCCATTCTTTGCAGATATTTATTATATCCTAGGAATTAATCTTAAATTTTACTGAAGAATTCAGGGGAAAAAAAAGGATTTTAATATACATGATTTTGGTTTAAAGATAACTTACCTATAAAATATGTAGGCTGGAAAATGTATATACAATTTTAAAGTTAACTGTCACCCTTATTATATGCTCTAAAACCATAGACATTGTAAGTTCATTTGTTTAAAATAAAATAGCTCATACTTTTATCTTAATATATTGTCAAATGTCCCTTCAATCCTTTCCTTTTTTCCATCTCATTCTTTCTTCATTAGAATTTTCATCAAAATGTATTTCTTTACACTAATTGAGTTATTTATCATGAGAATATTCTTTAACTTGCACTATTATGTCTCAGTGTTGAAAGAAACTAGCGTATTATGCTGGGACTTATTATCAATAGCTTAGGGTATTATTATAAACATTTGTTAGATAAGAAGAGTATCTGAATAGTAACCTTAGATAGCTATCCTCTCAATTTTAAGTCTTGTTTTAATATATGCTCAGTAGGAACAGCTGTCCCAGAGTAGTCACTAGGGGATAAAAGTTTATTTCAAAAAGTCTCATCAGTTAACTTCCATCAGAAGAAATATGTTCTTGCCATATTATAATCTATTGCCTTATAAGAGTAAAAAGATCAGGTAGGGCAAAGTAAAATTAATGGGAAATATTTTTTTGAGGGTTTTTTTATTTTTTAATTTTTTTAATAGATTTTTTTGAGGGATTTTTTTATTTTTAAATTTTTTTAATAATAATAAATTTATAATAATAATAAATTTATTAATTTTTTAATATTATAATTGCTTTACAATGATGTGTTAATTTCTGCTTTATAATAAAGTGAATCAGCTATACGTATACATATATCCCCATATCTCCTCCCTCTTGTGTCTCCCTCCCACACTCGCTAACCCACCTCTCTAGGTCATTGCTAAGCACCGAGCTGATCTCCCTGTGCTGTGCTACTGCTTCACACTAGCTAACTATTTTACATTCAATAGTGTATATATGTCGATGCTATTCTCACTTTGCCCCAGTTGATGGGAAAGAGTTTGCTCTTTCATCCATCCCCCTCCTTTTTTTTTTTAACCATAGGTACTGCATCTTTTTCATGGTGTTTGGAGAATTATATAAGATTGAACTTGTTTATCTCATCAATAAAAGCTTTTATACCCAAATTAGGTTCAGAATTGAAAAACTTAACTAGGGATGTTAATTTCTTAAACAAGCCCTTCCCCCCCCCATCCTACTTGGGTATTGACACTAAATAACAGCTTGGGCTGACACCTTTCCTTGAAAGGTGGGTTTGTCCTATGTTGCTTTCTTTGTTTCTCAGGGCTCACTTTGGAATAATAAACCTTTGCACACACCAAAGAACAGCAACAATACGGTTGGTGAATATCTTCAAATTAGTGTTTTCATTTTCTTCACGTATGTACAACATGGATGGACCTGGAGGGTATTGTGCATAGTGAAATGTCAGACAGACAAAGACAAATACTCTATGTTATCACTTATATGTAGAATACAAAAAATAAACAAACAAATGAATACAACAAAACAGAAACCAACTCACAGGGGTAGGGGCTTAAGAGGTACAAACTACTATGTATAAAATAAGCTACAAGGGTATATTGCACAGCGCAAGGAAATATAGCCAGTATTCTATAATAACTCTAAATGGAGTATAATCTTTAAAAATATTGAATCAGTATGTTGTACACCTGAAACTAATAAAATATTGTAAGTCAACTCTACTTCAATAAAAAAAACAGCTCGGTGAGGAAGGGTGATGGCATGCAGTCACTTCTTTCATACACGTTCTACTTCATAACGATAATGACCAATGCTGTAATTTGCGCTCATGACATTTTACATGTTTTGTGTAGCACTTTTCATTGGGAGGTGGAATCATTACCGTATTTCACAGGTAGAAAAAGGGAAGCTTTTAGTAAGATGAGAACATTCTCCAGAGCCTTTCTACCACAAGACACTGAATTTAATTACCTTTTAGTGAGAATTTAATATATGGAAAATGTAAGATTTTGATGTATTCCCTATACTCAAAGGACTTACAAGTAGTAGAGGAAACAAAACATGAATTAATAATAATATGAAACAATATATAATTAAATTTCAAATGGGTTGTACATTCAGTATGTAAAACAATTCAAGAACAGTACAAAACAGAAAATAATAAAATGAAAAATACATAGTGCAAGAAATAATTCTTAGAGGAGGATAGGAAAGAAAAATCTGTACAAGTCCAGAGATTTAAGGAAGAACTTCATGTTAGTTTTTCAGTTGAACTCTGAAGATACCTATGCATTTAATCATTTCCTCAGTCTTTGAATCTTTCTGTGCTGGATTCTAAGTCCACAAAATCAAATAAGACTGTTAGCATTCAAATCAAAACTCGTTGCATTGCAAGAATTAGAAACCCATATAAATTAGTTTAGTTTCAAAGGTTTGCTATTGAATAATTCTGGGAAACTTGATGGACTACCATGGTCAAGACTACAGCTGGACCTCCTGTAGTTCTAAGAGGGAAAATAGAAATTTATCAAGAATGAGAGCAGCTACTCTCTTGATCATTCCTTCTCTGGGTCTATATGTTTGTCCTATCTGCATCATTCTGTTCTTTCTTAACCAGTCACTTTCTCTCATTCGTGTATGGTCATCTTTGCCAGTAACTTAACTTTGCACACTGCTTTGGTTTGTCATGTTATCTTCTCAGGTCTGTATTTTTCTATGTCTCCTCAAGTGCCTAGCCATGACTGTTGCTAGTTTCTAGGTTTCTTAGATGGTATTTTAAGGACAAAATAGTTGAATTTTTACCCACTTTGCAGATGCATTGCCTGGATCTGAGTCAGGAGCTCGTTTCTGCTCCAGCCAAACAAAGATGGGTAGGGAGGATGGCGTGGCATGTATTGCTATAGAGAAGGCAAGTTCTGCAGAAGGGCATGCAGGAAGAGAAAATAAGGAAGCCTGTCTCTGTCTTCATGTTGCTTACAAATTTGTGAGGTGAAATTCAGAGTTGAGAACAATTTGTCAGGTCCAGTGCACCTACCAAGTGTTATGGAAAGAGCTGGACAATTTTAGGAAGTATGAGCACTCAGAGCAGAAGAAAATTTTAGACAAATAGTACTTTCTCCTCTCTACATCCTTACTTTATTACACACACACACACACACACACAACTACTCTGTTCACCCAGAGAACAAGAAAAGCCTTGAGAAAAAGTCAGAGTGAAGACCTGAAAACAAATGGTGGTTTCTTCTGATAGCATGATTATATTAAAACAAAAGGCTTTGGCCTTTACAAATTTCACACTGAACCAGCACGTTCCCTTGCACTTGTGTTTTAGCGGTGGAACTAGTGAGCAGAGATATGGAGGTTAGAATGAGTACAGCAAGTGTGAGGATAATGTAAGTCTTGACCTCACTGGGGTAGAGTGAGTATTGATAATCATGGTGATTTTAAACAAAAAATATTTTAAGAAGCAAGCATGGAAAAAACATTTGCAAAAATATGACAAGGAGCTGATATACTTAATAGTGAACTTCCAGGATGTGTTTTTCATAGGCATTACCTCACCAGAATATGTATAAGTATTATATGAACAATAGACTAATACTAAAATGCATGAGTATCTTTGGACTACATAAAGTTCAACAGGTTAATTCACTCTGCATCATCTGTGTCTTTCACACACCAATGTTTATTATTACTCTTCAAGTGAAAGTACAATTAGTAGCATTTTTAAATCATTTGACTGCAGTCCCCAATGTTTTATGTCAGATACATCTCCAATGAGAAGGTCAGTTAATAGTCTTAATAAATGTCAAATATATACACAGATATATAAACATATGAATGAAAGATTATGTACCCATAAAAGTAACCTAATGTTAAACCCCACTACTAAGAAGGAAGCAGATTTGAACAACATGATTTTTTTAAACCAATTAACATACTTTTTGTTGCAGAGGGCGGAATATTTAGAGAGACCTCTCACAACTTCTGGATCTGAAAGCAATCTGGTGATTCCTGTCAATGGCACTGAGAAAGGGCATATCATTTGATCTTGTAATTACATTCTAGGTGTCCCGCTTGAGGAAAGAACGAGAGAGTGAAAGAAAGTTTTTGAGTCAAGATCTTCATGTTAGCATTATTTATAAGACAAAAAATCTGAAGCAAGTACTTTTAGTTAGGCAGATTATGAAATAAATTATGGCATGTGTATAAATATAATATTGTATAGTCACTAACATCATGGTTTTGAAGAATATTTAATCATCTGGACCAAGTCTCTTGGTATAAAATTAAGAAAAAAGTAGCCAATTGTGTGTTTAATTTTTTTTTTGTTTTCATCTCTTGACATTTTCCAAATCTTCTACTTTTGCGTATTTATCAGAGAAAATATATAACAAGGTATGATACAGTTGTTAACTCTGAAAATATTTAGGCTCCCTGGTTTTGACTTATAATTAAGGTATGTTCCAAGGACTGTTACCACATTTAAAATGCTATCTCCAAGCTAGTGGGAAGCAGCCACATAGCACAGGAAGATTAGCTCGGTGCTTTGTGACCACCTAGAGGGGTGGGATAGGGAGGATGGGAGGGAGGGAGACGCAAGAGGGAAGAGATGTGGGAACATACGTATATGTATAACTGATTCACTTTGTTATGAAGCAGAAACTAGCACACCATTGTAAAGAAGTTATACTCCAATAAAGATGTTAAAAAAACCAAAATGCTATCTCCAAAGCAATAGGAAGAAAAGGTATTCATTTACATTGTTTTAGCAACTTGTGAACAATCTCTTAAATGCAAATACCTGAATGCATATTTCAAAGTTAAAAAATTAAGGCATTTTTCAAGTGATGAGTTACAGTAGTGTAGTTGACATAAGCATCTGTGAAAGAAAATTTATCATGCCAGAAAATAATTGAAATAGTGGTTGAAAGGTTCCTGAGAACAACCTTTTATCTGTGGCTTAAATAAATACTTTCCATTTCAAAGGCAGCTCGAACTGCACCATATAGTTCAAGAGATCAGTGAAAGTAGACGACTGACCTCTTCAAGGAGTCTTGATTTTTATGTGATTTGATCAACTCGCAGGGTATAAATTCTGCTGCCAGAGCTAAACATATGCATAGGCTTATCTGAATTTTTGTATTCCAGGCATCTAGTAAAATATGTTCATGTCTCTAGCTTCTTTCAGGTCGTGTTTATCATCATCTCCCTGATTACCTAATATAAGTTTACAGCCAGTCTCCTCGGTGTACTAGTACATTATGGCTCTCCACAGATATCACAGTGACATCTTTGACAATGAATGTCAGAATCATGCCAACCTAAGAGTATATTATCCATCTGCATGTCTCATCGCCGACACACCAAGTGCGGCACTTGTTGGAAGCTCCGTAATCAAACAACGCTTAATATACAAAGTTTGCGCTAGTTGCACAAGGAAGGCGTTTTAGAAGTCCAGTCAATTATGAAGACAGAATGTCTCTTATCTAAACAGCATCATTGTCTCAGTCGTTTCTCATTTCCCTTAAATCAATGTGTCCTCTACTATGGAAATACTTTAAAGCACAGTTTTTTAAGACCAGAAGAGACATTAAAGATGCTAGTCTAAACATTTAAATTTGCAAATTAAGAAATTGAAGATAAGAGTTAATATATTTGTTTAAAATTACACTGGCAGCTGGTGCTCTATTTAGAAGTAGAACTAAAGTATTTTGACTCCTAGTCTAGTGCCAATTCCATTATGCTGGGCTAACTCACCAAATAACTTATTTCCCAAGTGAGTCTGCTTAGGGCGACTGCGTTTCATTATATTTAAAAAAGGATTAGATATTTTTTCTCCCTCCCTTTCTCTTCCTTCCCCTCTCATTCCCTCTTCACTTGCTCTTCCTTTCTTCCTTCCCCTTCCTTCTTTCTTTTTCTTCCTTTTCCTTCCGTCCCCTTGCTTCCTTTCATCCATCTCTCCCAGCTTCTCTCCCTCTCTTTCTTCCTCCACCACTTCCTTCCTTCCCTCCTTTTCCTTCCTTTTCTCCTTCCTTCCTTCTTTTTCCCTTCCTCTCTCCCTCCTTCAGTTCCCTCCTTTATACCTGTTTTGCCCCAGTATCTAAGCAAAGCTGTTACTCACCTCTCTATATGCACTTACTTTACATATGATATTTGTATGACATTTTCTCTTGCACGACAATTGATTTTTGGAAAGATGTCCATCAGAGCTTGTTATTATTTACTGTCCTCCAATTCCTTAAGCCATATGCTTATAGCTTTTAGTCAAAGGGCCAAAAAGGTCAGAATTAATCAAATGGTTTTACAGAATAATTGACAGTAATATTCTTTGGGGAATTTTGTAGATTATTATAGAAATATTTTCCCTAAGAGTGCACTTTTAAGGATGTTATATCATCTGCTTTAGATTAATTAACTTTGATTTTCATATTTATTATGTAATAGTGTGTGGACTGTTGGAGCCTTGCCACACCCTAGGAACTACAGAATAATAATATATTGGTATACATTAAAGCAAACTCTCTTGTATGATGATGTCTATTAATTAATATAGAAAGCATCATCACTAATACTATGACAGTCTATTTGAAGAAAACCATTTTAGGCAAAAGTATTGGGTAGCAGTTTTATCTTCTAAAATACACATAAAAGCAACTGTTACATACTTCCCTAACTATATGAAGTAGATGTTAAGATGTTAGATGAATACAAAGATGAATAATATAAAGAAGTATAGTCAAGAATTGTGAATTAAAAAGAGAAACATAACTTGTGATAAAAAGGAATATTAGTTTTTGGTGATGAGGCAGTGGGAATAGAAGTTACTTTCTTACCAGTGATATTTAGTAATGATATTTACATTTAAAGTGGATATGATATATATCTACAACATTTGACCCATTTACAAATATGTGGGTGTACTTTAGTTGATTTTACCAGCCTATTTTGTAAGTGGGCAGATTCAAAAATAGTAGATTTGATTGGTTAGGGAAAAATGGAGGAAGGTTTGGGGAAAGAAAGAAACTTTTATTCAGTAGAAAATGAAATGTCTACTTGTGCCCTCTATACAAAATTATAATGATGAGTACTCCCAGGGACGGAGGAAATTTTGGCCTAATGACTTGGCATGTATTGCATTTTAAAGAACTTTTGTTTCTCTTACGTGATTATTATCCTCACAACATCTTAGAGTGGGAATTATCTTAAAACAAGGAGAACAGTAAATTCCATGGAGACCAGGAGCCTTACCCAGTTGGGTGAAGCATAATGGGAGGCCTACAGGGAAAGCTAGCACCTGAAGCTCCTTTCAGACATCACTGGACCAGAAGCTGCTGCTTCTAAAATGTTAAGATAGGGAATTCAAAAAGATACATTCACCCCAATGTTCATAGTAGCATTATTTATAATTTCCAAGATATGGAAGCAGCTTAAGTGTCTATCAACAGATGAATAAAGAGATGTCCATCAACAGATGAATAGATAAAGAAGATTCCACACACACAATGGAATGCTACTCCCTAACTATAAAAAAGCCATAAAAAAAGAATGAAAATTTGCCATTTGCAGCAACATGGGTGGACTCGGAAGTCATTATGCTAAGTAAAATAAGTCAGATAGAGAAAGACAAGTACGGTGTGGTAGCACTCATATGTGGAATCTAAAAACAATAAACTAATGAATAAAACAAAAAAGAAGTAGGCTCACAGATAGATATAAAGAACAAACTAGTGGTTACCAGTGGGAAGAGTGAAGGAGGGGAGAGGCAATATAGGGGAAGGGGATTTTAAAAAAGGGTTATTATGGGGGACTTCTCTGGCAGTCCAGTGAAAATGTGTGTGAAACTTTTGAAAATTATAAAGAACTATAGAAATTTAAAAACCTTTCATTCAATAAAAAATAAGGCATTAGCGGATTTTGACCAAAGAGGGGAAAAAAGATACATAAATGCTCGTAGAACCTTTAGATCCTCATATTGGAAATAATGGATGGTGATTCAAATACATAAGGGCATATACAAATGGTTTATAATAATGGTGTTATTAAAATTATATTTATAAAGTTTATAGAGTACTATATAGAAAACTTGAGGTCATAATATTGTGTAAAATATGAGAAAAATATGTTAGTAATCACAAATATATTTTTTAAATGTTCCTCAAGTGCATGTATGGTGGTACAGGAAAATGTAGACAGTGAATCCTTTGTGAGTTACTATGTGTTTGTCAGGGTAGGGCATGATGGATGGTTTTGTAGCTATGTGCTACTTCCCAATGTTTCTGAAATATTATGTGCCACATATATTATGGGGAAAATAATAATTTAAAAATCCTAAACTTAGATGGAATAAAGATACAATTTGAGAAGCAAAATCTTCAATTTATTGCAGGTATAAAAAGTTAGCATATTAGCTATTTGAATATTCTGTTTTGGTTTTGTGCCTGTTAAATTCTTTTTGCTCAGCCTTATTGAATTTTCTATCTTTTACTTATGAGTTATATTGTTACTATATCTTAATGTTTTTTTTTTTTAATGAATGCAAGTTCTTAATTTTAATGAAGTCTAGTCCATTCTACTTTTCTTTTATGGATAATGTTTTTGAAGACCACCCTTGCCCATTCTAAGATCATGAATATATTCTCCTATGCTATTTTTTAAAAGTTGCTTTGTGTTGCACATTTCTGCCTACAAATGCATATCGAATTCATTTTTGTGTCATGTAAATGAGGTCACATTTCATTTTTTTAAAATAAATTTATGTATTTTTGGCTGCATTGGGTCTTTGTTGCTGTGCACGGACTTTCTCTAGTTGAGGCTAATGGGGGTTACCACTCTTTGTGGTGCGTGAGCTTCTCATTGCGATGGCTTCTCTTGTTGCAGAGCATGGGCTCTAGGTGCACGGGCTTCAGTAGTTGTGCATGCAGGCTCAGTAGTTGTGGCTCACGGGCTCTAGAGCGCAGGGCAGGTTCAGTAGTTGTGGCACATGGGCTTAGTTGCTCCACAGCATGTGGGATCTTCCCGGAGCAGGGCTTGAACCTGTGTCCCCTGCATTGGCAGATGTATTCTTAACCACTGCGCCACTAGGGAAGTACCGACATTTCATTTTATATTTTCCATAAGGACATCTAATTGGTACAATACCATTTACTGGATATACATTATTTTCACACTTCATTCCCGTGCACATTTATTTCAAATCAAATGAGTAAATACTTGTGAGTTTGTCTCTGCAGTCTATTCCGTTCTGTTGATTTACTTCTCTAATCTTCTCCCAAAAACATGCTACTTTGACTACTTTTGTTCTGTAATAAATTTTTGTAGCAGATGTGTAAGTTCCCCAGCTTTATTCTACTTAAAAATATCTTCACAGGTCTTAGTTCTTGGCATTTCATAAATGATAGATTTAATTGTTTCAATTTTCACAATAAAAATAAACAAGCAGAAACATCTATTCTGATTTTTATTGGGATTGCATTAAGTCTGTATATCAGTTTAGCAAAGAACTGACTTCACACTGCCAAGTGTTCTAATTCATGAACAAGTTCCATTTCTTTAGCTTGTCATTAATTACTCTTCAGGGGAAGGGGTTTATATTTCTAGGGTTTGTATGTTATATTTCAAGAAAAAGGATAAAAAATCAAATGGCATAATATATACTTATTACATAATAGTAGTTAATAAGAGTAAACATTTATTGAGCATTTACAGTGTGCCTGACCCTGGTATTTGTTCACTCTCAGTATGTCTTGCTATAGGACCTGTGGGTATAGGTCACATAGCAGGCTTGTGATAGTAACAAGACCCAAGCCCAGGCCTCCCTACTGGGAAAGCCCATGGTCTTAAAACCTACCCGATATAGACTCTCCATCTATTCTTTTATCATGTGGACTATAATGGGAGGATTTTTAGATGTATACTTCCTATGTTAATTGCTAACTTCATTTATAAGATTTGATAAGGTTTTTGATAAAAATGTATTTGGAAAGATAGTATGATATGATAATGTTAATTTAAGTATAAAGTGTTGTAGTTCTAACTTGCCCATTTACAAAGTGTCTGGGCAAGCACTGAACTTAATTTTTTTTCTCCTTAGGTTCTTCATGTGTAACATGAGAATAATAATTCCTAAGCCACTTTCACCAGCAACTATTGAGACTATTAAGTTACATGTTTAAGGGGAAAGTACTTTAACAGCTCTTTATAAATTACATTTTTTCTTTGAAAGCCTATTTCCTTACTATATATGTTTCAAATATATCAGAGTGTGTAAAATAATGATTTTGCCCCAGATTCAGTAACCCTTTCATCAGTTTATTCTTATTTGTTCTGTAGAAGAAAAAAAAATACTAAAATTTTCCTTTCTTTGTGTTTCTTCTTAGATAGGGTGACCTTATAACTTGGTTTGTCTGGGATAGTACAGCTTCCTTTAACTCTCATCAGGAAAAGGATAAAATATTATATGGGCACTTCAGTATTACGTGATGGTTTTCTTTTTTTCAACTTAAAGAATACTAAAATTTATCATTTAAGTTTGGCCTTTTTCAATATATTTTACTTGAACAGCCTCCCAAAATATGCTCCTCTAAGATCGTTTCCATATATTTTAAAATTGGCTTAGCACTTTTGTTATCTTTCAACCAGATTGCAGTTTATCTTTTGCAGAATAAAAATGCAGCTCATATGCGTACAAGAGTTATCAGTTCCTGTATGCCGATCCAAATATGTTCTTTTGTTATGCGGCTGGGGTGTACTGTTCTGTTTTTATTTTTATTTTTCAAACTTAGATGGCCGCACTGAAATTTAAAAATGCCAAACAAGTACTTTTTTATTGAGCTGTAATTAACATACAATGTTATGTTAGTTTCAGGTATATAACATAGTGAATAGCCTAGTGAATATATTTTCTGAAATGGTTATCTCAATGAGACCAGTTACCATCCATTACCATAAAAAGTTGGTACAATATTATTGACTGTATTTCCTCTGTGCACATTATGTTACCATGACTTATTTATTTTATAGCTGGGTTTTTTACCTCTTAATCCCCTTTCCCTAATCTGTCTCTGCCCCCACCACTTTCCCACTTTCCCACCCAACCACCAGTTTGTGTCTGTGTCTGTTAGTCTGTTCCTGTTTCGTTTTGTTTGTTTATTTGTTTTGTTTTTAGATTCCACATGTAAATGGAATCATATGGTATTTGTCTTTCTCCATGTGACTTATTTACTTAGCATCATACATTCCAGGTCCATCCAGGTTGCCAAAAACAGCAAAATTTTATTCTTTCTTATCCCTGAGTAATATTCCATTGTGGTGTGTGTGTGTGTGTGTGTATGTCTGTATGTGTGTAAATATACATATATATATATATCACAATTTCTGTATCCATTCATTCATCCATCAGCACTTAGGTTGCTTCCATATCTTGGCTGTTGTAAATAATGCTATTATGCATATATCTTTTAAATTAGTATTTTCATATTTTTGGATAAATACCCAAAACTGTGATAGCTGGATCATATGGTAGTTCTGTTCATAATGTTTTGAGGAATCTTCATACCATTTTCCATACTGGCTGCGGCAATTTACGTTCCCACCAACAATGGACAAGCATTCCCTTTGCTCCACATTCTCTCTCATACTTGTTATTTCTTGCATTTTTTGATAGGAGCCATTTTAACAGGCGTGAGCTGGTTTTGATTTGCATTTCCCTGATTAGTGATGTTAAGCATCTTTTCATGTGCCACTTGCCCATCTGTATGTTTCTTTGGAAAAATGTCTATTCAGATTTTCTGCCCATTTTCTAAATCAGGTTTTTTTTGTTGCTGAGATGGGTGAGTTCTTTATATATTTTGGATATTAACCCTTTACTGTGTATATTGTTTGCAAATATCTTCTCCCATTCAGTAGGCTGCCTTTGTGTCTTGGTAGTTTCCTTCATGGTGCAAAACTTTTTAGTTTGATGTAGTCCCATCTGTTTATTTTTGCTTTTGTTGTCCTTGCCTGAGGATATATATTCAAAAAACTACTGCTAAGACCAGTTTCAAAGAGATCATTGACTATATTTTCTTCTAGGAGTTTTATAGTTTCAGGTCTTACATTTAGTCTTTAATCCATTTTGACTTTATTTTTGTATATGGTATAAGAATGTGGTCCAGTTTCATTCTTTTGCATGTAGCTGTCTAATTTCCCCAGAACCATTTATTGAAAAGACTATTTTTCCCCCATAGTGTATTCTTGCCTGCTACTTTGTCATAGCTTTACTGACTATATGAGCATGGGTTTATTTCTGAGCTCTCTGTTCTGTTCCATCAGTACTTGTGTTTGTGTTTGCACAAGTACCATACTGATTTGATAACTTGATAGTTTGTGGTATAGTTTCAAGTCTGGGAGCACTATAGTTCTAGCTTTATTCTTCTTTCTCAAGGTTGCTTTAGCTATTCCGGGTCTTTTGTGTTTCCATACTAACGTTAGAATTATTTGTTCTAGTTCTGTGAAAAATGATATTGGTATTTTAATAGGAATTGCATTGACTCTGTAGAATGGCTTGGGTATTATGGACATTTTAATGATATTGATTCCTCTAATACATGAGCATGATATATCTTTCCATTTATTTGTGTCATCTTCAATTTCTTTCATCAATCTCTTATAGTTTTTAGAGTACAGGTCTTTCACTGCCTTAAGTTTATTCCTAGGTATTTTATTCTTATTGATGCAACTGTAGATGGGATAGTTTTCTTTATTTTTATTGTATAGTTAATTACATATAGAAATGCAACATATTTTTGTATATTAATATTGTATCCTTCAAATTTACTGAATTCATTTATTATAATAGTTTTTTAGTGGAGTGTTTAGAATTTTCTATATATATTGTTATTTGCAAATAGTGACAGTTTTACTTCTTCCTTTACAAATTGGATGCCTTTTTTTCTTGCCTAATTGCTGTGGTTGGGACTTCCAATACTGTGTGAGTAAAAGTGTTGAGAGTGAGCAACCTTGTCTTCTTCCCAATCTTAGAGCAAAAGATTTTAGCTTTTCACCTTTGAGTATGATCTTAACTGTAGGTGTGTCATGTTTGGCCTTTATTGTGTTCTCTCTGTACCCACTTTGTTGAGAACTTTTATTATAAATCGATGTTGAATTTTGTCAAATAGTTTTCTACATCTGATGAGATGGTCATATGATTTTTATCCTTCATTTTTATGTGGTGTATCATCCTAGAGAATGTTACATATGCACTTCAAGATAATACATATTCTGCTGCTCTTGGATGGAATGATGTGTATATATCTATAAAATCAATCTGGTCTAAAGTGCCATTTAAGGGCAGTTTTCCTTATTGATTTTCTGTGTAGATGACCTATCTGTTGATGTAAGTGGGGTACCAGTATTGCATTGCTGTTTATGTCTCCCTTTATTTCTGGTAATATTTGCTTTATGTATTTAAGTGCTCCTATATAGGGTGCATAAATATTTACAAATGTTATATCTTTACATCCCTGGAATGAATCCTACATGATCATGTTGTATGATTCTTTTAATGCGCTGTTAAATTTGGTTTGCTAATATTTGAGCATTTTTGCATCTATGTTCATCAGTGGTATTGACCTTTAATTTTTTTTTTTTCTATCTCCTTGTCTGATTTTGGTATCAAGGTAATCCCGTCCTCATAAAATGGTTTGGAAATGTTCCTTTTTCTTCTTTTTTTTTTGGAATAATTTGAGAAGGATAGGTATTATCTCTTCTTTAAATATTTGGTGAAGGTCAGTGAAGACAGCTGGGCTTTTGTTTGCTGGGATTTTTTTTGATTACTGATTTAATGTCATTACTAGTGATCAGTCGGCCCAGATTTTCTATTTCTTCATGATTCAGTCCTAGGGACTTTCTTATATTTTCTAAGTCTTTGTTGGAGTTCTCACTGAGTTTCTCCATTCTTCTCCCAAGTTCAGTAATCAACCTTGTGACCATTTCTTTGAACTTTATTATCAGGTAAATTACTTATCTGTTTCATTAGAATTTTTCTGGAGTTTTATTTTGTTCTTTGGTTAAGAACATATTTCTCTGTCTCCTCATTTTGTTTGACTTTTCATTTTTGTTTCTATGAATTAGACAAAACAGCTACCTCTCCTGGTCTTGAAGGAGTGGCCTTGTATGAAGGCATCCTTCCTGTATAGTCTAGATGCCCTTTAAACTGCTGTTTTTTCACTGTGTCCTGGGGCAGGTGAGTCTGTCTCAAGCTCTCAGCAATATCACTCCCTGCAGGTCACCACATTGGGGGTGGTATTCCTGTGTATACTGTGTCTCTGTCTTTTCTGTTCATTTCTATCTGGTCCTTATATGTACAGTAGCTATTTAATCACCCTTTAGGTCTTCCTCAGATTCAGTGTGTTCATGGGAAGAAGTGAGTTCACAATCTTTCTATGCTACTCTGTTGGACCCCTCTCCTATACTGGATTCAAACAGAAGTACTCTTGATGTAGTGAACATGCATTGAAGAAGTAGAGATGTTCTACAAGGTACCTAGCCATACTGACTAATGTCAACTGCCAGTTATGACCAACCTGGGTTGGGAGAAAATTGTGCTTGTTTACCTGTTTTCCATAAAACTGGGTTCCCTTGGTAGACTTGCTTAGTATTCTCATAACTTTCTGTCCTAGCTGTGGTTTTAAAGGGTAAACAGGTGTTGAAGGGAACTAGCCAAAACCTCAGGAATGAACTGAATTTCTACAGCCTCATTCCAGAACCACAGGGACTCTTTGGAAACACATTGATATTTCATAAAAGAATGTTTTGTTAACATTTTTATAACTAAAAAGACCCATTTATAGGATTGTCTCATAAGCAGTTTAACATTGCTCAAGGAACATTTAAATTTACTGTTTTGCCAGAATGGAACAGTGTGAAATTTTTACATGACAGCTTCTCAAGTGATAGAATTTAGGCTTTATTGTTGATTGTATCTTCTGTTTTCATCCTTTGGTTTTTTTTCTCAGCTTTTATCCATCTTACATTCCAAGTGGGGTTTGTTTGGTTGTTTTTTTCCAAGCCCATGTGTTGAATAACAAACACATGGTTACTTGGTACCCTGCCCCCCCACCCCCCCTTCTGGTTCTGCTGAAGTGGTGCCTCACAAAATTGCATGTTATGTTACTACTGAAGCAGAATTTACATTTTAAATTCTTTTCTTGTCATTTAATAAACTTTTGGGAGGAAGATTACATTAATTGTGTGAGCTAAAATCACTAACTTGAAATAGGAATTTTGTTTCCATATTGTTCAGAGATTTTTAAAAATTTGATTTAGGATTATGGTATCTGATCATGAGGTTTCCGTACTTATGTGAATGGAGAGGGGAAATGTAAAAAAGTATTTTCTGATTGAGAGTCTAGAAGTTTCTAATTTTTAAAGGTAACTTAGTATGATGATTCCAGGTGTATATACATTTAGGAAGAAATAAATTGATGTTGGTGTTTTTAATGAGAATGTAAGAAATCATTTTGATTGGAAGGGGAATGTTTATATGGGAGAAATGAGCTGTGCTATCTTAAGGGAAACAGAAGAGAGGAAGATGAACTAAAATAATAATAAACATGAAGCAGAATCAGTCAAGGAATGTATTTGCTCAAGTGCTGGAGATAGAAATTTAACTATAAGGAAAGACAGTGTTTGAATGACATTACCCTGAATTTTCTATTTGAAAAGTGACCTGATGATAAGTCCTGAAGTCTATGCTGATGCTTGAGGTATTTTTATCTGTTTATTCTCAGCTGTCTTAGTCATAGGAGGCATATGTGGAAGGAAGGAAATCTTTTTTAGTGATTCACTGATATCAAGAGAGAAATTCAAAATGAGTTGCCAGGAATAAAATAGTAGGATTTTAAAGGATTCTGTTCTTACTGTGAACTTGCCAACCTTAGACTGGATAAATTAATCATGCTCTGATAGGGTAGCCCCAGACAGCCAACCTTTGAGCAGCTATTCTCTATAATCAATATAGCAGTTTAGCATTTAAACCTGCCTCCAGGCTAAAGGGCATAAAACTCCCTGTGAAAAAATCTTTATATTCTATTCATAATTCTTTGTTGGTAATATAAAATGATTTTTAGTTAAAAAAATCCAAAATAAAAAGCTAAATTATGTTATTGCTATTTTTTTCTTCATGATGAATATAAAAATTTGTTGTGATCAACTTAATTTCATATTCAGAAAAAGGACATGAAATAGAATGTATATTGGTTTAAAATCAGTTTTTTAATTTTATTTTTAAAAATAAATTTATTTATTTATTTTTGGCTGTGTTGGGTCTTCGTTGCTATACATGGGCTTTCTCTAGTTACTGTGAGCGACGGCTACACTTTGTTGCGGTGTGCAGGCTTCCCACTGCGGTGGCTTCTCTTGTTGCGGAGCACGGGATCTAGGCGCATGGGCTTCAATAGCTGTGGCATGCGGGCTCAGTAATTGTGGTTCACAGGCTCTAGAGAGCTGGCTTGGTAGTTGTGGCGCACGGGTTTGGTTGCTCCACGGCATGTGGGATCTTCCTGGACCAGGGTTCGAACCCATGTCCTCTGCATTGTCAGGTGGATTCTTAACCACTGCGCCACCAGGGAAGTCCCTTTATTTTATTTTTTAATATTTATTTATTTATTTATTTATTTGGCTGCACTGGGTCTTAGTTGCAGCATGCAGGGTCTTTAGCTGTGGCATGCATGTTCTTAGTTGCAGTATGCAGGATCTAGTTCCCTGACCAGGGATGAAACCTGGGCCCCCTGAATTGGGAGCATGAAGTCTTAACCACTGGACCAGCAGGGAAGTCCCTAAAATCATTTTTAAAGAATATCAAATGTTTAAAGTAAATATACCAAGTATGAACTAAAGAACCAAAGTTATAAAAAAGACTTTAATGATCTCATATATTGGTGAATTCCTCTATTTTTAATGTATATAAATTATTTAAATGTAATGTTTTAGATATAAAATATATATTATGTATAAATATATAAAATATATTTAAGGTATGCCAAACAAATAATAATATTGTTTATTTTAATAACTGCCATGAAAAAAACCCTCCAAACCTTCCTCTCCTGTGTTTGTCAAATTTCACACACAAAAATTCTTAAAATTAATAATAATTATGATGTTTAGAAATACTTATGCATTAAGATTTATCATGTTCTAAGGAAAATATATGCAAACTTTTCTCTGGAAAAGTGGTGGCCAGTCACAGCTTTCTTTTAAAAATATGTATATAAACTTTAATCCCTTTTTGGGAAATGCATCTTAGGAACTTGTGTAGAAATCAGCGATATTTTTAGAAGATGGCTTCTCTCGTCTACCAATCCTGGACTTCAGCTGCAACATTTCCACCTCCAGCTGACCCTGCTCGCTTCAGACGGGCCCCCAGAATCCGAATTGGCTCTGGCCAATCTATCCCATTACTGTCTGTCCTGAATCAGTGATTTTTGTATACTGTCAGACTCACTTGGTTTGTCTCAAGTCTGAAGTCAAGGGGAGATTCTGTCAGCAACCTAGGACCTCTGTTCAGTCCTGAATGGTGGGGGTTTTCCTCGCAATTCCAGGGCTTGTCCCTTTACTTGTGCTCCTAAGTGTATAGTTACACCACCCTCTAGATTGTCTAGTTGGTGAATATATTGTGCAGTGTTAAATACATTGCACCCTTAAAGTTGTTTGTCCATTTTATCTTTATTTAAAAATCTGAACATATGGTTAACATATACTTCAACTCCTAGTGAAATTTAAATGTTAATAAAACAGTATACCCCCCAAAAATATGCATATAAACTTTAAAACTTTCCTCGCTTTGTTGATCTTTTCTTTTACATGTGGTATAGTCTCAACACTTGAGTCTTTCTATGACTTTTCTAGGAATTCTTATTTCTTGGTGTTATTTCTTTGTGCATTTCATCATATAGAATCTGTTCTTCAAATTATACAATGCTGAAAGTGAGGAGAATATAATGAATGAAATTTAGAAGCATTTAAAATAGATAATAAGTTATCTCCAATGGGCATCCTTATACTAATGCCCAGTATTTTTATCTTACTATATCTAAAATATTAATGCTGTCATTTTCCAAATGACAGAAAGTGAAACTGCATTACCAAATGGTGAAATATATCAACGGGTTAACCATAGTGACCTTCCTAAATTATGGACTTTATTGAGTTAGGCCCATACTACAAATACGAGTATTATTCTTATTTTCCACTCAACATGTCAGGTGAATGAAACTAGTACATGAAACTAGAACTACTCTACTGCGGCTCATTTCTATGTGGTTGAGTTATTTATTTTATCATGCTGACAGAGAGAGAAAACCTTAATTTTTCTGACAATTTTTCTGACAACTTCTTGAAGAGCTGTATTTAAAAATGTTCTCTCTGACCTAAATTAATAATTCTCATTCAACCAAAGCCAATGAGAATCCACCTCTTCACAAGCTGTCCTTTCTGTGGGTTTTAAGGCAGAGGTCAGCTCTGTTCAGAGACCTTGAACAAAATCAAAATCAATTTAGAGTTTATCTATACTTTTCACTATGTCTTGTGCCCCTTCCTGGCACTGAAATGGTTTTATGTTTGTATGGGCTGCCATCATGCACTAGTATATACAGAGCTTGAATATTCAGCGAATGTGAACAAACAGTAACCCCTCCTACAAAGTAAAAATAAACTAGAACTTATTGCCCATTAACAGTCAAAGAGAAAATGAAATCTGTTACAGAAGGAAGTATTTTTCCATCTTACATCCTCGAACGGTTTGCCTTTTTCTCATTTTGCTTTTCTCATTTTAAGTGATAAAAAACATTCCTTTGCTAAGTAAGGTTTTTTGTCTGGATGATAGAGTGTGAGAAGGGGCAAGTTTCTTTTACCAAAAGAAATTTTCTTTTTCATATGTCTTGGTCTTGTTACACTTTTTTATGTCTTTGTTTTTACAGAAAAATAGCTATATCTATTTTTCTGTAACATAAAATAACACAGACAACTACAGTGCAAAGATACTAAATATTTTCCCTTGTTACTTAAGCCAGAAATATCTGTTCTTCAGAGAAAGGAAAGTGTTTTTATTTTCAGTGTTTTCACTTTAAACATTTTAAATCTAGAGGTTGTGATATTTCTTATATGTACCTATAATTAGTTTCATTCCATTGATATTATTTACATGTTATTTGGATATATATCTATCCATTTATAAATTATTTCATTCCAATAATAGAATTAATAAAAAATAAGCACATAAGAATCTTACTAACATTTTTGTACATTCTCAGTAGGAAGTAAGCATTATTATCCAGGTATTCAGTCTGTCACCACTTATTAAACTATTCTAAGGAGTTAAATTCTTCAGCCCCAAGGAAATACATTATCTCTACTCAGTATACATGCCTCTGATAATACTTTTGTCATTCTGATAAGTAATTAGTAAAAAAAAAATCTATATATGCATATACATATATATATAGTTTATGGCATATATGGAACCAGAAATAGAATATAGATTAACTTTACCAAATCACAGAAATAACTGGATGTTGAAATAGACCTCTTTTGTCAGGATCCAGAGGCAAAGATTATAAAAACGTGTGTGTCAAGTAGCATATACCAAGGTCGGATGTAATAGTATTTATATAAAACCTGTAAAGAGGATGTTAAAACTTGTTTGGGATCTATTTGTTGACTGGAATTTGAGATATTTAATGATAATAATAGTAATTATTAATATGTTAATACTGTATGTAATACATATAATAAGAAATTAGGAAATTAAGATACAATATATGTACACTTAAGATTTATGCATTTCATTTTATGTAAAAACAACTTGCTTTCTGGCACTTAAAAATATCAGTAAGTATATATCATTATCAGCAGCAGTAGTAGCATAAGCAGCAAAGTCATTATCTTGGCAATATTTGAATCAGTGAGAGAGGAAAGAAACACATGCCTATCTTTGTTTTTTTGTTTGTTTTTTAAAATAAAATAAATATAGTCAAGTGATTGATGTTCTTAAAGATGTTAGAGTGAGAATGTCCTTATATATGCTCTGGGAAAATAAATAGAGCTTTAACCCTAATGGTGAATGCAGTGTGTCCAGAAAATGGTACTGGCATTGTATTTTAGATTTTGTGTTATTGGTATTAGTTATACTCAGCTTTATAATCCCGGGACCAGATAGTCAATAAATATAGAAAAAAAACTGAACACTGATTCTACGATTCTTTGCATTCAGAAATAAACAAAAACTTCTTTGTATTCTGAATCAAAAGGCTAAAGAATTGAAGTACACAGTACAGCCCAATATATGGTAGATTAAGATTTATGTACTTATTACTATGGTAATCACCCAGAAACACTGATGAAATAAACACAGGCAGCTAAAAGAGAAAAAAAATAACTAAATAAAAATTGGGGTCTCAGAAACCTTCCTAAATTCTTAAAAGTCAAAACTGGTCAGATTAAGCACAAACTTCAAACATAAAACAAAACATCTAAATAAAAGGAAAACTTGAGGTGTTTAGCAACCAAGAAATTTCTCCAAAGTCATTTACTTGGCAAGACCAGAAAACTGCCATATTTGAATCGCACTTAGGAACACAACTTCAACTGGAGGGGCTACAAGAGTGACACAGAGGCTTAGTGTAAAGGCATGAAGAAAGCAACCCGTTTAGATTTTGATTTAGATTCGGCATGGCAGAGCATGAAAATTTCTTCACTGGGGTGAAGCATAAGGGATATTGAGACGAAGTCTAGATGTTAAACTCATTTGGTATGAGAAACAGTAGGAGGTAGGAGGTGTAACAGTATATATTGCTTGTGTGAGGATAATGTGAGAAGAAGAAACAAAAAAAATGGGAACTATGAAACCCTCTATGGAAATACAAAATTAATCAACGCGTAGGCCATTTGGTGAGCAAGAATCAAGTTAATGTCTAGAGACTTTCTCTGAAGGACAAACTAAAACTAATTTTTAGGTGTTCAAAAAGTTTATTATTTTCTAACTAGTACTGTAATATACTGATATGCATTAATTTAAAATATTAAATTATTTAAGACTTTTCAGAGATTTTTCTATGCTAAGGTACATTTAGAATTTCCATGAAGGGAAATAATATACAGCATTTCCCAAACTTCAGCTAGAATTTTTTTTTTTTTTTTAACTTTGAGACTTTGGAGCAACCAGTATTCCACAAAACCCTCTCAGAAATACTGAATTGAGATTGAAGATTGAGGGAAGACAATAATACCCATCAAACACGTATATTGAAATAGAGGCACTTAGCTTAGTACCATGATACCAAGACAAAGAAGATATAGCCCCTGCCCCCAAGAACATACCTGTGGTCTCAGAAAGATGTCACAAAAGAAAGATTGACAGGGAGAAAAAAATAAAGAGAATGAAAGAAAGAAAATATGCATGTAGGATTCACTGGGACTTTATATAGTCTAACTTTGTAAAATTGAAGAAGAGCAAGGTTCTTATTTAAAGAAAATGAAAATTTTAAAGAAATTAAAATAAAATAATAATTGAAAATAATTTTGAAAAGCTAAGTTACTTTTGTAAGTGAATGGTAAATGGGAAAAAAATGTTTAAAGACTAAACCAGTGGAAAGGCTCATATTTACCAATGGCATCCATCACAATGTTATTCATTTCAGGAGTATGAATTGTAAAGGCTTTTGAGTTGAGAGCCAAACTTTTTGAAATAATTTTCTTTCATTTACATATGATTCCTCAACTCAGTTACCTCTGCATTCTGGACTCACATCCTCAACAGATTTCTTCTGATATTTCCCTGTGTCTTCTAGGATTTCTAAGTCCAGGAAATACTTTTTAGTGTTTAAATAACTTGACCTCTTTAAAGCATTGAATACTGTTGATGACTCCCTCTTCATTGATAGGTCCTTGGTCTCCACAACAACCTCTCTATTCTTTCTACTTTGAAACTTCTGTGTCTGCTTCAAAGGCTTCTGTTTTATTTCCCAAGATTCTGGCTTGGACTTTTTTCTTCTCAGTCTATTCATTCTCCGTGGCTAACATACCCCATGGCTTCATAATGACTGCATTTTAATTAGACCGTGTTGATATTTCCAGTCCATAATATCCTCCTGATTTCCAGACTAGGTCTCCACGTACCTCCTCATCACCTCAACCCATATGCACTATGAGCAGTACAAACTCAAAAATTACATAACTGATCTCTGACTTCTACCATCTGTTTCTGCATTTATATGTTCAATATATATAAACACAACCTTGAGATAACTTGTGTGTCAAAAGCGAAATCTGTTAGACAACATCGACTTTAATCTCTAACCCATCATATCCAATATGATGATCTCTAACCCATTATCAAACCTGGCAGTTCTACCCTGTCTCAAAACTAATGTCTGTTCTGCCACCTATGTCACTGCATTAGTTCAGTCTTCCTCACTTCTCACCTTGATGATTGGGTCAGACACCACAAATCTTATTTTAATATTGTTATTTTTGGTTTGAGGTGCCTACTTGGAAGCAACCTTTTTGGTATGTGGACACTATGAAACAAATACACACACACATATAGTTTTCGATTTCAATAAAACTACATAGTAATGTCCCAAAACATTTCCAACTTGTGAGTGTGATACAATATGGGACCAAAGAAGGTAGGTATCGAAAATGGATCCAGGCTGAAGGAACAGAGAATGAACCATCTGGTAGATAAATCACACATTTAAACTGTAAGATCCATTAATCTCCCTAAGAAAAATTGTTCTCTATTATCTGACAACTTCCCAGGATCTTGAATGGTCTGCCTTTCCAATACTCTGATTTCTTCAACTTTATAAAAATGTGGAGAAATCTATTTGTGCCCGAGAATGAGTCCTCTCGTAACTTCACAGGATTTCCTCAGTTAACATTTTAACATTTCTCCCACACATACACACACCATCCCTTATATTTAATGAGCTCACATTTTTATAATGATGGCATTTGACAGTATGACTGATGCTTTCTCCCAGGCAAATGCAGTTATAACCAAAATTTTAGAAATCTTTTTTGTGACACATAATTTATATATTTATTAATATGTATCCATGCAAAAGAGAAGAAAAGGAAGACCAAAATTAAGATTTTTTCATAGTCATGGTTCAAACGGGGACAGAGTAAGAGGAAACGTTATGCACAAATTATTTGATAAGGAAAAATAGATTTCCATTTTAACACAGATTCTCCTAAACAGCCATGTCACAAATGCTTTGAACGTTATCAATCAAAATGTCCTACTGTTAATTCTTCTACTTAAAAACAGCCTCAGTATTTTCATATAAATGTAATTTTTAAAATAGTGGTACTTTTTTATTATAACAGTGTTGCATGCTAACTCTAGATAACACCAGAAATATAGAAAACCTGAAGTTAATATCACTGTTAAGCCAACTACACCATACTTTTAGTTTTAATCTATTTCTTTTCATTTGTTTTTTCTATACACACAGGTTTAACCAAGAAGCTAGAGAAAGAACGACAGAATAATCCAACATAAGTTAAAAATTAAGAAGTTATAAGAAAAACTTAGTGAAATATAAACTCACCTAAAATGGACTTGAAAAAAAATTTACTTGAATAGGCTACTAAAGAAATTCTTTCTCAAATATAAACAGAGACAGAAAGGAGACAGTATTGATGTTAGGAAAGAGATAGAAAACATGACAACAGATAAAACATTTGAAACATTACGTGGAATTTTGTACAAATAAATTTGAAAATTTGATAAGAAAATTACTAGGTAAAAACATTTGGATGAGTCTGTTAAATCTTCAACAAATAATACTCTTTTAAACAGCTTTATTGAGAAATAATTTACGTACCATAAAATTCACACGTTTAAAGTGTACAGTTCCATGGTTTTTATGTTTACACAGTTGTGCAAACATCTCTATAATCTAATCTTAGAACATTTCATCATCTTAAAAAGAAACCTTGTACCCATTAGCAGTAACTCCCTATTCCCCATTTCTGTTTTTTTAAAACAGTGCCAGAACATAGGAGGAAAGGAAAGTTTCCAAAAAGATTATACGAGACTACAAAGCTAGCGAAATAAACCCAGACAAGGTGTGCATGCATTGTCTATCTGTATCTGTATGTCTGTTTATCTAATCTGTTTCTCTCTACCAAATTCTCACTTATGAACATATGTATAAAATAGTAGATAAAATACTACCAAATCAAAATCAGAAGTTTATTGAAATAGTAGAACATCCTGATCAGGTAGGATTTACTCCAGGAAAGCAAGGAATGATTAACTTTAGAAAATATTCATTCAGACATATTAAAAATAATCATCAAATGATCATCTTGAAAGATGTCAAAAGTACTTAATAGCTCAAACATCTATTTTTTAAATGAAACTTTTAACAAATTTTAGAATAAAAAAAATAATCCTATGCACATATGCAGCAGAAACCTACTTAAATGAACAGATGTCTAATAAAGCCAGAAACGAACAGGTTTGCCATCATCATCAAAAATGTTTACACACATTTATACACTGTTTAAACATGTTTAATTAGAAAATATAGTTATATGAATATACATAATATAAAAGTATATATAATTTGTTTTGATTTTCAACTTAAAAATAAAATTATAATAAAATCACATACAGAATAAAACATGAATATGTTACAAATTTGTATGTTAACACAGTATGTGAACATACATAATCCATATGTTAGCAAAATACGTCTATTCCCTGTGTTGCACCCTTAACCTTAGTGAAAGTCATCAGAATAATATATCTAAGAATACGAGAGAATTAAGTCTGGAATATTATCAAATAGGAAATGTATTTTATACACAAGTGTTTCCTTCATGGAGAATAACATAAGTAATGTTTGGGGGCTGTGGCTGGATTATTTTCAGTAATCTTATTTGATTTCATTCATGAATATGTATTTTTGTATTTTCCCTTTATTTCCTATACATTGTTTATTTGGAGTTTATTGTGTTCAACAGGGCTATAAAGAACATGACTGGGTTTTGTTTTGTTTGTTTGTTTCGAAATTGTGGTACTATGTCTCCTGCTTTGGCTCTTTACAATTATTCTAGCAAGACCGTGATAAATCTATATTCACACCACCATCCTGTGCAACAGGGTACATCAGCTTGCCAATTTGATAGGCAAAATTTGTATTATCTAGTTTTAATTTTACTGGCTTTACTTGTTTTAATTTTACTGGTTTTACTGGAAGGGAGAATAAACATTGAGAAATATTTTATTAATAATTCAGATGTCTGAAGAATCTGGACATCTTAAACATGTTTTTCTACTAGAGTAGTAGTGTTCTCTTGTTGACTTGCAAATTTTATTTTTATGTTTGTTGAAAGTTCTTTTTCTATCTTTGTGATTTTAGAAAAAGTCATTGAGAAATATTTATTCATACCTAATATGTGACAGGCAGTAGGTAGAGACCAGAAATGCACAGTTGCAACCTTCAGGAAGCGTATGAAATACAGACATGGATCTGCTCAGCGTTGGTATTACTGTAATAAGTGCTCTGGAACAGCAGGCAAATGCTGCTAGGGAGCAAAGAGAAGCATCCAACCAGAGTTTTTGTTGTTGTTGTTGTTTTTAATATAGTCACCTATGTAATTTTTTTTTTTCCTTTTAGAATTAAATTCTTGGGAAGTCATTGCCCATCCAGAGATCAACTGCATGTACATTTGTATTTTGTTCTAGATCTTTATATTTTCTTAATTGTGTTAACAGTGTCTAGTTGGTATTGACTGTGGTCTAAATGTCACCTGCACAGCTTATGTTTTTTTGTATTTTTTGTATATGTATATGCTGAGGTAGTCTCTGTAGTCTGGTATATAGGTGTTTCATTTAAGTAGTCCATAAACAGAAGGGGGAAAAAGTTTCTTATTGGCATCTCTGAAACAGTATAAGATAGTGGGGAGAGAAGGAAAGGAGAGACAGAGGCATAGTGTTTTTATCTACACAACAGTTGTCACAGAGTATAGGGATAACCACTTTGGTTGCTGGTTTTGTTTTGTTCTTAGAACGTGTTTTGGATCTCTGAACAAGAAAGCAACACAAGAGAGATATAGCGCTTTCCTACCTTTGTTTGACGGCTTAGGTCTGCATTTTTTGTCACAGAAGTAATGGTTAGGCCGCCAATCACTTTTCTCAATCCAGCTTCACAAATAGGTAGAAGTTTCTTGTAGATTCTTATGAATAGGTATTCCGTCTTGACATTTGGATGTTGTTAAAGTATGTTTTTTTTTTTCTTAATCTGTTAGGTCCTTTAGTAAGAGGTTGGGAGAACGCTGTCAGGCTGGTTAGAAAAATGAAGCTTGCATAAGAAGTCCAAGTAGATTTTATAAAAAGTAAGTTAGATATGTTCCCCCTGATTGAAATCTCATTGTCTTAAAATGTAAATCCCTTTGTTTGGCAGAGAAGGTAATGCTATCGCCCCCCCCCAGCATATTTTCAAACCCATTTCCGAACTTCTCCATCAATTACAATCCATACTGAGACCCAGATAATTATCTTCAGTTGCCCCAGACTCCATGTCCCGCCTGTGCTTCAATCAGCTCCACCTTTATTGAGTACCTAACTCCACGATTGACTTAAATCAGTTCAGGAATCATTTCCTCTGGCCAACCTGGGCAAAGTCAACCCAAAATCAGCTCCTCAGTTTTCCGTAGAGTATAGCAATTGTCACATGATGTTGTAATTGCCTGTTTTCCCTCCAAAGACTGACTAAATATTTATCTCCATTATATCCAGAATCTGACACAGTACCTTTAACATCAGATGTTCCTTGATATTTAATCAGTGAGACAATAGAGGAAGACTGTGTTTGAAGAATAAAATTACATTCTATATCCAGATAAGATGGGAAATGATAAATACAGAGAGTGGGATTCAAGACAGTAAAAACCTGGGATGTAAGTTAATAAAGGAAGATATGTTTTCATCATTAGTAAAAGCGGGTAACTGGCAAATCAAGATGGGACTAAGAAAAACAATGGAAATATTAGATAAAAGTTATCTATTTAGAGATGTGTGTCATGATTTGCAGTAGATCAAGCACACAGGACTTTAGCACAGCTGGTGAAGGTAGTGCTTTCAATAAAGGGAAGCAATGCTTGTATAACCTTTTTACAGCTTTTATACGAGGCCTATAATTTTACTAAGTAAATTAAAATGACTGCCTCTATGCTCTTCACTGTGTATAGTTAATTGTGTATTTTATAATACAAAAAATTAACAGAGGCAAATTAGATATTATAGGTTAGAATTAGTTACTTTGTAACTTTTTCCAAAAATTACAAAATGTACATAATTGCATGAAATATAAACTCATGTCACCTTAGTATTATATCAGTTCTTAAACTCATTATCTTAATCAAAATAATTAAGGATTTAGTTATTCATGGACTCAGTAAGTTTTCTCACCTAGGGTTGTGTTTGTTATATATGTGCCTTTTAAAAAGCACGGTTGTATGAAAACCTACCAATGCCTCTGATATAGAATATCTTTGGGATGGACAGGGAATGTATACTTTTTTTTAGGTGCTCCAGGTGATTCTGCTGTACACTTAAGATCACAGATACAAGGCATAAAACAAAGCACTCTGTTGCTAAATCTTGGAACATAGTCTAGGATGATACTGTATTATTTAGTGTATATAGTAATAGAAAATAAATAAAACAAATATCTGAATAAATATTAATATACTTTCACCACACTCAGGAAGTAGTGTCCTGAAAGTTACCCTTGTCTCGGGGTTCCATGTGATACTGGTGCAGTGAAGTCAGCATGGTAGAGTCCCCTTCTGACACATCTGATTTCTACACTGTTTTGCAGGTACGATTAGCAGGGAAAAACCTCAAAAGACACACTTGTAGTCGTGGTGTTTCAGTCCATTGACTGTTCCTTTTAAAAGACTACCAACCTCCTTTTTCAACTTCTGCTTGGCTAGGAAGAGATCAAGGTCCACACGTGGTTCCTGGCTTATTCTCTCCCAGGGTACACTTCTCCTGGTGATTGATAATATGAAAGAGACAACTCCAACACTATGTCTCTAAACAAAGTTGAGAGACACTATGTCTCTACAGAAACTCCAACACTATGTCTCTAAGTGTGAGATTTCTTACACTTAATGGACAGAGTACAATGCAGTGTGTTGGGGTAAAAATATATGCATTAGTAACAGTATGTCATCATCTGGACAGCTCCACCGGATTCCCTAGATCCTCATTCTTTGGCACCCCTGTGCAGTCACCAGATGTACAGCATTAACTTCCAAAACAAGCAGAGAAGGTCCTCAATTAATTTGTTTTTCTACTCTTTTCCCCTTGGATATCACCTTATAGTAGAGATTCTTTTTTTTTTAATTTTATATTGGAGTATAGTTGATTTATGATGTTGTGTTAGCTTCAGGTATATAGCAAAGTGATTTAGTTATACATATTCATATATCTATTCTTTTCCAGATTCGTTTCCCATATAGGTTATTACAGAGTATTGAGTATAGTTCCCTGTGCTATACAGTAGGTCCTTGTTGATTATTTTATACAAGTAGCATGCCCTTGTTAATCCCAACCTCCTAATTTATCCCTCCTCCCCCCACATTTTCCCTTTGGTAGCCATACATTTGTTTTCTATGCATAACAGAGATTCTTAACCTTGTTGTTTGTTCCCCCGAATCATGACTTTAAATGCATAAAATACGATAGATAGAATTGCAAAATAAAGCAATTCTATTAAATATTGTTATCAAAATACAAATTGTATTAAGGCCTATGCTTATTTTTTAACATATTAAGCAATAAAATCTGCTAGTAAGTCTAGGAGCTGCTTTGATTATAAAATTGTGATGTGTGTATATGATATTTGGAGATCTCTACAACAACTATGATAGGAAAATATCCAGTTTCTCCTAGTGAAAAAGTCACAACCAGTGCTACAGTTGTGGTTAATAATGATTGAGGGAAATAATGTCAGCTAGAGGTTAGTGAAAATAAGAGTGTATCTTCTTCCCTTCAAAGTTCATGAACTCCCCACCTCCAAATTCTATCCACAGACCCCAGTGGGACCCCCACTTGAGCCACTGCCTCATGATTTTTGCTGATGTCAAAACTACAAAGCAAAATGGCCTCTGCCCCTTCCAGGTCCCGCCATTTCTAACTAGCAAACAGGCCAGAAAAGTTCTGGATCGGGCTGTAGCAGAAATGGTTAAGGTTTAAGATTGGCCGCCATGATGATGTGGGTGGGGAAGTAATGGGGAAAGGACATGTGCAGATGGCAGGAATCTAGAACATCATTGGCCCTCTGTATCACTGATACCTTGGTGTGAAAGCATCACTTACAGATGAGAGTCCTTACCAAGCAGAAAGTAGAATCCCAGATTAGGAACAGCCTCACTTTATTTTACACAGGAAATCTTTCTGTCTCAGATTTGGGGAAATAAAATGATTCCCCTGGATACCAGGAAACACCATCCTAAACCAGAGCAGAGAACAGGTATGTCCATTTTATAGTAAGCATTCAGAAGGAAAAAGGCCAGGTTTTCCCCAGTGAGTACAAATATTAGAGTGAAAAACAAACTATAGATAGATCCTATCCTGAGGGCCAGGTCATAAAGGGTTGGTGAGCCAGTGAAGTCTACCAAAGCACAATTCCAAATTCCCTAAGTACATTTCAAAGAAAACACAGCCTAATATATACAGTTAAAACCTTTGTAATTTGGACCACAATGTTGGAAAGAGGATTACTTTGAAGACATGACCTTGACTTAGCCGTTGCACTATCCATGACACTAGCCATAATATTAACATCCTCGTCTGGAAAAGTACTGGTGCAATATGTAAGTTCTAGTAAGCCTACTTGAAACGATTACATCTTTTCAAAAATTATGTAATGCTTATTTACATAAAATTGTCATATTAATTGCCAGGATTACATAAAGATGAGGAACATCTAATAGGAATTTTAACCAGACATCATTTGTTAACTTGAGTCAATAAAGGCACTACTGGCATACCACGTTTTATTGCACTTTGAACATGATTGCTTTTTTTTTTTTTTTTTTTTTTTTTACAAATTGAAGGAGGTTTGGGGCAACCCTGTGTCAAGCAATTCTATTGGTGCCATTTTTTCAACAGCATTTGGTCACTTTGAGTCTCTGTGTCACATTTTGGTAATTCTCACAGTATTCAAACTTTTTCACTATTATATTTGTTATGGTGATCTCTGATCTTTCCTGTTAATATTACAAAAAGATTAAGACTTGCTGAAGGCTCAGATGATGGTTAGCATTTTTTAGCAATAAAGTATTTTTAAATTAAGGTATGTACTTTTTTTTAGATAGCATGCTATTGCACACTTAATAGACTACAGTATAGTGTAGACATAATTTTTATATGCACTAGGATACCAAAAAACTTGTGTGACTTTATTGCAATATTGGCTTTATTGTGATGGTCCGAAACCCAACCTGCAACATCTCCAAGGTGTCCCTGTGTGAGTGATGGTTGGGCATGTTGTCTCTAGCATCAAAATCCCAGCTCTGCTATTTACCAGAGGTGTGAACTTGAGCGAGTCCCCCAGTGCTTAGTGCCTCAGTTTCTTTATAGGAAAAATGTGAATGATCCCAACAGAAACTATTTCAGTCTGTGAGAACTGAATGAATTAACCTGTGTTAATTCCATTAGATAAGAAGCTTAGGTAGAAAACTATTCTGCAAATAGCAGCTGGTAATTTCTATATATGTGCCACAGTCATAAATAAATGGAGAAATCCCTATATTTCTTTAAAATGTGTACTGTGTAGTATTATCACTAATTCCAACCAAACTTTTCTTCTCTGTCTACAACTGTTTTAGTAATGTTCATTTTGTATTAGGAACTCTGCCTTGCATCTTCTATTACGAGAGCAAGTTTAAGAGAAACGAGAAGGTTTGGACTTTGGCAGGAGGGCAGCTGCTTTGATACATCTTGGTAAATCAGTTTCTGCTGCTGAACATGATTCTAGCAGGAGATGAACTTGGGGATGATTAGAAAGGAAGGAACCATGCCCTGGGTGAATGACATTGGCCACAGTGACCAATGAGATCAACTTGTTAGATAAGTATCTTGTCTTTCCTGATCTCTGTTTCCTCCTAGGGTTATAAACTTTTGATCTTAGAGAACCACTTGATGCAGCTCCGGATGTTTTGCAAGGTTAAAAAAAAAACAGTTTTAGCCTCCAATAGGAATTCAGAAACAACTTTAATTCTTCCCTCATGCCTTCAAAGAACTGTTACCATAAGATCCAAACACAGAACAGAGTAATACTTACTAAGATTCTTTCTCATCTACTCACCAGCTCTCCAGCTGTCAGCAATGTTCTAAATCTGGGAAAACTCTCTTACGAATTTCCTGTGAACTCCTCTCCTGGGCACGTTGGCTCCCTCTGTGTGGAATTCCCTCAATTTGTCAGAGTCTAGGCAGGAAGTTTGTGTTCTGCTTTTACCAAGTTCTCTCTATTCTCCGTCCTTGGGATGCTCGTTCACAAACACCCCCTCTAGCTCACCCACATTGAGCTTTCAGTGGTGGAATGGAGGCCATAGACACACAGCTGGCAAAGAATCATCTTCTCCATCACCTTCTGCAAACAGTAGGAGGTGGATTTGTGGTTTCTACATGCTCCTTCAATCTCTGACCTTTTCTGTTTGTGTTTCAGCAATCAGAAAATGTTGGCCTCCTGAAACAGAAGGAAGAGACCTCCAAGTAGGCTCTTCTTCCCTTTTCCTTTGTTATCTCTTCAATGTGGGGAAACAGTCATCGTAGGTACAGGCACTAGATTCTTCATCATAGGTACAGGCACTAGATTCCAGTCCAAGAGAATTAAATATTTGCAGATGATTCTTCCTAGGTCTTAGAAAAGTGGATGAAGTCACTAAAACAGTAACAGCCTTTTTTGACTTTGTCTTTCACATCTACTGAAAATAGCACTGAATTTAAAAGCCACAGTACCCATACTACGAGAGATTGTGTAAACACTACTCTCAGGACCGCCGCTGTGTGAAAACAAAAGATATGGCTGAATGGTAGACCATCGTATTATTTCCCCTAGCATGGTAGAATGATACAAGTCAAGCATCAAACTTTGAGACAGTTTAATGATGACCAATTCAGTGATACTAGTCTGAAGTACAAAAAATGTAAGCGATCTCTAAATTCCAAATGCCTCCACCCCAAACTGGTGACGGGCAGGTACCAACCAACATCATTCTCTATTCTTGACTTAAACTTTGAAGGTCCTGGCACAAAGCTAATAATAGTTTGCTTTCTGTCTCTTTCTGTATCTCATCTATAGAGTCTGTAACATCTTTTAGCATTTTAGAATGAATATTTCCATGTAAGCTTTTAACATAAAATAAAAAAGAATCTTATTGCACTGAGCACTGTCTACAAAAGAGCTCCTCCCCATGAAAAGGCTATTTTAGTTTTAAGTTTTCTACCTAAGCTTCTTATCTAGTGGTTTTTAAAATAAGAATCATAGATGACTAAACATAAAAAGAGCTAGCAAACACCGATTTCTTCTGTTTGAATTTATCACCATTTACTTAAACGCAGTTTTCTGTTTAACTTGTATGAAATACATTCTATGTCGAAAAAGGACTTGATTAATGCATTATCTCTTTGGCTTGGGCAAAGAAACCATGAATATATGCTAGACTAATCATTCTCTGTTAAAATCCAATGCTTAAGAATATATATTAGTCTACATTAAATAATATAGCAAAACAGACATTTTATCAAAAGTTACAGTAAGATACAGAGTACCATATTTTGAATCCGGATTAGTTCAAAACGTATGATTTAATCTGAATTGGTAAATAGGATTAAGTTTTTATAATAATGATGGTATCTATTGAGATGTTTTATTGATTGTGGTAATATGAGAAGTTTTTCTCTGACAATACCATTTTACATTAGCTATTTAATCAGTGTTATTACAGACTTACTATATGCTAAACACTTTCATCCACTAATGCCACATCTCTCTTGTGGCTCTAGAAATTTACGTACAAGGAGAAACGTCTAGGATGGTCTTTTTCATTATGCATTTAACTATTCATCAATTTTTTTATTACACCCAACTACTATACACTTTATTACTTAAAAAAGGAAAATAAGAGGGATTGAGGAACATCAAACTATAGGGGAAAAGTCTTGCATTTTTATCTTGTTATTGCCTAGTACTTGGGGAGAAATAATTCTTTCAAGAAATTTTTGTAATAAAAGCAGTTATCGTATAAAATATGTTGTAAACATATGAGCAGGAAGATGTCTTCCAGGTTGTAGTTGTTCAAACGGTCACTCAGGAGGTAATAATGCCATTTATTCAGGTGAATGAAAATCCAAGGAGGTCTGTTCTTTTCTTGCATGAATAGGCTTTGCCTACGTCCATCTGCAGAATAACAGAGCTTAGTTTAGTCATCAGTGCCCTAGATTATGAAATTTACAACTAGAGCTTTTCTATGACTTTCATTATTCACTAGCCTAGTGAAAATTCAGATATTAAATAGGTTTGTGTGTTTTGTGTTGTATTTTAATGCAGTATGGCCAACACTATTATTTTGAGACAATTTACTTCTGATTAAATGTTTAAATCCAAACAAAATGTTATATTCTTTATTTACCCTAATCAGAACTTTTTAGAAGACAATCAGATAAAGTTTACAGAAGGCAAGTCAAGGGGAGAATTGCATTAAGTACCTAGTTATAAAAATCATGACACCTCTTACAGTGTTCTTGTATTCATATTTAAGCAAGAAAAGCAGGATTCTTCAATAAGGTGGAAATACACTGATTTTTTTTTTAAGACTCATAAAACTTTATGAGTTTTATAACTCACAAATACCTACTGTATATCCACAAATTAAGTAGAATTTTTGCTGCAATATTAAGTTTTGTAGATAAAAATGTAAAGGAAAATAGATCTTGAAGAAAATCAACACAGTACTACATAGTCTTCTAAAACAGCATATATATAATTCCAGTTAAAGAAAGGGAAACTAACATTTATTTAATGACAACTCTGTGCCAGGCAGTTTTACATATATTTACTACTGTGATCTCCTTAAGTTTGGTATTTTAAATTCTATTTTTAAAAATAAAGGAACTGAATCTGAGTGGTTAAGAACTTTGTCCAGAGTCAAAGAAACTAAATTTGCATGGCTGAGAACTTTCTCCAAGGTCATGCAAATAAGAGTTGTCAAGCTAACTTCAAGACCATAGTTCTTTTTTAATTTTTATTGGAGTATAGTTGATTTACAATGTTGTATTAGTTTCAAAGCCATAGTTCTTATCCCTGGATGATACTGTCAAATACATTCATTTTCAGTACTACGTAGTTCATTTTCAGTGAACCAGCATTCCACAGTGCTTAGTGGTTACGGTGATAATTAAAAGAAAAGGTTAATAATTTTCTGTAAAGTCTTTTCAAACCATGACCAGGAATTTGTCAGTTAATCGAAAAACTTGGTTAGAACACAAAGTTGTAAAAACTCATAGGAGCATATAAATATATATATATATGTTCAACATTTTATTTCAGTTAAATATATAGAAATGCACATTCATTTGCCAAACTTTTGATTAAACCAAGTTCCTTTTTTATTTTTTCAGACTGCTAATTGGAGTTGCACTTCATCTTTCTTACATAAACACCATAAACTTTTATTACAAGCTCTGCTTAAGATTGCTTTAATTCAATCTGGGTGGAGATTTTACCCTTTGGTTTAGAGGTGCCTCTCCCACCCCAAATTTGACATAAGCTTTTAGTGACTAACATTTAACAGACTTCCCAAAGTATTCCATTTAGTTTATTTATAGTAAGCCAAATTTAGTTTTATTCACAGTCACTTAATAATTTAATTGAATCATATAATTACAATAATAAATACAAACTGATTAGGGAATAGCTAAAACCCAGCTAACAAGAGCAAAGATCTGCTTGAGTGTAAGGCACGTTGTCATTTTATCTAGATCAGTTGTTGAACAGAGGCCATAAGAAAAGTTTCTTCAGACACCTGAAGATCCTATTCACTATAGAAAGACTGATCGTACAGGCAGAATTTGATAGAAGTTGGGCCGGAAGACGATCTTATGCTCAGAATTGGTGAGTAGACATCAGCTTAGAAATCATCAGTGCCCATCTTCTCATGAGTTAAACTCAAAATGTTTGGAGGCATACAGAACTTAATTCAAAAGAATTTTGCTTCCAATTTCTGAAATCCCCTTTTGATTTTCTTTGGGTGAAAACAATCAGGGATACAGACTAGGAGACTGAATAGAAGAATATTGAAAGGCAACTGATACCGCCAGTTGATTACATCACAGCCCATGGGTTTTAAGAGACCCAGGAGAGTTGAAAGTTTTAAAAGTGTTGATCATGGCCCTTAAAGAGGCTAATGCATTTTAAAGTCAGTCTGGCACAGTTAGTAAACAAATGGAATTGTGCTTGAATACATTTCAACTTTGTTTTGATTTTCATGGTAAACTGGCTACAATGTTATGGTATGGTCTTCTGTGGTAACACAGTAAATAAAAATCCTTCAATGTCCCAGTGTACTCTATTTCCAAGACCTACAAAGTGTAAATTTATTCTTCAATTGTGTTGATGCATTTTGATCATACCCTCCAAATTCCTAATCAGGAAAGCCCAAATTGCAAAAACTAAATATCATGATTCCAAAAAATATCAATATGTAAATTGTATCTAAGAGGTTACCATAGTAGTTAAATTTATTCTGCAAATTCAGACTTCATTTTGTAAAAGAAGAACTTTTGTTTTTTAACTATTATTTAAATCATTATAGTGTATTCTAGCCTGCCTTTTTACTTTTTTGAGGAACATCCATACTTTTTGTCACAGTGGCTGCACCAATTAACCATCCCATCACTGCTGCACAGGGGTTCCCTTTTTTCCATATATTTGCCAGTATTTATCATCTTTTGTTTTTCTTATGATAGCCATTCTAACAGGTGTGAAGTGATATTTCATCGTGGTTTTGATTTTTTATGTCTCTATAGTTAGTGATGTAGAGCACCCTTTCATGTACCTGTGAGAGTGATTTTAAAATATCATAAAAAAAATTGCAGGTACTTTTGTTTGACATTTCCCAAACTGTGCTTAGAATGGAATATTTTTTGCCCAAAATTAAACAAACAAAATTACAAGAATGAAAATTAGTTTTAGCGTTAGTCATCATGGAATAATAATTTTTTTTAGTGTCAATTTATGACAAATATCATTCTAGCTTGTTTTGTTTAAAATATATTTGTGTTAACAGAATATTTAGCTCATTATTACATCCTTATTTAGGTTTCTAAATTTCACAATGTATTAATAGGGCAATTTTTCTATACATTCTTTTTTTATATTCTTTTCCATTATGGTTTATCACAGGATATTGAATATAGTTCCCTGTGCTATACATTAGGACCTGGTTGTTTATCCATTCTAAATGTATTAGTTTGCATCTATCAACCCCAAACTCCCATCCATCCCTCCCCCAACCCTCACTTGGAAACCGCAAGTCCGTTCTCTATGTCTATGAGTCTGTTTCTGTTTTGTAGATAGGTTCATTTGTGCCATATTTTAGATTCCACATATATGTGATATCATCTGGTATTTGTCTTTCTCTTTCTGACTTATTTCACTTAATCTGTAGTTGCATCCATGTTGCTGCAAATGGCATTATTTTGTTTCTTTTGTATGACTGAGTAGTATTCCATTGTATATATGTACCACATCTTCTTTATCCATTCATCTGTCGATGGGCATTTACATTGTTTCCATGGTTTGGCTATGGTGAACAGTGCTGCTATGAACATAGGGCTGTATGTGTCTTTTTTTTTCTTTTTTAACATCTTTATTGGAGTATAATTGCTTTACAATGTTGTGCTAGTTTCTGCTGTATAACAAAGTGAATCAGCTATACGTATACATATATCCCCATATCCCCTCCCTCTTTCGTCTCCCTCCCACCCTCCCTATCCCACCCCTCTAGGTGGTCACAAAGCACCGAGCTGATCTCCCTGTGCTATGCGGCTGCTCTTCACTAGCTATCTATTTTACATTTGGTATTGTATACATGTCAACGCCACTCTCCAACTTTGTCCCATCTGACCCTTCCCCCTTCCCATGTCCTCAAGTCCATTCTCTATGTCTGCGTCTTTATCCCTGTCCTGCCCCTAGGTTCTTCAGAACTTTTCTTTTTTTTTTAGATTCCATATATATGTGTTAGCATACGGTATTTGTTTTTCTGTTTCTGACTTACTTCACTCTGTATGACAGACTCTAGGTCCATCCACCTCACTACAAATAACTCAATTTCATTTCTTTTTATGGCTGAGTGATATTCTATTGTATATACGTGCCACATCTTCTTTATCCATTCACCTGTGAATGGACACTTAGGCTGCTTCCATGTCCTGGCTATTGTAAATAGAGCTGCAATGAACATTGTGGTACATGACTCTTTTTGAATTATGGTTTTCTCAGGGTATATGCCCAGTAGTGGGATTGCTGGGTCGTTTGGTATTTCCATTTTTAGTTTGTTAGGGAATGTCCATACTGTTCTCCATAGTGGCTGTATCAATTTACATTCCCACCAACAGTGTAAGAGGGTTCCCTTTTCTCCACACTCTCTCCAGCATTTATTGTTTGTAGATTTTTTGATGATGGCCATTCTGACTGGTGTGAGGTGATACCTCATAGTAGTTTTGATTTGCATTTCTCTAATGATTAGTGATGTTGAGCATCCTTTCATGTGTTTGTTGACAATCTGTTTATCTTCTTTGGAGAAAGAACACTCAGAATAGGATAAAATATTTGCAAATGAAGCAACTGACAAAGGATTAATCTCCAAAATATACAAGCAGCTCATGCAGCTCAGTATCAAAAAACCAAACAACCCAATCCAAAAATGGGTGGAAGACCTAAATAGGCATGTGTCTTTTTGAGTTATAGTTTTGTCTGAGTATATTCCCTGGAGTCTGACCACTGAATCATATGGTAATTCTAGTTTTAGTTTTCTGAGGAACTTCCATACTGTTTTCCATAGTGGCTGTACCAGCTTACATTCCCACCAACAGTGTAGGAGGGTTCCCTTTTCTCCACACCCTCTCCAGCATTTGTCATTTGTAGACTTTTTAATGATGGCCATTCTGACTGGTGTGAAGTGATACCTCATTATAATTTTGATGTGCGTTTCTCTAATAATCAGTGATGTCAAGCATCTTTTCATGTGCCTGCTGGCCATCTGTATGTCTTCTTTGGAGAAATGTCAACTAAGGTCTTCTGCCCATTTTTTGATTGAGTTGTTTGTTTTTTTACTGTTAAGTTGTATGAGCTGTTTGTATATTTTGGAGATTAAGCCCCTGTCTGTTGTATCATTTGCAAATATTTTCTCCCATTCCATAGGTTGTCTTGTGTGTGTGTGTTTTTTTTTAATGGTTTCCTTTGCTGTGCAAAAGCTTGTAAGTTTGATCAGGTCCCATTTGTTCATTTGATTTTATTTCTATTGTCTTGAGAGGCTGACCTAAGAAAACGTTGGTATGATTTATGTCAGAGAATGTTTTGCCTATGCTCTCTCCTAGGAGTTTGATGGTGTTGTGTCTTACGTTTAAATCTTTAAGCCATTTTGAGTTTGTTTTTGTGAATGGTGTGAGGGTGTATTCTAACTTCATTGATTTACATGCAATTGTCCAACTTTCCCAGCACCACTTGTTGGAGAGACTCTTTATCCTATTTTATACTCTTGCCTTCTTTGTCAAAGATTAATTGACCATAGATGTGTATGTTTATTTCTGAGCTCTCTGTTCTGTTCCATTGATCCATATCCCTGTTTTTTTACCAATACCACACTGTTTTGATTACTGTAACTTTGTAGTATTGTCTGAAGTCTGGGAGAGTTATGCCTCCTGCTTCATTTTTTTCCCTCAGGATTGCTCTCACAATTCTGGGTCTTTTATGTTTCCATATGAATTTTTGGACTATTTTTTCTATTTCTATGAAAAATGTTATGGGTTATTTGATAGGGGTTGCATTAAATCTGTAGATTTCTTTGGGTAGTATTGCCATCTTAACAATATTAATTTTTCTGATCCAAGAGTATGGGATATCTTTCCATTTCTTTGAATCCTCTTTTATTTCCTTTATTAATGTTTTATAGTTCTCAGTGTATAAGTCTTTCACTTCCTTGGTCAGGTTTATTCCCAGGTATTTTATTTATTTATTTTTTTTGGTGTGATTTTAAAAGGTACTGTTTTTTTACCTTCCCCTTCTGATATTTCATTGTCAGTGTAAAGGAATGAAACATTCCTGAATGTTAACCTTGTATCCTGCTACTCTGCTGAATTCATTTATTACATCTAGTAGTTTTTGTGTGGAGTCATTAGGGTTTTCCATATATAGTATCATGTCATCTGCATATGGTGACAATTTTACCTCCTCCCTTCCCATTTGGATACCTTTTATTTCTTTTTCTTAATATGGCAATTTTTAAGTTTTACCAAAAATATTCCATTTCTTTTGGGAAAATATGATAATGATAAACTTACATTTGTGTGCTTATGGCTAAGTTATTTAGTTAGCAAACAATAGCTAAGTGCTGGCCCTGTAATAAATGCTTTATAAACATTTGTTCTTTTAATCCTCATAACATATTTATGAATGAGCTATTACTAATCCCATGTTATAACTGAGGAAATCAAAGAATAGAGAGGTTAGGTATTTGTCCAAGGTCCAACAGCAAGCAAGTAATGGAGTCAGGATTTGGACTCAGAGATACTGTGTACTCCTAACTGCTCTGCTCTCTCAAGGTCAGGAATATTCTATGAATCTCATATGATTGTGTCAACAACTCCTCATAATGTCTTCCTGTAGGTATTATTATTAAACCCATTTGCAGTGGAGGGAATTAAGGCTTAAAGAGGCTACATGGCTTGCCCTAATCTCTCTGCTCCACAATATTTTAAATTTCACCAAATGGGCTTTTGTATCTTGTGGTACAGTAGAATCAATTTTACTAGCTATACAGTTGGTACATAATATAGTTATACAAGTAAGAGATCGTGACCAACCCCAATCTTGCCTCATCCTACAAGGTTTCGTTTGTGCTAAAAAAAATTGCCCACCCCTAATCTTGGGAGCTTGGAAATAACAGGAAGTTTCAGAAACATCTGAACACCTAGCTAGAGTGGGCAGAGGACAGGCTAGAATCATTACCTGCCCCAAACCTCCAACAAAGCAAAACTAAATTTTCTATTGCAAGTCCAGAACACTATGGTTCTAAATGTCAAGAAAGAGAATGTTAATGCCACTAACATCTGCAAGGAATTGGCTTCTCCTAAAAAAAAAAAAAAAAAAAAAAACATATATTAGTGTTTTAAAAATGGGTTTATATTGCTTACTTTGATTATGAACTGATAAAGCACAGAACTATCAGAAACCCAGCTCCTTTTAAAATACAGGCTGTTTCACTGTGTTCTTTCCTTCCTATAATCTCTTTCTGATCAAATGCAGACTATTTCAGCCTGCAATTTCCAATTTAATTCTTGTCTTCATGTGAGTTATTAAACTGGACTCCATTTCAGGAACAACTGAGCCAACACTGGATCCTTGGTTACCAACCACGGTAGATAGCCATCTGCTTGAATAATTTTCACCATACGTGTTTAAAGAAAGACAATGTTTTATACAAGCTTGATGTTGGTAATATTTGAAAATCATAAAAGAAGAGGAAAATCAGAGTAAGCTGTAAAATTGCAAGCAAAATCGAAATGATAAAAACATAGTTTTAATCCCAAGAGTTAGCAGAGTTTAGCGAATTTATTTCCTATCATTCCCAAGAAAACTCAGGTTCAATTTGAAAATAGTTCCCAAACTGGGAAGAATTAATTTCTTTATCAATTACAAATTAAATCCTGAAAATCATTCTGAGCAAACCAATTGTGATTTGGAATGAGTTTTTCTTTTTGGTTCACTCAGTGGGTCTTTAAAAATAATTCCCTTAGGCATACTGAACTCCATCTGCTTTTTCCAGCACCTTTTAGTAACATAGTAAAAAAATATTCAACTTAAAAGCTTTTAGCAATTTTTTTAATAACCCGAGTATAAATAAATTGCACTATTACTGTTTAAAGATTTATTTTCCTTGGTCAATAAAATTAACTTTCAGTTAAGTAATACATAGGGTCCCATGATATGCTTAAATATGGAAAAAAGGTAAAATTAGATCCAAAAAGTAGGTACAGGAGAAAACCCATGTAAAATCAACACAGCAGGGCATAACAAATATTCCAAAGAAAGTACATCTGAGTTGAAATTTATCATCTATCATTATGCCTCCGAATATTATTTTTATAACATGTCTATTTTCATGGTTTGTAAAGTACTTTCACCTACATTTCTAGAGCTGATTTTTACAACAGCCATGCAGCCTGCTGAGTTCAAATATTATCTCAGTTTTACCAATGTCAGAACCAAAGCTCTGAGCAGTAACAAACGGCCAAAAGCCACGTAGCTGGTGGTGACTGGTCCATGTTTTTTCCCTTCTTTTCTCTCCAAAACTCAGACTCTTTCCACCAAGGCTTATCACCAGCTCTGTTTAAGCTTATGTCTACAGAGTTTGGGAGACAGCCCCAGTCTGAAACGTTCCAGTGAGGAAGTATGCAGTGAATTGCTGCATGTGTCATTTGGGAGGGGGCCAGTTTTGTCTATTTCCAAAAAGGAGGGAGGAACAGATAAGAAGATGAAGCAAGGATGCCAGAAAGGAGTGTTAGAGCGTTGTCTGATTGTTCAGACAACTTTCTGCCCCATGCATGATTCCAATCCTACCCTCACAATCTTACAGGATAAAGAGAGAGCAATTAGGCGTATTTCCTAACAGAGCAATTAAATGACCTGAATAAGATAATTCAGGCAGTAAGTGAAAAGAGGAAGCAGTACAGAAGCCAGGGAGATCAGCGTGCTTCGTGATCTTTCCAGTAATATAAAGTTTCCAAATAACCAAATAAATCCAAATTTAAATGTAAAGATGGAACTTTATTGCAAACTTCAATATGGAAAATTTGTTTGGCACATCCAGTACCTCAAAACGTCATTTTCAGTATTACTTTCTGTATATATAAAACTATGAGCTACCAGGAATATTAAATTACCATAAAATATAACTCCACTTCATCTAGGTAAAGTAAGATTACTGATAAATTGTAATTTAGCAACTGCAATGGTGCAGACTAAAACTACATAAGAAATTGATGAAGCATTGAAGATAACAGGCTGTGATTTTGAAAAACTGTGTTGCTGTCAAAGTAAGCATCTTGAATTAGATTCTAATGTGAAGTTAAAATTGTTTTGCTAACTAATCTAATAAATCATATTGGAAAATAATTTAGTATAAATGAAAATCAGCTGCTTTCTTGTCCCTGGAGTAGTGCAATGAGAAAAAAATCTGATTGAGATATTTGAAATAAACATTTATACAAATATTTTAAAATAAACTTGTTCATGTATATGTTAATTTTCTTTCAGAATAAAGAATTTGGTCTGAGGTGAAAAACAATAGAAAGTACGATCTCTTCATGTTCATAGTGAACATACTATGCTAAAGAAAGCTAATCTTTCCAAAGCAAAGTTTGGTCGTCAAGAAGTTTTTGAGCTTCCAGCAATGTTGTCTTTTTTTTCCTAATGGCATCACTTTTGGTGGGACATTTTGCCCTTTCACCACAAGCTGAATACCATTGTTCTGTTTCCCACTGGACAGGGAAGGGACAGTAGTGCCAGGTGGCATGTTCTGTTACATGGTGTTCATTAGGCAAAAAGTTTCTTTTCGAAGAAAAAAATGACATTAGAGTTTGCCTATGGTTCTCTATGCCCTGATCAGTGCTAAGATTTAAGCTTTAATGATCCTTTAAGAATAAAGGAAGTGTTCTCCTTTACATTAACTTTTTCCCCCAAGGTATTTTTCCTCAATACATTATCCCAGCATATGACTCAAAAAGCCCACCATAAGACCAGTCTAGCTCTATGATATATTATTATATACTCAACTGAAAGCAAGGAAGATTGGTTAGCAAAGTAACAACAACAATAATAAAAAGTGAACAGTTCTACCAGGGGGATTGTCGTTTTCTATGCCTGTAGCTCTTCCCCACTTTCCTCACCCCGAGAAAAGTAACAACCTCTTATGGAAGATTAGATATTTTAGATATTGACCTCATTGAGTGCTAAAGCACAACTAATGTTTCTAAGTACTTTCCATTATTCTTAGTAAAATATAATAATAATTAACTGTATTTGATGTGGTCTGTTGAATTCAATTTTACCAGTAGCTGCTCCCTGCCCAATGTTTGGTTTTTTATAAGACCGTAAGTATACAGAGGTGGAATTTCATCAAAACTATCATCATGACATTTGTGCAAGTATTAGAATACTTGGGGTTTTTTGGTTGGCTTGTTTCTGTTTGTTTGTTTTCTCCTCACAAGTGGCTATAAAGACTGGCTATTGGCCTCTGATCCAAAGTTAGGGTAAATAAAGTATATGTAAGTTTCCTCAGGTGTAAATAATAAGAGTATGTAATTCAAAGGTTTATAGGGAACATTTAATAGGTTAAAGCGTCTAGTCTGCTTTTAAGGGTACTGGGCACTAAAGTGTTAGCTATCATATGGATATTTCAATCATGAGGAAATAGAAGAAAGTCAAGCTGAATATTTAATAATTACCTCATTACACTACTCCAGGGACGAGAAGCCAGCTGGTTTTCAATTATACAAGTATTTTCCAGTATGATTTCTTAGATTCTGTTACAGTTATCAGTGTATCGCCTCTGAGCTTTAAATCTATTCTTCAACATCTGCTCTGTGATAATGCATGGTGTTCCTTTCGGCATTTCTCCGCCAAGATTGAGCACGATGTTAACATTCCTCAGTAGAGGGCGGTGGGGAGACAGCGCAGGCGGGAAGAGGGCGTCTGGCTGCTTCCAGCTGCCGCGCCCTTGGTCGCAGTGCACATCTGAGAACGACCGGTGATGGTGGGCTCCAGCCTTGAGACCAGAATCTGTGGTCCCCAGCGACATGACAGTTCCAGCCCAGGCTGGTAACTCCTTCCCTTAGCCCTCCCTGTGTGGACAGTGTAAACCCCTCTTGTCTCCACCAGTGCACTAGCCCCTTCCACATCCCCGCCTACCTGCACCCTGCACGGTGCTTCCTCCTTGCCTCGTGGCTGTGGACAGGATCTGGTCTGGGCAGGTCAACGAGCTTCTTGGCCGTCCAGTGCACTGCAGCCACACCTTCTCCCACAAGGCCTGAAGCCGAGCCCTGGGGAGGTTCCCTGCAAGTTTGCTTCCTGGGGCACCCCCCTCAGGTCCCCTCCCTTGGACCTAAGACACCTTTTACCTTCCTCGCTGCATCTTAGCGTTGTCCTCTCATTGCTCCATAATTCTTTATATTAAGGGTTCTCCCTTGTTTACAATGGCACATGTCTGTCTCTTGCTTGGACTCAGAGAGATACAGATAAGTCAAAGAACATTTTCCGAGAAAATGATTTTGATCTAAATCTCGAATGAGTGTTGCTCTTTTGATGTAGTCACGCTAGAACCTGTTCTAGGTGCTTCCATCTGTGAACTCACTTAATCCTCTAACCACCCTATTTCACAGATATGGGAAATCAAGGCCATAGCTCCTTGAAATCTTGCTGAAAATAGTAATTTGAGTTTTTTCAGAGTTTGTTTGCTTTATTTTAAAGAGTTTTATTCAGTTTCTAGCACACTGTAAGGACTATTTAAGTGTTATAAATTATCATAATTGATATGAATTATAAGAAAAATTGATCTTTCTCTCCCATGGTGTTGACTTTTCTTCACAAGTCTGATGATCCTTGGTTCCCTATTTTTACTCCTGTGTGTAGACTGGACCACACATAGCTTATATGAGTCGGTTATTTGTTCAACAGCAGGTCTTTCTCCTGAGCAGGAAGTTGGTTCTGAACTCTGCATGTGGACCGGCACAACAGGACAACTTTAAAGTAGGCAGAAGGGGAGCAACTGATATTCCCTAAAATGCCAGGGGGTAATAATAACCCAAATAATAGCTCAAAAGACTAACCCTCCTCAAGAAGAATGGTTATTACCTGAGAGCATTATTTTCTGGTCTTCACTGGTAAGAAGATCAGGAATGAAAGCTACAAATGCCAGATTTTTCTTAGGATAGGAAGAGCGGGGGGGAAGAGGCACGAGAGCTGTAAAGAGGGATGGAGTTGTTCCTCTGTAGGACTTCCATCGTTCCCCTGATTTCTCTTCCATGCCCCACTCTAGCTCTGCTCAGTCACTCATGTGGAGCTCAGAACTTCTTGAGGCTTTGCCCTGAACAACAGTTCTTACCTTCATCACTTCCGATGCTTCCTCTTTGGCAAGTTTGGGACAATTGGTTCCCCTGTCCTGTTTTATTCTGTAATGGTGCAGTGGGTTGAATAGTGGCCCCCGAAAGATATGTTCAGATCTTAACTCTTGGTAAGTGTGAAGGTGACCTTATTTGGAAAGACTGTCTTTGCAGATGTAATTAAGATAAGGCTCTCAAGATGAGACCATTCTGGATTTATGATGGTCTCTAAGGCCAGGAGCTGGTGTCCTTAGAAGGAAGACAAGAGGGAGATTTGAGACACAGGCAGAAGGTCACGTGAGGATGGGGGCACAAAGTGGAGTTATGCAGCCACAAGCTACCAGAAACTGGAAGAGGCAAGGAAGCATTCTCCCCTAGAGCCTTCAGAGGGAATGTGGCCCTGCCAACACCTTGCTTTTGGACATCTGGCTTCCAGAACAGTGAGAGAAAATATTTCATTTGTTTTAAGTCACCAAGTGTGTGGTAATTTGTTATGGCAGCCTTGGGAAACTAATATAAATAGAATTCTATTACCATCCTGTCTTTCAGAAGTCCTCCAAAATCTCTGAGCGGCTCATGTGACCCCTGGCCCTATACTTTTCTCAACACTGCTCTGTATTTATCTCATTTTGTTTCTTTTGACTGAAACAGAAGCTAACGACTCTCAGTCTGCATTGAAAATTTTAAAATAGTATTTAATATTTAAATCGAGTCTATCTTCAATCTTGTCCTCATATCCAGATTCAGGCTAAATTGAGAGAAAGCATTCAACTAAAAGAAAGGAGATGTAATTTCAGTCCTGTGGCACAGAGAGTACGTGTTCCCCAGGTACAATGGTATAGGAACAACTGCATTTAAAATGAAAGCCAGTCTAGACTGATGGGTTTGACAGCTTACTTACTGAGCTTCATTGGTTCCCACGCCATTTCAGCCGTAAAGGTATGTGTATGTGTGTATATGTTAAGTTCTTAATTTTTCCACTAGCATTGTTTCACAAAATCCCTTCAGAAATATCCAATATTCATTTTAATTTCAGTCAGAATAAGTATAAAACCAGTTCCCTTTATAACATTAAATTTTAACTTCAAACATTCGGAGACCTAAGTGTTCTTTACAAAGATCTCCTACTATGTCTTTCCTCCAGCAAAAATCACGCAGTGTTCTGTTTCTGCCAGTGAAGAATTAGTTATGTAAATGGGAAGATGGCATTGAAAGGCAGCACCTAGGAATAGCCTGGGTGGTCACATGGGTTTTTCTTCATTAAGACATTATAAAGTTTAGCTCTCGGTGTGAAGATAATTTAAATTGAAAGAATTTTTGTACCTTGCTACTGCAATAAGTTCTCTGTAAATGCATATAGTTTTACAAATGAGAAGCTGTGTGGCGCTTTCGCTAAGCAAGGTGCTCAGCGCTAAGGCAACAGAACATTCCTTAAATATCTCCCTTTGATGTCAGACCCTGAAAATTAGGCATTAAAAATGAATAACCCTGCAACTCTAAGAAAAATTAGAGCAAGTAAAGTATAATTTAATGAATCCCTGTGTGATAGGAAACCATAGTTCAAATCATTTGATATCAGAAAATACCCTCCATCCCTTAACCCTTAATATATTAAAGCCAGCTCAACTCACATGTCTTCTAGAAAAACTTCTCGAATAATTCCAACCCACATTGAAGGTCTTTCTTCAAGACCTTATCTGTATTTATCTATGTCAATTATCAACTTATAATCATACACCATTTTGTAGCCACATCTAAACTCATTCACTTGTGTATATCTTGCTTCCCTATTGAGATTACAAATCCAATGAGGTCAAGAACCATGTTCTTTTTTTTAAATTATTTATTTATTTATTTTTGGTTGCGTTGGGTCTTCGTTGCTGCACGTGAGCTTTCTCTAGTTGCGGCGAGCAGGGGCTACTCTTCATTGTGGTGCGCGGGCTTCTCATTGCAGTGGCTTCTCTTGTTGCGGAGCATGGGCTCTAGGCATGTCGGCTTCAGTAGTTGTGACTCGCGGGCTCACTAGTTGTGGCTCACAGGCTTTACAGTGCAGGCTCAGTAGTTGTGGCGAACGGGCTTAGCTACTCCGAGGCATGTGGGATCTTCCCGGACCAGGGCTCGAACCCATGTCTCCTGCATTGGCAGACGGATTCTTAACCACTGCGCCACCAGGGAAGCCCAAGAGCCATATCTTAATCTTCTTTTGAAGATTACTCCTTCACTGAAGTAAATGCTTTAAAAAACTGAAGTGAAGTAAACTTTAAAATAAAATGGATCACTCAGACGCATTAAGATTTTAACTAAAGTTTCCAATAGAGTAGGCTGTATCACTTCATCTGCAATGTTAAAAATTATAAGAAGTCATCTACCCTTAATCATCAGTCAAGGGGAAAGTCTCATGGGTCCATTATGTTCAATCTATATTCTAGCTGCCACACTTGTCTTTTGAATTCTCCTCTCTTGAGATTTTGGTGCCCTCTACTTAAAATAAATGTGAAAGTATGTCTGGAAAATAATTGCCAAGACCTGTGTTTCCACCAGCCCATCACCCAGGTCGTCAGTCGTGCTTCAGCCCAGAGTCGGCAATCTATTAGTAACTATCATTTTGGAGCACTGGTATGTTCCAAGTACTATATAGATAGCTAGATAAATATAGTTATAAATGTAGATATAGATGCATGTATCTGTATGTATATATGTGTATATTCCTGTCAACGACCTTGAGAATGTGGTATTATCAGCCTTGTTTCGCAGATATATAAATAGCTTGCTTGAGGTTATAGAGTAACTGAAGAAGGATGCAAACCTCAATTTAGAATCTGCCTCCAAAATTCATGTGGTTTTCATTGTCACCCTGTCTCACTAACAAAACTTCAGATGATAAAAAGATAAAACTGTAATGAATGTAAATGCTCTTTGAATCCTTGAGTTTAAATGTTTTCCTTTTTATTAATTAATATTTTTTAAGTCACAAACTACAAATCTCATGATAAAAAGCAGTGAATGGAAATCACTTAGGAGCATGTGAAAGCAAGTTGACAGAGAAAAAGTAAGTTAAAAAAAAAAAAGAACAAGGTAAACCAAAACATTGAGAATAAATAGCCTTATCAGTCATTTTTCAAGAAAAATGATGTCATCTTGTGGATATTTTTAGAAGATTTTACAAAACATGTACACTTGGTAGCCAATAAGGACAGATGATGTCATAGTGACCAAGGTTACTTGTGAAAATACTGGTGACTGCAAATGTAGTGCAGCTGTGCAAAACTATAAATTTACCTATGAGAAGATTGATCGTTGGCTCCCGATTTCACACACCTGTTTTAATAGAGGTGGACAGGCATTCCTATTTTCTATTGTAGGTAATGCAATTGAGCTTATGGAGGGCAAGGTAAGGGTAATAGGAAAAATAAGAGGCAACCCTTGCATATATGTTAGCCCCAGAGAATGCTGAAAGTAGATACTGTTTCTGGAATAGGGAGGGTCTTTTCTACCTAATATGGTTGACACTTGAACAATGCAGGGGTTAGGGGAGTAGACTTTCCATGCACTTGCAAGTTCAAGTGTAATTTATAGTTGGCCCTCATTCCTCCTTACCACGGCTTCTCTGTAACTGGGGTTCCGTATCTGCAGATTCAACCAACTGCAGATCATGCAGTAAATACGATAGTATTACGGTAGCTGTGTTCTCTCAGCCCAAGATCTCAAACCAAATCAACAAAATAAGCTCCAACTGAGGAGGAGATTGATGAAATTATTTTTCCTCTCCTTAAAGTTTTTTCAGCCACAGAACCCCTAAAATTATCCCCGGATATTAAGCTGTAGCAGACTTCTCCTACCAATTGGTGCCAAAGAGCAGCTGGGGCCTCAATGAATCTGCATCTCAGGGTCTGAACCCTGGGCTAACTAGATGTGCAGTTTTTCCCCAGGTCACTTTATTAACCACTCCACAAGACAACCACTGGGGTGAATTTTTTTGAACCTCATTTATTACTTTTTGTTGTACTTAAAAACTGCCTAAGGAAACTAAATGTCATTACATCAGTGGGTTAGATGCAGTGATCCTCAAACCTTGCTAACATTAGGATGATTCGGGGAGCTTTTAAAATCCTGGTGCACAGGCCACATCTCAGGTGGATTATATTTGAGTCTTTTGGGGGAAAACGCCAACATCTTTATTCTTCTGAACGCCCCCTGAGGTAATTCCAGTGGGCGACCAAAGGTGATATCTACTGCGTTTTTGTTTTTTTTTTTAAATTTTATTGGAGTACGGTTGATTTACAATGTTGCATTAGTTTCAGGTGTACAGTAAAGGGATTCAGTTATACCTATACATATATTCATTCTTTTTCAGATTCTTTTCTCATATAGGTTGTCACAGAATATTGAGTAGAGTTCTCTGTGCTCTACAGTATAGGTCTGTGTTGGTTATCTATCTTATATATAGTAGTGTGTGTATGTTAATATCAAGCTCCTGATTTATCCCTCCCCCCACATTTCTCCTTTGGTAACCATAAGTTTGTTTTTAATATCTGTAAGTCTGTCTCTGTTTTGGAAATAAGTTCGTTTGTATCATTTTTTTAATTAGATTCCACATATGAAAGATATCATATGATATTTGTCTTTGTCTGACTTACTTTGCTCAGTATGATCGTCTCTAGGTCCATCCATGTTGCTGCAAATGGCAGTATTTTGTTCTTTTTTATGGCTGAGTAATATTCCGCTGTATATGTGTACCACATCTGCTTTATCCATTCCTCTATTGATGGACATCTAGGTTGCTTCCATGTCCTGGCTATTGTAAGTAGTGCTGCCATAAACATTGGGGTGCATGTACCTTTTCAGATTATGGTTTTCTCTGGATATATGTCCAGGGGTTGGGTTGCTGGATCATGTGGCAGTCCTATTTTTAGTCTTTTAAGGAACCTGTTCTCCATAGTGGTTGTGCCAGTTTACATTCCCACCCACAGTGTAGGAGGGTTCCCTTTTCTCCACACCCTGTCCAGCATTTATTGTTTGTAGACTTTTTATGATGGCCATTCTGACCTGTGTGAGGTGATACCTCATTGTAGTTTTGGTTTGTATTTCTCTAATAATTAGTGACGTTGACCATCTTTTCATGTGTTTTTTGGCCATATGTATATCTTCTTTGGAGAAATGTTTATTTTGATCTTCTGCCCACATTTTGTTTGGGTCGTTGTTTTTTTGACATAGAGCTGCATGAGCTGTTTGTTTATTTTGGAGATTAATCCCTTGTCAGTTGCTTCATTTGCAAACTACTGCCTTCACTGAATAGGATAGTGTCAGCATAGGGACTTGTTCTAGAAGAGAATTGGGGCCAAGTTATGAGCTTTAGCAACACACAGATGAATGGCATGAGTCAGCCATCTTGAAAAAATACATTATGCGCTCACAGTAAGTGATAACCCCAGAGAATTCACACAGAAGGACTGAAATCCTGTGGCAGTTCTGCACAAAAATAACGGCATGCAACTTTTATTCAGTGCGAGTACAACTGTTATGTGCAAAATTCCCTTGATGTGATAGTAGCTTCCCAGAACACTTCTAGGAAAGTTATCTTAGAGGATGTAGAACAGAAAGGCTCATAGTTAAAATTAAGATTCTCCAATCACACAGAAAGTAAATCCGTTTTAAACTCATAGTGAGAAATAGAAGAACAAGATGAAGTAGGATAGGATGCAAGAGGATAGAAGGACCATTCTCCCTGAATCCTAGATTCTAGATTAGCAGCATTTAGGAGTCCCCTCTGCTTCTTCTCTCACCTCTTTCTCTTCTCTCTCCCTCTCTCCTCTCTAGTCTATGCCTCTCTCTCTTCCCCTCTCTCTCTCTTCCCCTCTCTCTCCCTCTCTGCCTCATCACCCTTCCCCATAGGCAGTATAGTTTTGAAGACTAGAATTGATGTTTGAACAAAGGGGACCAAGAGGTGGTGCCTGGAGCAACAGGAAACGTGTGCTGTATTTGAGGGAATCAGGCAAGGGTGTCTGGCCACAGAAGAGTTCACAGGTGAGCCCACTGAACAGGTGAGGCTTTTATCTGCTTTTCTTGGGCAGAGCATACGTGGGGCCAGAATAGGGCTATTATGTGTGCTACGAATGGGCAGCCAATTTAGGGTTAGTCTCTCTATCCCCTCCTATCTAGAAGAAACACTTGTATCATGTATTCCACTTATTCTGCCATTAACATATCTGAGAAATCATTAATATCTCTTTTGAATTCTGCCTGTGTGTCACAAGCTGCTTGCTTATTCATACTCATGCTTAACACTTCCTAGGAGATTTGTCTCTTTTATAAGCTACTAGCTTTCTCACTATTGGTGCTTAACATTCTTATGAGTTTCATCATTCCTGTTTATTTGTCTTTTATAAGAGAATTGAATATTCTCCATAAAGCAAGCACAACATTCCAACAGCTTCCTCCACATTTGAAGGAGAGGACTTTATTATGGAGGTGAAAGAGACCTCTGTCACTTTCATTGCTCAGTTTGGATAACTTTATACATTTCTAAGTTGAAATGTTAATGGCTGCATGCAACCCTTGTTAAGGACAGTATGTTCAAGGGGAAAATTCTGTGGGCAAATCAGAGAACTCAAACTGAAGAAAGGTGACAAGGTAAACGTTAAACATAAAAAAGTACATCTCAAGAATGGGATGGCCAATTCTGAGCAAAATTTTGGGCTAAGCACAGATCCAAAACATAGTGATGTTTTGCAGAGACTGGCAGATGTGATTGAAGGATGATTATCCATTGCAGGAACTGTGGTCACTAGTCCATTAAACTGCACACCAAGCATTTGCGTCATCAGGAATAGTATATCTTAATGATTATACATAGTATAGATATAAACACAAGTAAACTTGACACATACATAATCTATATGCATATACATATAAAATATACCTATTCGTATATACTGAAATAGCGAAAATTGTCTTGGTATTATGAGAGGTAATTCTATAATATCTATACCAGCCAGTGCGCCACCAGGAAACAGAAGTCACACACAAATCAGGGTAGATGGAGAAGGTTTATTAAGGACCTATTTACAAAGCTTAAAGATAAGACATAGGGAAAACACAGGGATGAGTTCAGCATCCCCTACTAGTGACTGCAAAGGCCCTACAATCTGTAGGCCTGAATAGGCTAGTGGAGGGGTTTCTGGAAGCTAGAATGAGACAGTCTTGAGGAAAGGGCTTGAGAGGGGCTGTCACCTTTGCTTGAAGGACACATTCAGACTGAGGTTACAAGACAGAAAGGGATCCAGATAAATAAGTGCTGAGCTAGCTTCATTTACTCCCATCTCTGAAACCTGGCCCGCGAGTCCTGTGGCCACACCCAACTAGGGGCCAGAAACAAGGCAGCCTGCAGCTGTCATTCACGTAGATCAGCTTTCTAGAGAAGAGAGCAGGCTTTAAAAGGGTGGAGTGGACCTAGAGGAGCAAGCGGAAGTTACCTGGTCCAACGCCCAAGTCACATGCGCAAGTATAAGATCATTTATTCAATGGACTCCTTTTTTAAACGGGTGAAGAAACTTAGGAATAAGGAATGGATGTTATTTTCCACAGGAGGTCTTCTATTCCAAATAACTAGTAAAATCCTCAGGACATAGAGGTGATTAAGGCAGAGGCCAGACTTCAGGAGTTCACAGTCCACAGGGGAGATTGCATGTAGATAAATATTTAAAGGAGTATTAAAGTAGAAAAGTAGCTGCTGTCTGAAGTCTTGTTAAGAACAGTATCCTCAAGGAACAGTAGGCAAATCAAAGGAAGTAGAAATTATATATAACAAAGTAAAAATTGCTATAACAAATACAGCAGGAAGTGGCAACCTGCAGGGTATGAAATCATCCAGTGTCATGTTGAAAAGTATACATATATATACCTGTAAAACTTGTATCCTTTCTCTTAAGCATCTTCACAGAAAAGACAATACCACAAAAATGACTACAGGCCATAAAACTCTATTTTACATATTCTAGTAGCCTAACGATATAGTTTAATTCTGAGATAGATGCTTCAGAAACCTTCTCTTCTGCATGTCAAGTGTGAACATGAAAGCAGTAATTTACCTCCAGTGACCTAGAACTTAATTGTCATGAGGATATTTTATTTAGCCCTGCTCACCTCATGATGGAACCAGAAAGGTGAATGTTTCAACCATAAATTTATAGCTCTAACTTCTCTGTTTCTATCCATGGCTAAATAAAAACCAAACAATCATTATTTCATCTCCAAAGTGATATAAATTTCTAGGTGATCTTTACTAAGGAAAATTAGCTCCAAAATATGTCATATCTGGTAAATAATGATGTTGTTAAATTGGTTTTGCAGTTACGTTTCCAGTGAACTGTAAAAGTATGACAACTAGGCTTTTCTGAGTACAAACAGTTTGTGATAAGATTCTCCCCACTGCCTCTCACTGCAAGCCAAGCTATTAAAATATTTTAAAAATATAATTCACCTTTTGAAGTTTCTTCACCAGTCTTTAACACATGTATAGATATTTCAAAATGATAATCTTAAAATCCCACATGCAAATCAACTTCTCTCTATGGTTGGATTTTTAAAGCATAGCCTGAAGAAATTGGGCTGGTGGACACCCACTGATAAACTATTTACTTTAAAGATATGTTATTTATAAATGAACAGCCCTGTACCTCCTGTGAAAATCCTGAAGCTCTTAGATAAATAACAAAGCATAAAATCCTGCCTGAATTTTTGCCTTTCCTAATTTTTTGTAATAACTTTATTGCGATATAAGTCATTCACCTGGCATAGAAGTCATCCATTTGAAGTGCATTTTTCAGTGATGTTTAATATATTGACAGAGTGGTATGATCATCAGCAAAATCAATTATACTGGTTTTGCAAATTTCAGGGAATATTTCTGGAGCTTGGACCAGGTGCCTGCCGTTGTTCTAGGCGTGGGGTGCGCAGTCAGCAGGGTGACATATTAAGTTCTAGCTCATATGGAATGTATATTCTTGTGCAAGGAGACATACAGTAGACACAGAAGCAAGTACATGTGTAATACATCTTATGTGATAAATTCTAGGAAGAAAAGCAAAACAGGGGCAACAGTTGTAGGAGGTAGGTGATCAGGAAGGAAGGGCCTCTGTGAAAAGTGGAGGTGACTGAAGTGAAGGAATGGATCACAGAACAGTTGAGAGGAGAGCCTTTCAGACAGAAAAATGGGCAGATGCACACCCCTGCTGTGGATGTACGCGAGGCATTGCTGAGAAAGAGCGAGAAGGCCAATATTGCTAGAAGAGACCAGGGAGACACAAAGGACGTGGATGAGAAGGGGGCAGAGGCCGGAGGGTGCACAGCCTTGTAGACCTTGGTCAGTTCTTTTTTTTTTTTTTTTTTTTGGCGGTACGCGGGCCTCTCACTGTTGTGGCCTCTCCCGTTGCAGAGCACAGGCTCCGGACGCACAGGCTCAGCAGCCATGGCTCATGGGCCCAGCCGCTCCACGGCATGTGGGATCTTCCCAGACCGGGGCACGAACCCGTGTCCCCTGCATCAGCAGGTGGACTCTCAACCACTGCACCACCAGGGAAGCCCCCTTGGTCAGTTCTTATTCTGAGTGAGGTGGAGGCTGATGGGGTGTCTTTGAGCAGTGAAGTGCAGGGCCCTGACGTAGATTTTTAAGGGATCATTGTGGCTGGTGTGAGAGCACAGACTGACCTGCTGGGTCAAAGGAAAAAGAGAAGAGTCCAGCCGGGAGGCTATGACAGTGGTCCAGGCATGAGATGCTGAGGGCTTAGGCCTTCTCTATTTTAACGTGGATATATTAGCACATCAATAGAGTACATATGATCCTACATACCTAGATCCAGTGATACCGGCGTCTTCACATTTGTAAAACTTAATAAAAATTGCATTTATATTCAGAAAGTAAATCAATTTTATCCACCTGATTTTAAAAGAAAAGTATCTTACATCCGCATTATTCTCATCCTTACTTGTTTTCATATCCCTTGTAAGTGGAAGTTTTTGCTCCTTCACTGCCCCATCTTAGGTATTTACTATACCTCCTTAGGAATCCCTTGAGAGCACTTACCCCCTAGAAAAGTACAAGGTTACTTCACCAAGAAGGCCTTATCTGTCAACACAGATATTTTCCATTCTTTCTTAGTGGTTTATAGATACATTTAACTCACTCCTGAGAAATATTAGTGAATATCTCACTGCCTCACAGAGACACCATTAATCAGATACTAAGATGTATGGAGCTGTGTACCAAAACTCTCACTCTTTTTATCATATACAGAAATATAAAGAGAATAAACCTCTAATGGAGTTTACGTAAGTTTCCTGTATTTTTCAGTTATTTAGATCTAAGCATAACAGCTTTGACTAAATTACGTTTGCCTTCGTTTATTCATTCAACCAGTGTATGTGTGTTCGTTTTCTATGTGTCATTCACTACTCTTAGTGCTGGAGGTACAAAGTGAAACAGGCTTGCCTTAGAGAAGTTGACAATCTAGATGAAAAGACATTCAAGCATACAAATATTTTAAAGAGTAGAATGAGTTCCATCCATGTGGTTATAGCAGAGATAGGAACCCTGGCTGGCGAGGGACACCATGTATACAGAATACAGTGCCCGTTTGTGTTCTGTGAGCGATGCAGTGTTGTGAGCCTGATGGCACATGTACTTTATATGGTCATGCTAAACAACTTTTAAGGGGTGTGAAGACCTATTCTGATCCTATATCCCATGAGGACGCTGTGAGAGGTTCCCAGTGTCTGGCTTTGCCGTGGGGCGGAGTGGTGGTAAGCAGGAGACATAGCTTCCAGTGTGTGTCATGGAAACAGTAAGGTTAGAGGAGTTGCAGGGAGAGGTCTGAAGAGAATCTAAAATGAAGAGCTAACTCTCATAGATACCTGAGGGTGAAGGCTATCATGTAGAAAGCATATCGTGTGCGAAAGTCCAGAGAAATAAAAGACTATGCGGTATTCTTAGAATTGCAAGTAACCCCAGCATGAACAGAGAACAGAGAAGAGTACGAGAAACCGGTTCAGAAAAGCCGGCTGCGGATGGATAGTGGAAAGGCTTAGACGCCCAGGACGTGAAGGTGGGTTTTTAGCCTTGCGTTGTCGTGATGAATTTTTGCACTTTAAGCAGCCACTTTGGTGACCAGGGAACTGAGATCCCACAAGCCACGCAGCGTGGCCAAAAAAAAAGGAAAAAAAGAATTACTTTTCTTCTGGGTTCTCCTTCAATAACCTGAATCGTCATACCTCATACAGGATTGATACCTAAAGAAAGTTCATAACGGTTATATTTATATGTCTATGAAATTATAAATTACATATGATATTTTAATTTACCCGTACAAAACTCAGGAGGTACAGGGAATTAATATTCTTTTATTTTAATATGAAGAAACAGGGATTCATGGAGTTATGTGGTGCACAAATATTTACAAGTAAATATGTCAAAGCGGCCAGAACCTTGAATCTGTCTCTTATGTCTCCAAGTCAGACGAGTAAACTTTGCTTGAATCTGGTTGCCAAATGCATTCCTCGTAGGTCCCAGTTAATTTTAATGATGTCCTGTTACCGTGAGGCTGTTTTCAGGCTTGAGGAACACTGGAAAGAGTTCTCTCTTCCATCTGTACCAAGACATAGAAAAGGCTGAAGGAATATTTCTTTTCTCTTGCCTTTGAAAATAAGATGATTTATTGAAATCTTCAGAAGTACTACTTCACCGCATCGTGCGTTTACACAGAGGGCTACAAATTTCTCCTCTTGTTTTTAATTCCTGAGGACAGAAGCCGTATTCTTTTAGTCAGAAATATTATTTTTCAGAATTATTCTACAGATTAAATCCCATTCCTGTCCCTTTATGCTCTGCATTTTAGATCAGATCTTGGTTCCTTTTATTTTGAAAGCATGAAAGACATTATTTTCTTTTTTAATATCGTGAAATTGTTAGTGAGCAAAGAAACAATTCATGAGATTTTTACTCTTATGGCAACTGTGTTATTCTCCAGTCAAATAAATAGTTAACTTTCTAAAAATTTCTTCCTAAATCCCATGTCTGATTTCATTCTTATAACAAATAACGGTAGTACAAGGTAATTACGTCTTTGGTGACCTAATAAAAAGTTCCTCCACTTGTATAAAATTATTTAAACCAGGGAGCAGTCCACACAGAGTTGGGAATTAGTATTTTACGTTCTAGGGAAATACTGCATGCGTCATGATTTCACGTTTGTGAGGTATGTTTTTTTCTATTTAAGCCAAAAAAAAAAAAAATTACGAACACTGGTGTTACAGGATGTACATATGATAAGAACCAATCAAATTATTTGAACAAAACCTTCAACTTGAAGTCACCAGTCACTTCGTTGGCTCCCTTCCATTGTAAAGCTCATGGTCGGGCTTCCCTGGTGAGGCAGTGGTTGAGAGTCCGCCTGCCGATGCAGGGGACACGGGTTCGTGCCTCGGTCCGGGAAGATCCCACATGCCGCGGAGCGGCTGGGCCCGTGAGCCGTGGCCGCTGAGCCTGCGCGTCCGGAGCCTGTGCTCCGCAGCGGGAGAGGCCACAACAGTGAGAGGCCCGCGTACCACACACACACAAAAAAACCTCATGGTTGTCTAATCTGCTGTCAGACCTGCAGTCCTGGCATTCAACAATTCCCCCAAACATGCCTCCTGAATTCACTTCTCCTTCTCTTTCTGTACACTTGCAGTTCTAGGAGTGTTAGAACTGAGCACTCCTCTACCAATACAGGATTGAAGGTCAAGGTCTCAGCCCATGTTCTTACGGCAGATTCTATGTTGCGTGTGTTGCTCTCTGAAACAGACATTAGTCATCTGCACTACCTACCCACCGTTTTGTTTCCTCACTGACCTTATTTATTGGACACTTGTGTTTGTCAAGGCCTGTGTTAGATGAACCTTTCCAAATAGTTTTCCTTATTCATTTGGCCATGATCTTGTTGTTCAGTAATTACCTTGTGTAATATAATGCATTTTATTGTGTTATGTTTGTCTCTTCCTAGGCTTATACCCTTACACTGTCCTTTCTATAATATATACAATTTTATTTTTCAATTATACCTCAGTAAAGCTGGAAAAATATCTGATTGAACTGAGTTAAACTGATCTAAACATTTAATTTATTTTCCTAGTCACCACATAGGGGCTTATGAAGGAGTCCTGAAGAATTATTTTTAAACATTTACATTTATTTTTCATGCTTTCAAATTTTAGTGAGTTGACTTATGTGGCTCTGCTACAGAATTCTATATTTTGGTATAAGTTTTACTGCTTTGATTCAGGACAAACATGTATTGATAGTATTTGTCTTTCTGTGTCTGGCTTATTTCACTTAGCATAATGCCCTCCAGATTCATCCATGTTGCTGCAAATGACAGGATATCCTTCTTTTTTATGGCTAAATAATATTCAGATGTACATATATATATATTACAGTATCACATTTTTTAATCCATTCATCCATCACTGGGCATTTAGGTTGTTTCCATATCTTGGCGATTGTGAATTATGTGGCAATGAACATGGGAGTGCAGCTACTTCTCCAAGATATTTCATTTCCTCTGGGCATCTACGCAGAATTGGATCATATGGTAGTTCTAGTTTTAATTTTCTGCAGAATCTCTATTTGGTTTTCCACTATAGCTGTATTAATTTATATGTCTACCAACAGCATGCAAGAGTTGAAAGCCTCAATCTCTCATCTGGAAAATGCTGTGTCTCAGAGACCACCTTCCCCTTTCAAAACTTCTCTCCCTAAGATGACATTTGGATGTAATGACCAGGGAAGCTAATGTGCTTTCCTGTTCCTGGGCATGTACCTTGGGCTTCTGTTGCTTCCAGTGTGTGTTATGGCTCGTGTCTGGGTGTCTCGAGGGCAATGCCTTTTCTCCTTGGGTGCTCTGTCCACTGTTGGCTTGTCTCTCCATCGTCTTTGGCAGTGATCACAGGGAGAACCAACCCAGTTGAACTCCAGAAAGCTCTCTTTGTCAGTGAATGTGAGCCTCTCCCTGGGGGTCCAGTCTTAACCCCAAATAAGGGCCACTTTGCCCTAAAGGGACTGCCACCGTGTTAGGTCTACTGATCCATCTACGTCATACAAGGACTGGTGACAGGATTTGAAAACAAAACCTCAGATAAGCTTTCACTCTCTCTAAATTTATGAACAGTACCCAAGTGAGTTGTGAAATAATAAGGAATATATATATATATAGATATCTAATTCTAAAAATTAGATATTTTATCTTGTAATTAATATATAAATATTATATATAATATATATATAAATCTATATTATAATTATATAATCTTGTAATTTCCTAAGTCACAAGAGCACTAGGAGCATCTTTTGTTCTTTTTTTTAATTTAATTTTTAATTATATTGGAGTCTAGTTGATTTACAATGTTATGTTAGTTTCAGGTGTACAGCAAAGTGATTCAGTTATACATATACAGATACCCATTCTTTTTCAGATTCTTTTCCCATATACGTTATTACAGAATATTGAGTAAAGTTCCCTGTGGAGCATCTTTTGTTCTGATGCTTAATCTTTGATCCTGTTTCCTAACACAGAGCTTCTAAATCCTTTGAAATACCCTGAATGATAAGACTGTCTTTTGTTCTATTGAGATTACTCTTAGTGGACTCCTAGATAGCTTCAAAATGTGGGCTGCTTACCAGAAAGGCCAAGGTGTGATTACAAGCTTGGAACTTTTAGCTCCCGTCCACCCCCTGCATTCTTTGGGGAGGGGTGAGAGGCTGGAAATGTAGTTTATAATCAATCATATCTATGTGATGAAGCTTCCATAAAATCCTAGTAGTACAGAGTTTGGAGAGATTCTGGGCTGGTGAACACATCTAAATTTCAGGAGGGTAGTGGTCCTCAGTCCCACAGGGATAGAACCTCATGTGCTCAGGACACTTCCAGATCTCACTCTGTGTATCTCTTCATCTGTCTGTTGATTCATATCCTTTATTTTTAGTATTAAACCAGTAAGTATAAGTGTTTTCCTGAGTTTTGTGAGTCATTGTAGCAAATTGGGGGACCAGAGGAGGGGTTCATAGGACCCCTGATTCATAGCTAGTCTGTTAGAAATACTGGTGACAACCTGGGACCTGCAACTGACATCTGAAGTGTGTGTGTGGTAAGGGGGAGGACTTGTGGGACTGAGCCCTTAACCTATCTCCAGAATTGAGTCAAATTGTAGAACAACCTGCTAGTGTCACAGAGAATTGTTTGATGTTTGGAAAACCCACACACGTGGTGTCAGAAGTATTGTGAGTGTGTGAGGAGAGGAGAAACATGGGAGGAGTATGTTTTTCCTCCATATGGATTGAGACCATATCCCACCTTCACTCTCTCATCAACCCAGGTAACCTTCATTTCTATTTCAGATATCCACATCCTCTCCTAGCCTAAGGTAAGAGTAGGCAGAGAGAGTTATGCATGTCTGATTGCTTCCCTCTCTTCCACTTTCTCTCCTCCCTTCTTTCTTTTATTCAACAAACATTTACTTCCTGTCTGGCACTGTTCTAAAGTATGGGGGATGAGTAGTTAACAACACAGACTAATTCTCTGCCTTCATGGAAGTTACATTCCAGAAAGGAAAATAGATAATAGAGAAGTAAATATATTAAATAATATCAAGAGATGATAAATCACATGAAGAAAAATGAAGGGAGTAGAAAGTGACTGGAAAAGAGGTAGGCGATCCTGGAAGAGCTCTTTGAAGAAGCACTATTTGAGAGAAGATATTTGAGTGTCATACTGGAGTGAGTTAGGTCAAAATCTGCAGGGTGCCTTCTGGTCAGAGATAGCAGTGTTTGCACAAGTCCCAAGTTTGGAATACCTGTAACATGATGGAGGGAAAGCAATATGGTCACTGGGACTAGACTGGAGTGAGTGAGGGGGGAAGAGCTAGGAATGAACTGGAAAGGCCAGGAGAGACCAGATCAGGGAGATGGAGCACTAGTGGTGTGACTTGAGCATGAGTGACAAGACTTGTTGAAGTTTTTAAACCATCTCTGTGTAGAACTGACTGTAGAAAAAAGAGGGGAAACAAGAAGAAAAGATAAACACATTTGTGGGAGTTCATGACAGTGGCTGGTGGCATGGTGGAGAAGTGACTGCAACTTGATATACATTGAAGGTAGAGATGAAGGTGCTTGCTGATGGAATGAATGTGTAAAAGTTGAGTGAATATTGAGGCCATGCACTGAGATGAGGAAGACTGGAGGTTGCGGTGTTGAAGGGAGGGGATCAAGTGTTCATTTTGGGGAAGAAAACATTTGAATGCCTATTAAACAACCAGGTGGCCGTGTCAATAGGCAACTGGATAAATAATCAGGAACTCAGGAGAGAGACTGGGCAGGAAGAATAAATGTGGAAATCACCAGCATAGACGTGGTGTTTAGCATCAGGAGACTGGATGAGATCAACCCAGAGTAAGTTTATAATGGGGAAAGAAGAGGGTCTGAGTACCTTGACCTTCTTAAGAAGAAGGATGCAGTGAAGGAGACTGAGAAGAAGCAACAAATCAGATGAGGACACCTGCAGAATATGTCCAAGAAGTTAGGAAAGAATTTCAAGAAGGAGGTAACCACATCATATGCCCTAAAAGGGCAAGTAAGACATAACCTTGACAAAGGCATTTCAGTGGACTTGTGGGGATGAAAGTCTGATTGGAGAGGATTAAAGAGAGAGTAGGGAAAACTTCTAGTTAAATACCTTCATCTCCACACCTCCCAAAACACTACTAAAATGTATGTAGTAGAATTTTTTTTAATTGGCATAAACTACAAGGACAAAGAGTAGAGAAAAGGAGACAACAAGCAGAACACTGATGTCAACAAAATTTTATCATCTGGAGACACATGAAGTAGTAGTAACCAATTCAGTAGACCAGAGAATCTGAAATGTAACCCTACATCAAGAATGTCAGAGAGATGCAAGTCTACATATGGATAAACCCCAAGAAAGCTCAGAAATTAGAGAATCAGTCTCCTTGAATAGCAGGAGTGTGAGCTGGTTCTAAAAACAGGAAGATTGATGGAAAGTCTTTTTAAGTAGTTACTAGACAGCAGGCTTCACTCTCCAGACTTGGGCGGTTAGGAAATTATCTGTTTGGACTCAGCAGAGGCCTAGAAAATCACTCCCTGGAAAAGTTAGACAAAAGGGTTAACCTCTGGAGAGGATACCAGACATAAGTGAGGGCAGGAGTGCAGTATCTTATTGAAAACAGAGTTTTTGAGTAAAATTCTTAAAGAATGGTCAACACTCCAGGCTCCAGCTCCTTGGCTGTTTCTCTGCTGTACCTTCACAAAGCTGGCTGCCAGGCCTATACCACTGCCCTCCCACTATCAATCAATCTAAAAACATCACCACCATACTTCCACTGCAGGGTTGTGGGTTTGATCCCTGGTCGGGGAAGTTCCACATACCATATGGTGCCGCCAAAAAAATTTAAAAAAGCAAAACAACAACAAAACACCTTCAGCTTTAAGGATGTGATCCTATCACAATAACCCACTTCTCCTACTACATCTTTGCTTGCTTTTATCTTCATTGACACCATCCAGTTTTTCTGCTACCAATAATGAAAGCCTCTCCAGAGACTTCCTATATTGGGAAAAAGCCAAATTTAATCCAGAGGACATTATCTTCTTTACAAAAAATGAAAAACCATCCGTTGAAATGTCCCCATTCCCATTTACTTCCAAGCTTAGAGTGTTATATCAAACCCAAGAGGACATTAACAGTAAAATATTTATAACTAATCATTGCTGTTTGTTTAATACAGTTCATCTTACTGTGTTTTTTTGTTAATTTTTTTTGTAAGTTGGATGTGACTAAAATATTGCAGACATTATTGTAATTTCTAGTGTGAAAACATATGGTCCATGGTGATAGATAGAAGATCTGGCACAACAACACATGCATCTAGGTGTTTAATGATATTTGATGACATAAATTTGAAAAAAAACTCAGCTTTCCAAATCATTACTCAGATTCAAAGAGACAGAGATCCAGCTGCCTTACCACATTTTCTGCACATCGTTATTAAATTCATACATTAACTGTTCTTTTTTAAATAAATTGTCATAGAAGACTTTCAGAATCAAGTACACAGAGCTCTTATAACCTTTATGTCCCCTTTTCCAAAGTTTTAAATGGAGATCTAAAAACAAAGCAAACCAAACACCTAGACGCTTTAGGCCAGTGCAACCATCAGTAAAATCAGACATTGTTCATCCACATCTTTCTGCCAAGAGCATATGCACAATTATATTAGCTTGTAATTAATGTCTCATGTTGTCATAAACAATAGTTTTAGTAAGAGTCGCCTATCTTATATATACTCACGATTATGAGTTGTACTTAGACCTTATCTGGAAGTCAGAAGATAGCATTCATTCTATTTTATGGAGTAATCTTTTTGGTAATTTTGAGAAAGTCACACATCTTTAGGGATCCTCATTCTCTGTCACTGTAAAATGGAATCCTCCTCCTGGAATCTCTCAAAATAAGAATAAAATCAAAGATGATGAAGTATAAAAAAAATAGTTTTATCGTTTGGGGATTTTTTCAGGACTTATTTATCACTACTCTTCTGTTCTGACAGAAAAATTCCCTACTTGTTTCACACTATACACATTCATTCATTCATTCAAAGAGATATGTCTTGAGTACGTTGATTCACATAATCTATTTAACCTTCTTAATTGTGCAGGTGAAGAAATGTTCACCCATCAAATTTTAAGGACGAACCAAGGCCACACCTCGAACTGGTGGCAGACCCCGGACTAAAACTCAGTCCTCTGGAACCCACACTATTTGGGAACTACACTCCGTTAGTTTCTCAAAAATTAGGACTTAATGTTGAAAGCCCTGTTATGTTGATAAGGCATAAATACAGTATGAAATGAGACTCTGTGAGTGAATATTCAAGATGACACATAATATGCCCCAATTAAATGTTAGAAAAATGTAAAGAAAAGAGATTCTTTTAACTATACTTTTATTCAAAGATTGGTAGCAACATATATTCCGTATAACTCTAGAGTCATAATACTGATGGGTAATTTGATTCTTAAAAACTGGCTCCTTATTTATGAGTTGTCTCTATACATGTTTAGTGACAACATTTAAAAAAATTTAATAATGTAAAGGATTCGCAAAAGGCAGACAGATTGTAGAACTTTTTTTAGCATGAACAACGGCTCTGAGGCTCTCTAATCACAATAGGAAAAGACAAGTGCTTCACCTGTTTGTTTTTAATTTCCCTCTTTCCACTGTAATGTAAATATTTGGGGAATTCAGAACACTTTTTAAAAATATGTATATATTTAATGAATCACTAACGCTCTGTTAGAATCCTGTTTACAGTGATTTACCAGGGAGTGTCAGGTCTTATTTTTTTTAATATTGATACTTTCAGAAAATTAGAACCTACTCTTATTACATCCGAGTTCCAGAAGCATATCTTATCCTTCCACAGCCTCGACTCCTGGAGTCAATACACCAAGTACATAATGTAAACCAATACACCAAGCATATAATGCCAGGGGGAAAACAATGCTTTCAACATGGAGGCAGAGAAAAGGAAATACTTTTAATGCACCTTTGGAAAAACAATACGTTGTAACCAGGGCACTTACTTTCACGTTCTGAAGACATTCAGGAGCCAGACACATATTTTATCTACATGATGTTTGACTAACTGCATCCTCAGAAGGGACTATAAAACTGCATTTAAGTCTGACATCCCCCTAGCTAAAGTGTTGAATTTATCATATAAACAAAAAGAAATCAATTATGTTTCCACAGAGATCACTGAGTATGTCTGGGTGGTGAGTTGAGGAGTCAGCATCAGGCTTTTTACTTCACAAAAAATCTAAAATAATGTCAAAGAGAAGCAAAGGGCTGCAATTTTTCCAAATAATGCTGAGGAAACAAACCAGATTGCATTTTCATTTTAGGGTTCCATACATTGGCATTTTTCATGGAGGTTTACTTTAGGGTCAGAAGAAAATAAGGAAAAAAGGGAACACAAACTGAATACTCTTAAGTGGATAGATCATTATGTTAGACCTTCTCTAGCCCTAAAACGCTTGTACTATGGCAACTGACCTTTTTATTTGTTATTTTATTTTTTGTTCATCCGGTATCTTCTCACAGAATTATACTCCAGTAGTACTGAAGACAGCTCTATTGTTGTATTCTCTTTGGAGCTCCATTTGAAATGAATGATCATCAAGTCCAAATTTGGAACATAGGAACAATTTTCAGTTTATTCATTTGGCGTATCAACTCAATTCTGGGTCAAGGTGCCTAGATCATTTCATCTACATTTAACTTATCTGGGTGTATATAAATGAGACAAGTAGTCAATTCTTCTCAAACCAAACTTTGAAGACACTACCATGAACGATGCCTGCTTTTTCAAGAGAATTAAATGTTTCAGAAATAAAGATTCCAACTGTGAAATCCTCGGTAGCCTCAGGGAGCTATGTTTATAATTGTTTTTAATTAAATTTCACAGTCAAGCTATGGAATATAAAATGCACATGCATGCAGATATTTGCTAGGGAGGTTAGACTTTAGCAAAAGGTGTTTTGTTGTTTTAATTTTTAATTTCCTCTCACCAATCTCTCGTGTTTGGAATGTCAGATCATTTTTTTCTTTTCTTTTTTTTTAGCTTATCATCTCTAACTTGGATATTTTTGTTGCTTTAGTTTCATTAAAAGCTTTCCAGCTTGTTTTTCATGGGGATTTTAGCTTTTAGATGATGAAGTTTGTTAGTTCTGATCTCCTTTTACCTACCTCTTTTTTATCTATGTTAGATAATTGTCAAATTATAAAAATAGGGCTTCCCTGGTGGTGCGGTGGTTGAGTCCACCTGCCGATGCAGGGGACACGGGTTCGTGCCCCGGTCCGGGAAGATCCCACATGCCGCGGAGCGGCTGGGCCCGTGAGCCATGGCCGCTGAGCCTGCGCGTCCGAAGCCTGTGCTCTGCAACAGGAGAGGCCGCAACAGTGAGCGGCCCGTGTACTGCAAAAAAAAAAAAAAAAAAATTATAAAAATAAGTGGAGGGCTTCCCTGGTAGTGCAGTGGTTGAGAATCTGCCCGCCAATGCAGGGGACACGGGTTCGAGCCCTGGTCTGGGAAGATCCCACATGCCACGGAGCAACTAGGCCCGTGCGCCACAAGTACTGAGCCTGCGCGTCTGGAGCCTGTGCTCCGTAACAAGAGAGGCCGCGACAGTGAGAGGCCCGCGCACCGCGATAAAGAGTGGTCCCCGCTCGACGCAGCTAGATAAGGCCCTTGCACAGAAACGAAGACCCAACACAGCCAAAAGTTAATTAATTAATTAATTTAAAAAATAATAATAATAAGTGGAAGTTTAGTGTGAAATTAGTGTTTGTTTTTGGCTAATGGCTCATGTAGAAGTATAAAGACATACTTTTGATATCATCTCAAACTAAACTGACACCTAACCAATTATCATGTTAAGAGGAGACCCTTTAGGTTTTGTTCCTTTCTGCCTTTTGATCAATATCAGGAAAGATTTTTCAGCCAAATGTAACCCCAAATGTAGACTAATCCAGAATTGACATTACAGCTATTTAGTACTATTTGGCGATGAACATAATTACTATTATCGTTCCAGAGATTTTCTTGTATAGGTCTCTAGAAAATAATAAATAACGTTTTCATTGTAAGTGGCTTGACAAATAATTATTTAGTAAAGTATTAGATCCAGAGGTTAAATGCTCAACATGATAGGCACATCTCTTGCCTTATTGCCTAAAATATAGTGGGAAATACAGACTTTTAGGCAGGTGATTCTCATACTATGTGCTAAGTATAATTGTAACATAAATATAAACCTAATCTGTATTTAGGGCATCAGAAAAGCTTCTGGGGGAAGGGATGTCTATTCAACAACATGAAGATTAGGCGGGGTTAGCTGGAGAGGTGAGCCAGGGTAGCAGTGAGATGGGAAAAGAGAGGCTGAAGGCTGAGTAAGGAAAAGGGAAAGTGTGTTCTAGACAGGAGGAAAAGCCTCACCTTTGTTTGAAAGACAGGTGTTTGAGGAGCACATAGATGTGGTGGAGGATTTATCATGAGATTAAATATCAAAGATTAGCAGGGTGTGGAAAATGAAGGAGCTGATAAGATATTTAATGAGTTTGGAATTTAACCTGCTGGCAAAGTGGAACCATTGGTGACAGCAGGGGGAGGTCTGGGGAGAGGGTGTTGTGATATAAGGATTACTCTGGTTTTATTGTAGATAACAGATTGAAGGACACAACACGGAAAGCAAGGAACCCAGTTAGGAAGTAATTGCAGTTATCTGTTTAAGGGGCCTTCAGTAATGGAGAAGTTTTATGGATTAAGAGGAGGGTTGCATTGTAAAATATTGAAGACATATTTAATGTCAGAATTTGGTGATTTATATAATGTACAGTGGAGGAAGTAGTAAAGATTGATGTCCAGGGCTCTGGCTTAGAGAATTGGAACGTGGAATAGCTAAGTCACCCAAAAAGAGGATCAGATGTTGCCTGTTATTATTCTTGTTATCATGGGTTTTCACTTTTTAATATTTTCTTGAATTTTCTGTCCTGTAATTTTTACCCAAATTTACCCAAATATAAAAGTAACCTTCCCTTCACCCTAAACTCCCCTACAAGCAACTCTCTCATGACTTTACCTCTTCAACCCCAAATTTCTTGAAATACATTTGTCCTTGTCTCATCCTACCACCCTTTCACTTCAGTCCCTTGCAGTATAACTTCTATCCCAAACACTCAAATGAAATACCTTTCTCATTCATCAGTAATATAGTTATAAGTCACAGACTCAATAAATTTTTTAACCTCTATCTTCATTTACACTATAACATTTTGAAAACTTTCTAACGTGTCTTGATTTTGATTTTTCTCCTTACCTCATTTCCAATGCTAAGCTTATTTCATTATAATACAGTTATTTGTACGTCCTAAGAGCAAACTTCTGAAGGACAAGAACCAAATTTTGTTCACTAGTATATCTTCCAAAGGCATCACATAGTTCCTGGAACATAATAAGATTTTGGCCTATGTGTTTTAAACAAACATTTTAAAATTTCAACATAATAGAGTGTTTTATAAGATTGTATTAATATGCTGTATCTTAGTGTTGTTAAGTACAGAGATAGAAATGGAATTTAGCTAAATTATAGAGACTAAATTTATGGGAGAGAAATCCAGAAATCTGTGGATCATGATGAAAAGGACAGATGCATGGAAATTTCTTCTATGCCATTTTCCAAAAGCTTTCTTTATTAAAGAATATATTTTTAATATTTTGCCTTTTTATTGCTATTTATTTTACTCAGACCTGTTATAAATCAGTTTTGTACATATCTCAATTCTGTTTTATGGTGGCAAAAATCGTAGTATTTATGTATACATCCCCCAGAGCCCAATGCCTTGAAAATAATTGTTGGCTTGTATTTTATGTATTTTAATTACTTAAATTATCATTTAGGGAAGTATACATACACACGTAAATATATTTATGGGTACATTATGGAAGATAATTCCTGAGCCTGCTGTATCTTTCACAAGAGTAATTCATCAACAAATATTCAGTAACCTTAACACACATTTACTCTGACTTGCTTTCCAGTTGGTCGGGCTGTCCTTGCCTAGGGCTCTGCCAATTGAAGTAAACGGAAACCTTCCTTTTGGGCTGTTTTCCCAACTAGCTTTTCTAATTCTCATCATGGCTACTAAGGCAGTTTTTTTAATTTAGAAACTTGTTCTCTTCTACACCATTGTAACCTCTGACTTCTGAGGAGTATAAAGCACTGGCTTCTTTGAACCCCAGCTCTCTGAGAACACTTTATGCCCCAAATGCCCTCAAATTCCTTAATGAAAAATCAGCAAGTTTCTATGAATGCACTTATTGCTACACTTTCTAGATGAATAGAAAACCAGTGAATGTTGACAAGAAAAAGGAGTGGTTGTATCATCTAGAAAAATCTGTATGTGAAATATTGAAACATAAATGTAAAATGAAAACACATAGTAATATCATCTTCTTTGTAGGCACCTAATAACCAGCAACACTGAGATAAAATTCCTTAAAAGTGCCAGACTTTTAACACATGTTGTAAATGCTCATTAAAAAGTAATTTTTCTGATTAAAATAAAACAGGTTATTTCTACTCAATTCTTGACTCAACTTAGCAAAAATAGCATGAAAAAAAGTGAGTGTGAAATTACACAGAGCACAATTACAGCATGGTTTGCTTCAAATCTCTCCCACCAAAAAGGGTTAATTTGAGGAAAAAAATATATATATAAATTAGAAAGTTCTAGATGACCAGGAAAGGGAAGGTGTGAGAGTTCAGTTTTTAAAATGCACTTGGCTGTGCTATTTTATAGAGGCTGCTTATAGTCTATGCCATTTATTTTATTTTATTTGTGTAGCCTTATAGTTTTAATGCATATACCAAATATTTTAAAATATTGTGTTAAATCACTTGAACTTTTAAATAAAATATCTATTTCTGAAACAATTCTAACTTTTCACATGTAAATGCCTAAATATATTTTAGGAAATGCAGAGATCCTTTTTAATTTTAATCCAAAAAAGATGTTTTTCAAAATGCTTTACGATCTTTTAGTCAGCATTCAATTTATTCATTTCCCTCAAAAAAAAAATTATCTACATGAAGTGGAAACTGCAGGTTGAGTATCAAAAATTCATTCTTCTCTTCTTTTGGCCTTTTAATGTTAAATGTGTTCATGTGACCCCCAGTGGAGGGGTTTGGAAGTGATGCTTTCCATTTGTAGACCTGGTCCTTAAGAGAGTGGTATGGGTCCTGTACTTTCTCTTTTCTCTTCTTCCTGTCTGGTACCCATGTTGATTTTGCTTTGGTTCTGTGGATGATGACCGTTCCCTGAATGATACTGTAATACAGTGGAAGGAAACTTCATTCCTGAATGATTTCATATAACAGAGTCTCCCACAGACCTAACTGCTCACTTCAGATTGTAACGCAAGAGACATCTTCTTCTTTAAGTGAATGAATTAATATTGAGTCTCCTCATTAAAGTCATCTAGCTTTACCCTAAATAATACAACCATGAAAGAGGTCCATCAGCCCTTGATATTCTTGAAGCTTGAATAGACAGTTTGTGTTGTAACTCTTAGGTTTGATCTCTTAAAACATCTGCTTCTTTTGCACAGCAAAGGAGACTATAAACAACACAAAAAGACAACCTTCAGAATGGGAGAAAATATTTGCAAATGAATCAACCAAAATATATAAACACCTCATGCCATGCAGCTCAATATTAAAAAAAATAAACAACCCAATCCAAAAATGGGCAGAAGACCTAAATAGACATTTCTCCAAAGAAGACATACAGATGGCCAAGAGGCACATGAAAAGCTGCTCAACATCACTAATTGTTAGAGAAATGCAAATCAAAACTGCAATGAGGTATCACCTCACACCAGTTAGAATGGGCATCATCAGAAAATCTACAAACAACAAATGCTGGAGAGGGTGTGGAGCAAAGGGAACCGTCTTGCGCTCTTGGTGGGAATATCAATTGATACAGCCACTGTGGAGAACAGTATGGAGGTTCCTTAAAAAACTAAAAATAGAATTACCATATGACCCAGCAATCCCACTACTGGGCATATACCCTGAGAAAAACGTAATTCAGAAAGTCATACACCCCAATGTTCATTGCAACACTGTTTACCACAGCCAGGTCATGGAAACAACCTAGGTGTCTATTGACAGATGAATGGGTAAAGAAGATGTAGTACATATAGACAATGGAATATTACTAAGCCATAAAAAGGAACGAAATTGGGTCATTTGTAGAGACATGGATGGATCTAGAGACTGTCATACAGAGTGAAGTAAGTCAGAAAGAGAAAAACAAATATCGTATATTAATGCATATATGTGGAATCTAGAAAAATGGTACAGATGAACCAGTCTGCAAGGCAGAAATAGAGACACAGAGATAGAGAACAAACATATGGGCTTCTATTTTTGATACCACAGCTGTACCAAAAAAAAAAAAATTCAGACGTTCTCTATGGGGTTTTTCATTTCTTAATTGTATAATCTAGATTTAGTAAATTTCTTTGAAACAAATACAAGGCAAAATCAAACCAAACCAAAACCCTCAGAACCTCTTTAGAAAGGCCTATGTGGAGCCTTCCCATAGTTAAGGCTTCCTCACCCTCCCATCTTAGCTCAAGCCTCCCACCCCCATCACTCACACCCAGTCGGGACCCAGGATGATCACAGTTGTGATATGTCATGTATTTATAGGTTTACTTAGGGAAGGCTTCTGTCAAGTAAAGGAACAGTGGCTACCTTTGCCCCACTTTTGTCTCTCCTGGAACCCAGCACTGCCTGGCATGGAATAGACAATAAAGATTAGTTTTTCTCATCAACATTCACCTAGAGTGTGTAGCAGTAAGTGCATTTGTGGAATCTTGCTGATCCTTCATTAAGGAATTTGAGTGCAATTTGGGCATAAAATGTTCTGGTTCTTTCAGCAGTCACTGAATGCCCACCAGAACCCTGGGTCCCATTACATTTCCCAGACGGGTGGCTGAATTATTGAACACACATGAATTCTATGCAAACTTGATTAGAGAATTGTTAATCAACCCATGATGGTATGTAGGTCAAAAACCAATTAAAAATTTGTGACTGGAATATATGATTAAGGAAAAATTAAACTCAGAGTTTATAAAAAAGGGAAGTCAAATATGCTGAATTATTTGCTCTTTTTTGCACTTTCCTGTGCTGTACTAGAAGTGTTCTTATCATCATTAATCCTACAGTATTATGAGATTTATACTTTTTTTAAAATGGTTTGGCTGATAAAAAGTATGTTCATCTCCAAGCAAATTCTTTGCTTGTCACTATGGCTTATTTAAAATACTGTTGTTCTACCTCTGGTCCTGGAATTGTTTTCTTCCCTAAAATAAATTATGTATGATGTTTTAGGGAGGCTTTGAAGTTCAATCAGTTTTGGCAAAGAGTAGTGTTTTGCAAACAGTTAAATTAGAATTCTGTCTGTGCTTTATCCCTTTGAAACATTTCTGCATCAGACAGATCTGAAAAATAAATGAGCAGCCGTAGTCACTAGTTTTAGAAAATATACTGTTAGGACACCAGGGGGTGGGGGAGAAGTTTGCCTGGGTTTTTTTTTAACGATAGCATGAGAAGACTTTAAAAAAAAAAGGTATGTAACATTAATTCTTTTATATCACTGATTAAAGAGCTAGAAAATTGGATAGTGCTATCTGATATTAGTGCTATATGTTAGGCTAAATGTAAGGTAATGAGGGAAAACAGATTTTGAATTCAAATATGTTGAAATTTTTAAAATTTTATTTTCTACAAAGTTACTTTAAAAAGGAATTCAGCTTTTTGGTAATTTAGTCTGATTTTGATCAAATTTGAATAAAACCATACTCTTTCCTTTCACTTTTATAGATGTGTAGATTGTTTATAGATTGATATTGAGTTTGGTGCTTTCTCCTGCAAATGGCTCTTGTCTACTATTTCCTTTCCATAGTGTTCAGAGAGGAAGAAAGTTTGTATTAACTATGAGAACCTGGAATGCAAGTCCTAGATATTTAACACTATTTTGCTGTTTGTTGCTATAATAGGAAGATGACTTTGCATTTGAGTTTTATCGTGCTTTTTTCCCCTTTGTTTTATATTTTGTTTTATTTTGTTTTTGCTTTCCTCTGGAACAGAATGACTATCATCT